>NC_133420.1:79992500-81192500 GCF_049350105.2 Macaca mulatta
CCAGTGGCTCACTTCTATAATCCTAGCTATTTGGGAAGCCCAGGAGGGTGGATGGCTTGAGCTCAGGAATTCGATACCAGCCTAGGCAACATGGCAAAAGCCCATCTCTACTAAAAATACAAAAATTAGCCAGGGATGGTGGCCTGCACCTGTAGTCCCAGCTACTCAGGAGGCTGAGGTGGGAGGATCAATTGAGCCTAGGAGGCAGAGGTTGCAGTGAGCCAAGATCACCCCACTGCACTCCAGCCTGGGTGCAGAGCCAGACTCTGTCTCAGGAAAAAAAAAAAAAGATACAAGGAGGCGGGGCACGGTGGCTCACTCCTGTAATCTCAGCACTTTGGGAGGCCAAGGTGGGCCGATCACTTGAGTCTGGGAGTTTAAGACCAGCCTTCAAGACCAGCCTGGGCAACATGGTAAAACCCTGTATCTACTAAAAAATAAATAGTATTAATAAATAAAAATTAAAAAGATATAATTAACAGCTAGGTGCAGTGGCACAGGCATGTAATTCCAGCACTTTGGAAGGCCACGAAGGAGAATCTCTTGAAGCCAGGATTTTGAGACCAGCCTGAGCAACATGGTAAGACTCCATCTCTACCAAAAAAATATGGAAATTAGGCAGGCATGGTGGCATGGCACGTGTGGTGCCAGCTACTCTGGAGACTGAAGTGGAAGGATTGCTTGAGCCCTGGAGATGGAGATTGCAGTAAGTGGAGATTGTACCACTGTACTGCACTGTTGTCTGAGCAACAGAGGGTGACCCTGTTTAAAAAAAGAAAAAATACTGGAACTCATAGATACAATGGATTGGGTGCTCAGGATTTTCCCTAATCACTAGGTAAAACCAGCATGGTTCATGTCTTTGTGAAGTACTTTTCCAGCTACACCCAAGCTTTAATGCACAGGCAATCACCAGGAATCTTGTTAAAATGCAAACTGTGATCAGTAGGTGTGGGTTGGATCTGAGCTTTTGCGTTTCTTTTTTTCTTTCTTTCTTTTTTTGAGAAGGAGCCTCATTCTGTCACCGAGACTGGAGTGCAGTGGCATGATCTTGGCTCACTGCAACTTCCGTCTCCTGGGTTCAAGCAATTCTCCTGCCTCAGCCTCCTGAGTAGCTGGGATTACAGGTGCACGCCACCACGCCCAGCTAATGTTTTTTGTATTTTGCCATGTTGACCAGGCTGGTCTCGAACTCCTAACATCAGGTGATCCACCCACCTTGGCCTCCCAAGTGCTGAGATTACAGGCATTAGCCACCAAGCCTGGCCAGATTTTGCATTTCTAATAAACTCACAGATGCTGCCTATGCTGATGGTCTACTGACCCCATTTTGAGTGTAAGGAGTTAGACTGTGTCATCAGGAGAATATCAGCTGCAGCTCCTTCAGGTGTTTCTGTGTGAGGGCTGTCCTGTCCTTCATATAGTATATAGCTTCTCCCCACCTTGGCCAGCATCATCTCTGTTCCACGCCCCACTCCCCAGCTCTTTAACAGGTTTTACACATACACACACACGTACATATTTTGTTTGTTGTTTTTGAGACAGGGTCTTGTTCTGTAGTCAGGCTGGAATGCAGTGGCGTGATCACGGCACACTGCGGTCTCAACCTCCCAGGATCAAACCATCCTCCCACCTCAGTCTCCAGAGGAGGTGGGACTAGAGGTGCATGCCGCTTTGCCTAGCTAATTTTTGTTTTGTTTTGTTTTTGAGAAGGAGCTTCGCTCTTTTTGCCCAGGCTGGAGTACAGTGGTGCCATCTCGGCTCACCACAACCTCTGCCTCCTGGGTTCAAGCGATTCTCCCTGCCTCAGCCTCCCAAGTAGCTGGGATTAAAGGCGCACGCCACCACACCTGGCTAATTTTTTGTATTTTTAGTAGAGATGGGGTTTCACCATGTTGGCCAGGCTGGTCTCGAACTCCTGACCTCAGGTGATCCTACCCGCCTCGGCCTCCCAAAGTGCTGGGATTACAGGCCTGAGCCACCATGCCCAGCCATGCCTGGCTAATTTTTAAATTGTTTGGACAGACAGATGCAGGAGAGTAGGTCTCCCTTGTTACCTAGGCTTGTCTTGAGCTCCTGGCTTCATACAATCCTCTCGCCATGGCTCCCAAAATGCTGGGATTACAGGCGGGAGCCACCGTGCCCCGCCTTCAACGGGTTTCTTGTTCTGAGGTCTGAGAGTGTTTGCCAGACCCACAGCTGCCTGACCCAGGGCCTGTTTCCTATCTCAGGAGAGGCCTTTTGTGCTACTTCTCCTTGAGATGCTACTCCCTCCCATCCCCCAGGAAGTGATATACGGCCTCTCCTCCCTTTTGCTGGGACACTTGGCAACCAGACCCTTTGTGTATTTATGGCCCATTAACAAATTTATCTAAGAGATAAGAAAGATCACTGAAAACCAGCTGCCCTTTGTTCAGATCATTTCACTTTGAAATAAGCCTTATCCCTCTCTATTTTTAGTCTACTGTTTATTTTGTAGGTTTGGGTAAGGTGATTATAGCCCAAGGCTTGTTTTGATCTTTGTTCCTTAAGCTCTGGGGTGATTGGTAAACATTTTGGAAGCCAGTGACTACTAGCTTTTATTTTAGCTTTTTCAGGGTCATAGAATTGTAGACTTCCACCGTAGGAAAGGGCTTTCAAGGAGTTGTAGGTTAGCCCCCCTTCATCTGACAAATAGGAAACAGGAGTTTTCTGTCAGGAGCCCCTGGAGTTTCTATACCTTACAAAACACTACACAATTCAGGGCCGACTGGGCTGCTAGAGTCCCTCAGACCTTTTAAACTGTGCTCCAAGGAGCTGCTTAGACCTGCCTGCCCTGATATGTTTGTGTTTGGAGGAGTGGAGATAAAGGCGTACCTCAAGCAAAGCAGCACCATTCATAACACTTTCATCCATTTCACATCCGTTTCATAAAATCTAAGATTTTAGAACTTGGATTTTATTTGAACAATGAGCTTTATATATTAAAAGAATTAACCATTTTATTTCACCATGATGCCTGCAAATTAGTCTTTATTAAATATTTACAGTTTAAGAGATCATATTTTTCTATTCTCATTTTTCATGCAACTTTGAGCCAGAGCTAAAATTCTGTATCTGTGGAAAAGCTAAAGAAAGGAAGTCTGACACTTAGAACATTTAAATACAATATTTAAATACCCATTTTATCTTAGGCAGGAACTCATGCTGTAAAAGTTATGTCTTTTTTTTTTTTTTGAGACGGAGTCTCGCTGTGTCTCCCAGGCTGGAGTGCAGTGGCGTGATCTTGGCTCACTGCAAGCTCCGCCTCCCGGGTTCACGCCATTCTCCCGCCTCAGCCTCCCAAGTAGCTGAGACTACAGGCGCCCGCCACCACGCCCAGCTAGGTTTTTTTTTGTATTTTTAGTAGAGACGGGGTTTCACCATGTTAGCCAGGATAGTCTCGATCTCCTGACCTCGTGATCCACCCGCCTCGGCCTCCCAAAGTGCTGGGATTACAGGCTTGAGCCACCGCGCCCGGCCAAAAGTTATGTCTTACATTTAGAAAGATAGAACATGCATCATCTTGTCTAGTCACTGTTAGCATTTTTATGATACTTTTCCAACTCTTACATTGAAAGTTATACACATTGATTTTCACCCAAACCTTGGTAAATTAAAAACCCTTGTTGAGATACAATTTACTTAACACATAATTCTCCAATTTAAGCTGTACAATTCAATGTCTTTTAGCCTATTCACAGACTTGTGCAACTATCTCTGCTATCTAAATCCAGAACATTGTCATCATTCCAAAAAGAAGCCCTGTTGGCTGGGCATGGTGGCTCACGCCTGTAATCCCAGCACTTTGGGAGGCCGAGGCGGGCGGATCATGAGGTCAGGAGATTGAGACCATACTGGCTAACACAGTGAAATCCCGTCTCTACTAAAAATACAAAAATTGGCCGGACATGGTGGAGCGCACCTGTAGTCCCAGCTACTCGGGAGGCTGGTGTAGGAGAATCGCTTGAACCCGGGAGGCAGACGTTGCAGTGAGCCAAGATCACGCCGCTGCACTCCAGTCCGGGTGACAGAGCGAGACTGCATCTCAAAAAAAAAAAAAAAAAAGAAAGAAAGAAAGAAAAGATGCTTCAAGATGAAACTGATTATCTTCCCAGCCACTGGCTGCCAGAAACTCATTGGAGTGGATGATGAATACAAACTTCGTACTTTTTGTGAGAAGCATATGGCCACAGAAGTTGCTGCTGATGCTCTGGGTGAAGAATGGAAGGGTTATGTGGTCTGAATCAGTGGTGGGAACAACAGATTTCCCCATGAAGCAGGGTGTCTTAACCCATGGCCATGTCTGCCTGCTACTGAGTAAGGGGCATTCCTGTTACAGACCAAGGAGAGTGGGACAAAGAAAGAGAAAATCAGTTTGTGGTTGTATTGTGGATGCCAATCTGAGCATTCTCAACTTGGTTATTGTGAAAAAAAAAGGAGAGAAGGATATTCCTGGACTGACGGACTGACTGATACTATGGTGCCTCATCTCCTGGGGCCCAAAAAAGCTAGCAGAATTCGCAAACTTTTTTTTTTCTTTTTTTTTGAGATGGAGTCTCAGTCTGTCACCCAGGCTGGAGTGCAGTGGTGTGATCTCGGCTCACTGCAACCTCCGCCTCCAGGGTTCAAGCGATTCTGCTGCCTCAGCCTCTCAAGTAGCTGGGATTACAGGTGCCCACCACCACGCTCAGCTAATTTTTTGTATTTTTAGTAGAGATGGTGTTTCACTATGTTGGCCAGGCTGGTCTCGAACTCCTGACCTTATGATTCACCCACCTCTGCCTTCAAAAGTGCTAGGAATACAGGCGTGAGCCACTGCGCCTGGCCAAACTTTTCAGTCTGTCTAAAGAAGATGATGTCAGGCCGGGCGCGGTGGCTCAAGCCTGTAATCCCAGCACTTTGGGAGGCCGAGATGGACGGATCACGAGGTCAGGAGATCGAGACCATCCTGGCTAACACGGTGAAACCCCGTCTCTACTAAAAAAAATACAAAAAACTAGCCGGGCGAGGTGGCGGGCGCCTGTAGTCCCAGCTACTCGGGAGGCTGAGGCAGGAGAATGGCGTAAACCCGGGAGGCGGAGCTTGCAGTGAGCTGAGATCCAGCCACTGCACTCTAGCCTGGGCGACAGAGCGAGACTCCGTCTCAAAAAAAAAAAAAAAAAAAAAAAAAAGAAGATGATGTCCACCAGTATGTTGTAAGAAAGCGCTTAAACAAAGAAGGTAAGAAACCTAGGACCTAGAAACAAAACACCCAAGATTCAGTGTGTTGTTACTCCACGTGTCTTGCAGCACAGATGGCAGTGTATTGCTCTGAAGAAGCAGCTTACTAAGAAAAATAAGGAAGAGGCTGCAGAATATGCTAAACTCTTGGCCAAGAGAAATTAAGGAGGCTAAGGAGAAGTGCCAGGAACAATTTGCGAAGAGATGCAGACTTTCCTCTCTGCGAGCTTCTGCTTCTAAGTGAGTAACAAATAAATAAGATCAGACTTGCAAAAAAAAAAAAAAAAAGAAAGAAAGAAAAAGAAAAGAAACCCTGTCACTCCCATTGCCCTCTTCTCAGCCCCTGGCAATCACTAGGCTACTTCTTATATCTATAGATTGCCTATACTGGATATTTTATTTAAATGAAATCATACAGTATGTGGCCTTTTGTGTCTGGCTTGTTTCACATAGCATAATGTTTTCGAGTTTCATCCATGTTGTAGCATGTATCAGTACTCATTCTTTTTTATGCCTGGATAATAACCCATTGTATGGCTATACCACGTTTTGTTTATTCATTCATTAGTTGATGGAAATTTGAGTTTTTTCCACCTTTTGGCCACTATAAATGATACTGCTGTGATCAATGGTGCATAAGAATTTGGCCAGGCGGGGTGGCTCAAGCCTGTAATAGCAGCACTTTGGGAGGCCGAGGCGGACGATCACTTGAGCTCAGGAGTTGGAGACCAGCCTGGCCAACGTGGTGAAACCCCATCTCTACTAAAAATACGAAAACTAGCTGGGCAAGGTGGCAGGTGCCTGTAATCCTAGCTACTCGGGAGGCTTGCAGTTAGCCGAGATCACACCATTGCACTCCAGCCTAGGCAACAGAGCAAGACTCTGTCTCGAAAGAGTACTTGTTTTTAATTCTTTTGGATATATACCTAGGAGTAGAATTTCTGGGTCATATGTTAATTCTGTGTTTAACTTTTGAAGGAACCACCAAATAGTTTTCCATAGAGGCTGTAGCATCCTACATTTCTTCTAGCAATGTACAAGAGTTCCAATTTTTCCATATCCTCACCATTTATATATCTAGACTATAAAAAGAACAGCCTTGTTAGATATATGATTTGCATATATTTTCTCCCATTCTGTGATTTGGCTTTTTATTTTCTTGATGATGTCCTTGGAAGCAAAAAGTTTTATATTTCAGTGATGTTCAATGTGTAGAATAAAATTTATAGGAGGCCATTGGTTTGGACTGAGCTCCTGTCCTAGGCCTAACAGATCCAACCAAAATGGTGTTACTAATGCTGAAATTGCATGTCAGTAAGTCAAAACTAAGATCTTTATCTGACCTTCTGAGAAATCAGGAGAGAAAGAGAGAGAATAGCCAAATCCTCCAGCAGGCCAGTTTTAGCTGGCATGATAAGGAAATCCCCTCTGCCTGTCTGTAAAAGCTATCTCTGGCATGATAAGGAAGTCCTCTCTGCCTGTTTATAAAAGCAATCTCTTCTGCTTTGCTCGTTGGAAGACTCATTCTGTTTTATAGAATGATATATTGCCTGAGTTTAGAATCACAAATAAATAACAATTAAGATTTTTAAACTAAATGTGTTGTAATTTTCTCTTTTGACAAATATATTCATTTGTTCTTTTGTCATTTGTGCTTTTGATGTCATATCTCAGAAACCATTGTCTAATGAAAGCTCCTGAAAATGTACACATATGTTTTCTTTTAAAACTCTACTACTTTTCACTCTTACATTTGGGTGTATGGTCCGTTTTGATTTTATTTATTTGAGTTTTTTGTTGTTGTTGTTTGTTCGTTTGTTTTTTGAGGTGGAGTCTTGCTCTGTCGCCCAGGCTGGAGTGCAGTGGTGTGATCTTGGCTCACTGCCAGCTCCGCCTCCCAGGTTCATGCCATTCTCCTGCCTCAGCCTCCCGAGTAGCTGGGACTACAGGCGCCCACCACCATGCCCAGCTAATTTTTTGTATTTTTAGTAGAGACAGGGTTTCACTGCGTCAGCCAGGATGGTCTCGATCTCCTGACCTTGTGATCCGCCCACCTTGGCCTCCCAAAGTGCTGGGATTACAGGCATAAGCCACCACACCCGGCCAATTTTGAGGGTTTTTTTTAGATAGGGTCTTGCTCAATTGCCCAGGCTTCAGTGCAATGGCACAATCATGGCAGTTGGCTCACTGCAACTTCCAAAACTCTTAGGCTCAAGCAATCCTCCTGTCTCAGCCTCCTGAATAGTTAGGACTACAGATGCTTGCCACCACACATGGCTAATTTTTAAATTTCTTTAAAAGACATGTCTTTTTTTGTATGTGTGGGTGTGAAAGGGTCTTGCTCTGTTGCCCAGGCTGGAGTCCAGTGGCATGATCAGCTTGCTCGATTCAAGTGATCCTTTCATCTTAGCCTCCTGAGGAGCTGAAGCTACAGACACACACCATCATGCCCAGGTAATTTTTTAAATTTTTAGTAGGGACGAAGTCTCACTATATTGTTCAGGCTGGTCTTGAACTCCTGGGCTCAAGCAGTCCTCCCACCTTAGCCTCTGAAAGTGCTAGGATTACAGGACAAAGCCACTGTGCCTAGCCTGGAGTTAATTTTTGTATATGAAGTAAGCTAGGGTTCCAACTTCATTTTTTTTTTTTCACCTGACATCCATTTGTTTCAGCATTATTTGTTGGAAAGGTAGTTTATTTGGGTCAAGTTTGAGGACTGCAACCTGGGACCTTTGATTAAGTTGCCCCGAATATATGCTCTGATCAGCAGCAGTTACAAGTGAATTTTTAAAGAAAAAAACAAGAGATAGTTCCTAAGTTGTTTACCAAGAATTTACCATAAAATAACATTAACTATTAATTGGCTATACATTGACTTTTCTTTTTAATTTTATGTTGTTTTATTTTATTTTGTAGAGACAGGGTTTTACCGTGTTACCTAGGCTGGTCTTGAACTCCAGAACTCAGGGGATCCACCCGCCTTGGCCTCCCAAAGTGCTGAGATTACAGGCATGAGACACCACGCCTGGCTTGTTTTGGCTTTTGGTTTTGTTTAAGATAGGGTCTCACTGTTGCTTAGGCTGGACCATACTGGTGCAAGCACAAATCACTGCAGCCTCCACCTCCCAGGCTCAAGCAATCCTCCCACCTCAGTCCTGTAAGTATCTGGGTGTGCACCACCACACCTAGTTAATTGTTTTTTAAATTTTTTGTAGAGATGGGTTCTCTCTGTGTTGCCCAGGCTGGTCTGGAACTCCTGGGCTCAACCAGTCCTCCTGCCTCTCCTTCTCAAAGTGTTGAGACTATAGCACCGTGCCTGGCCCCAAATCCCTTTAAACAATTGTCCCCTGGACATGTCTGTGAGTGGGCAGGGGAGCTTGACATACTCATGTCTCTCTGGCCTCAATAAATTTTGCATCTCAACATCCCAGACTGCTCTAAGCTATTTTTCTTTACTCAGAAATCAGAATGTAGGCTGGGCATGGTGGCTCATCCCTGTAATCCCAGCACTTTGGTAAGCCTGCCTAGGTGGGAGGATAGCTTGAGCCCAGGAATTTGAGATCAGTCCTGATCTCAAATAGCAAGCCAACATATATATAAAATTTAAAAAAATTAGTTGGGGCCTGGTATGGTGACTTACACCTATAATCCTAGCACTTTGGGAGGCCGAGGCAGGTGGATTATCTGAGGTCAGAAGTTCGAGACCAGCCTGGCCAATATGGCAAAACCCTGTCTCTACTAAAAATACAAAAATTAGCTGGGCATGGTTGTGAGCACCTGTAATCCCAGCTACTCAGGAGGCTGAGGTAGGAGAATCACTTGAACCCAGGGAACAGAGGTTACAGTAAGCTGAGATTATACCACTTCACTTCAGCCTGGGCCAAAGAGTGAAACTGTCTCAAAAAAACAAACAACAAAAAAAAATTAGTTGGGTATAGTGGTGTGTACCTGTAGTCCCAGTTACTTGGGAGGCGAGGTAGGAGGATGGCCTGAGCCTGGGATGTCAAGTCTTCGATGAGCCCTGATCTCATCACTGCACTCCAGTCTGGGTGACAGAACAAGACCCTATCTCAAAAAAAAAAAAAAAAAAGCCAGACATTGTGGCAACAGTCTGTGGTCCCAACTACTTAGGAGGCTGAGGTGGGAGGATCACTTGAGCCCAGTAGACTGAGGCTGCAGTAAACTGTGATTGCACCATTGCCTTCCAGCCTGAGGGACAGAGCGAGACCCTGGCTAAGAAGTCAGAATGAGCCGGGCACGGTGGCTCAAGCCTGTAATCCCAGCACTTTGGGAGGCTGAGACGGGCGGATCACAAGGTCAGGAGATCGAGACCATCCTGGCTAACACGGTGAAACCCCGTCTCTACTAAAAAATACAAAAAACTAGCTGGGCGAGGTGGCGGGCGCCTGTGGTCCCAGCTACTCCGGAGGCTGAGGCAGGAGAATGGCGTAAACCCGGGAGGCGGAGCTTGCAGTGAGCTGAGATCCGGCCACTGCACTCCAGCCTGGGCGACAGAGCCAGACTCAGTCTCAAAAAAAAAAAAAAAAAAAAAAAAAAGAAGTCAGAATGTACGTGTCCTTCAATTTTATTCTTCCTCTTCCTGATTGTATTGGCTATTCTCAGTCCTTTGAATTTCCAAACTCTTTTCAGAATCAGCTTGTTGATTTCTGCGAAGAAGACAGCTGGGGTTTCGAGAGGAGTGGTGTTAAATGTGTAGATCAGTTTGGGGAGTACTGCCATCTTATCAATATTAAGTCTTACAATCCATGAACATAGGATGTCTTTCCATTGATTTAGATCTTTTAAAATTTATTTCAGCAACGTTTGTAGTTTTCAGAGTACACGTTATACAATTCTTTTGTTAAATGTATTTCTATGCCGGGCGTGGTGGCTCACGCCTGTAATCCCAGCACTTTGGGAGGCCGAGGTGGGCGGATCACAAGGTCAGGAGATCGAGACCATGGTGAAACCCCGTCTCTACTAAAAATAGAAAAAATTAGCCGGGCGCAGGGGCGGGCACCTGTAGTCCCAGCTACTCGGGAGGCTGAGGCAGGAGAATGGCGTGAACCTGGGAGGCGGAGCTTGCAGTAAGCCGAGATTGCGCCACTGCACTCCAGCCTGGGCGACAGAGCGAGACTCCGTCTCAAAAAAAAAAAAAAAAAATGTATTTCTATGTACTTGATTTATTTATTTATTTATTTATTTATTTGAGACAGAGTCTTGCTTTCACCCAGGTTGGAGTGCAGTGGTGCGATCTCAGCTCACTGCAACCTCCACCTCCCGGGTTCAAGCAATTCTCCTGCCTCAGCCTCCCAAGTAGCTGGGACTACAGGCGCATGCTACCACACCCTGCTAATTTTTATATTTTTACTAGAGAAGAGGTTTCACCATGTTGGCCAGACTGGTCTCAAACTCCTGACCTCAGGTGATATGCCCACCTCAGCCTCCCAAAGTGCTGGGATTATAGGCATGAGCCACCATGGGCAACTGTATTTTTGTTTTTAATTTATTTTTTTGAGATAGGGTCTCACTCTGTCACCCAACCTGGACTTCAATGGTGCAATTATAGTTCACTGCAGCCTCAACTTCCCAGACTCAAACCCTCTTCCCACCTCAGCTTCCCGAGTAGCTAAACTACACAGCTGCATGCCACGACACCCAGCAAAAAAAATTTTTTTTTGAGACGGAGTCTGGCTCGTTGTCCAGGCTGGAGTACAGTGGCTCGATTTTGGCTCACTGAAACCTCCACCTCCCGGGTTCAAGTGATTCTCCTGCCTCAGCCTCCTGAGTAGCTGGGATTACAGGCGCCCGCCACCATGCCTGGCTAATTTTTGTAGTTTTAGTAGAGATGGGTTTTCACCATGTTGGCCAGGCTGGTCTTGAACTCCTGATCTCAGGTGATCCACCTGCCTCAGCCTCCCAAAGTGCTGGGATTACAGGTGTGAACCACTGCGCCAGGCCTCACCCAGCAATTTTTTTTTTTTTTTGAGACAGAATCTCACTCTGTTGCCTAAGCTGGAGTGCAATGGCATGATCTTGGCTCACTGCAATCTCTGCCTCCTGGGTTCAAGTGTTTCTCCTGCCTCAGCCTCCAAAGTAGCTGGGATTACAGGCACCTGCCACCATGCCTAGCTAATTTTTGTATTTTTAGTAGAGACGGTGTTTTGCCACATTGGCCAGGCTGGTCTCAAACTCTTTACCTCAGGTGATCTGCCCTACTCGGCCTCCCAAAGTGCTGGGATTACAGACGTGAGCCACCCCTCCCAGCCCACCCAGCAAACGTTTAAAAAGAATTTTTGTAGAGTTGGGGCTCTCACTGTATTAACTAGATTGGTCTGGAACTCCAGATTGGCTCCAGATTGGCCTCAAGTGATCTCAAACTCCAGATTGGCCTCAAGTGATCCTCCCACCTCAGCCTCCAAAGTGTCAGGATTACAAGTGAGAGCCACCATGTCTGGCCTGTATTTTTTTTTAATGCTGTCATAAATGAAATTGCCTTCTTAATTTCATTTTGGGATTGTTCCCTACTAGTGTAAAGAACTGATTTTTTTTTTTTTTGTAAAGTTGATGTACCCTGCAACCTTGCTGAAGTCATTTTTAAATTCTAATAGTTTTTTTTTAGTAAATTCCTTAAAATGTTCTTTCTTTCTTTCTTTCTTTTGTCTTTTTTTTGAGATGGAGTCTCGGTCTGTTGCCCAGGCTGGAGTGCAGTGGCATGATCTCAGCTCACTGCAACTTCTGCCTCCTGGGTTCAAGCAATTGTCCTGCCTCAGCCTCCTGAAAATTTTTTGTATACAAGATCATACACCGTGCAAGTAGAGATTGTGTTACTTCTTATTTTCCAATCTGGAGACCTTGTATTTATTTATTTTCTTGCGTAATAGCCCTCACTGGAACCTCCAGTGCAATGTTGAATGGCAGTGGCAAAGTGGACCTGCTTGTCTTATTTCTGATGTTAGAGGAAAAGCATTCAGTCTTTCACCATTAAGTGTGATGTTAGTGATGGGGTTTTAGCTATGTCTACAATGCCAGTGCATATTCTAGTATAGAAGTTCCAGCTGAGGGTAGAAATAGAGAACAAAGGTCAGAAGAAAAAGTTGGGCTGCATTTGGGAATCCTCAGTATTCAGATGAGAGTTCAAGTTATGGAAACTTAAGATTGTCCAGGGCAGGCCGGGCGCGGTGGCTCACGCCTGTAATCCCAGCACTTTGGGAGGCCGAGGCGGGCGGATCACAAGGTCAGGAGATCGAGACCACGGTGAAACCCCGTCTCTACTAAAAATACAAAAAAAAAAATTAGCCGGGCGCGGTTGTGGGCGCCTGTAGTCCCAGCTACTCGGGAGGCTGAGGCAGGAGAATGGCATGAACCCGGGAGGCGGAGCTTGCAGTGAGCCGAGATCGCGCCACTGCACTCCAGCCTGGGCGACAGAGTGAGACTCCGTCTCAAAAAAAAAAAAAAAAAAAAAAGATTGTCCAGGGCAGATCACATAGGATGAGAAGAGGATTGGGGATTGATATGGTTTGGCTTTGTGTCTCCACCCAAATCTCATTTTGAATTGTAATTCCCATGTATTGTGGGAGGGACCTGGTGGGCCGTGATTGGATCATGGGGGTGGTTTCCCTATGCTGTTCTCATAGTAGTGAGGGAGTTCTCATGAGATCTGATGGTTTAAAAGTGGCAGTTTTCCCTGCACTCACTCTCTCCTTCCATCTTGTGAGGAAGGTGCTTGCTTCCCCTTCTCTTTCCACCATGATTTTAAGTTTCATAAGGCCTCCCCAGCCATGCATAACTGTGAGTCAACTAAACCTCTTTCCTTCATAAATTACCTAGTCTCAAGCAGTTCTTTATAGTGTATGAGAATGAACTAAAACAGAGAATTGGTACTAACAGAGTGAGGTACTGCTATAAAGATAACCTGAAAATGTGGAAGTGACTTTGGAACTGGGTAATAAGCAGAAATTGGAACAGCTTGGAGGGCTCAGAAGAAGACAGGAAGATGTGGGAAAGTTTGGAGCTTACTAGAAACTTGCTGAATGGTTTTGACCAACATGCTCATAGAGATATGGACAATGAAGTCCAGGCTAAGGTGGTCTCAGATGGAAATGAGGAACTTTTTGGAAACTGGAGCAAAGGTCACTCTTGCTATGCTTTAGCAAAAAGACTGGTGGCATTTTGCCCCTGCCCTAGAAATCTGTTGAACTTTGAACTTGAGAGAGATGATTTAGGGCATCTGGCAGGAGAAATTTCTAAGCAGCAAAACATTCAAGAGGTGATCCGGATTTTTCTGAAAGCATACAGTCACATACGGTCACAAAGAGATGATTTGAAATTTGAACTTTTGTTTTGTTTTGTTCTTTTGAGATAGAGTCTTGCTATGTCACCCAGGCTGGAGTGCAGTGGCACGATCTCAGCTCACTGCTTTCTATGCTAAAACCAGAAAAGTCCCAATCAAACTAAGACAAATTGGTCACTTTTAGGAATACATGAATAAATACCTTTTCCCAAAGAGACTGAAGGAAGTTGAAATGTAATGGTGAGTTGAGATTGTGGTTCCTAGGCTACCCCACCAATACTTAGCAAATTCATAAGTCATGTAAAAACTTTTTCTAAGCCTTGAAGCTATGTTTGTCTAGTCCCTGAAATCTGACCACTCTTCTCTTTTTTATTTATTTATTTATTTATTTATTTATTTGTGAGACAGAGTCTCATCTGTCGCCCAGGCTGGAGTGCAATGGCGCGATCTTAGCTCACTGCAACCTCCGCCTCCGGGGCTCAAACGAAAACAACTCTCCTTTTCATCTTACATTCCGTAGCCTGGAGCCCCTGTGTGCCATGAGTGGTAGGATGTGGGTAAGGCAGGTGGACAGCTCCAGGGCAACAGAGACAGAGGAGATTCTCGCACAAGAAGAGGAGCCGGACCAGACCTTTAAAAGCTCCTCCAGAGGCCGGGCATGGTGGCTCACGCCTGTAATCCCAGCACTTTGGGAGACCGAGGCGGGTGGATCACCAGGTCAGGAGATCAAGACCATCCTGGCTAACACGGTGAAACCCCGTCTCTACCAAAAATACAAAAAATTAGCCGGGCATGGCGGTGGGTGCCTGTAGTCCCAGCTACTTGGGAGGCTGAGGCAGGAAAATGGCATGAACCTGGGAGGCGGAGCTTGCAGTGAGCCAAGATCGTGCCACTGCACTCCAACCTGGGCGACAGAGCGAGACTCCATCTCAAAAAAAAAAACCTCCTCCAGAAATAATAGCTGGGGCATTTATGAAAAGGAAGCAGGTATCAGCAGCAGAAGGGCCCAGGAGCAAGAATAGTGAAGCACAAGGGGCTGTTTGTTTGTGCTGTTATTTGCAAGTCAGGAACTGTTTGACTTGACAAACACGTTATCACTCATGACTATTTTAAGAGAATTTCTGTCATGGTAAGTCCACTTCTAATCATTTCCACTAAGGGCACAATCAGGAATGTATGCAAATATATGTACAAAGAAGAAAAAAGGTACTGATTACAGTTTTGTAGTAGTAAAGATCTACAAGAGAAAGTGATACTTAATTGAGCTGAGCCGTGAAGGGTAAATAGGAGTTAGCCAGGTCTGCAGGGTGGGGAAGAGTAAGAAGGGAAGTTAAAGGGAACAGCATGTGCCAAGTTACAGAGATAGGACAGAATGTATTGGGAAACAGTAGGAAATTGGGTATTACTGGAGCAAAGGATACACTGTGAATGGGGGAAGGGACAAGGCTGGGAGGAAAACCTCAGAAGCAGAACAGAATTATAATGTCAATTTTTAAAATCATAGTCATTTTCCTCTTTGAGTGAATAAAAAACCACATTCTTTAGGTTGGCATGTATACACAGAGAGATAAGAAATCTAACTCTGTATGCAGAAAACTCAAACCAAGGGAAGTAGTGAATTATCCTTGAGTTTAAATGTTATTTGCAATAATAAAATAGGGAGATTAAAGAGTCCTGCTACTTTGATGTCAGGTGAAATCATGTCTATGTATAATACACTGGTCAAAGTTCAAGAACTGGTTATCTTTATAAAAACACTGCTCTCTTCTTTGCAAAGTCATCACAATAGCTCTAGAATTATTGGGGCAAAACATTTTGTTTTTCATGTAAAAAGTTATCTTTTTATTTATTTATTTATTTATTTTGAGATAGAGTCTCACTCTGATGCACAGGCTGGAGTGCAGTGGCACAATCTCGGCTCACTACAACCTCTGCCTCCCGGATTCAAACAATTCTCCTGCCTCAGCCTCCCGAGTAGCTGGGACTCAGGGATGTGCCTCCATGCCTGGCTAATTTTGTATTTTTAGTAGAGACGGGGTTTCACTATGTTGGCCAGGCTGGTCTCGAACTCCTGACCTGAGGTGATCCACCCGCCTTGGCCTCCCAAAATGCTGGGATTACAGGTGTGAGCCACGGCGCCTGGGCCAAAAGTTATCTTTTTAGTCAAGTTGATAAAAAAATAAAACTTTGCTTATTGCTGATGGATCTATTTACATAATAAGAAATTTCTCTAAATTTATCATTATCACATTGTCTCAATCATTACCTGCTGTTGTTACCACTTATCTGTTCTTAAACTCCACTTACTTTTTGCAACTCGTCTTTTTGCTACTTCTACTGCTAAATAATCTTCGCAAAGGGAGTCTTTTCTTCCTATGTCTTCTCATCACCTGCTTCATTGTTCCCTGATCACAGAGATCAAAACCAAAATAATGTACCACCATCACTGTAGGGGATGGAAAAACACACACGGACCTTTTTCTTCTACCCTCCTAGGTTCTCCAGCTGGAGTCCTGGGAATCAAACTGATTAAAGATAGGTTAACAAGAGAAAAACAGAGTTTATTAGCATGGACAGCACACATACACAAAGGAGAAACTCAGTAATGAGTAACTCAAAGGGGTGGTTAAAATCTGGGGCTTATATAGCATCTTAACATGGAACAGTATATATGTAGAGAAGTGACAAGATAAAGGGGTTACAGCTTTTAGGGGCAGCAAACTGTGGGGAGGTAAATATGTGGGGGAGAAACCATTGGAAGATAAAGGTTATTTTATTTCTTTTGAGGCAGAGTCTCTCTCCATTGCCCAGGCTGGAGTGCAGTGGCTCCATCTCGGCCCACTGCAACCTCCACCTCCCAGCTTCAAGTGATTCTCTTGCTTGGCTTCCCAAATAGCTGGGATTGTAGGCACCTGCCACTATACTCAGGTATTTTTATTTTATCGTATTTTTAGTAGAGATGGGGTTTCAGGCCAGGCACAATGGCTCACGCCTGTAATCCTAGCACTTTGGGAGGCAGAGGTGAGCGGATCCCTTGAGCTCAGAAGTTCGAGACCAACCTGAGCAACATGGAGAAACCCCCATCTCTACCAAAAATATAAAACAATTAGCTGGGCATAGTGGTGCATGCCTGTGGTCCCAGCTACTCAGAGAGGCTGAAGTGGGAGTATTGCTTGAGCCTGGGAGGTAGAGGTTGTAGTGAGTTGAGATCGTGCCACTGCACTCCAGCCTGGGTGACAGAATGAGACCCCATCAAAAAAAAAAAACAGAGAGAGAGAGAGAGAAGGGGTTTCACCATGTTGGCCAGGCTGGTCTCAAACTCCTGCCCTCAAATGATCCACCCACCTCGGCCTCCCAAAGTGCTGGGATTACAGGCCTGAGCCACAGCACCCGGCCAAAGGTTATCTTAATAAAGTTTTTTTATGTAGATTCCTTTCTCAGTGCTATGTCTGATCCCTGTCCTGGTAAGAGTCTCGGCTAAAAGTCAGGAATGATTGAGTTGTTCTCCTTTTCATGGAGGGGAAAGGAAATACCCTTACAATTTATGTCCTGTTCTTAGCCAGACGGGAAAGAAGCCCAAGAGCCTGTTTTTTGTTTCTGTTTTTGTTTTTGTTTTTTTAAATTGGAGGCAGGGTCTTGTTCTGTTGCCCGGGCTGGAGTGCAGGGGCACAATCACAGTTCACTGCACTCTCAACCTTCTGGGCTCAAGCAATCCTCCCACCTCAGCCTCCTCAGTAGCTGGGACTATAGGCATGTACTACCACGCCAGGCTAATTTTTGTATTTTTTTGTAGAGACAGAGTCTCACTATGATGCCCAGGCTGGTCTCAAACTCCTGGGCTTGAGTGATCCTCCCTCCCAAAGTGCTGGGATTATAGGTGTGAGCCCCAAGAGCTTCTTTTGCATCAGCTATTTCTCAATCTTCTTCAGCTCAAAATAATCCTATTCGAATGACATTTTTGGGGTAGGATGTTCTAATCCACTGCAATGCCATTTATTGCATCAGCCAACACTGGATTCGTGATATTACTTGCTCACAGGTAGAGGCTATTAGACTCCCCTGACTGGTTAATTGAAATGAATGCATCTTCACTCTCTGTTTTCTTTTTTTAAATTTTGGCACTCATTTTTCAAGTTTCCGACAAAACATCTTGAAATGTCCCTCTGTAGGCCTCAAATAGTTAAGAGCCTCAGAAAAGCATAACTGGTTCTAAAGGTAACAATTCCTTTTAGTTGTGAGAACCAGTCTCACAACTTGCAATTATGGCCATAGAATTTTAGCAGTGCACACTAGCATGTACTTCAGAAATTATCTTGTCCAGATCCTTCTTATAGATAAAGCAACTGAACACAACACAGTGACTGAGTGACCTTGGGCAATTTACCTATCTTCTCACTTTTCTTATCAAATTGATCTCAGCAGTTCCTATACCTTTGAGGGTTATTGTAAGGAATAAATAATAAAAGGCTGGGCACAGTGGTTCACATTTGTAATTCCAGCACTTTGGGAGGCCAAGGCAGGAGAAGCAATTGAGCCCAGGAGTTTGACACCAGCCTGGGCAACATACCAAGACCCAGTTTCTAAAAGAAAAGGTTAAAAATTAGCAGGGCATGGTGGTGCATGCCTGTAGTCCTAGGTGCTTAGGAGGCTGAGGCCGGTGGATCATTTGAGCCCAGGAGTTTGAAGTCACAGAAAAGTGGTGTCGTTGTCTGGGATAAATATCAGAGGTTTCTTGTCTCATGCCAAGGGAATCGAGAATGTGGACACATAAGAAGTGGGTTTAAGAGCATTGGTTTAACAGGCAAAAGGAAGAGAAAAAGGAATACCTCTCTCTTGGAGAGAGAGGGACTCCTGAGTGGGACTTTTGGTCTCATGGTGAAACACATGGGGTTTTATAGATGAGCTTGAGGAAGCCGTGTCTGAGTTACATAGAGCCCAAGAGATTGGATGGACCAGGTGTGCCATTTTCATAGCACGCAAAGAAGCTGGCTGCCCTACCCTAATATTTTATTATGCAGATGGGTCCTCTACCTGGCTGGAGCCATGTTGCCTGTTCC
Source organism: Macaca mulatta (assembly GCF_049350105.2). NCBI lineage: Eukaryota > Metazoa > Chordata > Mammalia > Primates > Cercopithecidae > Macaca > Macaca mulatta. The sequence continues at coordinate 80,011,092 of NC_133420.1, forward strand.
TTTTTTTTTTTTTGAGATGGAGTCTAGCTCTGTTGCCCAGGCTGGAGTGCAGTGGCCGGATCTCAGCTCACTGCAAGCCCCGCCTCCCGGGTTCACGCCATTCTCCTGCCTCAGCCTCCCGAGTAGCTGGGAGTACAGGCGCCCGCCACCTCGCCCAGCTAATTTTTTTTGTATTTTAGTAGAGACGGGGTTTCACCGTGTTAGCCAGGATGGTCTCGATCTCCTGAACTCATGATCCGCCCGTCTCGGCCTCCCAAAGTGCTGGGATTACAGGCTTGAGCCACCGCGCCCGGCCGCCTGTTCCTTTACTGTACACGTGGTTGACAAAGAAAAGGGAAAATGGAGCCTCCATGTTGAACATGCCTCACCCCCAGGTAGCCTTTTCCTATTGGCACAGCTGTTGGCATTTACTTGTGCAAGCTTCCAGCTTGCTTATTTATGTCTGCAGCTCGGTTTTTCAGGCTACTCTTTGTTAGAAAAGAAATGATTTAGGAGCTGCTTGGTAAGAACCCTCACTATCTGTCTAAATAATTTATTTCTAGTTCCTGTATCAACAGTGAGCTGTGGGCCAGGTGTGGTGGCTCACGCCTGTAATCCCAGCATTTTGGGAGGCTGAGGTGGACAGATCACTTGAGGTCAGCAGTTCCAGACCATCCTGGCCAACATGGTGAAACCCCTGTCTCTACTAAAAATACAAAAATTAGCTGGTCATGGTGGCTCACGCCTATAATCCCAGCTATTTGGGAGACTGAGGCAGGAGAATCGCTTGAACCCAGGAGGCAGAGGTTGCAATTAGCTGAGATTGTGCCACTGCACTCTAACCTGGGCAACAGAGAGAGACTCCATCTCAGAAACAAACAAATCAGTGACAAATCAGTGACAAACCAATGCACTCTAGCCTGGTGACAGAGTGAGACCCTGTCTCTAAAAAGAAAAAAAATGGGCCCTGCACAGTGACTCACACGTGTAATCCTAACACTTTAGGAGGCCAAGGCGGGAGGATTGCTTGAGCCTAGGAGTTTGAGACCAGCCTGGGCAATATGGCGAAACCCCATCTCAGCAAAAAATACAAAGAGTAGCTGTGACAGCATGTGCCTGAAGTCCCAAGTACTTGGGAGGCCGAGGTGGGAGGATCGCTTGAGCCTGGGAGGCAGAGATTGCAGGAGCCAAGATCGTACCTCTGCACTTCAGCCTGGGCCGCAGAACAAGACCCTGTGTCAAAAAAAAAAGAAAAAATATAAATGAGATAATGCAAGTGAAACAGAGCAGTAATCATTCAATAAATGTTTGTTATGACCATGGATACAACAACTAAAAAGTCCTGAATATGCTATTTACAATTAACTCGGGAAGTCCCTAAATATCTCTGGATCTCAGTTTTCACAATCCATGAAATGAATGAGAAGGTTAGACTAAGTCAGCGGTTCAAGTTGTGCTGTGGAGTCCTAGGGCTTCCCTGAAGGACAGCAGAGAGGGGCTGGGAGGCCAGCAGACAGCCACCAAATAACCTACCTTTCTTCAACCAAAGCTGTTTAGCTTTCGTCTTCTGAAATTTTTTTTTTTTTTTTTTTTTTTTGAGACAGAGTCTCGCTCTGTCACCCAAGCTGGAGTGCAGTGGCCGGATCTCAGCTCACCGCAAGCTCCACCTCCTGGGTTCACGCCATTCTGCTGCCTCAGCCTCCCGAGTAGCTGGGACTACAGGCGTCCGCCACCTCGCCCGGCTAGTTTTTTGTATTTTTTTAGTAGAGACGGGGTTTCACCATGTTAGCCAGGATGGTCTCGATCTCCTGACCTTGTGATCCGCCCGTCTCGGCCTCCCAAAGTGCTGGGATTACAGGCTTGAGCCACCGCGCCCGGCTCGTCTGCTGAAATTTTTGTTTGAATAAAATAGTTCTGAGCTGGGTATAGGGTCATGCCTGTAATTGCAGCATTTTGTGAGGCCACAGTGGGAGGATCATTTTAGGCCAGGAGTTTGAGACCAACTTGAACCCCATCTCTGAAAAAAATAAAAATAAATAAAAATTGTACTTAAAAAAAGTAACTACTTAGCAAGATAAACTTTAAGGTTCTTTCAGCTCAAGATTCTATGATTTTGCAAAGATCACACTGTGTCCTTTGTTCTGGTTTCAAAATAAAGACAGGGATTTTATTTTTTTATTTTTGAGACAGAGTCTCACTCCTCATCACCCAGGCTAGAGTGCAGTGGTGCAATCTCGGCTTACTGCAACCTTTGCCTTCCAGGTTCAAGCGATTCTCGTGCCTCAGCCTCCCAAGTAGCTGGGATTGCAGGTGTGCACCACCACACTTGGCTAATTTCTGTATTTTTAGTAGATACAAGGTTTCACCACATTGGCCCAGCTGGTCTCAAGTGATTTGCCCTCAACTCCTGGCCTCAAATGATCCATCTGCCTTAGCCTCCCAAAGTGTTGGGATTACAGTCATACATCACCATGCCCAGCCAAAATAAAGACAAAGATTTTTACATTTTTAAGGATAAGATCAACTTATGACTACAGGCACAGAGCCAGGACGGAACTCTAGGTCTCCTGACAGTAAGGAAGATATAATGTCTTGAGGTTAAAAGGAAGGAGATCTTCAAATGATTAATGCTCAGTAATGACTATGGACATTCTTCTGTTTTGGTTATAGGGAAACAAACCCTGGATTTTTGCTTCTTAGTTTTCTTTTGGATTATTTAAGGAGTGAGTATTCTTTTTTTTTTTTTTTTTTTTTTTGAGACGTAGTCTCGCTCTGTCGCCCAGACTGGAGCGCAGTGGCCGGATCTCAGCTCACTGCAAGCTCCGCCTCCCGGGTTTACACCATTACTCCTGCCTCAGCCTCCCGAGTAGCTGGGACTACAGGTGCCCGCCACCTTGCCCGGCTAGTTTTTTGTATTTTTTTAGTAGAGACGGGGTTTCACCGTGTTAGCCAGGATGGTCTCGATCTCCTGACCTTGTGATCCACCCGTCTCAGCCTCCCAAAGTGCTGGGATTACAGGCTTGAGCCACCGCGCCCGGCCGGAGTGAGTATTCTTTAGGTGACAGTGCTGATTACGATCCAGTCTACAATTAACACATTTATTACCCAATCCTTTTCTGGGTAACTGAAGTTTAATGTTTGCTGGATTATAGTTGATTGAGAAAGAGGACCGTAAGGAGAGATTTCAGCATCACTTTCACTCAGATTTATTTTTAAAAAGGTTATAGGGTGGTTATTGCCATGTTATTGAGATATCCAGGTGAGCTTTGTATATTTCAGATGCAATTCTCTGGTACAGTTCTATTTTCAGTAAACCTACCCCAATTTCAAAGCTCTAATCAAAAAAGAGGTTGTATTGGCCGGGTGCAGTGGCTTACACCTGTAATCCCAGAACTTTGGGAGGCTGAGGCGGGTGGATCACATGAAGCCAGGAATTCAAGACCAGCCTGGCCAACATAGCAAAACTCCATCTCTACTAAAAAGACAAAAATTAGCTGGTGTGGTGGTGCACATCTGTAATCCCATCTACTTGGGAGGCTGAGGCACAAGAATCGCTTGAACTGGGGAGGCGGAGGTTGCAGTGAGCCGAGACTGCCCCACTGTGCTCCAGCCTGGGTGACGTAGCAAGACTCTGTCTCAAAAAAAAAAAAATTATTTTTTTAAAAAAAGGTTGTATATGTAATCCCAGCACTTTGGGAGGCCGAGGCAGGCATATCACCTGAGGTCAGGAGTTCAAGACCAGCCTGGCCAATATGGTGAAATCCTGTCTCTACTAAAAATACAAAAATTAGCCGGGCATGGTGGCGGACACTTGTAACCCCAGCTACTTGGGAGGCTGAGGCAGGAGAATAGCTTGAACCCCAGAGGCAGAGGTTGCAATGAGTAGAGATCACACCATTGCACTCCAGCCTGGGCGACAAGACTGAAACTCCATCTCATAAAGAAAGAAAGAAGGAAAGAAGGAATAAAGGAAGGAAGGAAGGAAGGAAGGAAGGAAGGAAGGAAGGAAGGAAGGAAGGAAGGGAGGGAGGGAGGGAGGGAGGGAGGGAGGGAGGAAGGAAGGAAGGAAGGAAAGAAGGAAGGAGGGAAGGAGGAAAGGAGAGAAGGAGGGACGGAGGGAGGGAGAGAAGGAGGGAGGGAAGGAAGGAAGGAAGGAAGGAAAGAAAGAACTTCAACACACATTATTTTATTTGATACTTACAAAAATTCTCTGAGGTAGACAGAAGAGGTTTCTTCCCTGATCACAGAAGAGAAAACAAAGGCTCACGGAAGTTGATTATTATAACTATTCTACAGCTAATAAGTTGGTTATGCAGTCATTAAGTCTTTATTGAACATCTCTAGCATCCAGGCATTGGGTTAAGGACCCAGGACTCAAGTTCAAATGAATCACACCTCAGTGTGGTTCTCTTACTTGGAGGAGTTCTTGAATGCCTCAGTTTTAAACTTAAGGAGGCTTTCTTACAACTTTAAACTGTTTAACGGATAATTCTTAATTCACATAGTATAATATAACATACCCAACAACATTTTGCAACAGGCCAGGTGTGGTGGCTCACGCCTGTAATCACAGTACTTTGGGAGGCTGAGGTGGGTGGATGATCCAAGTTCAGGAGTTCGAGACTAGCCTAACCAACTTGGCAAAACCCTGTCTTTACCAAAAATACAAAAAAAAAAAAAAAAAAAATTAGCCTGACATGGTGGCGTATGCCTGTAGTCTCAGCCACCTGAGGCTGAGGCAGGAGAATCGCTTGAACCCAGGAGGCGAAGGTTGCAGTGAACTGCACTCCAGCTGGGACGACAGAGCAAGACTGTCTCAAAAAAAAAAAAAAAAAAAAAAAAAAAAAAAAAAAAAAATTCTGCAACAGCTGACGACAATCGAAAGAGAAAAGTAAAGACTGACTTTTCTAACTATAGTATTTTGCCTGCTAGGCATTCTAGGTTTTTATTTTAAAAATGTCTTAGGAAACTCCAGCTGTTACAAGGAAGTATTGCTTTTGGTTTAATGTTTTATCCTGCTAGTGCACTCCACCCTTAAGTGATCTTAATGACTAATAGGACTGGCACCAGTTCTCACTTACCAGATGTGAATTCCACTTACTAGTTTGTTTTTTGTCTTCTGCTAATTTGCAGTTGTAGACAAAAACAGAGTAAAGAAGTTCTTAAAACAAATGAAAATCGGCAATGTAGTCGCTGTTTAATTTTTGAATTGGCCTGGCACAGTGGCCTCACCTAAGAGTCATATGGTTGTTATGTTCCCTGATGTTAGGGGGCCCTCCCCTGCAGCCCACAGTGACTCAGAAGGCAGCTGCCGAGAACAGGAAGGCCTGGGGTTCATGTGACAAGCCACCAGCCTTTACCAGAGCAAACAAAGTAGGTGGGATGTTCCCCTGTCCCCTGACCACCAGTTTTATATCACATTTCAGAGCTTTTATTTTTCCTTCCTCAGACAGCTCTGAATTTTCTCTTTGACCTAATTTGATTTGTGGAGAAATGCTGTCGAAAGGGCCTGCTGAGATTTTGTCCTGGCCTGCCTCACTGAAGAAGGCCAACAATCTGTTTGCATAGCAAGAATGAAAAAAATGTTTCTGTGCTTCAGAGATTACTGAATACTCTTTTTCCAAAATGAATCCGTTCCTTCTAGCAGGGATCATTTTTGCTAGTTGGGAAGATAAAGCTGTCAATATTCAGTAGCCAATCTCTAGATTTCTTTCTTTCCTTCCTCCCTTCTTTCTTTTCTTTTCTTTTCTTTCCCTTTTTTTTTCTGAGACAGAGTCTGGCTCTGTCGCCCAGGCTGGGGTGCAGTGGCACGATCTCTGCTCACTGCAACCTCCCACTCCTGGGTTCAAGCGATTCTCCTGCCTCAGCTCCCGAGTAGCTGGGATTACAGGCATGTGCCATCACACATGGCTAATTTTTGTATTTTTTGTAGAGATGGGGTTTCGTCATATTGGCCAGGCTGGTCTCAACTCCTGATCTCAAGTGATCCGCCTGCCTCGCCTCCCATAGTGCTGGGATTACAGGTGTGAATCATCACACCCAGTGCCAATCTCTAGATTTCAAGAGAACACATGACATCATAGTTTCTTGGAGATTTTCTTCACTGGATTTAAGTCATTGTTCTCCAATGTGTTCTGAGGGCTACCTACATTTGAATCATCGAGATTAAGGTATCATCATCTCTACCAAAGGACCTTGTAATCTGTGTTTTTTTGAAGATTAAGTCTCCCTCTGTTGCCCAGGCTGGAGTACAATGGCGCGATCTCACTCACTGGCAACCTCCGCCTCCGAGGTTCAAGCAATTATCTGCCTCAGCCTCCTGAATAGCCACCACACCCAGCTAATTTTTGTATTTTTTGAGATGGAGCCCCGCTCTGTGGCCCAGGCTGGAGTGCAGTGGTGCAATCTCGGCTCACTGCAACCTCCGGCTCCTGGGTTCAAGCAATTTTCCTGCCCCAGCCTCCCTAGTAGCTGGGGTTACAGGTGCCCGCCACTATGCCTGGCTAATTTTTTGTGTGGACTTTTAGTAGAGACGGGGTTTCACCATCTTGGCCAGGCTGGTCTTGAGCTCCTGATCTTGTGATCTACCCACCTCAGCCACCCAAAGTGCTGGGATTACAGGCGTGAGCCACTGCACCCGGCCAAAATTTATTTTTTTGCACAAAATTAACTTAGCTCAATCAGAGTTCACAAACCTTCATTGGTAAAGTGACCACAGGAGAGAGTCCTGGGGCAAAGGAGGAGTCTTATTTATGCCTTTCCTGTTTCCACTCCTGTACTCCCCCTCCCTGCAAAAATGCCATTTCTGATAGTGTTGGTCACTGCGGAAGGAAACAGGAAAAAACAGGAAGGAACTGAAGAAACATCAGTATTCCCTCTTGATTATCCTGGTGTGGGAAACAGGCCTGAGTTTAGAAAGCAATGCAGCAGAATGCTTACGAATCATTCACAAAGCTTGGTAAAACCACAGACTCCCCTTCTCCCCATTCTAATTAAGTGGGTGGGGTCTGAGAAGCTATATTTGTAAAAATACCTACAGTGATTCTAATGCAGGTTGATCTGGGGGGTCCATCAGGATATTTCTTGTTTAACGTACTGGAGCCCAGAGCTAGAAGTCCCCTTTGACAGCTGCTCTTCAAACTGTTGGCACAAAGACCTAAAGTAATTTTACAATATAAAGATATATGTGGGTTCTCTAACTGTCACAGGGGAAGCCCCCAAATTGGGGATCAGCCCAGGAGGCCATGAGGGTTCTTGACTTTTGGCAGGAAAGAATTCAGGAGGCCGCAGTGGCTCATGCCTGTAATCCCAGCACTTTGGGAGGCTGAGGCGGACAGATTGCCCGAGGTCAGGAGTTTGAGACCAGTCTGGCCAACATGGTTAACCCCATCTCTACTAAAAATACAAAAAAATTAGCCGGGTGTGGTGGCGTGCTCCTGTAATCCCAGCTACTTTGGAGGCTGAGGCAGGGGAATTGCTTGAACCAGGGAGGTGGAGGTTGCAGTGAGCTGAGATCACGCCACTGCACTCTAGCCTGGGCAACAGAGCAAGACTCTGTCACACACACACACACAAAAAAACCGGAATTCAGGAGCAAGTGGACGGAATAAAGTGAAAGCAAGTTTATTAAAAAGTAAAGGAATGAAACGGTGGCTACCCCATAGACACAGTAGCAGCATGGACTGCTTGATTAACTCTACTTATGGTTATTTCTTGATTACATGCTGAAAAGGGGTGGATTATTCATGTTTTCCTGGAATGGGGTGGAGAGGTCCCCAGAACTAAGGGTTCTCCCCATCTCCTACTATATAGGGTAACTTAGGGACGTTGCCATAGCATTTGTAAACTTTCATAGTGCTGGTGGGAGTGTCTTTAAGGGTGCTGATAATGCATTAGAATTAGCATATAATGAGCAATGAGGATGACCAGAGGTCACTTTCTTTTTTTTTTTTTTTTGAGACAGTCTTGCTCTGTCACCCAGGCTGGAGTGCAGTGGCGAGATCTCAGCTCACTTGCAATCTCTGCCTCTCAGGTTCAAGCGATTCTCCTGCCTCAGCCTTCTGAGTAGCTGGGAATACAGGTGCCCGCCACCAGGCCCAGGTAATTTTTGTATTATTAGTAAAGATGGTGTTTTATCATGTTGGTCAGGCTGGTCTCGAACTCCTGACCTCGTGATCCACCCACCTCGGATTCCCAAAGTGCTGGGATTACAGGTGTGAGCCACCACGCACATCCTCCAGAGGTCACTTTCTTTGCCATCTTGATTTTGATTTTGTGCGGGGGTTGGCTAACTGTTTTTTTGTTTTTGTTTTTGTTTTTATGTTGCCAGGCTGTTCTTGAACTCCTGGCCTCAAGCGATCCTCACACCTTGGCTTCCCAAGTGCTGAGATTACAGGCATGAGCCACCACACCCAGCCCTTGGCTGGGTTCTTTACTGCACCCTGTTTTATAAGCAGGGTCTTTGTGACCTACATCTTGTGAAACAAGTCCTGCCAAATTCCTATCTCATAAATAGCCAGCATTTAGTTTTAGTATATTCCGTGTTTGTCTTAAGATAGTATGTACATTTTCCCCTAGAGCAGCAAAAAAGAAAAGGATAATGTATATTTTGTATTTAAAAGAAATACTGGGGCCGGGCATGGTGGCTCACACATGTAATCCCAGTACCTTGGGAGGCTGAGACGGGTGAATCACCTGAGGTCAGGAGTTTGAGACCAGCCTGGCCAACATGGCTAAACATTTTTTCTAGTCTCTACTAGAAAAAAAAAAAAAAAAATTAGCCAGGCATGGTGGTGCCTGCCTGTAATCCCAGCTACTCAGGAAGCTGAGGCAGGAGAATTGCTGGAACCCGGGAGGCAGAGGTTGCAGTGAGTTGAGATGGCACCACTGCACTCCAGCCTGGGCGACAGAGCGAGATTCCATCGCAAAAAAAAAAAAAATACTAACATCTCTACAAATAAATGAGCCACCTTATAGGAACAATACTTTAATATATTCCATTAAAAAATATAAACTTTGGCTGGGCGTTGTGGTTCATGCCTGTAATCACAGCACTTTGGGAGGCCAAGACAGGTGGGTCACCTGAGGTGAGAAGTTCAAGACCAGCCTGGCCAACATGGTGAAACCCTGTCTCTACTAAAAATACAACAAATTAGCCAGAGCATGGTGGCATGTGCCTGTAATCCCAGCTACTCAGGAAGCTGAAGCAGGAGAATTGCTTGAACCCAGGAGGCGGAGGTTGCGGTGAGCCAAGACCGCACCACTATATTTCAGCCTGGGTAAGAAGAGCAAAACTTCGTTTAAAAAAAAAAAAAAATTAGCTGGGTGTGGTGGCACACACCTGTAATCCCAACTACTTGGGAGGCTGAGGCATGAGAATCACTCGAAGCTGGAAGGCAGAGATTGCAGTGAGCCGAGATTGTGCCATTGCATTCTAGCTTGGGTAACAGAGCAAAACTCTTGTCTCAAAAGAAAAAAAAAAAATCATGGTGGCTTGTCAAGTTTTGGAAATTTCTCCTTAATGGTTTTTCCTAACATTGCTTTCAGTATGTCACTCTGTCACTCCTTTGCTCAAAAACTTCAATGAGACTTCACTGCCTACTTATTAAATTCCATCGGCTAGTGTTTGAGGCCATATAACTTTATAACACTTGGCCTCAGTCCACCCTGCCAGCCTCACTGTTTTGTTTTGTTTTGTTTTGTTTTGTTTTGAGACTCTGTCACCCAGGCTGGAGTGCTTTGGCTCAATCTTGGCTCACTGCAACCTCCACCTCCCAGGTTCAAGCAATTCTCCTGCCTCAGCCTCCCAAGTAGCTGGGACTACAGGTGCCCCCCACCATGCCTGGCTAATTGTTTTTGTTTGTTTGTTTTTGTTTTTTGGTATTTTTAGTAGTGTCAGGGTTTCACCGTGATGGCCAGACTGGTCTCAAACTCCTGACCTCAGGTGATCCGCCATCTCGGCCTCTCAAAGTGCTGGGATTAAAGACATGAGCCACAGTCCCCAGCCAAATTGATTATTTTATTTTTTATTTTTATTTTTATTTATTTATTTTTTGAGATAGAGTTTTGCTCTTGTTGCCCAGGCTGGAGTGCAATGGCACGATCTCAGCTCAATGCAACCTCCACCTGCTGGGTTCAAGTGATTCTCCTGCCTCAGCCTACCGAGTAGCTGGGATTACAGGCACCCACCACCAGCCCAGCTAATTTTTTGTATTTTCAGTAGAGATGAGGTTTCACTATGTTGGCCAGGCTGGTCTCAGACTCCTGACCTCAGGTGATCCGCCCACCTCGGCCTCCTGAAGTGCTGGGATTACAGGGGTGAGCCACCATGCCCAGCCTATTTATTTTTTCAGACAGAGTTTCGCTCTTGTTGCCCAGGCTGGAATGCAATGGTGCAATTTCAGCTCATTGCAACCTCTGCCTTCCATGTTTAAGTGATTCTCCTGCCTCAGTCTCCTGCTTTTGGAAAGTATTTAGTATTTTACAGAAGAATGGGCTCAGTGGCTCATGCTGGTAATCCCAGCATTTTGGGAAGTTGGAGGCAGGCAGATTGCTTAAGCTCAGGAGCTCTAGACTTCCTGGGCAATATGGTGAGACCCCATCTCTACTAAAGATTGCTTTTAAATAGCTGGGTGTTGTGGCAAGGGCCTCTAGTCCTAACTACTCAGAGGCTGAGGTGAGAGGATGCTTTAGCCTGGGAGGTCGAGGCTGCAGTGAGCCGTGATCGCACTACTGCACTCCCGCCTGGGTGACAGAGTGAGACCCTGTCTCAAAACCAACTAACAAAAACAAAACAAAAGTATTTTAAAGGATTTCTCCTATTTAAGTCTTTATGCATATGCATGAAAATATGTGGTAAAGATATTTTAGTTGTAGGAAAAATGTTGGAAGCAATCTAAATGTCTATCAAACAGGATAATGGTTAAATTATGGTACATCCTGTGATATACCATACCAATTAGAAAGAATGAAGTGGATCTCCAGATCCTAAATAATTTGATTCTACAAAATTAAGAAAATCTGCCCAATTAAAAATACTTCAGGGGGCCGGGCGCGGTGGCTCACGCCTGTAATCCCAGCACTTTGGGAGGCCGAGGCGGGCGGATCACAAGGTCAGGAGATCGAGACCACGGTGAAACCCCGTGTCTACTAAAAATACAAAAAATTAGCCGGGCGCGGTTGTGGGTGCCTGTAGTCCCAGCTACTCGGGAGGCTGAGGCAGGAGAATGGCGTGAACCCGGGAGGCGGAGCTTGCAGTGAGCCGAGATCGCGCCACTGCACTCCAGCCTGGGCGACAGAGCGAGACTCCGTCTCAAAAAAAAAAAAAAAAAATACTTCAGGGGTGGCTGGGCACGGTGGCTCCCACCTGTAATCCCAGCACTTTGGGAGGCCGAGGCGGGCAGACCACCTGAAATCAGGAGTTCAAGACCAGCCTGGCCAACGTGACGAAACCCTGTCTCTACTAAAAATACAAAAAAAATTAGCCGGGTGTGGTGGCGTGTGCCTATAATCCCAGCTACCCAGGAGGCTGAGGCAGGAGAATCCCTGGAACCCGGGAGACAGAGGCTGCAGTGAACCAAAATCACGCCACTGCACTCCAGCCTGGCCAACAGAGCAAGACTCTGTCTCAAAAAAAAAAAAAGAAAACTTCATGGCCGGGACCGGGCATGGTGGCTCATGACTGTAATCCCAGAACTTTTGGAAGCTGAGGCAGGCAGATCACTTGAGGCCAGGAGTTTGAGACTAACTTGGCCAACTAACTTGGCCCCATCTCTAAAAAATATACAAAAATTAGCCGGGTGCCTATAAACCCAGCTACGTGGAAGGCTGAGGCAGGAGAATCGCTTGAACCTGGGAGGTGGAGGTTGCGGTGAGCTGAGATTGTGCCATTGCACTCCAGCCTGGGTGACAGAGTAAGACTCCATCTCAAAAACAAACAAAAAAAGCGTTTAATATTATATTTACATTAGTGATATCATGTCTCACATATAAATAATAAATATATATTAGCTATGAACAATGTATTTTTAAGATTCTGGGACCGGGTGCAGTGGCTCACACTTGTAATCCCAGCACTTTGGGAGGCCAAGGCGGGTGGATCACCTGAGGTCAGGAGTTCGAGACCAGCCTGACCAACATGGTGAAACCCTGTCTCTACTAAAAATACAAAATTAGCTGGCCTTGGTGGTGCATGCCTGTAATCCTAGCTACTTAGTATGCTGAGGCAGGAGAATCGCTTGAACCCAGGAGGTGGAGGTTGTAGTGAGCTGAGATCGTGCCATTGCATTCCAGTCTGGGCAGCAAGAGCAAAATTCTGTCTAAAAAAAAAAAGATTCTGGTCATGAAGGTACTATTGAGAGGTGACAAAGATATATGCGTATATGGAAGATATGTACATAACATAAATCCCCACTGTAGATATCAGTAACTCCACTTTTTTTTCTTTTTCTTTTTTTCTTTTTTGAGATGGGGTCTCACTCTGTCACCCAGGCTGGAGTGCAGTGGTACAGTGATGTAATCTTGGCTCATTGTAACCTCTGCCTCCCAGGCTCAAGCAATCCTCCTATCTCAGCCTCCCAAGTAGCTGGGACTATAGGCGCACCACACCACACTGAGATAATTTTTGTATTTTTTTTGTAGAGATGGGGATTTGCCATGTTGCCCAGGCTGGTCTCAAACTCCTGGCTTCAAGCATTTCTCCCGCCTTGGCCTCCCAAAGTGCTGAGATTACAGGTGTGAGCACCATGCCCAGCCACCAACTCCACCCTTCCAGTAGTTCAAGCCAAAAATCTTGGCATCATCCCTGAATCCTCTCTTTCTCTCATACCCCACATTAAAGTATTAACAATATCTGTTGATATATATATATATATATATATATATTTTTTTTTTTTTTTTTTTTTTTTGAGACGGAGTCTTGCTCTGTCGCCCGGGCTGGAGTGCAGTGGCCGGATCTCAGCTCACTGCAAGCTCTGCGCCCGGGTTTACGCCATTCTCCTGCCTCAGCCTCCGAAGTAGCTGGGACTACAGGCACCTGCCACCTCGCCCGGCTAGCTTTTTGTATTTTTTTTTTTAGTAGAGATGGGGTTTCACCGTGTTAGCCAGGATGGTCTCAATCTCCTGACCTCGTGATCCACCCGTCTCGGCCTCCCAAAGTGCTGGGATTACAGGCTTGAGCCACCGTGCCCGGCCCTGTTGATATTATTTTTAAAATATTTGCAGAATCTAAACCCTTCTCACCACTTCATTCTATACCACCCTGGTCCAAAGTGTCATCTTCTTTTTTTTTTTTTTTTTTTTTTTTTGAGATGGAGTTTCACTCTTTTGCCCAGGCTGGAGTGAAGTGGTACAATCTCAGCTCACTGTAACCTCCACCCGCCGGGGTTCAAGTGATTTTTTTGCCTCAGTCTCCCAAGTAGCTGGAATTACAGGCATGTGCCACCACGCTTGGCTAATTTGTTTTTTTGTTTTTTGGTTTTTGTTGTTGTTTTTTTTTTTGAGGCGGAGTCTCGCTCTGTTGCCCAGGTTAGAGTGCAGTGGCACGATCTCGGTTCACTGCAGCCTCTGCCTCCCAGGTTCACACCATTCTCCTGCCTCAGCCTCCCAAGTAGCTGGGACTACAGGCACGTGCCACCATGCCTGGCTAATTTTTTTTTTTATTATTATTTTTAGTAGAGACAGGGTTTCACCCTATTAGCCAGGATGGTCTCGGTCTCCTGACCTCGTGATCCGCCCGCCTTGGCCTCCCAAAGTACTGGGATTACAGGCGTGAGCCACTGCGCCCGGCCTATTTTTTGTATTTTTAGTAGAGATGGGGTTTCACCATATTGGCCAGGCTGACCTTGAACTCCTGACATCAGGTGATCCACCTGCCTCGGCCTCCCAAAGTGCTAGGATTCTAAGCATGAGCCACTGCGCCCGGCCAGTACTTTCTTTTTGTAGCATTTATCACAATTGTTGGCGTATAGTTACCAGGTTATAAGCTTCATTGAGAGTTTGAGTCTGGATCTCTGCTATATCCCTAGCACTGGTATATAGTAGATACTCAACAAATGCTTATCAATGAGTTAATAACTATATCTCGGCCGGGCGCGGTGGCTCACGCCTGTAATCCCAGCACTTTGGGAGGCCGAGGCGGGCGGATCACAAGGTCAGGAGATCGAGACCACGGTGAAACCCCGTCTCTACTAAAAATACAAAAAATTAGCCGGGCGCGGTGGCGGGCGCCTGTAGTCCCAGCTACTCAGGAGGCTGAGGCAGGAGAATGGCGTAAACCCAGGAGGCGGAGCTTGCAGTGAGCCGAGATCGCGCCACTGCACTCCAGCCTGGGCGACAGAGCGAGACTCCGTCTCAAAAAACAAAAAACAAAAAAAAATAAAATAAAATAACTATATCTCCAAGAGTAGTTACAGTATTGTTGTAACTTCCCTTCTACCTCAAAGCTGCTTTTGATGTAACTCCTATCAACAGGTTGGAGAAGTGAGTTCACCATGACTTGTTCTGCGTTATGTGTATAGTTGTGTCCCCACAATCCCTGTGATGCTAAACATACAAAAGGGGATAGATACATGTTTAGGGGTTGGTTGATTAAATGATGTGGTTTGATACTAATCTCCTACCTCAACTTTGCCTATTGTCAGATAAGAGTCAAAGAGAAATATTATGGAAGCAACTCTAAGCTTACAGAGGTCAAAACCTTACTTGGGTCTTTTGAAATACAGTCTGGCATTCATAGGAATTTGTCTGCTTTTGTCCACTATTGGCCTGAAAAATCAAATACCCTAGGCCAAGAGCCTGATTGCCAGTAACTACTGTATTATCGAGCATTATAGATATTAAATTCCATGCGTGGCCAATATCATACATGAGTAGGTTTTAAAGTAATCAGAAAGTATTTGCTTTTTTTTTTTTTTTTTTTGCTTTGCAGATGGATGGGTAAATATTCACTGTTCCTCTCTTCATTGTAGCAAAATCATAACTGTGTTAGAGCATTAATAACTCTCTAGCTATGTGGCTTTGGGCAAATCATTTCTCTCCAGACATTAATTTCCTTATTGACAAAATGAGGAAATTGGATGTAAGGTCTCTTCCAATTCTAACATCTTTTTTTTTTTTTTTTCTATTTCATTCAATGAAAATTACCACACAAGGCCGGGAGCGATGGCTCATACCTGTAATCCCAGCATTTTGGGAGGCTGAGGCGGGTGGATCACGAGGTCAGGAGTTCAAGACCAGCCTAGCCAAGATGCTGAAACCCCGTCTCTACTAAAAATACAAAAATTAGCCAGGCATGATGGCAGGCGCCTGTAATCCCAGCTACTTGGGAGGCTGAGGTAGGAGAATTGCTTGAACCGGGGGAGAGAGGTTGCAGTGAGCTGAGATCGTGCCTCTGCACTCCAGTCTGGGTGATAGAGCAAGACTCCGTAGACCCTGTCTCAAAAAAAAGAAAAAGAAAAAAGGAAAGAAAATTACCACACAAATTAACTTACTTCTGGCTGAGTGCGGTGACTCACGTCTGTAATCCCAGCACTTCGGCAGGCCAGGGCAGGTGGATCACCTGAGATCAGGAGTTTGAGACCAGCCTGACCAACATGGTCAAACCCCGTCTTTACTAAAAATGCAAAAATTAGCCAGGCGTGGTGGTGCATGCCTGTAATCTCAGCTACTCGGGAGGCTGAGGCAGGAGAATCGCCTGAACCCGGGAGGCGAGGTTGCAGTGAGCTGAGATCACACCATTGCACACCAGGCTGGGCAACAAGAGAGAAACTATCTCAAAAAAAAAAAAAAAAAAAAAAAGGCCGGGCGCGGTGGCTCACGCCTGTAATCCCAGCACTTTGGGAGGCCGAGGCGGGCGGATCACAAGGTCAGGAGATCGAGACCACGGTGAAACCCCGTCTCTACTAAAAATACAAAAAATTAGCCGGGCGCGGTTGTGGGCGCCTGTAGTCCCAGCTACTCGGGAGGCTGAGGCAGGAGAATGGCGTGAACCCGGGAGGCGGAGCTTGCAGTGAGCTGAGATCCGGCCACTGCACTCCAGCCTGGGCGACAGAGCGAGACTCCGTCTCAAAAAAAAAAAAAAAAAAAAAAAAATAGCTTACCTCTAATTTATTCAGTTATCTTCTGTGTTCACAGGGAAAAATAAGACAAGTTTTCCTTAAATCTGGAGGTAAACTTTTTTTTAGGTTGCGTATGTGTTCCTACAAGAGAATTTTCTTTGAAAATAAAATACTGGACCAGCCTGGGCAGCCAAAAAAAAATGGAAAAATTAGCCAGGAGTGGTGGCACTTGCCTATAGTCCCAGCTACTCAGGAGGCTGAGGTGGGGGGATCATTTGAACCCAGGACATCAAGGCTGCAGTGAGCCGTGACTGTGCTACTGCACTCCAGTCTGTGCAACAGAGTGAGACCTTGTGAAAGAAAGAAAGAAAGAAAGAAAGAAAGAAAGAAAGAAAGAAAGAAAGAAAGAAAGAAAGAAAGAAAGAAAGAAAGAAAGAAAGAAAGAAAGAAAGAAAGAAAGAAAGAAAGAAAGGACGGAGGGAGGGAGGGAGGGAGGAAGGGAAGGAAGGAAGGAAAGAAAAAAAAGAAAGAAAAGAAAGAAAGAAGATTAAGAAAGAAAGAAGATTAAGAAAGAAAAAGAAAGAAAGAAAAGGAAGGGAGGGAGAAAGAGACAGAGAAGAAAAAGAAGAAAGGAAGGAGAGGAAGGAAGGAAAAAATGAGAGCAAGAAAGGAAGGAAGAGAAAGAGGGAAAGAAAGAGAGAGAAAGAGAAAAGAAAGAGAAGGGAAGGAGAAAGAATCAAAGAAGGAAGGAAGGATGAAGGAAGGAAGGAGAAAGGAAAGAAGGAAGGAAGAGAGAGAAAGAAAGACGAAGGAAGGAAAAGAGAAAGAAGAAGAAAAAAAAAGAAAAAGAAAGAAAGAAAAGAGAAAGAAAAACTGAATACATAGACTTTTTCCTATTTGGCCATTAGATGTCGCTCAACATCCAAAAAGTGGAAGAAACCGGATGTACACTATAAATCTGCCCGGTCCCCGAGGGCTGACCCAGTCGCACTAGGTGGTTTGCTTAATCATGTACTGGTATTTATGTGTCGGTGTCTTGCCACATATAGCAAAACAATCCCCTTAGCCATCCAGAAAACTTGTTGCCTGTACGTCTTATTTATGTATTTATTTATTTAAGGAGAACAGGGTCTTGCTCTGTAGCCCAGGTTAGAATGAAGTGGTGCAATTATAGCTCACTGCAACCTTGAACTCCTGTACTCAAGCAATCCTCCCACCTCAACCCAAACATCTCAATTTTATCACTTCTTTTTATTTTTTTCAGACAGAGTCTCTGTTCCCCATACTGGAGTGCATCGACACAATCACAGCTCACTGCTGCCTCAAGCTCCTGGCTCGAGTCATCCTCTTGCCTCAGCCTTCAGAGCGGCTGGGACTTAACAGGCGCGCGCCACCACACCCGGCTAATTTTTGTGTCTTTTGGAGAGATGAGGTCTCCCTGGGTTGTCTAGGCTGGTCTTGAACACCTGTAGTCAAGGGGTCCTCCTACCTCAGCTTCCCAAAGTGCTGGGATTGGGATTACAGGCGTGGAACACTGCACCTGGCTAATTTTATCACTTAAGTCACCATATAGTTGTTGAAGATTTTGGCTGACTACATACCAGGATCAATAAGCTCCCTGGCGGAATTCCCCCTCATCCTTCAAGACTTAGATCAAATGCTACCTCCTCTGTAGGACCTTATCTGCCCTTCCTAACCGAAAGCGCTACAGAAAACTCTTTGTCACAGTACTTTTGTATTGTGTTGGTTTACACACCTACCTCCCCAAATTCTGGAAAAGATTCCCAATCTCCTTCATAATAAAAGAAATACACACTAAACTACAAAAGATGTTATTTTAACTTAGATGGTAAATATCAACAGTTCTGATAAGATATTTGGTTTAGAATAATAGGCATTCTCATATATTTTTAGTGGGAGTGTACACTGGTTTATGATTACTGTTAATAGAAGACAGTTTAGAGATCTCTCTTTTTTTTTTTTGTGAGACACAGTCTCACTCTGTCACCCAGGCGGGAGTGTGGTGGCACTATCATGGCTCACTTCAGCCTTGACCTCCTGGGCTCAAGTGATCCTCCAAACTTACTGCTCCCTGCTCCAGGTCCTAGGCTAATAAACTGATAAGATTTGGCATGAGAAGGATAACAAAAGTAGCACGAATGCATTTTTGGCAGACTCGAGTCAGGGAAGGGAAATGCTGACCTGGAGGGGTGATGTGAAGTATGACAACTGGCAGGTGGGTGATTAAAGTCTGACGTACACTGCCAAACACCTGTGGGTAGTCCTAAACCAACCACACTAGGCATCTTATCGTTAAATTGGCATCCTTTGCCGTATCTCTCTTTCGTCTCAGAGAAGAAAAATGTCCTGGCACTCACCACCTTCAGTCCTCTTCATTTTTCAGAATGCTGATATTGGCTGGGCACAGTGGCTCACGCCTGTAATCCCAGCACTTTGGGAGGCTGAGGCGGGTGGATCACGAGGTCGGGAGTTTGAGACCAGCCTGACCAACATGGTGAAACCCCGACTCTACTAAACATACAAAAATTAACCAGGCATGGTGGCGCGTACCTGTAATCCCAGCTACTCAGGAGGCTGAGGCAGGAGAACTGCTTGAACCCAGGAAGCAGAGGTTGCAGTGAGCTGAAATTACTCCACTGCACTCCAGCCTGGGCGATAGAGCGAGATTTCCATCTCAAAAAAAAAAAAAAAGAAAGAAAAAAGAATGCTGATATTTATTTATACTTGAGGAGTGCTTTAAAGTAATTTTTTTTTGAGACTGAGTCTCGCTTTGTTGCCCAGGCTGGAGTGCAGTGGCACAATCTTGGCTCACTGCAATCTCTGCCCCCTGGGTTTAAGCGATTCTCCTGCTTCAGGCTCCCAGGTAGCTGGGACTAAAAGAGCGTGCCACACCTGGCTAATTTTTTGTATTTTTAGTAGAGATGGGGTTTCACTGTGTTAGCCAGGATGGTCTCGATCTCCTGACCTCGTGATCCGCCTGCCTCGGCCTCTCAAAGTGCTGGGATTATAGGTGTGAGCCACCGCGCCTGGCCATAAAGCAATTTTTAATTGGTTGTATGTTTCACAACCTGCACAGGGAAACTCAGGCATCACCTGCAACTTTCCCATGCAGGAAGTGTTCCAACCTTACACCACTTTTCAGTACAGAATCTTTTTGTTGTTGTTGTTAAGATAGAGACAGGGTCTCCCTATGTTGCCCAGGCTGGTCTCAAACTCCTGGGCTCAAGGGATCCTCCTGCCTCGGCCTCCCAAAGTGCTGAGATTACAGGCATCAGTCACCAAGCACTGCCTCAGTACAGAATCTTGAGTGTAATTATGGTTTCATAATGAACTTTGGTTTCATCAAATGAAGATTGAATTATAGCATTGCAACTTTTATTTATCCACAAGTGGATTACTTAATATTGTTCTCATTACTACAGATTTAAAAAGCCTTTCAGCAAAAGGCTCTCATTTGCCTCTCACGTGATTGTTGCCAGGAAATGAGAAACCAAATTACATCCTGAATACTCCTTGCTGCCTCAACAATAGACCTAAAACAATAACGGGCTCAAATTAAGATAGAAATAGAACTATGGGATTGAGGGAAACTAACGTTAGCAATATTACAATGCTAATATAGCACAGAACACTTATATAACCAATGTACTTTATGCATCACTGGGGCATCTAAACATTTATTCAATAAGCAGCTATCGGCTGGGCGCAGTGGCTCACACCTGTAATCTCCGCACTTTGGGAGGCCGAGGTGGGTAGATCACCTGAGGTCAGGAGTTCAAGACCAGCCTGGCCAACATGGTGAAACCCAGTCTTTACTAAAAATACAAATATTAGTTGGGCATGGTGGACCACACCTGTAATTCCAGCTACTTGGGAGGTTGAGGCAGGAGAATCACTTGAACTTGGGAGGCAGAGGTTGCAGTAAGCCAAGATTGCACCACTGTACTCCAGTCTGGACTACAGAGTGAGACTCTGTCTCAAAAAAAAAAAAGCAGTTATCGAATACTTGGCATTTATTTTACTTTTCCCTCTGATTTCTAGTTAATAACTGTATTTGAATATTATGTAATCCTATATGCCAGGCACTATTTTAGGCGCTTTATATATCATCTCATTTTTACTCTTTGGCTTCACATGTCTATTCTCTTCCTAACTGCCTCTTCCTTCTGTAGCTCACAGTTTGCCTCTGCCTCCTACTTTTTACCTCTTGTCTCTATTATTTACTTTCCTCTCATTATTTTTCTCTCTGTTTCACCTCTATCCTTGGAAAACTTTTTCCATTTTTCCTGTGATTCACATTTCCCGCTGCCCCCATCCTTTTCCTCTTTGCCTGCCTGTAGTGTATGTTGATAGACATGAAGAAAATTCAGAGGAAAGTCACAAATAGTTTTTCTTAAAATACTTTTAAGTTTTAATGACCACTAATGAGTCTATGAGCTTTTGGTGCTCCACATCTTCACTATTTAAAAAATGTTTGAGGCCAAGCGTGATGACTCACGCCTGTAATCCCAGAATTTTGGGAGGCCGAGGTGGGCAGATCACAAGGTCAGGAGATCGAGACCATCCTGGCTAACACGGTGAAACCCCGTCTCTACTAAAAATACAAAAAATTAGCCAGGCGTGGTGGTGGGTGCCTGTAGTCACAGCTACTCAGGAGGCTGAGGCAGGAGAATGGCATGAACCCGGGAGGTGGAGCTTGCAGTGAGCCGAGATCACACCAGTGCACTCCAGCCTGGGCGACAGAGTGAGACTCCATCTGAAAAAAAAAAAAAAGTTTGCCATCCTGGTGGGTGTGTAGTAGTATGTCATTCAGTTTTTACTTTGCATTTCCCTGAACACTAATGATGTTGACCATCTTCTCATGTGCTACTGGACACTCACATATCTTCTTTTGATTATGATTATTATTTGTGTGTGTGTGTGTGTGTGTCACCCAGGCTGGAGTGCAGTGTCACAATCTCGGCTCACTGCAACCTCCACCTCCTGGGTTCAAGGGATTCTCCTGCCTCAGCCTCCCAAGTAGCTGGGATTACAGGTGTGTGCCACCATGCCTGGCTAATTTTTGTATTTTTAGTAGAGACAGAGTTTTGCCATGTTGACCAGGCTGGTCACGAACTCCTGACCTCAGGTGATCTGTCTGCTTCGGCCTCCCAAAGTGCTGGGATTAGAGGCGTGAGCCACCACGGCCAGCCACATACCTACTTTGGTGAAGTATCTGTTCAAATATTTTTCCCTTTCAAAAAAATGAGTTGTCTTTTTATTATTCAGTTGTAGGAATTCCTCATATATCCTGGATACTGGAACCTTATCTGATATATATTTTGTTAATAATTTTTCCCCAGTGTGTGGCTTGCATCTGTTTCCTAATGGTGGCTTGTTGGGCTGGACACAGTGGCTCATGCCTGTAATCCCAGCACTTTGGGAGGCCATGGTGGGCGGATCACGAGATCTGAAGTTCGAGACTGCCTGACCAACAATGGTGAAACCCCATCTCTACTAAAAATACAAAAATTAGCCAGACGTGGTGGCATGTGCCTGTAATTCCAGCTACTCAGGAGGCTGAGGCAGGAGAATCACTTGAACCTGCAAGGTGGAGGTTGCAGTGAGTCGAGATCGAGCCATTGCACTTCATCTTGGGCATCAGAGCGAGACACTGTCTCAAAAAAAATAAAAAATAAAAAATAAATGGCCAGGTATA
Source organism: Macaca mulatta (assembly GCF_049350105.2). Lineage (NCBI taxonomy): Eukaryota > Metazoa > Chordata > Mammalia > Primates > Cercopithecidae > Macaca > Macaca mulatta. Next base: position 80,032,845 of record NC_133420.1, read on the forward strand.
GTGGCTCACACCTGTAATCCCAGCACTTTGAGAGCCGAGGCTAGTGGATCACAAGGTCAGCAGTTCAAGACCAGCCTGGCCAAGATGGTGAAACCCCATCTCTACTGCAAATATAAAAATTAGCCAGGTGTGGTGGTGGGTGCCTGTAATCCCAGCTACTCGGGAGGCTGACGCAGGAGAATCACTTGAACCTGGGAGGTGAATGTTGCAGTGAGCTGAGATCTCACCACTGCACTCCAGCCTAGGCAACAGAGCAAGACGCCATCTCAAAAAAAAAAAAAAAAGATGGCTTATTGTTGTTTTGAGACAGTCTCACTCTGTCACCCAGGCTAGAGTGCAGTGGCATGATCTCGGATCACTACAGTCTCTGCCTCCCAGCTTCAAGCAATTCTCCTGCCTCAGCCTCCCAAGTAGCTGGCACTAGAGCCTCGCCACCACACCCGGCTAATTAATGTAGTTTTAGTGGAGAGGAGGTTTCACCATGTTGGCCAGGCTGGTCTCAAACTCCTGACCTCAAATGATCCGCCTGCCTTGGCCTCCCAAAGTGCTGGGATTACAGGCATGAGCCGCTGCGTTCAGCCTGTTTTGTTTGGGTTTTGGTTTTTTGAGACAGGGTCTCGCTCTGTCGGTCAGGATGAGTACAGTGAAGCAACCACAGCTCACTGCAGCCTCAAATTCCGGAGCTCAAGAGATGCTCCCACCTCAGCCTCCCAAGTAGCTGGGACTATAGGCACGTGCCACCATGCCACACTAATTTTATTTTGTTTTTTGTGGAGATGGGGTCTCCCTATGTTGCCCAAGCTAGGCTGAACTCGAGTGATCCTCCTACCCCAGCCTTCCATGCCTAGCCAATGGTGGCTTTTGGTAACCAAAAGTATTTCTTTTTGATGAAGTCTACTACTTTCTCAAACCTTCCCCTATTCACAAGTCAAGATGTTATTTTCACATGTTTCCTCTAAAAGCTTTATGGTTTTAGCTTTACATTTAGGTTTATGATCTATCTCAAAATGACTTTTTTGTGTTATGAGCTGGTGGAAGGGATTTATTTTTTCCATAAGGATATGCAGCATAATTTATTGAATTACTTTCATTTACTCATTGGATTGCTTTGGTGCCCTTTTGAAAGTCAAAGACTGCATAAATATGGGTGGTTTGCTGTTTTTTGAACTATTATTCTTTTCTAGTTCATTTTTAAATTATCTTTTTGTTATCAGTGTTTTACTTTATTGTATTCTGATCTGAGGATCTGGTCTATATAATATTGACTTTTTAATTTCAGGAGACCTCTCTTTTGGCTTAGTACCTTGTCCGTTTTGTTAAATAATCCTTTGTGCTTGAAAAGTATGTTTTTTTCTCTAATATTTAGTTTCATAGTTCTATGTAGGTCATTTGAGGAGCTGTTTTAATTGTGTTGCACAAATCTTCATATTCTTAATAAATCTTTTTTTGGCTTGAGCTCTCCTTTTTTGAGATATGTGTTACCATCTCCTACCTTGGCATGCTCATGAGATGGCAAGGAGGCCCATACGAGATTCAACTGGAGTTAGTAAAGGGAAGAAGAGTAGGAGTTCAAATCAAAGAAGCAAGTGGTGCGGGATCATGTTGTAAAGCCTTGGATTTTTCTGTGAGTGAGCTGAGTCATTTCTGAAGGGTTTTTTGAACAAAGGATTCAGTGATGCCGTTTAAAGAATAGAATTTCAATACCTGAAGATAATAAGAGCCACCTATAACAAACCCACAGCCAACATTATATTGAACGGGCCAGAGCTGGAAGCATACCCCTTGAGAGCTGAAACAAGACAAGGATGTCCTCCCTCACCACTCCTATTCTGCATAGTGCTGGAAGTCCTAGCCAGAGCAACCAGGCCAAAGAAAGAAATAAAATGCATCCAAGTAGGAAAATAAGTCAAATTATCTCTCTTCACTGACAATATGATTCTATACCTAGAAAACCCTTAAAGACTCTGGCAAAAGGTGCCCATCAGTAGTGGACTGGATAAAGAAAAGATGAAATATATACACCAGGCCGGGCGCGGTGGCTCAAGCCTGTAATCCCAGCACTTTGGGAGGCCGAGACGGGCGGATCTTGAGGTCAGGAGATCGAGACCATCCTGGCTAACACGGTGAAACCCCGTCTCTACTAAAAAATACAAAAAACTAGCCAGGCGAGGTGGCTGGCGCCTGTAGTCCCAGCTACTCGGGAGGCTGAGGCAGGAGAATAGCGTAAACCCGGGAGGCGGAGCTTGCAGTGAGCTGAGATCCGGCCACTGCACTCCAGTCTGGGCGACAGAGCGAGACTCCGTCTCAAAAAAAAAAAAAAAAAAAAAAGAAATATATACACCATGGAAGGCCGGGCGCAGTGGCTCACGCCTGTAATCCCAACACTTTGGGAGGCTGAAGTGGGCAGGTCACAAGGTCAGGAGTTCGAGACCAGCCTGGCCATATGGTGAAACCCGTCTCTACTAAAAATACAAAAATTAGCTGGGTGTAGTGTCATGCGCCCATAGTCCCAGCTACTCGGGAGGCTGAGGCAGGGAGAATTGTTTGAACCCAGGAGGTGGAGGTTGCAGTGAGCCGAGATCGTGCCACTGCACTCCAGCTTGGGCCATAGAACGAGACTCCGTCTCAAAAAAAAAAAAAAGAAATACACACACACACACACACACACACACACACCCCTTGGAATACTATGCAGCCATAAAAAGAATGAAACCATGTTCTTTGTAGCAACATGCATACAGCTGGAGGCCATTATCCTAAGCAAATTAATGCAGAAACAGAAAACCAAATACCACATATTCTCACTTATAAGTGGGAGCTGAACATTGGTTACACATGGACATAAAGATGAGACAATAGATGCTGGGGACTACGAGAGAGGAGGGAGTGAAAAAAAACTACCTATTGGATACTATGCTCACTACTTGGGTGACAGGTTCAATAGCACCCCAAACCTTTCGCATCACACAATATACCCATGTAACAAACCTGCACATGTACCCCCTAAATCTAAAATGAAAGTTGAAATTTTTAAAAATAAGAAAAACAAAACTATTGTATTAGTCTGTTCTCACACTGCTATAGAGAACTACCTGAGACTGGGTAATTTATAAAGAAAAGAAATTTAATTAGCTCCCTATTCTGCAGGCTGTACAGGAAGCATGACTGGGGAGGCCTCAAGAAACTTACAATCATGGCGGAGGGTGAAGAGGAAGGAGGCATGTCTTACATGGCCAGAGCAGAGGAAAAGAGAGCAAAGCAGGAGGTGCTATGCACTTGTAAACAACCAGATCTCGGCTGGGCGTGGTGGCTCACACCTGTAATCCCAGCACTTTGGGAGGCCAAGGCAGGTGGATCACAAGGTCAGGAGTTCAAGACCAGCCTGGCCAAGATGGTGAAACCCTGCCTCTACGAAAAATACAAAAACTAGCCGGGCATGGTGGCAGATGCCTGTAATCCCAGCTCCTCGGGAGACTGAGGCAGAGAATTGCTTGAACCCCAGAGGCGGAGGTTGCAGTGAGCTGAGATCACATCACTGCACTCCAGCGTGGTGACAGAACAAGGCTGCGTCTCAAAAAATAATAACAAAAAATAAACAAAAACACAAAAAACAGATCTCGTGAGAACTCAGTATCACAAAAATAACAAAGGGAAAATCCACCCCCATGATCTAATCACTTCCCACCTAGTCCCTCCTCCAAGAGTGAGGATTACAATTCAATGTGAGATTTGGGTGGGGACATATACCCAAACAATATCAATTATATACAAGTATGGGAAAAAAGATGAATTTTTCCACAGGGGGCCAGGTGGCAGATGGGGATTCTATAATTAAGAGACTATTGTAGAAGATCAGGCAAGAGAAGATGATGCTTTAGGCCAGGTGCAGTGGCTCATGCCTGTAATCCCAGCATGTTGGGAGGCTGAGGTGGGTGAATCACTTGAGGTCAGGAGCTCAAGACCAGCCTGACCAACATGGTGAAACCCTCTCTCTACTAAAAATACAAAAATTAGCCAGGCGTGGTGTAATCCCAGCTACTCTGGAGGCTGAGGCAGGAGAATCGCTTGAACTTGGGAAGCAGAGGTTGCAGTGAGCCAAGATCACACCACTGCACTCCACCCTGGGTGACAGAGCAAGATTTTGTCACAAAAAAAAAAAAAAAAAAAAGGATGATGTTTTGGACCAGGGTGGTATAGAAGGAAGTGGTGAGAAGGGTTTGGATTCTGGAAATATTTTAAAAATAATATCAACAGATATTGTTGATACTTTAATGTGGGGTATGAGAGAAAGAGAGGATTCAGAGATGATGCCAAGATTTTTGGCTTGAACTGTTGGAAGGGTGGAGTTAGTGGCTGGGCACGGTGCTCACACCTGTAATCTCAGCACTTTGGGAGACCAAGGCAGGAGAAACGCTTGAAGCCAGGAGTTTGAGACCAGCCTGGGCAACATGGCAAAACCCCGTCTCTACAAAAAATACAAAAATTAGCTGGGCATGGTGTCATGGACCTATAGTCCCGGCTACTTGGGAGGCTGAGGTGGGAGGATTGCTTGAGCCCGGGAGGCAGAGGTTACAGTGAGCCACGATTGCATCACTGTACCACTGCACTCCAGCCTGGGTGGCAGAGTAAGAACCCATCTCAAAAAAAAAAAAAAAAAAGAAGAAAAAGAGAAACAAGAGTGGAGTTACTGATAACTACAGTGGGGATTTATGTTATGTATATATCTTCCATATATGCATATATCTTTGTCACCTCTCAATAGTGCCTTCTTGACCATAATGATTTTTTTTGTTTCTTTTTTGTTTGTTTGTTTGTTTGTTTTTTGAGACAGAGTTTTGCTCTTGTTGCCCAGGCTGGAGTGCAATGGGGCTATATTGGCTCCCTGTAATCTCTGCCTCCAGGGTTCTAGTGATTCTACTGCCTCAGCTTCCTGAGTAGCCGGGATTACAGGCATGTGCCACCAAGCCCGGCTAATTTTGTATTTTTAGCAGAGTTGGGGTTTCACCATGTTGGTCAGGCTGGTCTCAAACTCCTGACCTCAGGTGATCCGCTCTCCTCGGCCTACCAAAGTGCTGGGATTACAGGCATGGGACACCATGCCCGGCCCCAGAATCTTTAAAATGTATTGTTTGTAGCTAATATATATTTATTATTTGTGAGTGAGGTATGATATCACTAATGTAAATATAATACTAATACTAAAGTTTTGTTTGTTTGTTTTTGAGACGGAGTCTCACTCTGTCACCCAGGCTGGAGTGCAATAGCACAATCTCGGCTCACTGCAACCTCTGCCTCCCAGATTCAAGCAGTTCTTCTGCCCCGGGACTACAAGTGCACGCCACCACGCCCAGCTAAGTTTTGTATTTTTAGTAGAGACCGGGTTTCACCATGCTGGCCAGGCTGGTCTCAAACTCCTGACCTCAGGTGATCCACCTGCCTCAGCCTCCCAAAGTGCTGGGATTACAGGCATGAGCCACCACGCCTGGCTATATAATACTGAATGTTTTAATGCACATTAGTAGTTAATCCTCACTCAAACCTAGGTGATAGGCACATTAATACAACGGGATACTGAGTCCTGTGGACGTTAAATAACTTGTCCATGAATGCAAAGCTAGTAAAAAGGAAGGCTGAGGTTCTTTTTTTGTTTTTTTGACAGCATCTCATTCTGTTGCTCAGGCTGGAGTACAGTGGCACATTCATAACTTACTGCAGCCTTGACCTCCTGAGTTCAAGCGATCCTCCCACCTCAGCCCCCAGAGTAGCTGGGACTACAGGCACATGCCACAACACCAGGCTAGTTTCTATATTTTTAGTAGAGATGGGGTTTCACCATGTTGGCCAGGCTTGTCTCAAATTCCTGATCTCAAGTGATCAGCCCGCCTCAGCCTCCCAAAGTGCTGGGATTACAGGCATGAGCCACTGTGCCCAGCCAGAAAGCTGGGATTCTTTTTTTTCTTTTTGTAAGTTGTTACCAGATGCTCCTTACCTTTTCTTTAAAAATGGTTGTTTTTAAATTTTTGAGCAGGTGACAGTCATAGTTCAAATTTGAAAAATACATGAAGCTTCTCTTTTAATCTTTTTTTGTTTTTTGAGACAGCGTCTCACTCTGTTGCCCAGGCTGGAGTGCAGTGGCCAGATCTCGGCTCACACTACAACCTCCGCCTCCCATGTTCAAGCGATTCCCTGCCTCATCCATGTGCCACCACATCTGGCTAATTTTGTATTTTTTTTTTTTTTTAGACGGAGTCTCGCTCTGTCACCCGGGCTAGAGTGCAATGACACCATCTCAGTTCACTGCAACCTCCACCTCCCAAGTTCAAGTGATTCCCCTGCCTCAGCCTCCTAAGTAACTAGGATTACAGGTGTGTGCCACCACACCCGGCTAATTTTTGTATTTTGAGTAGAGACAGGGTTTCACCATGTTGGTCTGGCTGGTCTCGAACTCCTGACCTTGTGATCTGCCCACCTTGGCTTCCCAAAGTGCTGGGATTACAGAAGTGAGCCACCGTGCCCGGCCAATTTTGTATTTTTATCAGAGACCGGTTTCATCTTTTTGGCCAGGCTTGTCTTGAACTCCTGGCCTCAAGTGATCCTCCTGCCACAACCTCCCAAAGTGTTGGGATTATGGGCGTGAGCCACTGCAATCGGCATTGCTAACTTCTTCAATACCCTTCCAGAGATACTTTACTTCCTAAACAAGCAGCTATGAAGTAAGTATTTCCACACTTTGGGAAGTCAAAGTGTTATGCCCAGACCGTTTATTCCCGGAAGAAGACCACCAGAGTCCAGAGTCAAAGCTAAGCAGCAAGGATCTTTATTACAGGTTCGAACCTGGAACTCTCCCTCGCTCGTGAAACGAGACGGGCAGGAGAGCTCCCCCACTGAGCTCCGAGCAGTGTTATATAGTCTAAGAAAAGTGGGCATAGAGTTATTATACAAATCAGATATATGATTGGCTAGTGTTTGAACAAGGCGATTTGGCTAGCTATGATTGGTTCCCGCCATTTCTGATATTTTGGTTCAAACTTTGAGGCGGGAGAGCAGGTTTATGGCAGCAAGAGTTTATCTTACTTAAACACGTCTTGTGACCTTGCCTCAGAACTTACAAAATCTCTGGTATGTGCAAAACAAAATCTCTGGTACGTGCAGAAAACCAGGTACTCACAGAACTTATGAAATCTCTGGTATGTGCAAAGATTAGAGAGCAGAACAAGGGTGTAGCGGGTGGGGGGCGGGTACACATCTATCTTTGTGTCCTTTCAAAAGTGGGAGCATCACTTGAGCTGAGAAGTTTGAGACCAGCTTGAACAACATAGTGAGACCATATCTCTACTAAAAATGAAAGAAATTTGCTGGGCATGATGGTACCTGCTGGTATAGCCTACTTGGGAGACTGAGCGGGGAGGATTGCTTGAACCCAGGAGGCAGAGATTGCAGTGAGCTGTGACCATGCCACTGCACTCCACCCTGGGCAACTGAGCAAGACCCTGTCTCAAAAAAAAAAAAAAAAATTCCCCTGCCCCCGTTTTATTTTTTTACAAAGGGTAACAATTTATACCCTGCTCTGTATCTTGCTTTTCCATTTGGACAGCTTTCCACATTGTTATACCCATAATTTATTTAATTAGTTCCCTACTGATGGACATTTAGTATCTTTCCAGTCATTTTTTATTGTAAACAATGCCGCTGTGAATTACCTTGTACATATGGCATTTTGCAAAGGTGAAGCTGGTATTATAAACCAAATCTGAGTGTAAAGCCACTAAACTGTGGCACCACACTGCCTCCCAATATGTTGTTAATTGACTTGAGAAGATGATTCTTCCTAACTACTCTCATTTTTTTTTTTTCTTTCTGAGACGGAATTTCACTCTTGTTGCCCAGGCTGGAGTGCAGTGGTGATATCTTGGCTCACCTCGACCTCCGCCTCCTGGGTTCAAGCGACTCTCCTGCCTCAGTATCCCGAGTAGCTGGGATTACAGGCATGTGCCACCATGCTGCACTAATTTTGTATTTTTAGTAGAGATGGGGTGTCTCCATGTTGGTCAGGCTGGTCTCGAACTCCTGACCTCAGGTGATTCGCCCACCTTGGCCTCCCAAAGTGCTGGGATTACAGGTGTGAGCCACTGCGCCTGGCCCACTCGTCTCAATTTTATGAGCATACTTTATGTTTTAATATTCCTGATGCTCAGCTCCCAGCTCCAGGTGCAACCACTCTTGAATACCTGTGAAATTCATAAACATTCAATGTCCTCCAGCAATCCTCTCTGGGAACCTCATCCACACACAGATAACCCTGATCACAGAGTCTAGAAAAGGAAATAATAAACTCAGACCACCTGAGAAAGATTTCCTTTGCTTATAAGTTAAGGTGAATGTACTTTAAGAAGCATCCCAGAAGGGGAAAGTGTCTGTGTAGGGCACATGGAAAGCCTTTCCTAAGGTGAGACAATGATCTGACTCTTGCAAAGACGGATTGCATGTCAGCATCTTGAGCAATATGCCACCTGATCATGTGTGACACGTAGCACAGATCATTTTTGTCTTGCACAACCTTTCACTGTGCATGGGACTAACTTTGCTCTAGATTGGAGTCATTTCCTGTTAAAATGTTACATCTACTTTGTGGTGCTAAGAGGCTTACTGGTCTTAAGATAGATAAATGACTCAGTAACTGTCACTTCCTGACTTTGGTCTAATTTGCGTTACAATGACATGTACTCCCCTGTGAACTTTCACCTAGATAGCTGATTCCCTGAAATTATTAACAGTACTGCACGTGGGTCTAATAATCCTCTTTACTTCATTGATTTTGAGATATCTAAACACTTCATAGACATTAGCAAATACGTGTAAGTTAAAACTCCTTTCTTCCTTTCTTTCTTTCTCTCTCTCTCTCTCTCTCTTTCTTTCTTTTCTTTCTTTCGAGACAGAGTCTTGCTCTGTCACCCAGGCTGGAGTGCAGTGGATCAGTCTCTACTCACTGCAACCTCTGCCTCCCAGGTTCAAGCGAATCTTGTGCCTCAGGCTCCCAAGTAGCTGGAATTACAGGCGCACGCTACCATGCCCAGCTAATTTTTTGTATTTTTTAATAGAGATGAGGTTTCAGCCATGTTGACCAGGCTGGTCTCAAACTCCTGACCTCAAATGATCCACCCACGTCGGCCTCCCACTACTCTGGGATTCCAGGTGTGAGTCACTGCAACTGGCCAAAACTCCTTTTTCTATCTCACCCATAAAATACAGCAATGGTCTATAATTTTCATCTTGTGGAAACAGCAATAATAATATTGGTAGAGTCCTTACCACATGCTAGGTATTGTTCTAAGCCCTTTAGATAATACTCTCACGAGGTGGGCTCTATTGTTATTATCTCCATTTCACTTTTTTATTAAAAAAATTTTTTTTTGGCTGGGCATGGTGGCTCATGCCTGTAATCCCAGCACTTTGGGAGGCAGAGGTGGGCAGATCATTTGAGGTCCAGAGTTTGAGACCAGCCTGGCCAACGTTACAAAATCCCGTCTTTACTAAAAATAAAAAAAATTAGCCAGGTATGGTGGCGCACGCCTATAATCCCAGCTACTCAGGAGGCTGGGGCAAGAGAATCCCTTAAGTCCAGGAGGTGGCTGGGCGCGGTGGCTCACGCCTGTAATCCCTGCACTTTGGGAGGCCGAGGCGGGCGGATCACGAGGTCAGGAGATCGAGACCATCCTGGCTAACACGGTGAAATCCCATCTCTACTAAAATACAAAAAAAAAAAATTAGCCGGGCGCGGTGGCGGGTGCCTGTAGTCCCAGCTACTCGGGAGGCTGAGGCAGGAGAATGGCGCGAACCCGGGAGGCGGAGCTTGCAGTGAGCCGAGATCGCGCCACTGCACTCCAGCCTGGTGCACTCTGCCTCAAAAAAAAAAAAAAAAAAAGTCCAGGAGGCAGAGGTTGCAGTGAGCCGACATCACACCACTGCAGTTCAGCCTGGGAGACAGAACAAGAAATCATCTCAAAAAAATTAAATTACATTTAAAAATAATAAATAATTTTTTTGGAGACAGGGTTTCACGGTATCGCCCAGGCCAGAATGCAGTGGCACGATCTTGGCTCACTGCAACCTCCACCTCCCGAGTTCCAATGATTCTCCTGCCTCAGCCTTCCATGTAGCTGGGATTACAGGCACCCACCACCATGTCCAGCTAATTTTTTGTATTTTTAGTAGAGAAGGGGTTTCACCATGTTGGCCAGGCTGGTCTTGAACTCCTGATGTCAGGTGATCAACCCATCTTGGCCTCCCAAAGTGCTGGGCTTATAGGAGTGAGCCACTACACCCTGACTTTTTTTTTTTTTTTTTTTAAGAGACAGTATTGCTATGTTGCCCAGGCTGGACTTGATCTCCTGGGCTCAAGCGATCTACATACGACGGCCTCCCAAGAAGCTGAGGTTAAAGACCTTGCTCCAAATCCACCCGCTTTGTGAGAGCTTCCTTGCAACACTGACCTCATTCCTCCTGCCACTCTGACTGTAAATGAGCTGCTCCTTCAGCTGTGTCCTCAAGGCATGGTATATCTGATTCTCTCTGTAGGTCACATTCTATCCCCCATGTAGTACATTTTGCTGTTTATAATCTGTTGTAGAAGGTAGGCTCCTTGAGATTGAGAACTGACACTATTTCATTTCTATATCCCTTTGCATGTTCTACTTAGGTTTCTGCAACCTCCACCTCGTGGGTTCAAGCAATTCTCCTGCCTCAACTTCTGAGTAGCTGGGATTACAGCACACCCAGCTAATTTTTGTATTTGTAGTAGAGACGGGGTTTCGCCATGTTGGATATGGCTGGTTTCAAACTCCCGACCTCAGGTGATCCTCCCGCCTTGGCCTCCCAAAGTGCTGGGTTTACAGGCGTGAGCCACCACGCCTGGCCACATTATTCACATTTCAAGTGCTCAATTGCTGTATCTGGCTGGCAGCTAGTATATGAGCAACACAGATACAGGGCATTTCCATCACTGTAGAAAGTTCAACCAGACAGTACTAATCTGGAAAGATCATTGGTAAAAATCAGTGGAGCTACAGTTTGTTTGTTTTTTTTTGTTTTGTTTTGTTTTTTCTTTTTGAGATGAAGTCTTGCCGTGTTGCCCAGACTGGAGTGAGATCTTGGCTCACTGCAACCTCTGCCTCCCGGGTTCAAGGGATTCTCCTGCCTCACCCTCCCGAGTAGCTGGGACTACATGCAAGTGCCACCACGCCCGGTGAATTTTTTGTATTTTTAGTAGAGACAGGGTTTCGCCCTGTTAGCCAGGATGGTCTCAATCTCCGGACCTCGTGATCTGCCCGCCTCGGCCACCCAAAGTGCTGGGATTACAGGCATGAGCCCCTGCGCCCAGCCTGGAGTTACAGTTTGTATACCATTAAGAAACTGTTCTGGGAGGGTGGGGGCAGTGGCTTATGCCTGTAATCCCAGCACTTTGGGAGGCCAAGGCAAAAGGATCACTTGAGGGCAGGAGTTCAAGAGCAGCCTAAGCAACATAGTGAGACTCCATCTCTACAAAAAATGAAAAATTGGCCAGGCATGGTGGCTTGCCTCTGTAGTCCCAGATACTCAGGATGCTGAGGCAGGAGAATCACTTGAGCCCAGTAGGTCAAGGCTCCAGTGAGCTATGATGGCACCACTGCACTGCAGCCTGGATGACAAGGTTAGACTGTCTCTCAAATAAATAAATAAAAGAAAAAACTGTTCTTGGGAGCACATGAGGGTAACATCGATCATAACATCATCTTGTTAATGATTTACCTTTGGAATATTCAACACTTGGTAAATGACTCAGGCTTACAGTAGAGAAAGAAGAAAAAGAAGTCCGGGCACGGTGGCTCAAGCCTGTAATCCCAGCACTTTATTGGGAGGCCAAGATGGGCGGATCATGAGGTCAGGAGATTGAGACCATCCTGGCTAACACGGTGAAACCCCATCTCTACTAAAAAAAAAAATACAAAAAACTAGCCAGGCGAGGTGGCGGGTGCCTGTAGTCCCAGCTACTTGGGAGGCTGAGGCAGGAGAATGGCGTAAACCCAGGAGGCGGAGCTTACAGTGAGCTGAGATCCGGCCACTGCACTCCAGCCTGGGCAACAGAGCGAGACTCCGTCTCAAAAAAAAAAAAAAAAAGAAGAAAAAGAAAAAAAGAAGCCATTAGTAAAACAACCATGGTAGAAAATTGCGCCTGGGCGCAGTGTCTCACACCTATAATCCCAGCACTTTGGGAGGCCGAGGTGGGAAGATCACCTGAGGTCAGGAGTTTGAGACCAGCCTGGCCAACATGTTGAAACCCTGTCTGTATTAAAAGTACAAAAATTAGCCAGGTGTAGTGGGGGGCACTTGTAATCCCAGCTACTCAGGAGGCTGAGGCAGGATAATCACTTGAAACCCAGAGGCGGAGGTTGCAGTGAGCTGAGATTGCAACACTGCACTCTAGCCTGGGTGATAAGAGCAAAAGTATGTCTCAAAAAAAAAAAAAAGAAAACAAAAAAAATTGCTTTGAGGAAACCTCAGTAATCAGAATGTTGTATCTTAAAAGTAATTAACAATCGTGAAAGCATATTTCGGTAGGCCTTTTGCAAGATATACAGAGTAAAAATCAGGCACATAAAGGTTGGGATTATGAAAGGGTGTTCATTCATTTTTCAAGTTTGCGTAGTAACTTTCCTGACATTTATGTCAAGTTAAAAAAAAAAAAAAAAAAGTCAGATGTCTGGCCACAGTGGCTCAAGCCTGTAATCCCAACACTTTGGGAGGCCAATGTGAGTGGATCACCAGAGGTCAGGAATTCAAAACCAGCCTGGCCAACAAACCCCATCTGTACTAAAAATACAAAAGCTAGCCGGGCACGGTGGCTTGTGCCTGTAGTCCCAGCTACTCAGGAGGTTGAGGCAGGAGAATTGCTTGAACCCAGGAGGCAGAGGTTGCAGTGAGCCGAGATCACACCACTGCACTCCACACTGGGCAACAGAGCGAGACTCCGTCTCAAAAAAAAAAAAGTCCCAGCACTTTGGGATGCCAAGGTGGGCAGATCACCTGAGGTTGGGAGTTCGAGATCAGCCTGTCCAACATGGAAAAGCCCCCTCTCTACTAAAAATACAAAATTAGCCAGGCGTGGTGGCACATGCCTGTAATCCCAGCTACTGGGGAGGTTGAGGCAGGAGAATCTCTTGAACCGGGGGAGCTGGGGTTGCAGCGAGCTGAGATCGCACCATTGCATTCCAGCCTGGGCAACAAGAGCAAAACTCCATCTCAAACAAACAAACAAACAAACAAAAAAAATTAGTCAAGTGTGGTGGTGTGCGCCTGTGGTCCCAACTACTTGAGGGCTGAGGTGGGAGGATTAACCCAGGAAGTCAAGTCTGCAGTGAGCCATGATCATGCCATTGCACTTTTGCCTGGACAACAGAGAGAGATCCTGTTCGAAAAAGAAGAAGAGGAAGAGAGAAGAAGAGGAAGAGGAGGAGGAGAAAGAGGAAGGAGAAAGAGAAAGAAAAGGCTTTCAAGTTGTCATAATTTTCTGGCATCAATGAGAATTGGTACTTTTCCCAGTGGTTTCTCCTGTGATTCTCTCAGCCTGTTCTCTAAATCTAGCCATTACTTAAGGTTTTCTCAGAACCTCCTTTCTTTTCTTTCTGGACCCTCTCCCTTGACCATAAGCCATCTCACACAACTCCTAACTGCTAACTCCAACGAAATGACTCCCAAATCAACCTTCACCACCCTGAGCTATCTGTGCACAGCGGGACACTATGTGCTGGTGTCTAAGGATGACACTTAGACCACAGACCAAGAACATAGGTAACACCTGTGCATTGTAACAAAGCCCTAGATGGGAGGTTGGCAAACCTTGTTTTTAAAGGGCCAGATAGCAAATACTTTCAATTTTGTGGACCATGGGGTTTCCCTGTCCTGATTATTCAGCTTGGTCATTGTAACATGAAAGCAGGCAGAGACAATATGAAATCAAAGAGGCATGGCTGTATCCCCATAGATTTCTATTTGCAAAAACAGGTGGCAGGCAGGAGCTGGTTGCGGTTTGCTAAGTCCTTTGATCATTGATTTTCATACAAGAAACCCCTTCAAAATCCACTAGGAGAGAAAGAAAGAAATGAGAGGGAGGAGAGAGCTCAGTTCTTCCCTCCCATTTATTCCAACCAGAGCAATTTAGCTTTAATCTATTTGTTTACAATGGCTAAGGTTTCATTTGCACAAAGGGTTTCAGGGCCAAAAAGTTTGAAAGCTGCTTGTCTACCAGTTCTCTGAGTTTCATTCTAGGTATGAATCTGTCACCTCCCTCAATCTAGTCACTGTCTGCTTTGATCCACATTCTCTGCCAAAGTAGTAACCGAACTGTCCACTTCTGATCACATTACTTATCAATCTTCACTGACTCCCTGTGAGCCAATCCCAAGCATCCTCCTTAATCTAACATACCTTCTGCATCAGCCACCCAGGGCTCTGTGCAGGAGACTCCCCAAAGGTGCTTTTCCTTCCTTCTCTTTCTGCACATTCTCCCCTTGCCTGGGGAGGCTCTCTGCCTCCCATCCCACGCTCTTTATAATCATCTATTTCACCACGCAGAATCATCTATTTCACCACCCACTCTTCTATGTTCCTGCTGTACTTTGTTCATGGGGCTTTTATGTGTGCATGTTCTAACTCCCCAGCTGGATTAATTATCCCTATTAAGGGCAGGAATCACATTTTGTAGATCTCTGTACCCAGAACAGGCGTTAGCATGATACCATATCCACAGCAGCTATTTGAGCTCTTTATTTAGGTTGAAATGGGGCATGCCCTGGCAGAGTGCATCCTACCTCACTAAATATTTCTTCACCTGTCTGTCATCTTCTCACTCCCACCTCCTCTCACCGTCTGTGGGAGGCTATCTTTACAATGCACAAGTGTTACCTAAGTTCTTAGATTATAAGAACACCTGGTTGATGCCTGGGAGCTAAAAGAACAAGATCCAGATCAACTAGCAGTGAACAAGACATGAGAAAGAGGCTTGAGAGACAAGTCCACAAGCCTTGTATGACAGGCAGACATAAGCTCTCTGGCCCAAGTGGGCAAGGTCTAGGCTGAGGCAATTGCCAGAGTTTGGAAAGACATGGTTTTACAGCAGCAAGAGAGCAGCAGGTCTTGGAAAAGAACATGCTTAATATTTACAACTGTTTAACATTAGGTGAATTTCTAATCCTCTGAGCCTCGTCTGTAAATTAGGAATAAAATATCTTCTGTAATGCTCTGAGGGTTAGGAATAATGTTCCTCATACATAGCATACAGAGCAGGGGCTCAGTAAGTGGAATTACAGGTTGTGAAGAAAGGGAGTAAAGAGGCAAATGAGATGTGAAAAACACAAAGAAGGAAAGGGTTGTTTTTAAGATAAATGTCTTTATTTTTCTTTATAGTCTTGCTTTGTTGCCCAGGCTGGACTCGAACTCCTGGCCTCAAGTGATCATCCCACTTTGGCCTCCCAAAGTGTTAGGATTACAGGCATGAGTCACCACGCCTGGCCAAGATAAATGTCATGAACTACTGCCTTTTTTTTTCCCCCCCATGTATGACCAGCAAATCACATTGGGCTCCTTTTAACTGTGGCTGAAGTGAGACTGTAATGATGTGGCATGTGCATAGGAATCATTTGGGAATCTTGTGAAATGTCAGATTCTCATTCCATAGGTCTGGGTGAGCCTGATACTATGCATTTATGAGGTAATTCTGCTGATCTGTGAACCACACTGTGAGTAGAAAAGTGGTCGTCCACGTAGGCCGTTGAGATAAAAACAGATGAGTCGGCTGGGATTCCTGGTCGGCTTCCCGCACATGTCTAAAAACTACCACACTTTCAAGAAGAAGGAGGTCAGCTGAGGGAGGTTAAACTGTTAGGGAGAATAGCACCACGTGGAATGATAAGGGCCAAAGGATAGAGAAATTACAAGTGAAAAAGAGAACTTGTGTTCTTTGGGGCTTATCTACAGACCATATTCAGACACAGAAACTGGATTTAAATTCTTCTCAGGGAACGTTAATCTCTTTGGACCTTGGTTTAGATGCTGGAATAATTAAAAAAAAAAAAAAAGATTAAGCAAGATAGCATTAGAGCTTTTGCAACAAGACACAGTTTCATCAGCGGTAAAATGAGAATAATAATAACAATACCTAAAGCAAATGTAGCAAATTAGTCATTGCAGAATCTAGGTGGTGGGAGTGGGAGTGTTCACTGAACAATTCTTTCTTTTTTTTTTGAGATGGAGTCTCACTCTGTCTCCCAGGATGGAGTACAGTGGTGTGATCTCAGCTCACTGCAGCCTCTGCCTCTGGGATTCAAGCGATTCTCCGGCCTCAGCCTCCCGAGTAGCTGGGATTACAGGTGCCTGCCACCACACCCAGCTAATTTTTGTAGTTTTGGTCGAGACGGGGTTTCTCCATGTTGGCCAGGCTGGTCTCAAACTCCTGATCTCAAGTGATCTGCTCACCTTGGTCTCCCAAAGTGCTGGGATTAGAGGCATGAGCTACCGCACCCGGCCCCATTGAACAATTCTTTCAACTTTCCTGTATGTTTGAAAAATCTTCATAGTGAAATGTTGAAAAAAATATGCTTCCAAATAAGGTTGAAATTAGACAAATTAGAGTAAAATAGAGGAATGTAAATAACATTAGCCCAGCCTGAACAGTAGTTACTCTCTAAGGGACATTCTTTTAGCAGTTTTATAAATTATTTCAGAGGCAGAAATACACGTAAAATATTTCTGAGGGCCAGGCATGGTGGCTCACGCCTGTAATCCCAGCACTTTGGGAGGCCGAGGCAGGCAGATCACCTGAGGTCAGGAGTTCAAGACCAGCCTGGCCACCATTGTGAAACCCTGTCTCTACTAAAAATACAAAAATTAGCCAGGTGTGGTGGCGGGCACCTGTAATCCCAGCTACTTGGGAGGCTGAGGCAGGAGAATTGCTTGAACCTGGGGGGCAGAGGTTGCAGTGAGCCGAGATATTGCCACTGCACTGCACTCCAGCCTGGGCAACAGAAAGAGACTCCGTCTCAAAAAAAAAAAAAAAAAAAAAAGAGAGAAAAGAAAAGATAGCAGTGATTGCCTCCAGGGAGGGAGAACTTTGTGAGTAGACGACAGAATGGAAGGGAGGCTTTTCACTATATTCTTTTTTGTAAGTTTTGCATGTCAGATCATGTGTTACTACCTATTCAAAAATAAATAAAATTATAGCCAGGCATGGTGGCTCACACCTGTAATCCCAGCACTTTGGGAGGCCAAGGCAGGCAGATCACTTGAGGTCACGAGCTTGAGACCAGCCTGGCCAATATGGGGAAACCCCATTTCTACTAAAACTACAAAAATTAGCTGGGTGTGGTGGCAGGTGCCTGTAATCCCACCTACTTGAAAGGCTGAGGCGGGAGAATTGCTTGAACCTGGGAGGCAGAGGTTGCAGTGAGCCAGGATCACGCCACTGCACTCCAGCCTGGGTGACAGAGATAGACTTCATCTCAAAATAAATAAAATCAAAATCAAAACGTAGAGGTCTCAAAGTCTAATAGTTTGCCTCTCTTCCAAGCAGTTTAATCATTAAGTTGCAGAATTTGCTGTGCATGACCCTTGGTTATCAAAGAGGTCAACGTCCAGCTTCATTGAAGTGGTACATAATGAGGCTGAATTGACCTGTGCACAGCCAGCTGACTCGATCTATTTGAGGACATTTTTAGTTATGAGCCAAAGGACTGCATTTTCCATTCCTGCGTTCCAGTCAGGCTGAGCTCACGAAGTATCTAGGTTGTATAGCCAGAGGCAGACTGGAGGTCTAGTAGGTGTATGTTAAAGGATGTAGACAAAGATAGGGAGTGAAGAGCTACACGTCACAACTGGGGCATAGTCCTGTGTCAGGAATATTTTACATGTTCCATACTTAAAGTTTACAAAGTATTTATAGACATTGCCTTCTCTGAGTCATCCAATTTCTCTGGATGGCAAGTGGGCAAGGATTTTGTCCTGTCTTACTAAAGAGGAAAACTGAGTGTGGTGACCATGAGACACACCGCTCAGATATCCTTCCAACTGCAGGGAGCAATTGACTGAGGGCCCCTGCTGCCTTCTGAACTCCATCACCACGTGTGAGCGAGGCCACGCACCCATGGGCTACTTCCAGCCAGTGACAAAGTGTGGCAGGGATATTAAGGCAGGCTGATACTTTGGAGATATGGGACTCCTCTGATGACTGCAATGCTCCCGCAGCCTCGCTGAACTTTCCTTAGAATACACTGTAACGTAACGTGCTTCTACCCACCTTTCCCTCCTTTCCTCTCTTCTTCACTTGGGTTGAGGTCTGTATCGCAGTCTGATGGGCCTGCCAGCCTCTCCTGGCTCCTTCCCATTTTCTCTTAGAGGCATTTCCTGCAAGTTGAATACTATGTTGGCATTAAACATAGATCTGGGTGATTCTAGGTATGCTTGTAATCGCTGCAATATATTGTCTTTGTCTTCAGAAATTAATTTCAACTTGAGTCATTAGATAGGCAAATCTTTTTTTCTACCAGTTTATCATTTTGCATACTTTATTAAAAATATTTACATATACATGTGATTCTGTGTGGCATATTACATAGGCATAGAAATAACAATTGACTAGGCACACTGACTCACACCTGTAATCCCAGCACTTTGGGAAACCAAGGCAGATGGATCATTTGAGGCCAGGAGTTCAAGACCAGCTTGGCCAACATGGTAAAACCCTGTCTCTACTAAAAATACAAAAAATTAGCTGGGGATGGTGGTGCATGCCTGTACTTCCAGATACTTGGGAGGCTGAGGCAGAGGAATCGCTTGAACCTGGGAGGTAGAGGTTGTAGTGAGCTGAGATCATACCACTGCACTCCAGCCTGGGTGACAGAGTGAGGCCCTGTCTGCCCTGCAAAAAAAAGAAAAAAGAGAAAGACAGGTTCTCACTGTGTTGCCCAGGCCAAAATGCAGTAGCCGTTTACAGGTGTGATCATAGTGCATGACAGCACTGTGATCGCCTATGATCACTCTTAAACTCCTGGTCTCAAGCAATTCTCCTGCCTCAGCCTCATGAGTAGCTGGGACAACAGGCACATGCCACTATGCCTGGCTATTTATTATTATTATTGAGATGGAGTCTCACTCTGTTGCCCATGCTGGAGTGCAGTGGGGCAATCTCAGCTCACTGCAATCTCTGCCTCCCGGGTTCATGCAATGCTCCTGCCTCAGCCTCCCGAGCCCTGGGATTACAGGTGTGCACCACCATGCCCAGCTAGTTTTTGTATTATTATTATTTTTTTTAATGAGGTCTCACTGTCGCCCAGGCTGGAGTGCAGTGGTGCAATCCTGGCTCACTGCAAACTCCGCCTCCCGGGCTCAAGCAATTCTCCTGCCTCAGCCTCCCAAGTAGCTGGGATTATAGGCATGCACCACTACACCCAGCTAATTTTGTATATTCAGTAGAGACAGGGTTTCACCATGTTAGCTAGGCTGATCTGGAACTCCTGACCTCAGGTAGTCTAAATGCCTCAGTCTCCCAAAGTGCTGGGATTACAGGTGTAAGCCATTGTGACGGACCCTAGTTTTTGTATTTTTAGTAGAGACAGGCTTTTACCATGTTGGCCAGACTGGTCTCATACTCCTGACCTCAAGTGACCCATCCACCTCAGACTCCCAAAGTGCTGGAATTACAGGTGTGAGCCACCATGCCCGGCCCAAACCTGGCTATTTAGTGTTTATGAAGACTTCAAGGTATTTTTGTTGTTGTTGTTCTTTGTAAAATAATGTGTCCTGCCACATTGTCCACTCCACTTTTCTTTTTTCTTCTTTTTTTTTTTTTTTGAGACAGAGTCTTGCTCTGTCACCCAGGCTAGAGTGCAGTTGCCCGATCTTGGCTCACTGCAACCAGGCTCAAGCGATCTTTCCACCTCAGCCTCTTTAGTAGCTGGGAATACAGGCTACAGGCACACACCACCATGCCTGGTTAATTATTGAATTTTTTTATACAGATGAGGTTTCACTATGTTGCCCAGGCTGGTCTGGAACTCCTGGGCTAAAGCAGTCCTCATGTGTCAGCCTCCCAAAGTGCTGAGATTACAGGCATGAGCCACTTCACTTTTCCTTTTCTTTATTAACGCTCTGGAGTTTGTAATTATATGGCCAACCTAGGGGTTCTGGGAACTTACTCAGGCCAGGAGAATTACCATTTGCAGGTGGCCCTTGTGGCTTGGCAAGGAATGTCATCAACCCGCACATGCTGGTCAAAGGTGTCACCAGGAGAATGGAGACATTGTCAGCTGTGAGCAGGACATCATTTGACATAGGGTGGGAGGAGGCAGAGCAATCAGCAGGCTCTTACTTCTAGACTGTTCTTGGAGTTGGCTGGCAGCAACCTGATTGGCAATAGTTGTTTGCCTGAGTTCCCAGGATTCCACTATGAGTTCATTCTGGTTGAACAGAACGTTTTGTCAGAACAATTAGGGCTTTCTTTCTAAAGTGTGCTTGGCTGGAAAAGAAAGCAGGAGCCCTCAAGGGCTAATAATCTAGCAGTGGCTGACACTGAAGTGATGCATGGAAGAAAGGCTACCAAGCAAGGGAGGTGGAGAGTAGTTTGAAGCAACTGGGGTAAGCTGAGGTATGTGAAAGCAGCCCTTCTGCTCGTGCGTCCCCACAGAGACAGCAAGCGTGGCTAGAGACGAGGAAGAGTGTGCCAACGCCAGAGGGCCACAGGAAAGGGAAGGCTTGGGCAGCAGTACGTGACTTGGTGAAGACATGAAGAATGTCTTCAAGGAACTTGTCTATGTAGCAAACTGGTGATGAGCTGGTCTTGTTGAGTCGGCGTAGTAAGGAATCAGTACTTTACACACATGCACACGCACGCGCACGAGAGAGAGAGAGAGAAAGAGAGAGAACAGTATTGCCTTGCCTCTTTACAACAGATATCTCAGTTACTAACTATATATTCTGGACTCTTCAAGAGCAGGGGTCATGATTTTTTTTTTTTTTTTTTTTTTTTTGTGAGACAGAGTCTTGCTCTGTTGCCCAGGCTAGAGTGCAGTGGTGTGATCTCAGCTCACTGCAACCTCTACCTCCTGGGTTCAAGAGATTCTCCTGCCTCAGCCTCCCTAGTAGCTGGGATTACAGGCGCATGCCACCACGCCTGGCTATTTTTGTATTTTTTAGTAGAGACGGGGTTTCACCATGTTGGCCAGGCTGGTCTTGAACTCCTGACCTCATGATCCATCTGCCTTGGCCTCCCAAAGTGCTGGGATTACCGGCATGAGCCACTGCACCCGGCCGAGGGGTCATGAATTTTACCTCTATTGATCCCCTAATGTTACCCAATACAGGGCTGCACACTTGCCAGGGCCTCCTCGAATACAGTATATTATTCTTTTGGGCATCTTGGAAAACAGGTTCTTGACATCCTGCCAATGTGCACTATGCTAAATGGTTTCCATGCCCAAAAGCGCGAAAGTTCCCCACCTCATCTTCAACATTCTTCCTCCACATATTTTTAGGGCTCTACCTAGCAGTTCAGTTCTAAGCACATCTTTCACTAAGCATGAGGTTTGTTAGTGCTGACAGTCAATACCAGATTAAACCTGTGTGTCCCTTAGCCATTTGCAGAGAGACCTGGGAAATCAACCATAAACAAAAGGCACATGGGGGTGAGAAGATAGGTGAGGACTTACAGGGAAATTGCTCATTCTGATGGTGAAGACAGTCCTGACAGACCTGAGGGAAAAGGTTACAAGGAAAGGAAGCCCAGGGGCTTCTATTTTGTCCCAGATTTGTATCTGCATGTGTGATTTTTTTGGTTTTGTTTTGTTTTGTTTCTTTTTTTGAGACGAGTCCTGCCCTGTCACCCAGGCTGGAGTGCAATGGTGCGATCTCGGCTCACTGCAACCCCCAGCCTTCCGGGTTCAAGCGATTCTCCTGCCTCAGCCTCGCAAGTAGCTGGGATTACAGGCACAAACTACCACACTCGGCTAATTTTTGTGTTTTTTTTAGTACAGACAGGGTTTCACCATGTTGGCCAGGCTGGTCTCAAATTCCTGATCTTGTGGTCCACCCGCCTCAGCCTCCCATAGTGCTGGGATTACAGCTGTGAGCCACCATGCCTGGACTGCATGCATGATTTTCTGCCCATTCAGAGGACTGGTAAGGAGCTGCCAAATCTTTTCAGGGACCCTCACAGCTGCTTGGAGATTGTGAATCAGGGATTCTCATGAACAGGCACAACTATCACAAGAAGTCCGGCATGAAGTGAATGATGGTAGTATGTGGTCCACTGCTAAGAGATGTGACGTGCTGCTTTTGTTTTTAAAAATTCTCTGTGTTATACTTTCTGCTTACAAAAGGAGAAATATAGGCTCACTAAACATTTTCCAACATTATAAGAGATACATAATATGAAAAGTGTGAAAGTTTTTTTTACGATCCCTGCCCATCTATCCCAGATCACCATTGCCAATTATTTGGTATATCTCTTGAGATGGCATGCTTTCTGATTTTGAAGCAGATTGTGTCGGTTTTGTTTTGTTTTGTTTTGAGACAGGATACGGTTTTGACACCCAGGAGGGAGTGCAGTGGTGCAGTCTTGGTTCATTGCAGCCTCCACCTCCCAGGCTCAATCCATTCTGTCACCTCAACCTCCTGAGTAGCTGGGAAAACAGGTGCATGCCACCACACCCAGTTGATTTTGTATATTTTGTAGAGCCAGAGTTTCAACATGTTGCCCAGGCTGGTCTCCAACTCCTGAGCTCAAGTCGTCCACCTGCCTCGGCTTCCCAAAGTGCTGGGATTACAAGCCACTGTGCCCAGCCAGGTTGTGACTTAAAATGTGCAATATCTTTGACTTCCAAAAATTGCACCACAAACAGATTCCTTGGCAGTTTGGAGTGTATGTCCCAATCTGTGTGTATGTGTGGGTACAAGAGGAAGAGAGAAAGAATAAATGTAATAAAATCACTGCTATTCCTTTTCTGGGAAATAGTCTTCAGTTCTTGATTTTTATCTTTCATAGGAAATTGTGTTATTAGGTAGCCAGATCATTTATCTAACATGAATATATTAAAATTTAGTTCAGTCTGAGACTACCCCAATCAGAATCTCCCCCGCCCTCCATTAAATAAATAAGAACTGGTTATGAGCCTCATATGCTCACCTGGTGGAGAGCTGTCAAGAACATGGTGAGCCTGGCCGACATGGCGAAACCCTAACTCTACTAAAATTACAAAAATTAGCCGGGTACCGTGGCAGATGCCTGTAGTCCCAGCTACTCGGGAGGCAGGAGAACCGCTTAAACCCAAGAGGTGGAGGTTGCGGTGAGCCGAGATCACGCCACTGCACTCCAGCCTGGGCGACGGAGTGAAACCTTGTCTCAAAAACAAAAACAAAAACAAAAACAAAAAACAATTAACCAGTCATGGTGGCAGGCGCTGGTGATCCCAGCTACTCAGGAGGCTGAGGCAGGAGAATCACTTTAACCCAGGAGGTGGAGATTGCAGTGAGCCGACATTGTGTCACTGCACTCCAGCCTGGGTGACAGAGTGAGACTCTGTCTTAAATAAAAAAAATCAAGAGCTCTTGGTTAACTAGAGACATTTGGATTTAGCTATTCTACATTTCCAGGGTTACATCTGTAGACCTATAAAGCCAGCCTGAGATGTGTTAATATCGGGAGTGGAGGGGTGGCAGAGTGTTTCTGAGTTCGTATTCCATTTCCGTTAGTTATATCTAATCAGAATCTGAGTGATGAATGTCAGTGAGGGCAGATTCATGGCTGATCTGTATTTCAGTTTCAGAACAATAGACTGTTTCTTCTCCTCTGACAGTAGACTAGAGTGATTTCATTTGCTAAAGCCCAAGCATGAACATTTCTGGAAGCTTAGAAAAGTGATGTTTCAGGCTGAGCGCGGTGGCTCACGCCTGTAATCCCAGCACTTTGGGAGGCCAAAGCAGGCAGATCATGAAGTCAGGAGATCGAGACCATCCTGGTTAACATGGTGAAATCCCGTCTCTACTAAAAATACAAAAAATTAGCCGATGTGGTGGCACACGCCTATAGTAGCAGCTACTGGTGAGGCTGAGGCAGGAGAATTGCTTGAACCCGGGAGGTGGAGGTTGCAGTGAGCTGAGATTGCACCATTGCACTCTAACCTGGGCAAAAGAGCAAGACTCTGTCTCAAAAAAAAAAAAAAAAAAAAGGAAAGAAGATAAAAAAGAAAAGTGACAGCTGGATGTGATGGCTCATGCCTGTAATCCCAGCACTTTGGGAGGAGTGGGGGGGGTGGTGGTAGAACATCTGAGGTAGGAGTTCGAGACCAGCCTGGTCAACATGGTGAAACCCCATCTCTATTAAAAACACAAAAATTTAGCCGGGGCGTGGTGGCAGGCACCTGTAATCCCAGCTACTCGGGAGGCTGAGGCAGAAGAATTGCTTGAACCCAGGAGGCAGAGGCTGCAGTGAGCCGAGATCGTGCCACTGCACTCCAGCCTGGGCAGCAGAGTGAAACACCATCTCAAAAAAAAAAAAAAAAAGAAAAAGAAAAGTGATGTTGCTATGGTAGATGCCATTCTTACAGCATAACTTTGTATCGCAAACCTTTTTTATTTTTTCATTGCAGTGCTCTAACTTCAAAGACAGATTGATTTGTTTTCGTTTTTGTTTTTTGAGACAGAGTCTTGCTCTGTCGCCCAGGCTGGAGTGCAGTGGTATGATCTCAGCTCACTGCAACCTCTGCTTCCCAGTTTGAAGCAATTGTCCTGCCTCCGCCTCCCCAGTAGCTGGGACTACAGGCATGAGAGCCCATACCTGGCTAATTTCTGTATTTTTAGTAGAGATGGGGTTTCACCACATTGGCCAGGCTGGTCTCAAACTCCTGACCTCTCAAGTGATCTGCCCATCTCAGCCTCTCAAAGTGCTGGGATTACAGGCGTCAGCCACCAGACCCGCATTGATTTGTTTTTTGTTTCTTCTTTTATTTTTCTCTGCCTCTTTGCATGCCTCAATCAGATGATTTTGTGTTTGTTTTAGAGATCTGTTAAAATTACATCAGGCTAACTTGACATCAATACAGCCTTACATTTTAGAAGACAAATTCTGAATTCTTGATGGATTTTATAACATTTATAAGTAGTGTGGTAATCACATGTTTGCTAAACTTTGGAAATCATGATGCAACCAACCCTCTGCCTTCACATAGTGAAGCCTTTTGGATTTTTCTTTAATGAAATATTAAATTGAATGTGGAACTTTGAGTAATTGGCCCAGATAAAAGAAATGACTCATCCAGGGATGACAAAAATTAATCCTGACCTTGAGGATTTCACTCTGCCAACTCAGAGAGTGAGATACACTGGCATTGATTGGTAAAGTCAGAGTTCCCCTAACTCCCTCAGTTGTTTTTGAGTCATTAAGAACTACTAATATTAGCCCTGTCAGAAGCCAGCCTAAGAAAAGAATATTTGCCAAATGCAATTCCAGAGCTGGGATGTTGAGGTAGACAGTGAATATAATAGTTAAGTTATTCCTGAAATTTTAGCTCAGTTCTCTTTACAAAATTAACATACTAATATATTAAAATTCACTCCTTTTCTCCTACTCCTACTTCCTACTGGCTCTCAAAAAATAGGACTCAGAA
This sequence comes from Macaca mulatta, assembly GCF_049350105.2. Taxonomy (NCBI): domain Eukaryota; kingdom Metazoa; phylum Chordata; class Mammalia; order Primates; family Cercopithecidae; genus Macaca; species Macaca mulatta. The sequence goes on from NC_133420.1 coordinate 80,058,527, forward strand.
ATGAAAGGATCAGGCATCTTCACAAAAATGAAGGAAGCCAAGCCTGAGCTGTCCATGGCTTCTCAAGTCTGCACCTGTAATCCTAACTATTTGGGAGGCTGAGGCAGGAGGACAGCTTGAGCCCAAGAGTTTGAGGCCAGCCTGGACAACACAGTGAAACTTTGCCTCTAAAAAAAAAAAAAAAAAAAAAATGGTTTCAGGGTTATTGTTTTTTGTTTTTTGTTTTTTTTCCCAAACGTGGCTAGCAACAGCACTTGCCTCCAACAAAACTGCAGAGGCAGCTATCCCAGAGTACAATGGTGTGATCTCGGCTCACTGCAACCTCCGCCTTCCAGGTCCAAGCAAACCTCCTGCCTCAGCCTCTTGAATAGCTGGGATTACAGGCATACGCCACCATGCCCAGCTAATTCTTGTATTTTTAGTAGAGACAGGGTTTCTCCATATTGGTCAGGCTGGTCTCGAACTCCCGACCTCAGGTGATTGCCCGCCTCGGCCTCTCAAAGTGCTGGGATTACAGGCATGAGCCACCGTGCCTGGCCCCCCAGGTATCAGGGTTTTTAAGGACAATTTGGTGGGTAGGGGAAGCCAGTGATCTGGAGGTGCTGACTGGTCAGGTCAGAGATGAAATCATAGGGGTCGAAGCTATGTTCTTGCACTGAGTCAGTTCCGGGGTGGGAGGGCTATAAGATCAAATGAGCTAGTTTATCGATCTAGGTTGTGCCAGCTGATCCATCAAGTGCAGGATCTGCAAAATACTTTAAGCACTGGTTTTAGGTTTTACATTAAACCTAAAATTTAGATGATGTTATTCCTAGGAGCAATTTGAAGAGGGTCAGAGTCATGTAGGCTCCAGTTTCATGACTCCTAAACCATAATTTTTTTTTTTTTTTGAGACAGAGTCTTGCTCTGTTGCCCAGGATGGAGTTCAGTGGCACAACCTCGGCTCATTGCAACCTCCGCCTCCCAGGTTCAGCCGATTCTCTGCCTCTGCCTCCTGAGTACCTGGGATCACAGGCACCCGCCACCATGCCCGGCTGATTTTCGTATTTTTAGTACAGATGGGGTTTCACCGTTTTGGCCAGGCTGGTCTTGAACTCCTGACCTCATGATCCACCTGCCTCTGCCTCCCAAAGTGCTGGGATTACAGGCGTGAGCCACCGCACCCGGCCCTAAACCATAATTTGTAATCTTGCGGCTAATTTGAGAGTTCTATAAAGGCAGTCTAATCCCTAGGCAAGAAGGGGGTTTGTTTTGGGAAAGGGGTGTTATCATCTTTGCTTTAAACTCTAAACTATAGCCGGGCATGGTGGCTCACGCCTGTAATCCCAGCGCTTTGGGATGCCAAGGCAGGTGGATGACCTGAGGTCAGGAGTTTGCCAACAGCCTGACCAACACGGAGAAACCCCATCTCTACTAAAAATACAAAATTAGCAGGGCGTGGTGGTACATGTCTGTAATCCCAACTACTCCGGAGGTTGAGGCAGGAGAATCGCTTGAACTGAGGAGGTGGAGGGTGCCGTGAGCCGAGATTGCACCACTGCACTCCAGCCTGGGCAACAGGAGCAAAACAATGTATCAAAAAAACAAAATAAAACAAAACAAAAAAACCTCTAAACTATAAACTAAGTTCCTCCCAAAGTTAGTTCAGCCTACACCCAGGAGTGAACAAGGACAGCTTGGAGGTGAGAAGCAAGATGGAGTTGGTTAGGTCAGATCTCTTTCACTGTCTCAGTTACAATTTTGCAATGGCCGCTTCAGTAGTGTGTGGGGGAAGAAGTGTGTGTGTGTCTGTGAGTGTTGAGGGAGTTGTTCTTTTTTTTTTTTTTTTTTTTTTGAGAGGATATCTGGTTCTATTGATCATGAGGTCAGGAGATCGAGACCATCCTGGCTAACACGGTGAAACCCCGTCTCTACTAAAAAATACAAAAAAAAAAAAGAAAAAAACTAGCCGGGCGAGGTGGCGGGCGCCTGTAATCCCAGCTACTCGGGAGGCTGAGGTAGGAGAATGGCGTGAACCTTGCAGTGAGCCGAGATCAGCTGCATTTGAGGGATAAATTCCCAGTGAACAAGGTCGAGACAGTAGGAGCGATGACACACAGGAATCCTATACTAGGATGTGTTCAAAGGACTATAAGTAAATCTGTGTGACTAGAGCTTAAAGTTTAAGACAGGTGCAACGCCAAAGTATCTGAGACAGGACTCAATCAATTTAGAAGTTTATTTTGCAAAGGCTAAGGACACACACATGGGAGGCAGGTCTGTGCCTTTCTCCAAAGATGATTTTGAGGGTTTCAATATCTAAAGGGTAAAGGAGTGGATACTGGGGAGAGGAGAAATTTTTAAGAGGTGTGGGCCGATAAGAGGCAAATGGTTGCATTCCTTTGAGTCTTTGGTTAGCCATTGACATGTGAGATGGGGGGTAGAGGAATAGTCATGCATTCATCTAGCTCAGTGAATCTGCATTTTTACATACGATAAAATAAACATAGGCCAGAGGAAGCAATTAGATTTTAATTTGTCTCAGGTGAGCTGAGAGATGATGTTGAGTTCTGTCCTATGTCTCACCCCTGTGAATATAAGCTATCAATTTACAGTGTGAGGATGAAATTCAACAGAAATGTTTTAGGGTAAAGATCTTAGGGCCCACAAGGAATTTCCTAGTGGGCAAATTATGAGGGCGGTATGTAGCTTTTTTGTTTTGTTTTCTTTTGAGACAGGGTCTCACTCTATTACCCAGGCTGGAGTGCAGTGTCTCCATTATAGCAGTCCCCAACTGCAGCCTTGACCACCCAGGCTCAAACGATCCTCCCACCTCAGCCCACCAAGTAGCTAGGACTACAGGCACATGCGACCACACCCGGCTAATTTTTGTATCTTTTGTAGAGACAGGATTTCACCATGTTGCCCAGGCTGGTCTCAAACTCCTGGGTTCAAGTGATCGCCTGCGTCAGCCTCCCAAAGGACTGGGATTACAGGCATGAGCCACTGCTCCTGGCTTATGTAGCTTATCTTTGAATAGGAGGCAGGTTTGTGTGACACATCCCCAGCTTGACTTTTCCCTTTGGCTTAGTGATTTGGGGGTCCCAAGATTTATTTTTCTTTCACATAGGTAAAGTCCAGAGAAGAAGCTGGTGAGAAAGAGACAGGAGCCAGATCCTGAATGACGGTAAATTGAATCCTGGAGGGAACCAAACAAAGCCCTGAAAACCTCCAAGAATCTCAAGTTCGCCAAATCCATGGTAATGTCCTGCCACTCCCCAGGACTGCCACACTGCACACACCTTATCTAATGGCAACCTACCGCAGGGGCCAAGGAAAAACGTCCCCTTTGTCCTCTGGAGGTTCACTGAAAAATCAGCTGGCAAAAAGCACACTAACAGGAGAAAAGATGTATATGTATTATTATAAAAAGATGTAAATGTATTATTATAAAAAGACGTAAATGTATTATTGGGCATGTGGGGGAACCACAGAGTAATTACTCCACCTCTCAGTGGGTTCAGAAGCTTATATACCACTCCTGAGGTTACACAAATTTTGGGGGCTCAGAGAATGCCCCAAAACAGGTAATGGTGGTAAATCAGGATTTAGTGGCAAGACAGAAATGGAAACTTGGCTAGCAAAAGTCATCTCATTATGTAGATTAGGGGTCCCCAAACTTTGGGCCATTTACATTGTGGCCATTTACATTCCTGTTAGGAATAGGGACGCACAGCAAGAGGTGAGTGGCGAGTGAGTGAGCAATACCGCCTGAGCTCTGCCTCCTGTCAGGTCAGCAGCTGTTACTAGGTTCTCTTAGGAGCAAGAACCCCATTGTGAACTGCACATGCAAGGGATCTAGGTTGTGGCTCCTCATGAGAATCTAATGCCTGATGATTTAAGGTGGAACAGTTTCATCCTGAAAACCATCCCCCTGCCCTGGTCCATGGAAAAATTGTCTTCCATGAAACCTATCCCTGGTGCCAAAAAGGTTGGGGACCACTTATGTAGATGAAACCTCACAGGTAGTAGCCATTGGAGAGAATAGATGGTTAATGTTTCTTTCAGACCTTTAAAGGTGTCAGACTCTCCACTAACCTTTCCTATATCTGGACAAGGGAAAGCCTCAGAGAGCACCTGGCTGCATCAGTGCAGATTTTCTCTGTATATTGCAAGCCTCTCCCACAAAAAAACAAAAAACAAACAAACAAAAAAAACAAAAACAGCTTCATAGGACTACTTCCGCTTGCAGGTCCTCTGAACAGCCATCTCAAAATATGTGAAAGAAGTATAGTCTAGGGTAAAATTTTTTTGTTTGCTTCACTATGCATCTCACCTTGGGTGTTATTCTTGCCACTGGTTTCATGTTCTCAGACTCATGAAGCTGAAAAAGAGTTGGGGGTGCAGAATTTGGTGTGCTTCATCCTTTGTGGGCTTGAAGAGTCTCTTGTTCCCAAAATTAGTCCCTGGGGCCCTCTGCTTCACAGGCAAATAAAAGCAAAAAGAAGCTTGCTTAGCCTTAAGTGAGGAAATGACTCACAGGTTTAAAACAAAAAAGGAAAAGATAGAGGCATTTTGTAGGTGAAAGGGCAAGAGTCTTCTGATGCAAAATAAGAGGTCATTAGAGCAGGGATGGATTACCAATAAGCAGAGCAAACATTTGCTTAGGGAACAAACAGCCCCGGAACACAAAAAAGAAAAGAAAAATGTAATAATTTGATTGCTTAAAACACTGAAGATGGCAACATAGGAAAAAACCCAAACGAGAACTTTTTTGGATTTCGTAACACTTATTTTATGGTTTAGTATTTATGGCTTAGTTTTATATTTTATTTTGAATTACATGTGCGGAGGTGGGGGAAAAATACTGTATTTTTTCTTGCCAAGTAAGGACCATTATATATTCAGGTATAATGGTATAAGGGATATCATTTTAATGGGTCTGTTTGGAGCTTTAGATATGATCAACAGTATCTGTGTGCATGCAAGTTTGGTTAAGAAATTGGGGTAGACCGGGTGCAGTGGCTCATGCCTGTAATCCAGCACTTCCCAAGGCCGAGGCGGGCGGATTACGAGGTCAAGAGATCGAGACCATGCTGGTCAACATGGTGAAACCCCCTCTCTACTGAAAATACAAAAATCAGCTGGGCGTGGTGGCCCACGCTTGTAGTCCCAGCTACTCGGGAGGCTGAGGCACGAAAATCACTTGAACCCGGGAGGCTGGGGTTGCAGTGAGCCGAGATCGGGCCACTGCACTCCAGCCTGGTGACAGAGCGAGACTCCATCTCAAAAACAAAAACAAACAAAAAAAACAAAACAAACAAACAGAAAACAAATTGGGGTAAAAGCCTCTGAGAGTTTCCTACAGTTGCAACTCCAAAGCTTCACAAAGCCATTCCCTGGGACTCCAGCGCTGTGGGCTCCTCAGGGGGCGGACTCGCGGCGCCAGCGCCTGCTCGCCTCCCACCTCCCAACCCTCCCTTCTGCTGTACCCTCCCTGCGAGCCGCGTGCGGGGGATGGGGGGTGGGGCGAAGCCAGACAGCTTCATCTGGAGATCCCTGGTCACTCACGGGGGAGGAAGTCCCACGAGCCCTACCTGGCCTCAGGCGGTGGCACAACTTGTCTGCTCAAATAATCTGGTTCCAAATCCGTGCATTTTACACGAGAAAAAAACAAAACAAACAAACAAAAAGCACAACTGGGACTCAGAAGACGATTTAAGTTGTCTTTGGAAAACAGTGCATAACTCTGCACATATAAAGTTGCCTATCTCACATAAGCCTACGAAGCTATCATTCTGGAGTGATCTGGAGTTAAGTCTTTTCTTTTTCTTTTCTTTTTTTTTTTAGACAGGGTCTCACTCTGTCACTCAGGCTGGAGTGCAGTGGCGCGATCTCGACTCATTGCAGCCTCGACCACCTGGGCTCAAACGATTCACCTCAGCCACCCATCCCCCGCCCCCAACCCCGCCAAACAGCCGGGACTAGCTGGGACTAGAGGCGCGCGCCACCACGCCGGGCTCCTTTCTTTGTATTTTGGGAAAGATGGGGTTTCGCCATGTTGGCCAGGCTGGGCTCGAACTCCTGACCTCAGGTGATTCGCCCGCCTCGTCCTCCCAAAGTGCTAGGATTACAGGCGTGAGCCACCGTGCCCAGCCTCCACAAAACTTTTAAAGGTTATTAGTTCGCTAAAAATAACAGCGTAGAAGCCACTGTGCAGCGCCACGCGATCTCGGCTCACTGCAGCCTGGACCTCCCAGGTTCAAGCGATCCTCCCATCTTAGCCTCGCAGGTAGCTGGGGGACACAGGCGCGCGACACCACGCTGGGCTATTTTTAAAAATTTAAAAAAAAAAAAAATTTCGACATGCTGATCTGGAACTCCTGGGCTCGACAGATCCTCTCGCCTCAGCCTCATAAAGTGTTGTGATTACAGGCGTGAGCCACCGCTTCCATTTTTTTTTTTTTTTTTTTGAGACGGAGTCTTGCTCTGTGCCCCAGGCTGGAGTGCAGTGGCGCGATCTCGGCTCACTGCAAGCTCCGCCCCCCCGGGTTCACTCCATTCTCCTGCCTCAGCCTCCCGAGTAGCTGGGACTACAGGCGCCTGCCACCTCGCCCGGCTAATTTTCTTGTATTTTTAGTAGAGACGGGGTTTCACCGTGTTAGCCAGGATGGTCTCGATCTCCTGACCTCGTGATCCGCCCGTCTCGGCCTCCCAAAGTGCTAGGATTACAGGCTTGAGCCACCGCGCCCGGCCCACCGCTTCCATTTTTAAAGAGTTCTATTCTGAGGACTAACGCCATTCAACAAGTCGGTGTTAATTTGTTTGCATTTTTCAAAACCCCAAAGCCAGCCTGGGTGCCATCCCCATTTGCCCCGGGCCTGTCAGTACCCCGACCACAGGCAGCGCCCCGACTCCAGGCAGGGCTACCTCCAAATCCCAGCCTCCCCAGGCTGGGCCTCCCCCCGCCCCGCTCCCGACAGGCTCTTCTCCCCGCGGCGGGGCCCCTCACCCAGGCAACACACCCTCTCACCCCGACCGGGCCCCCACCCCTCTAGGAGGGCAGGCATTGGGGGAGGGCGCCGGGACGTGCCCTAGGGTGACACTCGGGGTAGGACAGGGCGTGCTGCCGCGGGTCACGTGCTGCGGAGGCTCGGGGAGGGGCGGCGAGGCGGGGTTTATAGCCCGGGCGCCCGCGGGCCCCACGCTTTGACCGGGTGGTAGCAGCCGGAGTCGCCTTCGGGACGCGCCTGCTCTCTGCCTTTCACTGCAGTCCGTCGGTGAGTGCGTGCCCACTCGGCGCCCCAGCGAGCCGGCCCGAGGTCCCCAGCGGCGCCCAGTTGGGGTGGGGGGCTCCCCGAGGCCTCGGGGCCACTGCTTGCTCCCCACGGGGCTCTAAGGTGGACGGGACGCGGGGGTGGTGGTCCGAGACCCTCCGCTCCCCTCGCGGTTTCCAGATCCTGACCGGGTAGGGGCGGTCTCCTGAACCCGCGCTTTCGACCCTTGCCTTTGTGAGTTGAGGCTTCTTTCCTGCCAACAGATTTAGGGCGATTGCTATCAAGTGTCCCTTGGCCTGCCTGGGTGGTTGTGGGGAAACAATTAACATTTGTCGAAGGGACATTATCGAAAGGGAAACGCGTTAGAAAACCGCATTTTTTTTTTTTTTTTGACGGAGTCTCCCTCTGTCGCCCAGGCTGGAGTGCAATGACTCCGCCTCCCGGGTTCAAGCGATTCTTCTGCCTCAGCCTCCAGAGCAGCTGGTATTACAGGCGCCCGCCACCACGCCTGGCTTATTTTTGTATTTTTAGTAGAGACGGGGTTTCACCATGTTGGTTAGCCTGGTCTTGAACTCCTGACCTCAAGCAATCCACCTGCCTTGGCCTCCCAAAATGCTGGGATTACAGGCGTGAGCCACTGCTCCCAGCCCGAAAACCGCATTTTATGGGTACACATTTTATGAATACACAATGGGAGTGGGATACCGACACTGGCGCGTCTTCCGCCTTCAGAGTAGTGGCGGCTCCGTTCTTGGCGAAGGGAGGGTGAGCTGGCTGGCTCAGGCACGGACGACAGCAAGCAGGTTCTTTCCCTCCCAGCTCCTGCCGCAGTCGGCTTTGTGTGGGGATGGGCTTTGGGGATGCTAAGATGACGTTTAAAGGCGTCGTGAAGTGCTTCTCTTTCTGCGTAGTCTCCCCTAAACTAGCTTCCGTCCTTTCTTTTTTTTTTTGAGACGGAGTCTCGCTCTGCCGCCCAGGCTGGAGTGCAGTGGCCGGATCTCAGCTCACTGCAAGCTCCGCCTCCCGGGTTCACGCCATTCTCCTGCCTCAGCCTCCCGAGTAGTTGGGACTACAGGCGCGTGCCACCGCGCCCGGCTAGTTTTTTGTATTTTTTAGTAGAGACGGGGTTTCACCGTGTTAGCCAGGATGGTCTCGATCTCCTGGCCTCGTGATCCGCCCGTCTCGGCCTCCCAAAGTGCTGGGATTACAGGCTTGAGCCACCGCGCCCGGCTAGCTTCCGTCCTTTCACAAGGAAGTTTTATTACGTCCCTGCAAAGCGTTCCCACTTGATCCCCACAAGAATCCCGGCTGACCAAGATGTCTTCTGCCTGAAATCTCTTAGTCTGAACCTGGGTTTTAACTTGGCTAGCATTTTTGTCAACAGATACTGCCCTTCAAAAGGCATCTCTCTATCTTGACAGAGAAACAAAACAAGTTTGTCAACAACTTTGCTTCTCCCTCCTGAGTATTGCAAGTTCACACATAAGCTCTGAAACCTTGCCTCAAAGAAGGGAGTGGGGTTGTGTGGGTGTGGGTCCTTCAGGAGGAGGACTCTGAGAGCTGGAGAGAGGAAAGAAGTACAGAAGACTACAGGGAACTCACCCTGAATTTTTCTCTACTTGAAATCAGCATTTGCCTGGGTTGGGGAATGAATTTGGGAGTCATCCCAGTGTTCTGAAATAAGTCTCTTTTCTGCAGATTTCTTTCTCCAGGAAGAAAAATGGCATCCGTTGCAGTTGATCCACAACCGGTATGAATTTCTAGTAGCCTTTGCCTACTTTCTCTCCTCTTGTGTTTTGAGACATTAATAAGCACACCCTCCCTACTTTGATTGCAGAGTGTGGTGACTCGGGTGATCAACCTGCCCTTGGTGAGCTCCACGTATGACCTCATGTCCTCAGCCTATCTCAGTACAAAGGACCAATATCCCTACCTGAAGTCTGTGTGTGAGATGGCAGAGAAGGGCGTGAAGACCATCACCTCCGTGGCCATGACCAGTGCTCTGCCCATCATCCAGAAGCTAGAGCCGCAAAGTGAGTTCTGATTTTTCTTTTTTTTTTTTTTTTTTTTTTTTTTTTTTTTTTTTTTTTGAGACAGAGTCTCGCTTAGTCGCCCAGGCTGGAGTGCAGTGGCGCGATCTCGGCTCACTGCAAGCTCCGCCTCCCGGGTTCACGCCATTCTCCTGCCTCAGCCTCCCGAGTAGCTGGGACTACAGGCGCCCGCCGCCTCGCCCGGCTAATTTTTTGCATTTTTAGTAGAGACGGGGTTTCACAGTGTTAGCCAGGATGGTGATTTTTCAAGATGCAGTCAAGACACTGGTCAGTGGTGAGCCCCTGAGCTCACAGCAGTAACATCCAGAACTCCTTAGCCTTTCCTGGGGTATACTCTGCCTCTACCTAGAAACTTTCAGGTGACCCTCATTACCATAAAAGGCCCGTTTCTTTTTATTTTCTTTTTTTTTTTTTTGAGATGGAGTCTCGGTCTATTGCCCAGGCTGTAGCACAGTGGCGCGATCTCAGCTCACCGCAACCTCTGCCTGCTGGGTTTAAGCGATTCTCCTGCCTCAGCCTCCTGAGTAGTTGGGACTACAGGCTTCCGCCACCACACCCAGCTAATTTTTGTATTTTTAGTAGAGACGTGGTTTCACAATATTGGCCAGGCTTAACTCCTGACTTTGTGATTCACCTACCTTGGCCTCCCAAAGTGCTGGGATTACAGGCATGAGCCACCGTGCCTGTCCATAGAAGGCCTGTTTCATAGCATTGGCAGATGTTTATGATCCTTTAATTAAAAATCCCCCAGAGGACGGGTATGGTGGCTTACACCTGTAATCCTAGCACTTTGGGCGGCCTAGATGGGAGGATCGCTTGATGCCTGGAATTTGAGACTGCTTATTGCAGTTTCTGCCTCCAGGACTCAGGCGATTCTTCTGCCTCAGCTCCCCAAGTAGTTGGGATTACAGGCATACACCACCATGCCCAGTTAATTTTGTATTTTTAGTAGAGATAGGGTTTCGCCATGTTGTCCAGGCTGGTCTGGAACTCCTGACCTCAGGTGATCCGCCCGGCTCGGCCTCCCAAAGTGCTGGGACTACAGGTGTGAGCCACCATGCCCTGCTGTGAATGAGTTTTAGAAATGGATAGTGGTGATGGTTGTATAATGTTGTAAATGGACTTAATGCCACTGAATTGCGCGGTTAAAAATGGTTGAAATGGTGAAGTTTGTTATGTATATTTTACCAAAATAAAAAATAGAAATCTCATACTCCATGAGAAATCTCATACTGTCATACTTAATAGTCACTCCCCATTTCCTTCCAACCGCCCTGAGGCAGCTACTAATCTACTTTGTCTTTATAGATTTGCCTATGCTGGATATTTCTTATAAATGAAATCATAAAATGTGTGGGCTTTTTTGTGGGGAAAAGAAAGAGAGATCAGACTGTTACTGTGTCTATATAGAAAGAAGTAGACATAAGAGACTCCATTTTTGTTCTGTACTAAGAAAAATTCTTCCATCCTGGCTAACATGGTGAAACCCGTCTCTACTAAAATACAAAAAAAATTAGCTGGGCGTGGTGGCAGGCGCCTGTAGTCCCAGCTACTCGGGAGGCTGAGGCAGGAGAATGGCGTAAACCCGGGAGGCGGAGCTTGCAGTGAGCCGAGATCGCGCCACTGCACTCCAGCCTGGGCGACAGAGCGAGACTCCGTCTCAAAAAAAAAAAAAAGAAAAAGAAAAAAAAATTCTTCTGCCATTGAGATGCTGTTAATCTGTAACCCTACCCCCAACCCTGTCCTTGCAGAGACATGTGCTGTGGTGACTCAAGGTTTAGTGGATTTGGGGCTGCGCAGGATGTGCTTTGTTAAACAAGTGCCCAAAGGCAGTATGTTTGTTAAAAGTCATCACCATTCTCTTAATGTCAAGTCCCCAGGGACACAAACACTACACACAGGGACCTCTGCCTAGGAAAGCTAGTTATTGTCCAAGGTTTCTCCCCATGTGATAGTCTGAAATATGGCCTCATGGGATGGGAAAGACCTGATCGTCCCCCAGCCCCGACACCCGTAAAGGGTCTGTGCTGAGGAGGACTAGTACAAGAGGAAAGAAGGCCTCTTGGCAGTTGAGGTAGAGAAAGGCATCTGTCTCCTGCCCATCCCTAGGCAATGGAATGAAACCCAATTATATGTTCTATTTACTGAGATAGGAGAAAAGAGATAGGAGAAAAATCCACCTTAGGGCTGGAGGTGGGACGTGCTAGCAGGCAATGCTGCTCTTTATGCACTGAAAATGTTTATGGAGATGTTTGCATATATGCACATCAAAGCACAGCACTTTTCCTTAAACTTACTCAGGTCACAGAGATCTTTATTCATGTCTTTCTGCTGACCTTCTTCCTGCTGTGACCCTATTGTCCTGCCACTTCCCCCTCTCTGAGATGGTAAAGATAATTATCAATAAATACTGAGGGAACTCAGAGACCGGTGCTGGCGTGGGTCCTCTGTATGCTGAGCTCCGGTCCCCTGGGCCCACTTTCCTTTCTCTATGTCTCTATGTTTCTGTGTCTCTTTCTTTTCTCAAGTCTCTTGTTCCACCTGACGAGAAACGCCCACAGGTGTGGAGGGGCAGGCCACCCCTTCATCTTTGTGATTGGCTTCTTTCATTGAGCATAATGTTTTCAGAGTTAATCTATCTTGTCACATCATATCAGTACTTCATCTCTTTTTATTGTGGAATAGTAATTCACTGTCTAGACAGACAATATTTTATTCATTCTTCAACTGATGGATGTTTGGGTTCATTCTACTTTTGGAGATCATGTATAATGCTTCTAGGAACATTTGTGTACAAGTTTTTGTGTGGACATATGTTTTCAGGTTTTTTTGGCATATACCTAGGAGTGGAATTGCTGAGTTATATAATAAGTATTTAAGCTTTTGAGGAGCTGCCAGACTGTTTCCAAATCAGCTGTACCATTTTACATTCCCACCAGCACTGTATGGAGGCTCCAGTGTCTCCACATCGCGAACTGCTTTTGCATAAAGATTTAAATCATTCTTTCAAATGGTTAAGCCAGGGACTTGTAGGATTATAAGGAGCCTTTAGAGACCAGCCATTCCAACTCTGCTACTTCCTAAATGAATTTGGTGCTTGTACTTGGCTTGGTATTCTTAGTGGGAAGCTCACACTAAAATCTCCCTTGTTAGGGAGATCCAGGGTGGTCTTAGCATACTCTTTCCTAGTGAGAACCCCAAATACACTGACATGTGCTGAAGTAAGTGTAGGTAGGGATTAAACTGGCTCGGGAATACCAACTTTAAGAGAGTTTCCAGATACCTTATTCTCTGAATGAGAGTTCAGGGAAAGCCTGGATACTCTTGGCATTAACATTAGGGGCCAGTTGATGAGGAAGAAGCTTCAGAGCCAGCTTCCTGTTTGTCCTGTCACTGCCTCTGCCTCTGCCTGCTCCTCCCTCATACCCCCATATTTCCTTTTCTGTAGAAGAGAGTTGCCAGCAACTTGCCAGGCCTCTTTCTGTCAGAGCTAGAGAAACCAGGCAATGCATTCTGTTGTATAAGATTAACATTCTTGCCTTTTTTTTTTTTTTTTTTTTTTTTTTTGAGATGGAGTCTCGCTTTGTCACCCAGGCTGGAGTGCAATGGCACGATCTCGGCTCACTGGAACCTCTGCTTCCCGGGTTCAAGCAATTCTCTTGCCTCAGCCTCCCGAGTAGCTGGGACTACAGGCGCACGCCACCACGCCCAGCTAATTTTTGTATTTTTAGTGGAGACGGGGTTTCACCACATTGGCCAGGATGGTCTCGATCTCTTGACCTTGTGATCCGCCCGCCTCAGCCTCCCAAAGTGCTGGTATTACAGGTGTGAGCCACTGCTCCTGGCCCATTCTTACCATTTTTTAAATAAGGCTAAAAGTATAAGGTATGGTAATGTGTGTTCATTCTACACCTACAGTACTACATTAACATTTTCCCATTTGTGATTCTAGTTGCAGTTGCCAATATCTATGCCTGTAAGGGGCTAGACAGGATTGAGGAGAGACTGCCTATTCTGAATCAGCCATCAACTCAGGTGAGCTTGGGACAAAAGTGCTGAGGCTTGACACTTCACATGTTTTCATGTTCTATCTGTTAGCACAAGCTGTACATACCACAAATAGGCAAATACTTAACTTGTTTTCCCAACCTGGATCTGGATGTGTGTTTGAAAAATAATAGCCGCTTCCTTACTTCCTGAACTGTTGTCAAGTTGTATCTATGAAGCAGAGAAGAACTAACCTCCTTTGGATTAGAAAACTTTTAGTGTGGTGTCTATCAATTTGTGTCTTTGCTCCTGTAGATGAAATTGCTGTCTCAAGTAACTGATTCTCTTGTGGTATTAAATAAATGCAGAGTAACTGATTCTCTTGTGGTATTAAATAAATGCAGAGTTGATATATATATAAACTTTTCTCACCTGGCTTGTACAATGCTGCCAGGAACTACCATCCACATGGGATAGCTAGCCAGTGTTGACAAAAATGATAGGCTCATCTGTCCTGGTGATCCTTTGATTCAGATAATGTCCTAAAATTTTGTTTCAAATTAAGAATACAGAATGGCACAAAAGGATACCAGTTAGGGAAAAATATAGCTCTGTGTCTTTTCATAATCTAAATGCAGTCATCTGTCAGTTAGTGATGGGAATATGTTTTGAGAAATGCATCATTAGGTGATTTTACCATTGTGTAAACATCACAGAGTATACTCACACTAACCTAAATGGTAGAGCCCAGTGGTCCCCAAGCTTTTTGGCACCAGGAACTGGTTCCGTGGAAGACAGTTTTTCCATGGATCGGCAGGGGGCGGGTGGTGTTTTTGGGATGATTCAAGTGTACTATATTTATCATTAGATTCTCATAAGGAGCAGACAACTGCACGCATGCGCATGCACAGTTCACAGGGTTAGGGTTAGGTCTCCTATGAGAATCTAATACCGCCTCTGACTGGTAATGGACTGGTAATGGTCCATGGCCCGGGGGTTAGGGACTCATGGTATAACCTGCTATATACCTAGGCTGTATGGTATATAGCCTGTTGCTTGCTTCTAGGCTACAAACCTGCACAGCATGACTACATTGACTACTATAACACAATGATAAGTATTTGTGTATCTAAACGTAGAAAAGGTACAGTGAAAAAAAAAAAAGGTATACCTGTTATAGGGCAGTCCATTATAATCTTTTGGGACTATCATCGAATATGTGGTCCATCGCTGACCAAAATGTTATGTGGTTCACAACTATAGATAAGTTTAGTGTATAGCCTTTAGAATGCTTGTGCAAATCTTTTAAATTTTTCACTTACATTGCTTGAGACTATGCTAATGGTGAGAGCTATTTTCCATTTTGAATATTTTCTTTAAATGTTGGTGACTTGTGTTACCAACACAAGTTTGGCTCACTGCAGCCTCTTCCTCCTGGCTTCAAGTAATTGTCCTGCTTCAGCATCCCTAGTAGCTGGGTTCACAGGCACGCCCCGCTACACCCAGCTATTTTTTTTTTTATTGTTTGTTTGTTTTTGAGATGGAGTTTCACTCTTGTTGCCCAGGCTGTAGTGCAATGGTGCAATTTTGGCTCACTGCAACCTCCACCTCATGGGTTCAAGCGATTCTTCTGCCTCAGTCTCCCAAGTAGCTGGGGTTATAGGCATGTGCCACCACGCCCGACTAATTTTTTGTATTTAGTAAAGACAGGGTTTCACCATGTTGGTCAGGCTGGTCTTGAACTCCTGACCTCAGGTGATCCAACTGCCTCAGCTTTCCAAAGTGCTGGGATTACAGGCGTGAGCCACCATGCTGGCCATGTATAATAACTGCATACTAATAACACCCTGAGGGCCAGGTTTAGTTTGATCTTCAGTTTCCTTTCTGAAATTATGTGACTTTGAAATAAGCTATATAACTTACCTTTTCTTTTCTCTTTTCTTTTCTTTCTTTTTTTCTTCTTTTTTTTTTTTTTTTTTTGAGACAGGGTCTTGCTCTGTCACCCAGGCTGAGTGCAGTGGCACAATCACGGCTCACTGCAGCCTTGGCAAACAGACAGATTTCATATCTGTTTACTTCATTTGCTCCTCCAGCAATTCCCAAGGATTGGCAGGTAGGGCAGATACACTTGATAGGGAAATTCAGGCTCATCAACTCTTAGTGACTTGCCCAAGACCTAAAGCTAGAATGAGAGGACTAGATTCCTTTAACTCTTCACCTGTGCTGCCTTAGCTAAGACCTTGAGTATGTCCTTGTGCTCATGTTTCTCACCAGCCAAGGGATCTGCTTTTCAACTTATAGATTGTTGCCAATGCCAAAGGTGCTGTGACTGGGGCAAAAGATGCTGTGACGACTACCGTGACTGGGGCCAAGGATTCTGTGGCCAGCACGATCACAGGGGTGATGGACAAGACCAAAGGGGCAGTGACTGGCAGTGTGGAGAAGACCAAGTCTGTGGTCAGTGGCAGCATTAACACAGTATTGGGGAGTCGGATGATGCAGCTCGTGAACAGTGGCGTAGAAAATGCACTCACCAAATCAGAGCTGTTGGTAGAACAGTACCTCCCTCTCACTGAGGAAGAACTAGGTAACTGGAATTTTATCTTCAAATACTGTTTTATATTAAATCTTTTTTAAACAGCTTCATTGACATACACTCCTATCTTTAGTCTAAATTTACACAGTTGTGCAAGCATCACCGCAATACAGTTTTAGAATACTTCTGCTACCCCAAAAGATCCTCATGCCTGTTTGCAGTCAATCCTTTTTAATTTAATTTAATTTTATAGAGATGGAATCTCACTATGTTACACAGGCTGATCTCGAACTCCTGGGTTCAAATGATCCACCTGCCTTGACTTCCCAAAGTGTTGGGATTACAGATGTGAGCAACCACTAATCTTTTTGCCTTTATAGATTTTCCTTCCTAAAGCAATCATAAAGTTCACATTGAATTGTACATAGTAAGTTTTCAAACTTTAGCAAAAATTGGCCTTGAAAAATATTTTCTGTAAATGGATTGCTTTATAAAATCCTCATTACAAAGAATCATCATTAGGTAATGTGTGCCAGGTATCATGCCGCTCAAGTTCACTGTAGGCTGGGCACAATGGTGCATGCCTATAATCCCAGCACTTTGGGAGGCTGAGACAGGCAGATCACTTGAGTTCAGGAATTTGAGATTAGCCTGGGCAACATGAAGAAACCCTAAAAAACACAAAAATTAGCTGGGCGTGGTGGCTTGTTCCTATATTCCCAGCTACTCGGGAGGCTGAGGTGAGAGGATCAGTTGAGCCTGGGAGGTTGAGGCTGCAGTGAGCCAAGATTGCGCCACTGTACTCCAGGCTGGGCAACAGAGCAAGACGCTGTTTCCAAAAAAAAAAAGGGCAGTTTACTCTAGTGGAAAATACGTGTAGATGCATGCAGTGTGTAGCAGATACAGTAATATGTTCAGGGTAGTCAAGTCCAGCAGCAGACATGAGCAGTCTTGGAAAAATGACTACATGATTGCTAAGTGATTGGGTAGAAGTAAGAAAGTCAAGACCCAGGTTTGAGTCCAGGCCATATCAGTTGTCGCTGTGATCCCTTAAGTTTTTTTATCTCTTATTTCTAACTTCAGAAAAAGAAGCAAAAAAAGTTGAAGGATTTGATGTCGTTCAGAAGCCAAGTTATTATGTTAGACTGGGATCCCTATCTACCAAGCTTCGCTCCCGTGCCTACCAGCAGGCTCTCAGCAGGGTTAAAGAAGCTAAGCAAAAAAGCCAAGAGACCATTTCTCAGCTCCATTCTACTGTTCACCTGGTGAGTAAAACTTTATTTTAAGGTATCTGAAGTGGGTTCATTTATCTCTAGGACCAAGAATTAATGTAATCACAAAATCCAAGAATTTCACTGTTACTTGAACAACCCAATAGAAAACTGGACAAAGAATATGAAGACAGCTCACAGAAAAAGGAAGTATAAATAGCTGAAATATATGAAGTAATGCTAATCTCGCTCTGAGGGGTCAAGTACCAACATCTCTCTTGTCCTGCCACACAGGAAATGTGGCTGTTGGCAACGGTGTAGAAAAAGAACCACACTTACACAGCTCTTGCTCTAAGGGACTGATTCAAGAGACAGTTTTAGGAAAGTTACAAACATACCCACTCTTCGAGCAGTTTTTTACTTTTTATCTTTCGGATGTGTTTATTTGTTTAAAGTTGCAAGAGACTATAACAATGGACATCCACTAACAGGACTAATTAAATTGATATATCACAATAGACTACTGTAGCCATTAAAGGTTGCCAAGTTAGAGAACAGTATGTACCATTCTGTACTGCCATAAGAAAACCATTTCTTCCTTGAAGGGGAAATAGGTGGTTGGCAACAGGGAAGAGGAAGGTCAAATTCCTTTCTGTTTTGTAATTCTAACATCCTTTACTCATGTGCACATTAAATTTTAGTTGCTGGCTGGGCGTGGTGGCTCATGCCTATAATCCCAGCACTTTAGGAGGGCAAGGTAGGCGGATCACTTGAGGTCAGGAGTTCGAGACCAGCCTGGCAAACATGGTGAAACCCTATCTCTACTAAAAATACAAAAATTAGGTGGGCATGGTGGCATATGCCTGTAATCCCAGCTACTCAGGAGGCTGAGGCAGGACAATTGCTTGAACCCAGGAGACGGAGGTTCAGGGAGCTGTGATCACTCCACTGCACTTCAGTCTGGGTGATGGAGTGAGACTCTCTCAAAAAAAAAAAAAAAAAAAATTTTTTTTTTCGTTACTTTACCTGTGCTAAACTGGAGGTAAATTTGGAGTCAGTGATTTAACAGTTAGAGGCAGTAAAGAGCTATTACTGCTTGGTTAATTTACACATACTGATAATAAATAACAATGATAGCAGGAATAGATCTCATTCAACTCCAGGAAATTCTTAGTTTTTTTTTTTTTTTTTTTTTTTTTGAGACGGAGTCTCACTCTATCGCCCAGGCTGGAGCGCAGTGGCCAGATCTCAGCTTACTGCAAGCTCCGCCTCCCGGGTTTATGCCATTCTCCTGCCTCAGCCCCCCGAGTAGCTGGGACTACAGGCGCCTGCCACCTCGCCTGGCTAGTTTTTTGTATTTTTTTTTAAGTAGAGACAGGGTTTCACCGTGTTAGTCAGGATGGTCTCGATCTCCTGACCTCGTGATCCGCCCGCCTCGGCCTCCCAAAGTGCTGGGATTACAGGCTTGAGCCACCGCGCCCGGCCAATTCTTAGTTTTTATATTGCCTGATTTACATCATACATCTGCAAATGGGCTAACATGAATATCTGACTTGCGTGTTCCTTTGTCTTGTTTCAATGTGTCTAGATTGAATTTGCCAGGAAGAATGTGCATAGTGCCAATCAGAAAATTCAGGATGCTCAGGATAAGCTCTACCTCTCATGGGTGGAGTGGAAAAGGAGCATTGGATACGATGATACTGATGAGTCCCACTGTGCTGAGGTAAGATGACTGGGACAGTCATTCGCTGATTTCTGAAGAAGTTCTTGTCAGACTTTTCATTTCAATTCTTCCATACTATGTCTTAGAATACTCTTCTGTATCAAAAGGTTGAACGATACCATGTGCATAGGTGGCTAGTTATGTGGCAGAAAAGCAAAACTAGGCAGGGAATAATTTTATCTAACAACCTATGAGTATACATATGCCCCAAGTGAGATACAACTAAATGAGAAACATAGGCCTTGCCCTCATAATGGGTACAGAATAACAGGGGATACAGCCAGCCATGCTGTCCTATTGTGCCTTTTTTTTTTTTTCCAATGCTCCTTGCAGAAGAGGGCTATCCCATAGGCAGTACGCTCAGAGTAGCCAAGTCCGGTTGTTTTTTAACAGCATCAATACAGGCACTATTGGCCGCGCGCGGTGGCTCACGCCTGTAATCCCAACGCTTTGGGAGGCCGAGGTGGGCAGATCATGAGGTCAGGAAATCGAGACCATCCTGGCCAACATGGTGAAACCCTGTCTCTACTAAAAATACAAAAAATGAGCCAGGCATGGTGGCACGTGCCTGTAGTCCCAGCTACTCGGGCGGCTGAGGCAGGATAATCGCTTGAACCCAGGAGTCAGACGTTGCAGTGAGCCGAGATCACACCACTGCCCTCCAGCCTGGGCAACAGAGCAAGACTCTGTCTCAAAAAACAAAAGAAAATATATGGGAAGACTATCTCAGGCAGCCTTGGAGTAGGGGTAGGTGAGTCACATTGCTTCCTGGAAGAGATGAATGGTAAACTGAGAACTAATGGGTGAATAAACTAAGTGAAAGGGCAATAAGGTGACTAAGGTTCTGGAGAGAAGACATAGCATCTTGGCTGGGTGCAATGGCTCACACCTGTAATCTCAGCACTTTGGGAGGCCAAGGCAGGCAGATCACTTGAGCCCAGGAATTCAGGACCAGCCTGGGCAACTGTGAAACCCCCATCTCTACAAAAAATGCAAAAATTAGCAGGGCGTGGTGGTGTGCACCTGTAGTCCTAGTTGCTTGGGAGGCTGAGGTGGGTGGATCACCTAAGCCAAGAGGTCAGGGCTGCAGTGAGCCATGATTGTGTCACTGCCTTCCAGCCTGGGAGACAGACTGAGACCCTGTCTCAAAAAGAAAAAAAGAAAAAAAAAAAAAAAAAAACAGAAAGAAATATCCTCTAGGATATTCTAGGAAATGTCCTAGAAAGTGGTTCTTTGCTTCCCAAAAGCTCTGAAGTCAGTAAACAGTGTTTCACCATTTTGGCCAAGATGGTCTCCATCTCCTGCAAGGAGCATGTCTTGTCATCTTATTTGAGGAGGGAATATATATATTACATTACTAGAATGAAGTACATTTCCATTCTTTTGGGTCTCCCCTACCTAATATGTTTCTTCAGTTTAAGATGATGAACTTTGGAGACTCAGGCACTAGTTCGAATCCCTACCCAGCTGTTTTCCAGTTGTTAACTGAAGCCATCTACTTAAACTCTAAGCTTATATCCACATCTATGAAATGTGAATAATACTGCTGCACTCGGCATTGTAATGAGGATTTTTAAAAGCCGAAGAATCCATATATGTGGTGGCCACATAACCAGCTTACTGTCATTGAACTAACTTAACATAGCACTGCTGGATCCACTGCTAATTTTAAGTTTTATTTTTAGCACATTGAGTCACGTACTCTTGAAATTGCCCGCAACCTGACTCAGCAGCTCCAGACCACGTGCCACAACCTGCTGTCCAACATCCAAGGTGTACCGCAGAACATCCAAGATCAGGCCAAGCACATGGGGGTGATGGCAGGCGACATCTACTCAGTGTTCCGCAGTGCTGCCTCCTTTAAGGAAGTGTCTGACAGCCTCCTCACTTCTAGCAAGGGGCAGCTGCAGAAAATGAAGGAATCTTTAGATGATGTGATGGATTATCTTGTTAACAACACGCCCCTCAACTGGCTGGTAGGTCCCTTTTATCCTCAGCTGACTGAGTCTCAGAATGCTCAGGACCAAGGTGCAGAGATGGACAAGAGCAGCCAGGAGACCCAGCGATCTGAGCACAAAACTCATTAAACCTGCCCCTGCACTAGTGCATGATGTGGCCAGGCAGATGACCTGTTATGTTGAAATTAACTTGCTAGGCAACCCTAAATTGGGAAGCAAGAAGCTAGTAAAAAGGCCCTCAATTATAGTTGTTTCTAGCTGAATTAAGAGCTTTAAAGTTTCTGGCATTAGCAGATGATTCTGTTCACCTGGTAAGAAAAGAATGCTAGGCTTGTCAGAGCCTATAGCCAGAACTCAGAAAAAATTCAAGTGCACTTACGTTCTCATTCTGTGGCCACTGTGTTGCCTCTGTTCCTGTTTGTATTGAATAAAAACATCTTCATGTGGGCTGGGGTAGAAACTGGTGTCAGCTCTGGTATGATCTGAAAAGTCCTCTTCACTGGTTTATCTCATGATGATTACTTGTAAAACTTGATTTTAGCTTTTTATTTCTCAAATAGGAATAATACTACGTTTGAATTCAATAAAATTCACTGCAGGATAGACAAGTTACATGCTGTTTGTTCCATATGCTTTGTGTGTTGCTTTCGTAGAGCTGCTTAACCTGCATGACAGAGTTATTATACATACATGAATTTCAGTTGGCCTGTTGGGGAATTTGGCAGAGTGAGAACATTGGAAGGCTAATGTTAAAAATGGGATGCTTGATAACAGATTAAAAAAAAACTAAAAGCTGATGTGCATACTCAAATTTTACTAGGTGACAGTTGGCCCTCTTTGTTTGCCAACTTACTGGACCCCTGTGAGTGGGTTGGTTTGTTTGTTTGTTTTTGAGACGGAGTCTCGCTCTGTTGCCCAGGCTGGTGTGCGGTGGCCGGATCTCGGCTCACTGCAAGCTCCGCCTCCCGGGTTTACGCCATTCTCCTGCCTCAGCCTCCTGAGTAGCTGGGACTGCAGGCGCCCGCCACCTCGCCCGGCTAGTTTTTTGTATTTTTTAGTAGAGACGGGGTTTCACCATGTCAGCCAGGATGGTCTCGATCTCCTGACCTCGTGATCCGCCCGCCTTGGCCTCCCAAAGTGCTGGGATTACAGGCTTGAGCCACCGCGCCTGGCCTGTTTTTAAACCAGTAAAATGTCCTAATCATGTCTGACTACCTTACTGAAAAGGAATCAGAGCTGAAAGGAAGCAAGTGATTATTTAAATCAGTGTCATGTAAAGTCACTGGGCATTTCTTGCCAGGGAACCAGTTAAAGTGTGAGTCCTAAAGAGAGATTCTTCAGTGTCCAGCCTCAGCTGGACTTTACTTACTGTGTTGTTATTTTGGGAGAAAGTCACTAACCTCAGTTGTTGTTGGGGAGGTACATATAGAAGACCATGTGAGACTAATTAGAAGTAAAAAGACTTTAAGCCCCCTGTAGACAAAGGTTCTTTTTTTTTTTTTGACACAGGCGTGAGCCACTGCGCCCGGCCGACAAAGGTTCTTCTTACCTCCTGCCTATAGTATCCAGACTTCTAGTCCATTCAACATTGGTTATTTAGGAACTATCCTGAATCTCCTTATCATGCATATGCAATATGTCAAACTAGTTTTTAAAAGTGAGTCTCAGAACTTGTGAAATAGGCCCGGCACTGTGGCTCACACCTGTAATCCCAGCACTTTGGGAGGCCGAGACAGGCAGATCACCTGAGGTTAGGGGTTTAACACCAGCCTGACCAACAACGTGAAACTCTGTCTCTACAAAAAATACAAAAATTAGCCTGGCCTGGTGGTGTGTGCCTATAATCCCAGCTACTTGGGAGGCTGGGGAAGGAGAATCCCCTGCGTCTGGGAGGTGGAGGCTGCCGTGAGCCAAGATCTTGCCATTGCACTCCAACCTGAGCGACAGAGTGAGACTGTCTCAAAAAAAGAAAAGAACAAGGCCGGGCGCGGTGGCTCAAGCCTGTAATCCCAGCACTTTGGGAGGCCGAGACGGGCGGATCACGAGGTCAGGAGATCGAGACCATCCTGGCGAACACGGTGAAACCCCGTCTCCACTAAAAAAATACAAAAAAAAAAAAACTAGCCGGGCGAGGCGGCGGGCGCCTGTAGTCCCAGCTACTACAGGGAGGCTGAGGCACGAGAATGGCGTAAACCCGGGGGGCGGAGCTTGCAGTGAGCTGAGATCCAGCCACTGCACTCCAGCCCGGGCGACAGAGCCAGACTCCGTCTCAAAAAAAAAAAAAAAAGAACGAAAAGGGTGTGAAATAGAGCTACATGCTTCTGGCTGTCCCTGCTAAAAGGTAAGCAGGGCTGCCCTCAGCAGAACTGAAGTCTAACTCAAATTCGTCTCTTTCTATCCTGGTTCACCCCTTTATCTCCATGAAAACGAGGAAGCAGCACATAACTTTACATGCTCCTTTGGTATGAATGAGTCTATTAAACTTTTTTATGGACCAGGCACGGTGGCTCATGCCTGTAATCCCAGCACTTTGGGAGGCCGAGATGGATGGATCCCTTGAGATCAGGAGTTTGAGACCAGCCTGGCTAACAGGGTGAAACCCAGTCTCTACTAAAAACACAAAAATTAGGCCGGGCGTGGTGGCTCACGCCTGTAATCCCAGCATGTTGGGAGGCCAACGTGGGCAGATCACGAGGTTAGGAGTGGCCAACAGTGGCCAGCCTGGCCAACATGGTAAACCTCATCTCTACTAAAAATACAAAAATTAGCTGGCCATGGTGACGTGCACCTGTAATCCCAGCTCCTCGGGAGGCTGAGGCAGGAGAATCTTTTTTTTTTTTTTTTTTTTTAAGACAGAGTCTCGCTCCGTCACCCAGGCTGGAGTGCAGTGGCGCGATCTCAGCTCACTGCAAGCTCCACCTCCCGGGTTCACGCCATTCTCCTGCCTCAGCCTCCCGAGTAGTTGGGACTACAGGCGCCCGCCACCTCGCCCGGCTAATTTTTTGTATTTTTAGTAGAGACGGGGTTTCACTGTGTTAGCCAGGATGGTCTCGATCTCCTGACCTCGTGATCCGCCCGTCTCGGCCTCCCAAAGTGCTGGGATTACAGGCTTGAGCCACCACGCCCGGCCAGGAGAATCTTTTGAACCCGGGAAGTGGAGGTTACAGTGAGCCGAGATTGCGCCATTGCACTCCACCCTGTCCGGCGACAGGGTGAGACTCCATCTCAAAAAAAAAAAACAAAAAAACAAAAAAACCCACAAAAATTAGCCGGGCATGGCTGTATGCACCTGTAATATCAGCTACTCGGGGGCTGAGGCACAAGAATCCCCTGAAACAGGCAGGTGGAGGTTGCAGTGAGCTGAAATCTTGCCACTGCACTCCTGCCTGGGCAACAGTGAGACCCTGTCTCAAAAAAAAAAAAAGCTTTTTATCAAGTTACAAATTTTTTCTCCTCAGTGTAACTCTAGAAATTAATAAACAGGTGAGTTGAGTTGGAGGGTAGGTAGGAAGTCCCTAGGATTTGTTTTGCAGATAAGGAGCTTCTGGTTTCTGGGAAGGATGAACTTTTGTGATGTATGGGTTTCCAGGATAAAGCCTATTCACTCACTTGCCTCCCTGTTCCCAGTGACTGGCATTTTCTAGGCCTCTGGCTCTTAATTTTTTTTTTTTTTTGATTCAGAATCTTGCTCTGTTGCCCAGGCTGGAGTGCAATGGTGTGGTCTCAGCTCACTGCAACCTCCGCCTCCCAGGTTCAAGCTATTCTTCTGCCCTCAGCCTCCCAAATACAGGCGTGTGCCACCACTCCTGGCTATTTTTTGTCTTTTTAATAGAGATGGGGTTTCACCATGTTGGACAGGCTGGTCTCAAACTCCTGACCTCAGGTAATCCACCCGCCTCGGCCTCCCAAAATGCTGGGATTACAGGCGTGAGCCACCATGCCTGACTACACATGCTTTCTTATCTTGAATATACACCTTTGTGTTTCCCTATTAATAAGAGTTACAGTGTGTTACTTAAGTTAGTACAAATTAGAAAAAAAAAAAAGAATTGTAGTGCTTACTTGAATAGCTTATGAAAAGAAGAGCGGTCTCAAAGCTCTTCTTCCTGAGCAGGGACAGGATAAAATGTAGACCATTCTTAGCTTCTAGAAGAGCACCAGCAGCCCTTGCTTTCTGCCGTGAGCTGTGCACATTGGTCATGGTTTTGCTGTCTGTCTTTGTGTTTCAAGTTTGTGTCTATATGTATTTCATTCATTTGTCAACATGTCTCAGGATTTGTGGTGTTCTGGAATTTTTTTTTTTTTTTTTGAGACGGAGTCTCGCTCTGTCACCCAGGCTGGAGTGCAGTGGCCGGATCTCAGCTCACTGCAAGCTCCGCCTCCCGGGTTTACGCCATTCTCCTGCCTCAGCCTCCCGAGTAGCTGGGACTACAGGCACCCGCCACCTCGCCCGGCTAGTTTTTTGTATTTTTTAGTAGAGATGGGGTTTCACCGTGTTAGTCAGGATGGTCTCGATCTCCTGACCTCGTGATCCGCCCGTCTCGGCCTCCCAAAGTGCTGGGATTACAGGCTTGAGCCACCGCGCCCGGCCGGAATTTTTTTTTTTTTTTAGATGGGCTCTTGCTCTATTGCTCAGGCAATAGTGCTGTAGTGAGATTGGCTCACTGCAACCTTCGCCTCCCAGGCTTAATCGATTCTCCCTCCTCAGTGTCCTGAGTATCTGGGACCATAGGCATGCACAATCACACCTGGCTAATTTTTGTATTTCTGTAAAGGTGGGGTTTCACCATGTTGCCCAGGCTGGTCTCATACTCTTGAGCTCAAATGATCCACTCACCTCGGCCTGCCAAAGTGCTGGGATTCCAGGCATGAGCTACTGAACCTGGTCTGTGTTCTCACATCTTGCAGCTTCATTGTTGCATAAACTGGCAGAAAATTTTGGTTTTACAGACTTGTTTTCCTCCAGAAAACAGTTCTTTTGAGGGAAAATACTAAGGCTGACACAGTATGTAACCATGGCAGGTTCGTAAACATATGACTGCATGAAACCTGGCATGATGTGCCTCAGGGAGGGTTCAAGAACATTTTTTCCTTTGCCTGTAATAATAACATAGTCTTTCTAGTTTGTCCTATGCAAAAATGCAAAGGAACATGATGCATTGGCCATTAATCACTGAGCCTTAGTTTTCTCATCTATTAAGTTAATGTTGCCTCAACAGATGGAAGTGAGTGTTGAGGATGGGGATGTGTTTTTTTAATTTGCACTAGAAGCATGGGGACAGCATCTGTGGGACAGTGACATGTAGTATCTTTAACTTGGCAGTTCAGGTGTGAGTATATAATACCAGCTCATGGTTAGGAAAATATATCCACTTTGAAAAGGCAGTTTATAGGTATTAAAGAACTAATGAAACTGGGCCTAGTGGTATGCACCTATAGTCTCAGTTTCTCAGGTAGCTGGGACAGGAAGATTGCTTGAGCCCAGGAGTTTAAGGCTGCAGGAAAGAAACAACTAATGAAATGAAAAGGAAAAAACTAAAATTTGGTTTTCATAAGATACAGGGCTCAAGGTCAACTTAAGCCAAAGACTTGTTTTATGGTATCTTTCTTGGTTACCTTTTGAGATTCTGATGCTACCCTGCTCCTTCCACCCCAAAATGAACTTCTTTAGAACTGAACTTATAAAACTTTAGTTTTAGAAATTATCAACTCCTGAAAAAAAAAAGTGGTATTAATTTGACCCTCACTGGGCTAGACCCAGGTCATATTTTTAGGACTGGTGAGGGTTAAGGACCTCTAACTAACCATCCTAAGCTGAGAGTCGGGAATAGAATGCTCGGAAGGAAAAGACTGAATCAGGAAATTATACTCTCAATTGGTGGTGAGAGGGAGCACTTTGTTGAGTTTGACAGATGAAACTGCTGATTAACACAGTACATCTTTAATTGTTAAGATTGCCCAGGTGCGGTGGCTCATGCCTGTAATCCTAGCACTTTGGGAGGCCGAGTCAGCCGATCACTTGAGGCCAGGAGTTCAAGGGCAGCCTGGCCAACAAGGTGAAACCTCGTCTTTACGAAAGATACAAAAATTAGCTGGGCATTGTGGCTTGCTCCTGTAATTCAAGCTACTGAGGCATGAGAATTGCTTGAACCTGGGAGGCGAAGGTTGCAGTGAGCCAAGATGGCACCACTGCACTCCAGCCTGGGTGACAGCGAGACTCCATCTCAAAAAAAAAAAATTGTTAAGATTGTCAGTAAGATGACTAAGTGAAGCGATAGGCAGGCAGTCAAAAGGAAAATGTTTGCAATGGGAGGTAGAGAGAATTGCCTGGGATTCTTCTCAGGTTTTACTTGCTTAAACTGGGCCTGCAGATTAGAGATATGATATGAAATATAATATAATGAAAGGTTTTGAATCTCACAAGGGAGTCTTGATACAGAATATGCTTTCTAGGTTTTTAGCTGGTATGGATTTTATGAAAGTGCCATTTGAGAGTGTCATATAAAAGATAGTAGAGCTGGTGGGGCACAGGAGCTCATGCCTGTAATCCCAGCACTTTGGGAAGCCAAGGTGAATGAAGCACCTGAGGTCCGGAGTTCAAGACCAGCCTTGCCAACATGGTGAAATCCCATCTCTACTGAAAATACAAAAATTAGCCGGGTGTGGTGGCACACACCTGTAATACCAGGTACTTGGGTGGCTGAGGCATGAGAATCACTTGAACCTGGGAGGTGGAGGTTGTAGTGAACCGAGTTTGCCCCACTGCACTCCAGCCTGGGTGACAATGAGACTCCATCTCAAAACAAACAAAACCGAAATCCAGTGTCAAATTTTCCATTTTTTCAATTTTTAAATGTATAATTCTGTAGCATTAAGCACATTCACAATGTTATACAACCATCGCTGTTATATTCATCTTAAGCACAAATTCTGTACCCATTAAACAATAACTCCAGGCCAGGTGCGGTGGCTCACGCCTGCAATCCCAGCATTTTGGGAAGCCAAGAAGGGTGGATCACTTGAGGTCAGGAGTTCGAGACCAGCCTGGCCAATATGGTGAAACCCCATCTCTACTAAAAAATATAAGAATTAGCTGGGCATGGTCGCAGCACACGCTTGTAATCCCAGTTACTCGGGAAACTGAGGCAGGAGAATCGGTTTGAACCTGGGAGGCTGAGGTTTCTTTTTTTTTTTTTTTTTTTTTTTTTTTTTTTTTTTTGAGACGGAGTCTGGCTCTGTCGCCCAGGCTGGAGTGCAGTGGCGCCATCTCGGCTCACTGCAAGCTCCGCCTCCCGGGTTCACGCCATTCTCCTGCCTCAGCCTCCTGAGTAGCTGGGACTACAGGCGCCCACAACCGCGCCCGGCTAATTTTTTGTATTTTTAGTAGAGACGGGGTTTCACCGTGGTCTCGATCTCCTGACCTTGTGATCCGCCCGCCTCGGCCTCCCAAAGTGCTGGGATTACAGGCGTGAGCCACCGCGCCTGGCCTAAGGGAGGCTGAGGTTTCAGTCAGCTGAGATCACGCCACTGCACTCCAACCTGGGGGACAGAGTGAAACTCCGTTTAAAACAAAACAAAACAAAAAAGCCCCACAATGACTCCCCAATTTCCCTCTTTCCTTCTATTTTTTGAGGGTTTTTTTTTTTTTTTTTCAGAGACAGTCTTGCTCTGTCACCCAGGCTAGAGTGCAGTGGTGCAATCTTGGCTCACTGCAACCTCTGCCTCCTGGGTTCAAGTGATTTTCCTGCCTCAGCCTCCCGAGAAGCTGGGATTACAGGCATCTGCCACTATACCCGACTAATTTTTGTATTTTTAGTAGAGACAGGGTTTCACCATTTTGGCCAGGCTGGTCTTGAACTCCTGACCTCCTGATCCACCTGCCAAAGTGTTGGGATTACAGGCGTGAGCCACCACGCCCAGTCTTTTTGAGGGATTTTAGTTGCTGTTAGCTCTTTTTCCTGTTAGGTAATTAGCTGTTTTTTTTCCCTCCACTATCAAGATTCTAGCCTTTAGTAATATGTTATATGTTGTTAATTTTTCTTTTCTTTTTTTTCTTTTTTTGAGAGAGTCTCACTCTGTCGCCCAGGCTGGAGTGCAATGGCACGATCTTGGCTCACTGCTCCCAGGTTCAAGTGATTCTCCTGCCTCAGCCTCCTGAGTAGCTGGGACTACAGGTGCATGCCACCACGCCCAGCTAATTTTTTGTATTTTTCGTAGAGACAGCGTTCCACTGTGTTAGCCAGAATGGTCTTGATCTCCTGACCTCATGATCCACCCACCTTGGCCTCCCAAAGTGCTGGGATTACAGGCGTGAACCACTATGGCCGGCCTTAATTTTCTTGTTTTAATCTGTTGTTTGCTAAGAAACATTACCTAGCTTATCAAAATTGTACATAAAATAAAATTTGATAGAGTTTCTTGTCCCTAAAGGCTTTCCTGTGTAGGGAAGAGGTGGGGTTTTGTGATGGCTGTTTCAACCATAAAAAGACCTTTTGTTTCCTCAGTTGCTAGACATTTCCCTAGACACTTGCTTATGGAAAAGTATTATGGATTTTAAGAAAGTAATAGATTAATAGTTGAATAACGAGAATAACGAGAAATAACAAGAAATGCTATATATCTGGTATTTTTAAAAAAGCCTTCATTGACTAGGTTCCACCACTAGTTAGTTTCCTTTTTAAAAGTTTTCCTTAGTGCTTTTATAGTATGAGGGAATTGCATGAATAAGACCACAAACATCTTTTCAAAAACACAGCTATGGACAAAGCAAGGTTCACCTACATGCACTAAAGTCTCCATGAGCTCAAATGGACCTGACAACTCTGCTTCATCAGTGTTTGTTTCAATATCCAAGATTCTTCTTTTACAGGTACTTGATTTCACCACCATAGACTTGACATCTGAGACGGATGAGATTCCAGATATTATAGCTTTGGAAGAGGAGAACGGATCAAATCATTCACATGCTAATGACCCTGTCCTCTCAGGGCAAAATGTTGAATAACTAACAACAATAAAATACCCCTTTAGCCGGGCGCGGTGGCTCACGCCTCTAATCCCAGCACTTTGGGAGGCCGAGGCGGGCGGATCACAAGGTCAGGAGATCGAGACCACGGTGAAACCCCGTCTCTACTAAAAATACAAAAAAAATTAGCCGGGCGCGGTTGTGGGCTCCTGTAGTCCCAGCTACTCAGGAGGCTGAGGCAGGAGAATGGCGTGAACCCGGGAGGTGGAGCTTGCAGTGAGCCGAGATGGCGCCACTGCACTCCAGCCTGGGCGACAGAGCGAGACTCCGTCTCAAAAAAAAAAAAAAAATACCCCTTTAGGTTGAATATGCAATTTGCATTACATTAAACTTCCTGTTTTTATTCCCGTGACTTTGAAGAGTGTTAATCTAGTTTTTTGGCTATATTGGTCTTAATTGCAATGACACTCTCATCTAAACTTTTGTAAGAGATCCTAGTTCTGTGTCATATATCATTTAATATAATTATTTAAAGTTTAATTGCTGAAATACTTACAATAAAAATTGGGCTGTATAATCTTGACTTCATGATTTTTTTTCCCTCTGGTATAGTGAACATTTGTTGTCTTTTGGTCTCCCATGATTCATTCATGCTTATTTTGAAGGTCTCAGTGGGTATAGTGGTCAAGGTTTTTGCTTTCCCTTAGCCTAGTGGTGGGCATGTGACTAAAAGCAGGTCAACTGGGAGGAAGCATAGCATGATGGGTAAGGGCTCAGACTCTGGTTTCTAATCTGACTCTGCCACTTATGTGTGACCTTGAGCAAGTTACTTAATTTCTCTATGCCTCATTTTTTTTCATCACTAAAACAGGAATAGTGTTAGGTTTGCTATGAAGATTAAACAGTTAACATTTATGAAAAGCTTAGAGCAGTGCCTGGCACAAAGCAACATTAAGTATTAGTTGCCTATAATCCCAGCACTTTGGGAGGCCAAGGTGGGTGGATCACTTGAGGTCAGGAGTTTCCAGCCTGGCCAACATGGTGAAACCCCGTTTCTACTAAAAATACAAAAAAAAGAAAAAAAAATTAGCCGAGTTGTAGTGGCACAGGCCTGTAATCCCAGCTACTCAGGAGGCTGAGGCAGAAGAATCGCTTGAACCCAGGAAGCAGAGGTTGCAGTGAGCCAAGATCATGCCACTGCGCTCTGGTCTGGGTGGCAGAGCAAGACTCCATCTCAAAAAAAAAAAAAAAAAAGAAGTATTAATTAAGGGAGTAAATTGTAGAAGCAATCTGGAGGCAGTGGCTCACACTTGTGATCTCAGCACTTTGTGAGGCCAAGGTGGGAGGATCACTTGAGCCCAGGAGTTCCAGACCAGCCTGGGCAATATAGTGAGACCTTCTCTCTATAACAAAAAACCTTAAAAAGATTGGGCTGGGCATGGTGGCTCACGTCTGTAACCCCAACACTTTGGGAGGCCAAGGCGGGCAGATCACTTGAGGTCAGGAGCCCCAGAACAGCCTGGCCAACATGGTGAAACCCTGTCTCTACTAAAAATACAAAAATTTGTCAGGTGTGGTGGCGGATGCCTGTAATCCCAGCTACTCAGGAGGCTGAGGCGGGAGAATACCAGGCTAGCCTGGAATTCCTGGTCTCAAGTAATCCTCCTGCCTTGGACTCCCAAAGTGCTGGAATTAACAGGCATGAGCCACTGCGCCTAGCTGCCAAATCTTAGAATGAGGCCTAGTGAGTGAGGAGTAAACTCTGACCTTTTTTCTTTCTTGTCCAAATTCCTATCTATAGAACTTGGGGAGTCATGTCCTACAAGTCATAAAAATCTCATCAGATGGGTTTTGTTTAAGCCTATATAACCCAGCTTACTTTCCAACTTGACTGGCATAACATTGACAGATAAAGAAGGAAATTAAAATATTTTTTCCCAAAATATGTTTCTTTGTTATATTTTGAAATGGTCCTTCAAAACCGTCTCTTATGGGGGGAAATCTACATCTGTAAAGAAGCTGGCCGGTGGCTCACACCTGTAATCCCAGCACTTTGGGAGTCCGAGGCGGGCAGATCACCTGAGGTCTGGAGTTCCAGACCAGCCTGGTCAACACGGTGAAACCCTTTCTCTATTAAAAATACAAAAATTAGCTGGGCATGGTGGCGCATGCCTATAATCCCAGCTACTTGGGAGGCCAAGGCAGGAGAATTACGTGAACCCAGGAGGCAGAGGTTGCACTGAGCCGAGATGGCACCACTGCACTTTAGCCTGGGTGATAGAGTGAGACTCCATCTCATAAATAAATAAATACATAAATAGAATCTCTATTGCAATAAGTAGATCTTTCCCCTGGCAGGCCATCCCCATCCTGAAGAGATTAACTGAGAATCCAATACTTGCTCTGTCACCCACGCTGGAGTACAGTGGCATGGCATGTGATCTCAGCTCACTGCAACCTCTCCGTCCCGGGTTCAAGCAATTCTCCTGCCTCAGCCTCCCAAGTAGCTGGGACTACAGGCGTCTGTCACCATGCCTGGCTAATTTTTGTCTTTATAGTAGAGATTGGGTTTCACCGTGTTGGCCAGGCCAGTCTTGAACTCCTGACCTCAGGTGATCTGCCCACCTTGGCCCCTCAAAATGCTGGATTACAGGTGCGAGCCACTGTGTCTAGCGTAAATTTTTTTTTTTGAGACAGGGTCTTGCACTGTTGCCCAGACTGGCATGCAGTGGCATGATGTGGGCTCACTGCAACCTCTGCCTCCTGGGCTGAAACAATCCACAGCTTCAGCCTCCCAAAGTGTTGGGATTACAGGTATGAGCCACTACACCCAGCTTCTAGTACTTTTGAGTGGCCACCTATGAGACTTCATACTAACCCTGGTGTCCACAACCACTTATCTTGATAGACACTTTTCTATAGATTCTAGGTCTTTAGATAGTAACTTAACTCTTTCAACCAATAGCAATCAGAAAATCTTTTTTTTTTTTTTTTTGAGACGGAGTCTCGCTCTGTCACCCAGGCTGGAGTGCAGTGGCCGGATTTCAGCTCACTGCAAGCTCCACCTCCCGGGTTCACGCCATTCTCCTGCCTCAGCCTCCGGAGTAGCTGGGACTACAGGCGCCCGCCACCTCGCCCGGCTAGTTTTTTGTATTTTTTAGTAGAGACGGGGTTTCACCGGGTTAGCCAGGATGGTCTCGATCTCCTGACCTTGTGATCCGCCCGTCTCGGCCTCCCAAAGTGCTGGGATTACAGGCTTGAGCCACCGCGCCCGGCCAGAAAATCTTTTTTGTTGTTGTTTTTTTTTGTTTTGAGACAGTCTCACCGAATCACCCAGGCTGGAATTCAGTGGTACGATCTCAGGTCCCTGCAACCTTGGCCTCTTGAGTTTAAGCGATTCTCCTGCCTCAGCCTCCTGAGTAGTTGGGATTACAGGTGCGCATCACCATTCCTGGCTAATGTTTGTATTTTTAGTAGAGACGGGGTTTCACCATGTTAACCAAGCTGGTCTCAAACTCCTGACTTCAAGTGCCTCGGCCTCCCAAAGTGTTGGGATTACAGGCGTAAGGCACCATGCCCGCCCCAATCAGAAAATCTTAGAGTCCACCTATGACCTGAACCCTCCACTCTGAGTTGCCTCACCTTTCTGTACAGAACCAATGTATACCTTACATGTATTGATCGATGTCTTATGTCTCCCTAAAACCAAGCTATAGCCCCACCATCTGGGGCACATGTTCTCAGGAACTCTTGAGACTGTGCCTCAGGCCATAGTCACTCATATTTGGCTCAGAATAAACTTCTTTAAATATTTTGTTAGAGGAACCCCTGCTTTCCAGGCCTCTGGTTTAATAAAACATGACTCAAGTGACTCCATCTTAAACTAGTTAGGCACTTACAAGGCTCCTATAAAATTAATGCTTATGGTCTAAAAACAGCCACATTCTAAGCTTGCCACCAATTATAATAACAGAATATTTATGGCCATACAGGACATCTCCCACCAATCCTGCAGAATGTCCAGATGCTCTAAAGAGCAGCCAACTTTACTTAAAGATGATGTTAATGAGCAAGCATAGGTTGAAAGATTAATGGTCTCTGAAAGCACAATAGCCCCACCTTTAGTGAGCACATCTGCGCATTCCAAGTTTAATTACAGCTCTTTATAGTTTCTCATAAGTAGAGACAGTAACAAAGGACCGTGTGTTCCTCCGCCTCCTTTCTGAGGTTGCTCCGCTCTTCAACGGAGTAGTTTCCAATAAACTTCCTTCCTTCATTGTGCTCTGTGATTCACCTCAAATTATTTCCCGCACAAGATCCAAGAACCTGCTCTTTGGGTCTGGATCAAGACTCTGTTTTTACCGGTAACAATTTTACAGAGTTTGACTCTTTGTTGACAGGAGTCAGAGATTTTTTTTGTTGCTGTTCTTTTGCTTGGAGAAGGGTCTTGCTCTGTCACTAGGCTGAATGAAGTGCAATCGTGCAATCACAGCTCTCTGCAGCCTCAGCTTCCCAGGGCCCACATGATTTTCCCACCTCAGCCTCCTGCGCAACTGGACCACAGGCTGCACCACCAGAATGGAATCAGAGATCTTACAATGACCTCCACAGTGAAAAGCTATGCATAAACTTCAAAAAGTGGTTTTAGGCTGGGCGCGGTGGCTCATTCCTTGGGAGGCCAAGGTGGACAGATCGCTTGAGCCCAGGAGTTCGAGCCCAGCCTGGGCAACTTGGTGGGTTCTCTCTCTCTCTCTCCTCTCACTCTTTTTTTTTTTTTTTTTTTTTTTTTGAGACAGAGTCTCACTTTGTCACTCAGGCTGAAGTGCAGTGGCAGGATCTTGGCTCAATGCAACGTCTGCCTCCTGGGTTCAAGCTATTCTTCTGCCTCAGCCTACCGAGTAGCTGAGCTGGGATTACAGTCATGCGCTACCACGCCAGGCTAATTTTGTATTTTTAGTAGAGACCGGGTTTCTCCATGTTGGTGAGGCTGGTCTTGAACTCCCCGCCTCAGGTGATCCACCCACCTTGGCCTCCCAAAGTGCTGGGATTATAGGCTTGAGCCACCGTGCCTGGCCTCTTTTTATTAAGGTGGTTTTAGTGAGGCAGGAGGCAATAATTGCCAGAGGTAGCAATGAGACTTAAAAGCAGGTTACCCAATCCATTTCGAGGCCCTGTTGTCTATGGGGTTTGTGGTAGGCAACAGCCGTCAGTTAAGAGAACTGCAGGCGGCCGGGCGCAGTGGCTCACGCCTGTAATCCCAACACTTTGGGAGGCCGAGGACGGCGGATAACCTGATGTTAGGAGTTCGACACCAGCCTGGTCAACATGGTGAAACTGTCTCTATTGTGCTTTCAGAGACTATTAAAAATACAAAAAATTAGCCGGGCGTGGTGGTGGACGCCTGTTAATCCCAGCTACTCTGGAGGTTGAGGCAGGACAAATGCTTGAACCCGGGAGGCGGAGGTTGCAGTGAGCCGAAATCTTGTCACTGCACCCCAACTTGAGCAACAAGAGCGAAACTCCGTCTCAAAAAAAAAAAAAAAAAAAAAAAAAAAAGGCTGCAGGGGGAGTAGGGAGCCAGATTTCATTTAAAGCAGGCAAAGGAGCATCTAGTATTCTAGTATTTGAGGGCATAGATTTCGCTAATGACAGAAATGAGGCTCAGAGATTACGTGACTTGATCAGAGTCACAGTGAGCATAGCGGAGGATGGAACCAATGCTTCTTCTCTCTACACCGAGGTACAGTGCTCCATTTATGGCTTTTATGTGACGTAACAACTAGCATACACAAGCAAATGAACCCCACACACCAACAATCAGAAAATCCCGAAGACCCGAGGATCTGGGCAAGATAGCCGTTACGCAAGCGCAGAACAATTCGCTGGCCGCGCAATGCCGCGTGGGTCTTGGTAGTTTCTTGGCTGGGCATGACCGGAAGGGAGGAGAGAAGGGCGCATGGCATGGCGGGAGATATAGTCCTTCCGGGAAGTCCCTCCTCCTTCGGAAGACTGGCGGCGCAGGCGCATACTGCTCTTCCTTAAGGGCGGGAGTCTCGGTTTGTGGTGGCTTTGCTGAGGCAGTTGTGCCCGCACTACCGTTAGAAGCTCAGTTTCCCGGAGGATGTAAGTCCCTTTGAGGCGAAATGGCTCGGGGCGAGAAAGGAGCAGACTTTGGCAATGGAAGGACCGCCGCGACCTCAGGCTGACCGTAGGGAGGGATCTTGAGGGCCCTCCGAGTCCCCTGGGTTTGCGCTTTCTTTCTTCGCAGCCGCCGTGCCTACCGCGAGGATGAGCTCGGCTTCGGTCACCGCTTTCGAGAAGGAGCATCTCTGGATGTATCTGCAGGCGCTCGGCTTCGAGCCAGGCCCGGCAACCATTGCCTGCGGAAAGATCGTGTCGCACACGCATCTCGGAGTGTAAGGAGGCCGGGGCTGTCGGGGCGAGGGAGCCTGAGCCGGGGGATCCCGGCCTTGCCCTTTTGTATACCCCGGAGGTTGATTAATCAGAATTGGTTGAGCGGTTACTCTGTGCCAGGCATTGACTCCAAAGTTCCTACTCCCAGTTGCTGCCAGCCTAGTAGCAGAGGCAGACAGTAAATAATGGAAGAGTGCCGGAAGCGATCTGTAGGCGAGTGCAAAGTCTGCAGATGGGCAGAGTGCAAAACTGGAGGGACAGCTTAATTCTGCCTAGGTGGTGGAGGGGTGGTCTGTGGAGTAGTGGGAGGGATGGCGGGTAGTAGTGGAAGAGCAGGGGAATCTTACGTACAAAATGCCTTTTGAACTCAAGGGAGCCTTTGAAGGTGGTTTAACTTTATAATTTTTAATTTTTGAATTAGTAAGGCATGCTGGAGTTAGCATAAAACAACGGAGAAGGTATTAAAAACTAATACCCTGGCCGGGCGCGGTGGCTCAAGCCTGTAATCCCAGCACTTTGGGAGGCCGAGACGGGCGGATCACGAGGTCAGGAGATCGAGACCATCCTGGCGAACACGGTGAAACCCCGTCTCTACTAAAAAATACAAAAAACTGGCCGGGCGCGGTGGCTCAAGCCTGTAATCCCAGCACTTTGGGAGGCCGAGACGGGTGGATCACGAGGTCAGGAGATCGAGACCATCCTGGCTAACACGGTGAAACCCCGTCTCTACTAAAAAATACAAAAAACTAGCCGGGTGAGTTGGCGGGCACCTGTAGTCCCAGCTACTCGGGAGGCTGAGGCAGGAGAATGGCATAAACCCGGGAGGCGGAGCTTGCAGTGAGCTGAGATCTGGCCACTGCACTCCAGCCTGGGCAACAGAGCGAGACTCCATCTCAAAAAAAAAAAAAAAAAAAAAAAAATACAAAAAACTAGACGGGCGTGGTGGCGGGCGCCTGTTGTCCCAGCTACTCGGGAGGCTGAGGCAGGAGAATGGCATGAACCCGGGAGGCGGAGCTTGCTGTGAACTGAGATCCGGCCACTGCACTCCAGCCTGGGCAACAGAGCGAGACTCCGTCTCAAAAAAAAAAAAAAAAAAAAAAAAAAACTAATACCCTTTTAATGAAAAGTATGGAAAGTAAAAGCCCCTTCCCTACTTTTTCCACTTCTGTTAAGGTTATGGATCTCTCCTAATAACCCACTGTAAATAACTCTGTTTTATTTCTATGTTTTATCAACTTTAGCCAGTATCTCTGTTTCATCATTCCCACTGTAGGCCAAGGGGAATTTGGGATAGATACATTGGCCATCTTCTATTCTCCTCAATCTGTTATATTTTTGTAAATTACATATTTTCAGTTCTTCTAGAGGCTTTTTTTTTTTTTTTTTTTTTTTAAACAGAGTCTCGCTCTGTCGCCCAGGCTGGAGTGCAGTGGCGCGATCTCGGCTCACTGCAACCTCCGCCTCCCGGGTTCAAGTGATTTCTGCCTTAGCCCCCTGAGTAGCTGGGACTACAGGCGCCCGCCACCATGTCCGGCTAATTTTTGTATTTTTAGTAGAGACATGAGTTTCACTACATTGGCCAGGCTGGTCTCGAACTTCTGACCTCATGATCCGCCGGCCTCGGCCTCCCAAAGTGCCAGGATTACAGGCTTGAGCCACCATGCCTGACTGTGGCTGTGGTTTTTTCCTTGTTTTTGTTTTTGTTTTTTTTTGAGTCGGAGTCTGGCTCTGTCGCCCAGGCTGGAGCGTAGTAGCACGATCTCGGCTCACTGCAACCTCCTCCTCCTGTGTTCAAGCGATTCTTGTGCCTCAGCCTCCGTACTAGCTGGGATTACAGGTGCCCGCCACTGCGCCCGGCTAATTTTTGTGTTTTTGGTAGAGACGGGGTTTCACCATGTTGGTCAAGCTGGTCTCAAACTCCTGACCTCAGGTGATCCACCCGCCTCGGCCTCCCAAAGTACTGGGATTACAGGCGTGAGGCACCGCACCCAGCGACCTCTATTTCTTGATTCATCAATCTCTTTTGATTCCTACCATAATTTCACAATGAACTGAGCTATTATAAGATTTCCTTCCTCCTCCTCTGCCTTCCCCCTCTTGACTTGTTTTGGCTGTATTTTTTCTGTCAAGATTTACAACTGTAATTAAGTTTTGCTTGGTAATTATTTTTGAGAAGTTACTATTAACGTGTGTAGCGGCCTGTCTAGCAGTCTTTTCTAAAAATTGAGTACCGCCTGGCGTGGTGGCTCGTGCCTGTAATCCTAGCACTTTGGGAGGCCGAGGAGGCGGATTGCCTGAGCTCAGGAGTTCGGAAACAGCCTGGGCAACACGGTGTAACCCCATCTCTACTAAAATACAAAAAAATTAGCCGGGCGTGGCAGCGTGCGCCTGTAGTCCCAGGTTCTGGTGAGGCTGAGGCAGGAGAATGGCTTGAGCCCAGGAGGTGGAGGTTGCAGTGAGCTTAGATCGGGCCACTGCACTCCAGCCTGGGTGACAGAGGGAGACTCAGTCTCCGGGGAAAAAAAAAAAAATTGACTACAAGCATATAGCATTTATCAGGTTCATGTATTATTTGTTTCACATGATTTGATGGCCCATAGCACAGTCACATTTTCTCTATACTGGTGGAGAAGTCTGAAGCTTTTCCAGAGTTCCGCTGAGAATGGCTCTCATTGTCACTGCGTCATTCTCTGCAGTGTTTTGGCAATTTTAGTTTTTTTTTTTTTGGGACAGAGTGTGCTATGTCTCCCAGGCTGGAGTGCAATGTCGCAATCTTGGTTCACTTCAACCTCTGCCTCCTGGGTTCAAGCAATTCTCCTGCCTCAGCCTCCTGAGTAGCTAGGATTACAGGCACCTGTCACCGTGCCCAGCAAATTTTTCTATTTTTTAGTAGAGACAGGGTTTTGCCACATTGGCCAGGCTGTACTACTTTGCATTCTACCAACAAGGTACAAGCATTTCCTTTTCTCTGCAAGATTCGCCATCTTGTAACACATGTCCCCTTTAAATGCTTTATTTTATTTTATTTTGTTTTTTTGTCTGTCGTCCAGGCTGGAGTGCAGTGGTATGATCTCAGCTCACTGCAAGCTCTGCCTCCCAGGTTCACTCCATTCTTCTACCTCAGCCTCCCGAGTAGCTGGGACTACAGGTGCCTGCCACCACGCTTGGCTAATTTTTTTTGTATTTTTTTAGTAGAGACGGGGTTTCACTATATTAGCTAGGATTGTCTCAATCTCCCGACCACCTGCCTCGACCTCCCAAAGTGCTGGGATTACAGGTGTGAGCCACCGTGCCCGGCTCTTTAAATGCTTTAAGCATGGATGTGGCATCAAATTTACTTTTTTGTTTTTATTTTTTGAGATAATCTGGCTCTGTCTTCCAGGCTGGAGTGCAGTGGCCTGAATGTGGCTCACTGCAGCCTCCATCTCCTGGGCTCAAGTGATCCTTCCACTTCCGCCTCCCAAGTAGCTGGAATTACAGTTGCCTGCTGCCATGCCTGGCTAATTTTAATTCTTTTTTTTTTGAGATGGAGTTTTGCTCTGTTGCCCAGGCTGGAGTGCCGTTGTGCGATCTCAGCTCACTGCAACCCCTGCCTCCCTGGTTCAAGCAATTCTCTGCCTCAGCCTCCCGAGTAGCTGGGAATACAGCCACCTGCCACCATGCCTGGCTAATTTTTTTGTATTTTTAGTAGAAACAGGGTTTCACCATCTTGGCCAGGCTGATCTTGAACCCCTGACCTCATGATCCACCTGCCTTGGCCTCCTAAAGTGCTGGGATTACAGGCGTGAGCCACCACGCCTGGCCGGCTAATTTTAATTCTATTCTTTCTGTAGAGATAGGTTTTCACTGTGTTGCCTAGGCTGATCTTGACCTTCTGGGCTCAAGTAGTCCTCCCACGTCGGCCTCCCAAAGTGCTGGGATTACAGGCATGAGCCACTGCACCCTGCCAAATTTACTTTTAAAATTGCTCAATGCACCTGTAAATCCAGCTGCTTAGAAGGCTGAGGTGGGAGATTGCTTGAGGCCAGAAGTTTGAGACCAGCCTGGGCAACATAGTGAGACCCTGTCTCTTAAAAAAGCAATTAGGCTAGACATGGTGGTTCACACCTGTTATCCCAGTGCTTTGGGAGGGCAAGGTGGGAGTATTGCTTGAGCCCAGGAGTTTGAGGCTACAGCGAGCTATAATGGTAGCGCTGTACTCCAGCCTGGGTAACATGAGTGAGACCCTGTCTCTTAAAAACAAAAAAGAAAAAAACCCATTATTTTTTATTCACTTATATTTTGTACATACACGTTCTCTTTGGTTTGCAGTTTATGAGTTTTTTGTTTCTATGAGCCTGAACTGGTATGACCACTTTTCTTTCTTTCTTTTTTTTTTTGAGATGGAGTTTTGCACTTGTTGCCTAGGCCGGAGTACAGTGGCGTGATCTCGGCTCACTGCAACCTCTGCCTCCTGGGTTCAAGAGATTCTGCTTCCTCAGCCTCCGGAGTAGCTGGGATTACAGGCTTGCACCACTATGCCCCACTAATTTTGTATTTTTAGTAGAGATGGGGTTTCTCCATGTTGGTCAGGTTGGTCTCGAACTCCCGACCTCAGGTGATCCAGCCGCCTCAGCCTCCCAGAGTGCTGGGATTACAGGCGTGAGCCACCAGGCCCGGCTCCATTTTTTAAAAATGTTAAACATATGCTTAATATATGACTCAGCAATCCATTCCAAGATATTTGCCCAAAAGGTTTGCAGTTTGGAAAAATCATATGGTTGCATTACAGAGAATGGATAGAAGGGGAAGAAGGGCTTTGCAGTTAGTTATCTAGGCCTGAACTAAAGTGGCAGTAGGAATAAAAAGAGGTGATTCATTTATTTGTTCATTCAACAAATATTTATTGACCACAGTATTGGACCTGGCTATGCAGTGGTAAACAGAATAGATATAAATTTTCCCTTACAGAATTTTTTTTTTTTTTTTTTTTTTTTGAGACGAAGTCTCGCTCTGTCACCAGACTGGAGTGCAGTGGTGCGATCTTGGCTCACTGCAACCTCTGCCTCCTGGGTTCAAGCGATTCTCCTGCCTCAGCCTCCTGAGTAGCTGGGATTACAGATGCACGCCACCACACCTGGCTAATTTTTGTATTTTTAGTAGAGATGGGGTTTCACCATGTTGGCCAGGATGGTCTCGATCTCTTGACCTCTTGATCTGCCTGCCTTGGCCCCCCAAAGTGCTGGGATTACAGGTGTGAGCCATTGCACCCGCCCCCTTACAGTGTTTTAGTCTAGTGAAGGAACAAACCTTCAACAAATGTCTTATTACAAATTATAATAAGTGTCAAAGAGAAGAGAGCAAGGTACTTTATGAAAAGACAACAGGTTTGAGAGATGGTAGGGAAGTAGGATAGATGGAACTTCATTTGTGTTACTTGAAGAGTAGAGACATTCTAAGAACAAAAGTGTTGTTTGACAAATGGATAGGCATAGGAACTTACGCAAGAGAATGGTAATCCTAAGTCAGAAATTCACTTGATTTGATTTTTTGGAAGTAAATTTCATGCTTTTCCGTTTAAGTTAACTCTTGATTCCTTATAGTTGTGTGACATTTCTTAAAGGGTTTAGTGTTTTTTTGTTTTGTTTTCACTTTTTTTTTTTTAAGGCTTTGTTTTGATTAATTAGGGTAATTGGAACAATAAAAACTAATGCCAGCGTTATGTTATAAAGATGGTTCTGGGAATAAAAATCTAGTAGTGAAGACCCTGGACTCTAGGGTGAGGTGACATATTTCAAATCAGTGCTTTTCTACTTTCTGGTTAAGTGATTTTGGGCAAATTTCTAACCTCTAAATTTAGGTTTCCTCATCTGTATAATGAAGATAAACTACTATCTAGTGTCATTAGGATTAAATAAAATAATTTGTGTTAAAGTAGATAGTATGTGATAGTAGTGAAGATTAGCTAAGTTACTGCTTGTAGAAGGCTTAGAAGAATGCTTGGCAAATAGGAAACTCTTAATAAATATTAACTATTTACTGTTATTCAGTTAATGTAGGTTGTTACCATTATAAGGCATGGTTCTCTCTCGAATTAGGTTTTCCTTCCTTTTCTGTAGAGTGTTTTCATTAAAGCCAGTTCTGCCAGTCTTATATTGAATCTGTGATTTGAGAATTAGAAAATGAAAGCTTGCATGTTTTTCTTAACTGGTTATAAAATGTACATGAATGAGAAAAATTAATTTGCCTTGACTTCCTGAAGAGAATGAAAACATTAATTTGTGTCGAACTCTTACTTAGCTTTTGATGATGTTTGGTTTATTAACCATTTTCTTTTTCTTTTTCTATTTCTATTTCATTTTTAACCACTAGGAACATGTTTGACAAGCTGAACCGTGATGCCTTTCATATAGTTTCTTATTTTTTGTTTCAAGTTCTGGACCAGTCTCTCACCAAAGAAGTTTTCAAGTAAGGAAAAATAATTTCATTTTCTTAAGTGTCTTTCCAAATTTGAAAATGGACTGTGTTTTGATATAAGCCAGAATTTCTTTTTTCTTTTTTCTTTTTTTTTTGAGATAGAGTCTCACTCCATCACCCAGGCTGGAGTGCAGTGACGCGATCTAGGTTCACTGCAACTTCTGCCTCCCAGGTTCAAGAAATTCTCCTGTCTCAGCCTCCCGAGTAACCGGGATTACAGGTGCCTGCCACCATGCCTGGCTAATTTTTGCATTTTTATTTGAGATGGAGTTTCACCTTGTTGGTCAGGCTGGTTTCAAACTGCTGACCTCAGGTGAACCACCCGCCTCGGCGTCCCAAAGTGCTGGGATTACAGGTGTGAGCCACCACACCCAGCATAAGCCAGAATTTCAACTTGGCCTTTGACTGATGTTTTGAATGAATATTACAAAATTCAGGTTTGAGTCTTATACATTTAATTCTTAATCTTTATAAATCTGGGTGACGTTTTTCTTTGGTACATATCTTAAAATCATTGTGTATTTTATAGGTAATATAGTTTTTATTTTATATAATTCTTAACATTTTCTTTATGGTCTTAATAATTAAGCAAATTATTGTTAGCAGCACAATTAACTGGTATCAATCTGTATGAACTTGATTTTGCCCTGTTTTTTTTTTTTTTTTGCTTAGTACTGTATGCCTTACTACTTTTCCTATAGGCAGTGTTGTTTTGTCTACATGGTTCTCTGTAAATCCTTACTTTTTTCAGTGATATATTAAAGCATCACTTGCTGTAGGGAAAAATCATTCCTAATACATTTACTCTTTTGTTGTATGCTGTTGTTTAAGAAGGAGATAAAAATGTAAACACCCACTAGTCTCAGTTCTAA
Source organism: Macaca mulatta (assembly GCF_049350105.2). Classification (NCBI taxonomy): domain Eukaryota; kingdom Metazoa; phylum Chordata; class Mammalia; order Primates; family Cercopithecidae; genus Macaca; species Macaca mulatta. The sequence continues at coordinate 80,101,956 of NC_133420.1, forward strand.
GTTATTTTGCATGTGATTTGTGTTTCTGCTATCTAAAAAAGGGTTCAAATTTCTTTTGATATTTATGTTGTGCCTTCAATCTTTTATATAGGAAAGCAACAAGTAGATCTATTGCTTAGGGCATTATTTTCATTTTTGATAATCTATTTTGAATATTTTGCTTTCATTTAAAGTTCTGAGTGTGCAGGAGAATAGGTATGTTTGGATCATTTTTTGGAATTCCCTATTATTAAGGTATAGAGCAGCTTCTTCTGTCCAAACAAAAATAGATTTTTACTTTTTTTTTTTGCTGATTATCAACATTACGGCTCATTTTAAGTAATTCAGAAAATATAGGAAAATGTAAAAATTGTTTTGAAACCCGTCAACCACTGAGTATCACTGTTGACATTCTAGCCTTTTAGTCTTTTTATTCCCTATGCATGCTCAGTTTTTTCTGCAAATACTGAATGTAGTTATAGAAAAAGTGAGGCCTTAAATAATTATGCCTCAGAATAAAAATTTGGAAAAACCTGACTGAAAGGAAAGCAGTAGGTAAATTTTAAACCCTAATATTCTTGACCAAAGTTGAAGCAAAATTTTCTTTTTCATGTTTTTCTGTCTTGTTTAGCCACAAAGCAATAGCACCCACAGTATGATAAGGATTATCTCTAGGAGTCATGCTCTTGTATGCCATTTTTTGTCCTCTTCATATATATCTGTTTATGTTTCTGTCCCGCAAGATTACTATTTCTTTTCAGGCTTAATTTACTAGTTTATTTATTTATCTTTATGCACTAGTCCAGTGGATCCGTTGAGATTGTTGTCTTTAGCTGATTTTCAGCAATTCTTATAGCTGTTCATTCCCTCATTTAATACATTTTAGTTGTTTGTATGAAACAGAACTCAATCCTTTAGATGTTTATAAATTAAAAAATTCAATTTCTCACAGGTTGGTGTCTCTCTATCTGTTATTTAAGAATGTTAACTTTAATTCATTTCACTTTAATTTTTTTTTTTTTTCTTTTGAGACAGGGTCACCCAGGCTGCAGTGCAGTGATGCCATCTTGGCTCACTGCAGACTCCACCTCCTGGGTTCAAGCAGTACTCGTGCCTCAGCCTCCTGAGTAGCTGGGGCTATAGGCGCACACCACTATGCCTAGCTAATTTTTTTATTTTTAGTCGAGACGGGATTTCTCCATGTTGGCCAGGCTGGTCTCGAGCTCCTGGCCTCAAGCGATCTGTCTGCATTGGCTTTCCAAAGTGCCGGGGTTACAAGTGTGAGCCACCACGCCCAGCCATGTGTTAATATTTCTGGTAGTAGAAATAAGTTTTTTTTTTTTTTTTTTGAGACAGAGTCTTGCTCTGTCGCCCAGGCTGGAGTGCAGTGGCCCAATCTCGGCTCACTGCAAGCTCCGCCTCCCGGGTTCACACCATTCTCCTGCCTCAGCCTCCTGAGTAACTGGGACTACAGGCACCCGCCACCACGCCCGGCTAATTTTTTTGTATTTTTTTAGTAGAGACGGGGTTTCACCGCGTTAGCCAGGATGGTCTCGATCTCCTGACCTTGTGATCCGCCCGCCTTGGCCTCCCAAAGTGCTGAGATTACAGGCACGAGCCACTGCGCCTGGCAATAAGTTTGATTTTTAAAAAATTTGCTGAGGCTTTTTTTTTTTGGCTCTTGTTGTGCATAGTCCTAATGCTTTTATTTTTGTTTTCCAGATTTTGTTGGCCCCCATTTGACCAAAAAAGTGATACTGAATTCCGAAAACATTGCTGTGAATGGATAAAAAGGATTTCTGTAAGTATTCTTTTTGTTAGAAGATACAGACTTTAAGAAGTTAAAAACTACTTTAACTCTTTAACTTTTTAGAGGTGAAATCTTTTTAATGCTTTAATGCTATCAGTATAAGCAAGGAAATACTAGTTAAAATAGTCTTCTTTGATGGTTTTTGGTTGGGATTCTATGTATTTCGAAGAAACCAGCTTTGCTGGCCAGGTGCACTGAAAATAGGTTTTAGACTTCCTGAGAGTTTATAGCACAGTTTTTGTTTAAAGAAAACTTTTTCAACTGTATATTATTTTAGTTTGCTTCCCCAGATAGTATCAATGATTGTGTCTGTATCATTATAATTGTTTTTTCTTACCAGGTCCACATAGAGTTTAGAAAAACCAAAACCCACAACGTTTAACTTGTGGTTTAAATGGAATAATTCTGATCAAATTCTTTTTTCTTTTTTCTTTTTTTGAGATGGAGTCTTGTTCTGTCACCCAGGCTGGAGTGCAATGGCACAGTCTTGGCTCACTGCAACTCTGCCTCCCAGGTTTGAACGATTCTCCCACCTCAGCCACCTGAGTAGCTGGGATTACAGCCATGTACTACCATGCCCAGATAACTTTTGTATTTTTAGTAGAGATGGGGTTTCACCATGTTGGCCAGGCTGGTCTTGAACTCCTGACCTCTAGTGATCTGTCTGCCTCGGCCTCCCAAAATGCTGGGATTACAGGTATGAGCCACCGCACCCAGTCCTGATCAAATTCTTTTATGCTTCAAAAACAGTATGATGAGGAGACAGTGGGCTGGGGGCTTACCCCCTTGGACTGTTTTGTACTCTGCTGCAGAGTTGGACATGTCCAAGCCACTGTGCTATGAAGAGGTACTAGGGAACCCCATGCCAACCTGTAGCATAGTGCTCATGAAAATGTGGGACTTCTATTGCAAGACTGTCACACCCTTTAACAAAAATAGTATGATGTAAATGTAAGAGTTTTTGTTAACAAAATCTTCAAATCATCTTACTTCTCTTCTTCATAGGGTGAATGTGGAAGTAGCTTTCCTCAAGTTGTTGGTTCACTATTTCTTTCTCCTGGTGGTCCTAAGTTTATTCATCTGATGTATCATTTTGCAAGATTTGTTGCAATGAAATATATTAAATCCAATGCTAAAAGTAAGTTCAACTTATAAAATACTTTTTTGTTTTGATTCTTAAATTTTTATTGTTCTTTACAGTTTTTAAATCATGAAGAGATCTTAGTAAAAGCAAGATAAGTTAAAACATTAATGTACCCCAAAAAGGAAATGGTTAATATTCTACTGGAACTGTACTTTGAAATCTTCTCATAATGAACATAGTTACTATTTATGTTTTTTTATTGTGTTCTAATACAAGGATTGGGAAACATTTCCCTTTTTTTTCCTCTAAGACAGAGTTTCACTCTCGTTGCCCAAGCTGGAGTGCAATGGCATGATCTCAGCTCACTGCAACCTCTGCCTCCCGGGTTCAAGAAATTTTCCTGCCTCAGTCTCTTGAGTAGCTGGGATTACAGGTGTGTGCCACCATGCCTGGCTAATTTTTTGTATTTTTGGTAGAAACGGGGTTTTACCATGTTAGCCAGGGCTGGTCTTGAACTCTTTACCTCAGATGATCTGCCCACCTGGGCCTCTGAAAGTGTTGGGATTACAGGCGTAAGCTGATGCGCCTGGCTTTTTTTTTTTTTTTTGAGACGGAGTTTTTGCTCTTGTTGCCCAGGCTGGACTGCAATAGCGTGATCTCGGCTCACTGCAACCCCTGCCTCCTGGGTTCAAGCGATTCTCCTACCTCACCCCCTGAGTAGCTGGGATTACAGGCATGCGCCTCCACGCCTGGCTAATTTTGTATTTTTAGTAGAGATGGGATTTCTCCCTGTTGGTCAGGCTGGTCACAAACTCCTGACTTCAGGTGATCTGCCCGCCTTGGCCTCTCAAGGTGTTAGGATTACACCAAAGTGTTAGGATTACAGGCATAAGGCACCACGCCCGGCCTTTTTTGTTTTTTTTTTTTAATACTGGGGTTGCACCATATTTCCCAGGCTGGTGTTGAATGCCTGTGCTCAGGCAGTCTTCCTGCCTTGGCCTCTTAAAGTGCTGGGATTACATACATGCGTGAGCCACCGCTCCTGGCGACAATTGATACTTTTATCACTAGTGTATGGATAATGTCTGTTTTCCTAAAGGCTCATTAACATAGTATGTGACCAGACCTTTTTTTTTTTTTTTTTTTTTGAGATCGAGTCTCGCTCTGTTGCCCAGGCTGGAGTGCAGTGGCGTGGTCTCGGCTCACTGCAAGCTTTGTCTCCTGGGTTCACGCCATTCTCCTGCCTCAACCTCCCGAGTAGCTGGGATTACAGGCGCCTGCCACCACACCTGGCTGATTTTTTGTATTTTTTAGTAGAGACGGGGTTTCACCGTGTTAACCAGGATGGTCTTGATCTCGTGACCTCGTGATCCGCCAGCCTTGGCCTCCCAAAGTGCTGGGATTACAGGCGTGAGCCACTGCGCCCGGCCTGTGACCAGATACTTTAATCTTTTCAGTCTGATAGGTTACAGTGGGATCTCAGTATAGTTTTAATTTGTATTTCTCTTATTAGTGAGGTTGAAAATTGTTTCATGTTTAAGAGCAATTTGTACTTAAAAAAAAATGTTTATTTTTTGGCTGGGTGTGGTGGCTCATGCCTGTAATCCCAGCACTTTGGGAGGCCGAGGTAGGCAGATCACTTGAGGTCAGGAGTTCAAGACCAGCCTGACCAACATGGTGAAACCCCATCATTACTAAAGTACAAAAATTAGCTGGGCATTGTGGTGGGCACCTGTAATCCCAGCTACTTGGGGAGGCTAAGGCACGAGAATTGCTTGAACCTGGGAGGCAGAGGGTGCAGTGAGCCAAGATTGTAGTACAGAATTCCAGCCTGGGCAATAGAGCAGACTCAGTCTCAAAAAAAAAATTTTATTTTTTTTAGAGATAGGGTGCGTCTCCCTATGTTGGCCAGGCTAGTTTTGATTTGAACTCCTGGTCTCAAGTAATCCTCCCACCTCAGCCTCCCAAAGTGCCAGGATTTCAAATGTAATATGAGAATGTTTCCAATTTTTCTGCTAGTGGATGATCTGCCCCAATTACATGTAATACAAACTGTTTTATATAAAATATGCATGTTTGGATTTAATAAGGCATAAGACTTGTAAGCATGGATTGTCCTATTTCTGGATTTAAACCAATTCAGTCAAAATGTTCAGTCTCTAGGTAACTTCTAAATTCGGTAAACTCATTTCTTGTTAAATATTTAGTAATTCTGATGATTTCTTTGTTTTTCTTTTTTCCCTAGACGAAGTCTCACTCTGTTGCCCAAGCTGGAGTGCAGTGGTGTGATCTCGGCTCACTGCAACCCCTACCTCCTGGGTTCAAGCGATTCTACTGCCTCATCTTCCTGAGTAGCTGGGACTACAGGCACACGCCACCATGTCTGGCTAATTTTTTTGTATTTTTAGTAGAGATGGGGTATCACTATGTTGGCCAGGCTGGTTTCGAACTCCTGACCTTGTGATCCGCCCGCCTCAGCCTCCCAAAGTGCTGGGATTACAGGCATGAGCCACCATGCCCGGCAAATTCTGGTGGTTTCTCTGAGGCAATACTAGGACCTGGATAAGCAACGTTAATGCACTGTGGAAGTCCCTGATTTTCAGAATACTCATGTTTTTGTTGTATTGAGCCATGTTAAAGTAGGATTTATTACAGGTAAAAACCTGAACTCTGAAATATTTATATGGGTTATTCTCAGGTCTACTTTGGTTTTTAGTAACACAGTGAATAATTATTTGAGAAATGAACAGTGGTTTTATTTGGTTATCCTGTCCTATTGTCTTACTAGGAGGAAAAGTAAACTGATGGCAGCAGTGGAGATGATGTGATCCTCTCTTACCTTTTTATATTGACTTTCTTCCTTTGTTAAAAGGTTCTGTGGCTGGGCACGGTGGCTTACGCCTGTAATCCCAGCACTTTGGGAGGTCAGGGCGGGCGAATCATGAGGCCAGGAGATTAAGATCATCCTGGCTAACACGGTGAAACCCCGTCTCTACTAAAAATACAAAAAATTAGCTGGGCTTGGTGGCGGACACCTGTAGTCTCAGCTACTCAGGAGGCTGAGGCAGGAGAATGGCATGAACCCGGAAGAAGGAGCTTGCATTGAGCTGAGATCCCGCCGCTGCACTCCAGCCTGGGTGACAGAGGGAGACTCCGTCTCAAAAAAAAAAAAAAGAAAAAAAATATTCTTTTTGGAAGCAAAGTAGCTCTTATTATAATTTGAGATATCTGGCCGGGCGCAGTGGTTCAAGCCTGTAATCCCAGCACTTTGGGAGGCCGAGACGGGCGGATCACGAGGTCAGGAGATCGAGACCATCCTGGCTAACACAGTGAAACCCCGTCTCTACTAAAAAATACAAAAAACTAGCCGGGCGAGGTGGCGGGCGCCTGTAGTCCCAGCTACTCGGGAGGCTGAGGCAGGAGAATGGCGTGAACCCGGGAGGCGGAGCTTGCAGTGAGCTGAGATCCGGCCACTGCACTCCAGCCTTGGCGACAGAGCAAGACTCCGTCTCAGAAAAAAAAAAAAAAAAAAAGAGATATCTATAAATAAATACACTATAGATATAAATGTATTTCTAGACGTCTCAAATTATAATAAGAATGTTTTTAGGTAGATGCCCTCCGAAAATTTTTAATTGTGTAAAATAACTCACCTTTAGAAATCTTTTTTAGTTGCCTGCCTTAAAAAAAGGTCATCTTACTTTCCATTAACATTAGTTGTGTCGGGCTGAGTGTGGTGGCCTGTAATCCCAGCCCTCTGGGAGACTGAGACAGGAGGATCCCTTGAGTCCAGGAGTTCAAGACTAGCCTCGGCAACACCTTGAGACCCAGTCTCTACAAAAAATACTAAAAAAACAATTAGTTGGGCATGGTGGTATGTACTTGTAGTCTCAGCTACTGTGGAGGCTGAGGTGAGAGGACTGCTTGAACCCAGAAGGTTGAGGCTGCAGTAAGCTATACTTGTGCCACTGCACTTCAGCCTGGGCAATACAGTGAGACCCTGTCTCAAAAAAACAGCCCCAAATACCAAAACAAAACGTTAGTTGTATTGTTATATATTTATGGTATACTAGCTTTTGGGGAGTTGTTAGTTACATGATGTTAATTTCTTAATATTAAAATTCAACATTTTTGGTATTTATTAGCTTGTAAATCTGTTTTCCTTTTTTAAAAAGTCAATCAAATTTAGCAGTGGGAGATTGTATACCATCAATGTTAGTGACACTAGTGTTCAATTCTGATAACCCACTACTATCAGACCAGCCTGTTTTCTATAATCTTAATTGTGTTCCGTGTAGATTCTTCTCATCATTTTGTAGAGACATTTAACATAAAACCACAGGACTTGCACAAATGCATTGCCAGATGCCATTTCGCACGTAGCAGATTTTTACAAATTTTGCAAAGAGAAGATTGTGTTACCCAAAAATATCAGGAAAATGCGCAGTAAGTAGTACCTTGATAGAAAATAATTTCTTTCTTTTGAACAGATGTCACCAATATAATGTCAGCAGAAATAATCCATGCCTACCTCAAAACCCTGGTGATTATTTTTCCATTTTAAAGTCAGATAACTTTTTTTTTTTTTTTTTTTTTCCCTATCTGAGACAGGGTCTGGTTCTGTCACCTAGGCTCTTAAGCTGGAATTCAGTGGTGTGATGTCGGCTCACCACAGCCTCTGCTTCCCAGGCTTAAGTCATCCTCCCACCTCAGCCTCCAGAGTACCTGGGATTGTAGGCGCAGGCCACCATTCCCAGCTAATTTTTGTGTTTTTAATAGTAACGGGGTTTCACCATGTTGCCCAGGCTGATCTCGAACTTCTGAGCTCATGCAGTCTGCCTGTCTCAGCCTCCCAAAGTGTCAGGATTACAGGCATGAGCCACTGTGGCTATAGTCAGATAACTTCTGCATAAAATATTTTAAAACTTTAGGCATACTATAAATGTAAGTTTAGAGAAAAAGAAAAGATCACTGTATTTATTGATTTATTTATTTATTTTGGGATGGAGTCTCGCTCTGTTGCCCAGGCTTGAGTGCAGTAGTGGAATCCTGGCTCACTGCAACCTCCACCTCCTGGGTTCAAATGATTCTCCTGCCTCAGGCTCCTGAGTAGCTGAGATTACAGGCGCCTACCACCACGCCTGGCTCATTTTCTTTTTTGTATTTATAGTAGTGATGGGGTTTTGCCATGTTGACCGTGCTGGTCTTGAACTCCTGACCTCAAGTGGTCCACCTGCCTTGGCCTCCCAAAGTGCTGGGATTGCAGGTGTGAGCCACTGTGCCCGTCCCACTTTAGTTTAAAAAGTTCAGTTTTCTTTTCTTTTTTTTTTTTTTTTTTTTGAGACGGAGTCTCGCTCTGTCGCTCAGGCTGGAGTGCAGTGGCTGGATCACAGCTCACTGCAAGCTCCGCCTCCCGGGTTTACGCCATTCTCCTGCCTCAGCCTCCCGAGTAGCTGGGACTACAGGTGCCCGCCACCTCGCCCGGCTAGTTTCTTGTATTTTTTAGTAGAGACGGGGTTTCACCATGTTAGCCAGGATGGTCTCGATCTCCTGACCTCGTGATCCGTCCATCTTGGCCCCCCAAAGTGCTGGGATTACAGGCTTGAGCCACCGCGCCCGGCCGAAAAAGTTCACTTTTCTTATGTGCTTTGTAAATATGGAAATATATTTTAAAGTTGTAATTGTAGTGTTTATTTTATTTCATATCCTTTTTTGTCTTGATATTTCATTCTGTAAATTTTTCCATATTGCCATAGTGTATTACCATGTTTTTTTTTTTTTTTTTTGAGATGGAGTCTCGCTCTGTTGCCCAGGCTGGAGTACAGTGTCACAATCTTGGCTCACTCCAACCTCCCCCTCCCGGGTTCAAGCAATTTTCCTGCCTCAACCTCCCAAGTAGCTGGGATTACAGGCGCATGCCACCATGCCTAGCTAATTTTTGTAGTTTTTAGTAGAGAAGGGGTTTTGCCATGTTGGCCAGGCTGGTCTGGAACTCCTGACCTCAGGTGATCCACCCACCTCAGCCTCCCAAAGTGCTGGGATTATAGGTGTGAGACACTGCACCATGCCAGTATATTACTTTTAATGTCCATTAGTCCGATTAGTGGGTATTTCGTTAAGTAGATATTCTTTCAGGTAGGTAGTCATCATTTTTTAAAACCACTTAATGCTATTTTATATTTAGGTTCAGGGGCTCAAGTGATCTTCCTGCCATGTCTGGGAGTACAGGCGTGTGCTACCACACCCAGCTAATTTTAAAATTTTTTTGTAGAGACAGGGCCTTGCTTTGTAGCCAGGCTGGTCTCAAACTCCTGGCCTGAAGCCACTTTCCTGCCTCAGCCTCCCAAAATATAGGCATTACAGGTGTGAGCCACCACACCTGGCCTAATTTCTTTTTTGCAACTGTAGACAATTACAGTAGGATAACTTTGTAGAATGCTTTGTTGTATTTTACTAAAGCTATAGAATCCTTTGAAATTAACTGAAATGTTGCCTGACTGTATTAGATAACATTTAAATTTATCCCCTGGGTATGTGAGATAAGGATAAGAGCAGAGTCGTCTTACTAACCTCCATCATTCTAATCAGAGAGGGTATACTAACCTACGAGTCCTAGGTCCATCTCAGTAGGAGCCTGTATGTTGAATCACTTGTGTGATAAAGAGAGTTTAGAGTCCTTTAGCTTGCTGGTGGCTGTACCCAGAGGCCTTGATCAAGGATATGCAAAGGGAAAATAGAGAAGTGGGCTATACTAATTAATTGTAATGGTATTATAGTTGTCATTTTGTATGTTTTCTTGCAGATTATCAGTTAAGCAGGTACGAAACTTGAGATCTGAATGTGTAGGACTGGAAAACCAAATAAAGAAGTAAGTGACTTTTAGAGCTAGAAGTTGCCTTAGAGACTAGTTTAGCATTTGCATTTTACAGGTGAGAAAACAGATTCCCACAAACATTAATTAAAATAATATATCAATAGCCAGATGATGATAGGATTAGAGCATAGTTATGACTGCTAGTCCAGTTCTTCTAATAAATTATTATCGCTTTCAGATTAAATTTTATTTTTTGTTGGGGTGGTTGTTGGTGGGTGGGTTTGCACTGATTAGCTCTTTGGATATTAAATTGCCATGTGATTTTTCATGTGACTAACTAGGTTATTTAATTTTTATTAGAATGGAACCCTATGATGACCACAGTAATATAGAAGAAAAAATTCAAAAGGTGAGACAACTTATAAAAGGAGAAATTTAATCTTTTAAAATTCTGTGATATGCAGTGTTTGCTCAGTTGGTGGGACTCTTATAGTCTATTTAGCACAATTTTTTTTTTTTTTTTTTTTTTTTGGAGATGGAGTCTCGCTCTGTTGCCCGGGCTGGAGTACAACAGATTTTGGCTCACTACAACCTCCGACTCCTGAGTTCAAGTGATATTCTTGCCGCAGCCTCCTGAGTAGCTGAGATTACAAGCATGCGCTACCACGCCTAGCTAATTTTGTATTTTTAGTAGAGACAGAGTTTCACCATGTTGGCCAGGCTGGTCTTGAACTCCTGAGCTCAGATGGTCTGCACGCCTTGACCTCCCAAAGTGCTGGGATTACAGGCATGAGCCACCACGCCCAGCCTCCCTTCCCCTCCCCCTTCCCCTCCCCTTTCTGAAATGGAGTCTCACTCTCCCAGGCTGGAGTGCAGTGGCATGGTCTCGGGCTCACTGCAACCTCCGCCTCTTGGGTTCAAGCGATTCTCCTACCTTAGCCTCCCTAGTGGGTGAGATTACAGGTGCATGCCAATATGTGCAGCTAATTGTTATATTTTTGTAGAGACAGGATTTCACCATGGTGGCCAAGCTGGTCTTAAATTCCTGACCTCAGGTGATCCGCCTGCCTCGGTCTCCCAAAGTGTTGGGATTACAGACGTGAGCCACTGCGCCCGGTCCCATTTCTTTTTATAGTACTATTACTTTTTTCTTTTTTTAAACTCATAGGTCGTATGTATAAAGATATTAATGGAGTGCCTTTAAAACACTTGAATATAATGGAAAAATGAACTTATAATTCATAAGCTTAATTATATTCAAAAGGGTTTTTAGATATGATTAATTAAAAATTCTCCACCCCAGTACAAAAAGCTCTGCTTGATTGTAGTATAACCTTGTCAGTTACAAGGTTATACTTGTCAGTGGTATTAATTTATCTAAGTAAAATGGGTTAACTGCAGGGAGATGTTAAGTATGAAAGGAAAATGAGGAATTAAAATGAGGCTGGTTTGGCAGGAGGGAGGATTCTGACAAATGAAAATGATCTGAGACCTCCAGAGTTTGACTTTGATGTGAGTTAAGTATTTTCTTAGGTTTTCTTTTTTTTTTTTGGATAAAATTTCTCTCAAGCTCTTTATTGTGATTCTGTGATTGCCACGCCAAGCTGCTGTGGGTATAAATTTGGCTTCCAAGGCACATTGTCACTTGTAAAGGTGAGCGCCCTCTTAAGGAAATATTTTTATTCAGTGAATGCTTATTGATATCTGATATGTGCTAGGTATCTTGTAGATATTAGGGCCAAAACAATGAGGAGAACAGGCAAGGCAAAGTCACTTCCTTCATGGTATTTTCCATTTAGTGAATCTCTTATTGCAAATTATATAATTAAAATAATTTGCAGAACCTATTAAAGTTTTCACAGCAGTCTCTTCTGAGTTTGGTTCATATTTGTTTTCTCTGAGTACAGTCAACTTTGAGCCCTTGACAAGATAAAAATCTAGACTTGGAAAATCTGAGAACCAGATCCTAGATAATTACAGATTCATCAAGGAAATGCCATCCTGTGAGACCTCTAGACTGCTAGCCAATGAGTGTTCCTTTGGGAACAGCTTTACCTTGCCATGCAACATGTCAGAGATACTTAGGGTGGCACACACCTATAGTTTCACCTACTCAGGAGGCTGAGGCAGGAGGATTGTTTGAGCCCGGGAGCTCAAGGCTGCAGTGTGCTCTTGTTGTGTCAATGGACTCCAGCTTGGGCAACAGAGCGAGACCCGTCTTAAAAAAAAAAAAAAAGAGGTGGGGGCACAGTGGCTCACACCTGCGAGCACTTTGGGAGGCCAAGATGGACAACGGATCACTTGAGGCCAGGAGTTCAAGGCCAGCCTGGCCAACATGGTGAAACCCTGTCTCTACCAAAAATAAAAAAAGTAGCCTGGTATGGTGGTATTCTCCTGTAGTCCCAGCTACTTGGGTGGCTGAGGCACGAGAATCACTTGAACCTGGGAGGCAAAGGTTGCAGTGAGCCAAGATTGTGCCACTGCACTCCAGCCTGGGTGACAGAATGAGACCCTGTTTCAAAAAAAAAAAAAGAAAAAAGGAAAAAAAAAGTGAACTAATTAGAGATATTTAATACTGTATTTTTATCATACAGGAAGAACATGTGTATAATTATATTTCTCCACCTCCCTGCCTCTTTTGTAAATTCTGTTAAAGCATAACGTATATACAAGAAATGTGTAACTCATAAGTATATAGCTTGACAAATTTTCACAAAGTGAACATGTCCATGTAACCAATATCGTTTAAGGAATAGAATGTTACCAGCACCCTAGAATCCTCCTTGAACCTGTTTAGTTTACACTGTTTCCCCCCATGGGGAAACAGTGCCCTCACGTGTTACACTAAAGATTAGTTTTGCCTGTTTTTGAGCTTCATATAAATGCGAGTATATAGAATATATTCTTTTGTGTCTGACTTTGGCTCAACATTGTTTATGGTATTTATCCATGCTATTGTGTGTAATCATAGTGTGTTTATTCTCATTGCTGCTTAGTGTTCTATTTTATGGACATAGCACCAGTGTACCCTTTTTACTGTAGATGGACCTTTGGATTGTTTCTACTTTTTGATTATTACAAACAGACATTCTATGAGTATTCTTTTTTTTTTTTTTTGCAAGGATCCTGGGCTTAAGGGATCCTCTTACCTCAGTCTTCTGGGTAACTGGGATTACAGGTATGCGCCACTGTGCCTGCCTAAATATTCTTGTATATCAATTTTAATGAATATAGATTAGTATATGCCTAAGATTTTTTGTTTTTAATGAGGCATAATTTCCCACACTTTAACTTCCTCAAACTGAATGACTTAAAATTGAGATGTAGTAGTTTTTTTCTCTTGAAAAATTTTTTTATTTTTTTTACTGAGATGGAGTTTTACTCTGTCCCCCAGGCTGGAGTACAGTGGCGCGATCTCTGCTCACTGCACCCTCAGCCTCCCAGGTTCACGCCATTCTCCTGCCTCAGCCTCCCGAGTAGCTGGGACTACAGGCTCCCGCCACCACGCCCGGCTAATTTTTTGTATTTTTAGTAGAGACGGGGTTTCACTGTGTTAGCCAGGATGGTCTCGATCTCCTGACCTTGTGATCTGCCCACTTCGGCCTCCCAAAGTGCTGGGATTACAGGTGTGAGCCACCGCGCCTGGCTTCTCTTGAGAAATTTTAAAAATTATTTCTCCCCAAATGATCTTTGGTAGATTGATTACATGTCAGCATATAGAAAAGGCTAACTGTATCTTGCATAAGATTTCTTAGATTTGGAGCTGGGTGCAGTGGTGCATGCCTTTAGTCCCAGCTACTTGGGAGGCTGATGTGGGAAGATTGCTTGAGCCCAGGAATTTGAGTCTGGTCTGGGCAACATAGTAAGACCCCATCTCTAAAAACAAAAAAATTCTTAGATTTGTTTGAAAATTATAGTGAGCTAGATTCTCCTGATACATTTTTCAAAAATTTCCTTTGGAAATAAAATCCAAAGGGAGTTTTAAACTATGAAAGTATAATTATTTAATTTTCTTACTAGAAATCATTCTAGGAAATTTGTTACTAAGAGTGAACATATATTTACATTTAAAAAATATATATATGGATTATGTGCGAACTTTAATATTTTCTTTTTGTTTCCAAAGGTTCGGTCTTTGTGGGCTTCAGTGAATGAAACGCTCATGTTTTTGGAAAAAGAGAGAGAAGTTGTTAGTTCGGTCCTTAGTCTTGTTAACCAATATTATGCTTTAGATGGAACTGATGTTGCTATTAATATTCCAAGGCTCTTACTTGACAAGATTGAGAAACAAATGTTTCAGGTAAGCATTTGATATTAAGGAAGCTTTTGAGAAAACTCTTGTGATGTAATTGTATATTTTCTTGCAGTGTTCTTCTGCTTTCAGAATTTCTTTCTTTTTTTTGAGGCAGAGTTTTGCTCTTATTGCCTAGGCTGGAGGGCAGTGGCATGGTCTTGGCTCACTGTAATCTCCGCCTCCTGGGTTCAAGCGATTGTCCTGCCTCAGCCTCCCAAGTAGCCGGGATTACAGGCATGTGCCACCACGCCCAGCTAATTTTGTATTTTTAGTCGGTGGGGTTTCTCCATGTTGGTCAGGCTGGTCTTGAACTCCAGACCTCAGGTGATCCACCCCCCTCGGCCTCCCAAGGTGCTGGGATTACAGGCGTGAGCCACCGCATCTGGCCTTTCTCTTTTCTTTCAGATAAACTTTAATGATAAAAAACATAAGTATTTTTATGTAATAGTTTATTATTATAATAACCTATAGTTCACCAATTTTTTTCTCCTCCTGATTCCTTAGTTGCACATAGGAAATGTTTATGAGGCTGGAAAACTGAACCTCTTAACAGTTATTCAGTTATTAAATGAAGTCTTGAAAGTGATGAAATATGAACGTTGTCAGGCTGATGAGGCAAGATTGACGGTAGACCTTCACTACCTTGAAAAAGAGACCAAATTTCAGAAGGAAAGATTATCAGATCTGAAGCATATGAGGTACTCTAAAAAGATCTGTTATTTTACTGTGGGAGGAGTAGGGTGGTTTTCTTAACAAAACTCGTATAACTTTAATAGCTCTTCAGCTTTGGCAAACAAGTATGAGAATTCTAGTACTCAAAAACCTTACATAATCAACTCTTGGAGATACATGTGAAGCAGAAAGGAAAAGGAAAATTAGTGGGATGAATGATTTGCCCTGAATGATAATTTTTTTATGAAATAATTTTAGCTTTTCTGTAGTTTTCCTTTTGTTGGGTCTAATTATAAAACTGGGCCTTAGAAAAGGTTTTTTTTTTTGAGATGGAGTTTCGCCCTTGTTGCCCAGGCTAGAGTGCAATGGTGCGATCTTGGCTCACTGCAACCCCTGCCTCCTGGGTTCAAGTGATTCTCCTGACTTAGCCTCTCGAGTAGCTAGGATTATAGGCATGTGCCGCCACACCTTACTAATTTTGTATTTTTAGTAGAGATGGGTTTTCTCCATGTTGGTCAGGCTGGTATCGAACTCCTGACCTCAGGTGATCCACCCGCCTCGGCCTTCCAAAGTTCTGGGACTATAGGTGTGAGCCACCAAGCTCGGCCTCTTTTTTTGAGACAGAGTCTTGCTCTGTTGCCCAGGCTGGAGTGCAATGGCATGATCTCCCCTGACTGCAACCTCCATCTCCCGGGTTCACACGATTCTCCTGCCTCAGCCTCCCGAGTAGCTGAGAATACAGGCATGTGCCATCACGCCTGGCTAATTTTTGTATTTGTAGTAGGGATGGGGTTTCACCATGTTGGCCAGGCTGGTCTCGAACTCCTGACCTTAGGTAATCGGCCTGCCTCAGCCACTTGAACAGTTTTTTAATTGAGCAGAAAGAATAGAAAGTATGGTATGCTTATAGGAATGGACAGAGAGTGGGAGTGAAAGTCCTACTCAAGTTTAGAGCAAGGAAGAAATTCTATTTTAAAAATAAATGGAGTAGCTGGGTGTGGTGGCTCACACTTGTAATCCCAGCACTTTGGGAGGCTTGAGGTAGGTGGATCACCTCAGGTCAGAAGTTCAAGACCATTCTGGCCAACATAGGGAAACCTTGTCTCTACCAAAAAGACAAAAATTAGCCAGGCATTTGCCTGTAATCCAGCTACTTAGGAGGCTGAGACAGGAGAATCACTTGAACCTGAGAGGAGGAGGTTGCAGTGAGCTGACATTGCGCCACTGCACTCCAGCCTGCGTGAGAGAGTGAGACTCCATCTCAAAAAAAAAAAAAAAAAAGAATAAATAAAATAGAGTAATAGATATATTATTGCTTTTTTTTTTTTTTTTCTTTTGAGACGGCATTTCCCTCTTTTTGCCTAGGCTAGAGCGCAATAGCACGATTTCGGCTTACTGCAACCTCTGCCTCCTAATTTCAAGTGATTCTCCTGCTTCAGCTTGCTGAGTAGCTGGGATTACAGGGGCGCGCCTCCGCGTCCGGCCAATTTTGTATTATTATTATTATTATTATTATTATTGTTTTTCAGTAGAGATAGGGTTTCACCATGTTAGTCAGGCTGGTCTCAAACTCCTGACCTCACGTGATCCACCCGCCTCGGCCTCCCAGAGTCTGGGATTACAGGTGTGAGGCACCGTACGCGGCCTCTTTTTGATTTTTTTTTTTTTTTTAACTTTTTTTAAAACTATTTATTTATTTTTTTATTTATATATATTTTTTGAGACAGAGTTTTACTCTTGTCTCCCAGGCTGGAGTGCATGGAGTGCAATGGCATGATCTTGGCTCACTGCAACCTCTGCCTCCTGGGTTCAAGTGATTCTCCTGCCTCAGCCTCCTTAGTAGCTGGAATTACAGGCACCCACTCCTACGCGTGGCTGATTTTTTTTTTTTTTTTTTTTTTTTTGAGACGGAGTCTCGCTCTGTCGCCCAGGCTGGAGTGCAGTGGCACGATCTCAGCTCACTACAAGCTCCGCCTCCTGGGTTCACGCCATTCTCCTGCCTCAGCCTCCCAAGTAGCTGGGACTACAGGCGCCCGCCAACTCGCCCGGCTAGTTTTTTTGTATTTTTTAGTAGAGAGGGGGTTTCACTGTGTTAGCCAGGATGGTCTCGATCTCCTGACCTCGTGATCCGCCCGTCTCGGCCTCCCAAAGTGCTGGGATTACAGGCTTGAGCCACCGCGCCCGGCCGATTTTTTTGTTTTGTTTTGTTTTTTGTTTTTTTGAGACGGAGTCTCGCTCTGTTGCCCAGGCTGGAGTGCAGTGGCGTGATCTCGGCTCACTGCAAGCTCCGCCTCCCGGGTTCACGCCATTCTCCTGCCTCAGCCTCCCAAGTAGCTGGGACTACAGGCACCCGCCACCACACCCTGCTAGTTTTTTGTATTTTTATAGAGACAGGGTTTCACCATGCTAGCCAGGATGGTCTCGATCTCCTGACCTCGTGATCCACCTGCCTCGGCCTCCCAAAGTGCTGGGATTACAGGCGTGAGCCACCGTGCCCAGCCTGTGTGGCTGATTTTTGTATTTTTCGTAGAGACGAGGTTTCACCACATTGGCCGGGCTGATCTTGAACTCCTGGCCTCAGGTGATCCGCCCGCCTTGGCCTCCCACAGTGCTGGGATTACAGGCATGAGACACTGCTCCCTGCCTTCTTTATGGTCATAAAAAGAGAAAGGTATTTTAGGTTCTGAATATTCACCTGTGAGAAGTTAATTTTTATGTGGTATATTGATTGAACTTTCAGTTCCATTTCCTTCCACTTCTCTACAACTATTGTTATTTTCTTAAATTTGACTCAGTGCTTTTTTTGTATCTTCATATGTTGAATAAAGTTTTTTTATGCTGTTATAGGTATAGGATAAGAGATGATCTCACAACTATAAGACAATCTGTTGTTGAAAAGCAAGGAGAATGGCATAAAAAGTGGAAAGAATTTCTTGGTTTGTCTCCTTTCAGTCTAATTAAAGGTTGGACTCCAGTAAGTAATGTTGACTTGCCCCTGTTCTCCCCGCCCCACTTTTTTTTTTTTTGAGACAGTGTCTTGCTCTGTTGCCCAGGCTGGAGTAGAGTGGCATGATCATAGCTGGCTGGACTACAGTGGCACAATCATAGCTGGCTGGAGTACAGTGGCACGATCATAGCTGGCTAGAGTACAGTGGCATGATCATAGCTTGTTGTAACCTTGAACTTCCGGGTTCAAGCAATCCTCCCACCTCAGCCTTCTGAGTAGCTGGGACTACAGGTGTGCACCACCAAGCCTGGCTAAGTTTTTCTTTAATTTTATAGATAGGGTCTCCCTGCATTGCCAAGGCTGGTCTCAAACTCCTAGACTCAAGTGATCTTCCTGCCTCGGCCTCCCCAAAGTACTGGGATTACAGGTGTGAGCCACTGCACTCAGCCAATTTGCCCTTTGGAGAATAGTTTAATAAATGGCAATTTGTGAATTTATTGTGTTATGAATGACCTAGAAATGTTGTATGTATGTCATCTTTGCATTTGAGTCTAAAGTTTCTATGTTATGGTTTCTGTAATTTTTCTAAATATATATATAATATAATATCCATAAGTTGCTGTTGTCATTTACAGTTAATATTTTTAGATTTGAAGGATTGTATTAAAAGGAAAACAATTATTATTATTATTATTTTTTGAGACGGAGTCTTGCTCTGTTGCCGAGGCTGGAGTGCAGTGGCACGATCTCAGCTCACTGCAACCTCTGCCTCCCAGGTTCAAGTGGTTCTGCTGCCTCAGCCTCCCGAGTAGCTGGGGCTAAAGGTGCCTGCCACCATGCTCGGCTAATTTTTTTATTTTCAGTAGAGATGGGGTTTCACCATGTTGGTCAGGCTGGTCTTGAATACCTGACTTCAGGTGATCCACCCACCTCTGCCTCCTAAAGTGCTGTGATTACAGGCGTGAGCCACTGTGCCCAACCAGAAAGCAAGACTCCTCTTGATGTGAAGTACTGTGATGTTTGAGAAATTCAAGAACTAAGTAATCCCCCTTGCTCCTAATGTTGTACTTTGCTTTAAAAATAGTTATAGGGCTGGGCATGGTGGCTCACACATGTCATCCCATTGTTTTGGGAGGCTGAGGCAGGAGGATCATTTGAGGCCAGGAATTGGAGACCAGCCTGGACAACATAGTGAGACCCCTTCTCTACTAAGAAAAACCCCCAAAACTGGGTGTTGTGGTATGTCCTTGTAGGCTTAGCTACTCAAGAGGCTGAGGTGGGAGGACTGCTTAAGCCCAGGAGTTTGAGGCTGCAGTGAGCTATGATAATGTCATTGCACTTTAGCTTGGACGAGGGAGTGAGACCCTGTCTTTAAGAAAAATAAACAAATAAAAATAGTTATCTGATACATGCTTGGTAATTCTGTCTTTCTTAGGGAGAAAATAATCTATTCATAGATTAACTCAGCATTGTTATTGTAGTAGTTAGCAAATATGTTTACTTCAAAATTGTGAATTTTCTGTTTTAAGTCTGTAGATCTTTTACCACCAATGTCTCCCCTTTCATTTGATCCTGCCTCAGAAGAAGTATATGCAAAGAGTATTCTTTGTCAGTATCCTGCTTCACTTCCAGGTTGGTTATTTATTTGTTTTTCTCTTTGAAACCTCCTTTCTGTCATTCTTTTTCATTATTATAATAGTTCTTTATATTTCTTGTCTTTTTCCTCCATTTTTTTTTATTGTGGTGAAATGCATGTAACCTAAGATTCACAGTTTCAGTTATTGCAAAGTATACAGCTCAGTGGCATTTAGTACATTTACAGTGTTGTGCAGTCATCATCACTATCTAGTTTCTGAACTTTATCTTTGATTTTTTTTGAGACAGGGTCTCACTCTGTTGCCCAAGCTGGAGTGCAGTGGCACAATCTCAGCTCACTGTAGCCTTGACTACCTCAGGCTCAAGTGATCCTCCCACCTCAGCCTCTCACATAGCTGGGACTGGAGGTGTGCGCCACCACACCTGGCTAATTTTTGTAATTTTTTTTTTGTAGAAATGGGATTTCACTGTATTGCCCAGGCTGGTCTTGAACTCCTGGGCTCAAATGATTGACCTGTCTCGGCCTCCCAAAGTGCTGGGATTACAGGTGTGAGCCACTGAGCCCCAGCAGCCAGAATATTTTCATCATCTCAAAAAAACCCTCTAACCCATTAACCAGTCACTTCCATTTTCCCCGTTAGTCCCTGGCAGCCAGTAATGTACTTGTTTTTTTTTTTTTTCCTGAGATGGAGTCTTGCTCTGTTGCCCAGGCTGGAATGCAGTGGTGCAATCTCAGCTCACTGCACCCTCCATCTTGGGTTCAAGCAATTAATGCTCTTGCCTCAGCATCCTGAGTAGCTGGTATCACAGGTATGTGCCACCACACCTGGCTAATTTTTTTTTTTTTTATTTTTGGTAGAGACGGGGTTTTACCATGTTGGTCGGGCTGGTCTTGAGCTCTTGACCTAAAATGATCTGCCCGTCTTGGCCTCCCAAAGTGCTGAGATTATAGGTGTGAGCCACTGCGCCCAGCCCATTAATGTACTTCTTATGTCTATGGATTTGCCTGTTCTGGATATTTCATATAAATGAAATCATATAATATGAGGCCTTTTGTTTCTGGCTTCTTTCACTTGCATTGTTTTTAACTTTGCACAATGTTTTCTTGAACTGATTCCAAGCAATTCTCCTTCCTTGGCCTCCCGAAATGCTGGGATTATAGGTGTGAGGCACCACATGTACAGTATTTTCAAGTTTTTTACATCTTGTAGCATGTATCAGCCTTCAATTTTTAAAAATCAGATTCGTTGAGTTATAATTCATATATCATACAGTTCACTCATTGAAAATGTATGATTTCTTGGTTTTTGCTAAATTCACAAATATGTGTAACCATCATCACAATTGTAAACATTTTCATCACCTGAAAAAGAAACCTCATACCCTTTAGCTATTAACCTCCAATCCCCCTTCACTTCTCCAGTTCAAAGCAATTACGAAGATATTTTCTGTCTCCAGATTTCCCTGTTCTGGATTTTCATATGGATGGAATCATATCATATATAGACTTTTGTGACTGGCTTCTTTCACTTAGCATAGCGTTTTCAAAGTTCATCTAAGTTGTAGCATGTATCAGTCAGTATTGCATTCCTTTTTTATGAATATATGCCATTGTATGCCTCTACCACATTTTGTTTATCCATTCGTCTGTTGATGGACATTTGGGTTGTTTTCACCTTTTGGCTATTATGAATAATGCTTCTATAAACATTCTGTACAGGTTTTTTGTGGAAGCTCACAATTTTTTTTTAACATGAAAGAATAGTACAATAATTAACCTGTGTTAATTAGCACATGTGTACAAGACAATTAGGTTCAGTAAATAGAGGATAGATAAGGAATGAATGAATAAAAAACAAATTATACAGCCAAATTGGAGCAGGTAATAGTTGTAGGCTGTAGTTCACTCAGGCGAAAGGTCATGACAGCAGTTAGCACAGGACTCAATCACTGGGATAGGTAAATGGTTTGAGAGTCAGGTGTATTTGGGGAGGACACTGGTTGGGAAAGATTATAGACCAGAGAGCAAGGCTCAGTTTAGGTGCAACCATGAGAGAAGACATAGAAAAGTCTGCATGGGGCTGTGCATAGTGGCTCACACCTATAATCCCAGCACTTTGGGAAGCTGAGGGTGGAAGATTGCTTAAGCCCAGGAGTTCGAGACCAGCCTGGACAACATAGTGAGACCCAGTCTCTACAAAAAATGAAAAATTAGCCAGGCATGGTGGTATGTGTCTGTAGTCCTAGCTATTTAAGAGACTGAGGTAGGAGGATCATTTGAGCCCAGAAGTTCAAGGCACAATGAGCTATTACTGCTCCACTGCACAATGCTCTAGCCTGGACAACAGAGTAAGACCCTCTCTCTCTCTTTCTCTTTTTCTTAAGTTTTTTTGTTTTTTTTGAGACAGAATCTCACGCTGTCGTCCAGGTTGGAGTGCCGTGGTGTGATCTCGGCTCACTGCAACCTTCGCCTCCCGGGTTCAAGCAATTCTCCTGCCTCAGCCTCCCCAGTAGCTGGGATTACAGGCACACGCCGCCACGCCCAGCTAATTTTTTGTATTTTAGTAGAGATCAGGTTTCACCGTTTTGCCCAGGCTGGTCTCAAACTCCTGAGCTCAGGCAATCTGCCTGCCTAGACTCCCAAAGTGCTGGGATTACAGGTGTGAGCCACCGCACCTGGCCCTTTTTCTTAAATTTTAAATTCAAATTTTTTTTAAAATTAAAAATTAGTGTTATCCATTCTCAGGGGCCATGTTAATCTCTGTATTGTTCCAATTTTAATATATGTGCAGCTGAAGTGAGCATGAGACCCTGTCTCTTAAAAAAAATAAAAGGCTGCATGGTTTGATAAATGAAGAGGAGCTTCAGATAGAGCATTCTGGTTCCATGGTGGCTGTGGACAGTCCTTAATTATGGTAGAATTCTTTTGATAGCTCTTGGCTTCGTTTTTAACTCTTTTATTTTTATTTTTTATTTTTGAATTATTTCTCTCTCTCTCTTTTTTTTTTTTTCAAATCCACTAGTCAACAGAGCTCTTCGCATTGTGTTGTGTTTTCATTTCAGTTGGGAAAGGGCTTTTGCACTCTCACCAGGGTTAGTTTACCCCTTCGAATCTATGAAATTCTCATGTCCATTTGGAGGTTTCTCTACTTGCCTTTACACTGAGGGAAAATGTGTCCATTTAGGAAGTCCAGTTGGAAGTGGTACTCTGGGGAGTCCCCCCCTTTTTTTTCTCCTAGTATAGAACCTTGATCTGAGCTGGGCTACTTAAACATTATATTTTTTGTGGTAAAACAACCATTTCTGCCTTCCTGTACCTTTCATATTGCATCTTAATTTACTTTAAAAATGTTTTTTAAAATTATATTTCAGCATATTGAAAAGTACAGAGAATAATATTATAAATACTTGTTTATTAAACACCTTTTTGGCAAAGGTTTGCAATATTCACTTTAGGTTTTTTAAAATGTACATATATAGTTAATCCTTAGATATCCACCTTTCTTCACCTTCCTTACTGATTTCACAGAGGTAATCACTATTCTGAATCTAATCTTTAGTCTGATGTATGTTTATAAAATAAATTTGTTACCTATGTATAGACCTATAAATAATATGTAATATTGTTCTTCCTCTTTTTTAAAGTTTATAAATGAAATTTAAAAAATTATCTTCCAAAAGGTTCTTTGTTAATGTTTGTACTTTTCGTTTTTTTTTTTTTTGTTTTGTTTTTTGAGACGGAGTCTTGCTTTGTCGCCCAGGCTGGAGTGCAGTGGCACCATCTTGGCTCACTGCAAGCTCCGCCTCCTGGGTTCACATCATTCTCCTGCCTCAGCCTCCGAGTAGCTGGGACTACAGGCGCCCGCCATCTCGCCTGGCTAATTTTTTGTATTTTTAGTAGAGACGGGGTTTCACCGTGTTAGCCAGGATGGTCTCGATTTCCTGACCTCGTGATCCGCCCGCCTCGGCCTCCCAAAGTGTTGGGATTACAGGCGTGAGCCACCGCGCCCGCTAATGTTTGTACTTTTCAAAACAGGATCCAGAGAGGGTTAGTTCATTACATGTGATTGTTTTATTCTTAGTAACTTTTATTCTAGAATAATGCCTGTCTTTTTTTAATGACATTGATAAAAATTGTTTTTAACAATTACTGTGTTTAAATTGAGCAACATGATTGGTGACATTTTTGGTCTATTCTTTTGTTCTCCTTTTGAGAAGTGTATGTCAAAGTATATGCTTAGTTCTTGAACTCTGAATAGTAAAATTCTCAGTCTTTTTGTGAAAATGTCTTCATTTTCACTAATTTTTGAATGATAGTTTAGTTGGATATAGAATTCTAGATTGATTGGCACTCTTTGAGACTTCGATGATATGATCTCATTGTTTTCTGTTGTTTTTGAGGCTTTTTGCTGTTGGTCTAATTGTCATTCATTTGTAGTTAGTTAATTTTTTTTTTTTTTTTTTGAGACAGTCTTTATTACCCAGGCTCAAGTGTAGTGGCATGATCTCAGCTCACTGCAACCTCTGCCTCCCAGGTTCAAGCAATTCTCCTGCCTAAGCTTCCCGTGTAGCTGGGATTCCTGGCATGTGCCATCACATCCAGCTAATTTTTGTATTTTTAGTAGAGACGGGGTTTCACCATGTTGAGCCACTGACCTCAAGTGATCTGCATGCCTTGGCCTCCCAAAGTGCTGAGATTATAGGCGTGAGTCATCGTACCTGGCCCATTTGTAGTTAGTTAATTTTTCTTTTCTTTTTTTTTTTTTTTGGAGAGGGAGTTTCACTGTTGTTGCCCAGGCTGGAGTGCAATGGCATGATCTCCACTCACTGCAACCTCTCCCTCCTGGGTTCAAGCTCTTCCCCTAGCTCAGGCTTCCAAGTAACTGGGATTACAGGCATGTGCTACCATGCCCAGCTGACTTTTGTATTTTTAGTAGAGACGGGGTTTCACCATGTTGGCCAGGCTGGTCTCGAACTCCTGACCTTAGGTGATCCTCCTGCCTTGGCCTCCCAAAGCGCTGGGATTACAGGCATGAGTCACTGGGCTCGGCCCATTTATAGTTAGTTAATTTTTGATTTCTGGTTGCTTTTAAGATTTTTCTTTGGCTGGGCGTGGTGGCTCACACCTGTAATCCCAGCACTTTGGGAGGCTGAGGCAGGAGGATTGCTTGAGCCTAGGAGACCAACCTGGGCAATATAGTGAGACACTGTCTCTACAGAAAAAACACAAAAAATCAGCTGGGCATGGTGTCACGCACCTGTGGCCCCAGTTACTTGGGAGGCTGAAGTGAGAGGATCACTTGAGCCCAGTTAATCGAGGCTGTAGTGAGTCATGATTGTGCTACTGCACACAGCCTGGGTGACAAAGCAAGAACTTGTCTCAAAAAAAAAAAAAAAAAAAAGAGAAAAAAAGAAAATATTCTTCTTTTGTATTACGCAGGTTCATTAGGATATATCTAAATGTAGTTTTGTTTTATTTAGCCTATTTGGGATTTGTGTGTGCTTATTTATTCTGAAAGCTCGTATCTTCAGTTTTAGAAACTTATTCACCAATATCTCTTCTTTTTTTTTTTTTTTTTTTTTTTGAGACGGAGTCTCGCTCTGTCGCCCAGGCTGGAGTGCAGTGGCCAGATCTCAGCTCACTGCAAGCTCCGCCTCCCGGGTTCCCGCCATTCTCCTGCCTCAGCCTCCCGAGTAGCTGGGACCACAGGCGCCGCCACCTCGCCCGGCTAATTTTTTGTGTTTTTAGTAGAGACGGGGTTTCGCCGTGTTAGCCAGGATGGTCTCGATCTCCTGACCTTGTGATCCGCCCGTCTCGGCCTCCCAAAGTGCTGGGATTACAGGCTTGAGCCACCGCGCCCGGCCAATATCTCTTAAAATATTACTTTATGTCTTATTCTTTTGATCCTTTCCTTCTGAAACTCCTATTGTTGGGACTTCTGATTCTGTCTTTCGTATCTTTTAACTTCTCATTCATATTTACAACTTTTTTGTATCTCATGCCTTCATTCTAGGTATTTTCTTTAGATCGCTCCTATAACTCACTGATTATCTTTTAGTTATGTTTAATTTGCTTTTTGACCTGTCTGTCTAGTATTTAGTAGTCATAGATATATACTTTTTACCTCTCTAATCCTTACTTACTTCTTTTCTGTAACTGCCTGGTTTTCATGTTGTCATCTTCTTTCATTATGGATTCTGTTCCACTTTGGACACATACAACTGGGAAAAGCCTTTCAGAAGGTAACATGTTGAAAGAGGTCAAGCCCTTGGAATATCAGATCTTCTGTAATCCAGCCATGGCTTTCTTCATCAGTCTTATTTCACCATGCTTCCACTGGATGTATCCTGTGCTCCATCATAGTAGCTTGTACCTCGTTCCCTCAGTACCTTCATGCCTTCTTCCCACTCCGCAGTCTGGGCTGGATGTCTCTCCTCTGCCTCCTTAAACTCTGTATATACTTGTGTCATAATACTGTAGAAGTATAACAACACTTGACACATCACTATCCTTTCCTAGACTGACTCTTCGGAGGCAACCTCTCCATCTTTCATTTCTTTCTCCCATTGTTGGTATGGTAGTAGCATGTGGGTATGGTAGTAGCATGTAGTTATTCAGTCATAGGTTGAAGAATAATTATGTAGGTTGACTGATATCATAAATGTGCATTGAAATATGCTAAGACTGTAACTTTTTGGCCTTGCTGGCTTTTGTGATAATCTCATGATCTATGTATGTAAACATGAAGCATGTAACACTGGGGAATTATGGATTCTTACTCTTTGAGAAACTTGTTTTAGTATTAGTCATCATTTCTTTTATAAAAGCTAGATATTCTCTATTACTTTTCTGCTCATCACTTTACACTTATCAATTGAATAATTATCTTTTCCTATTAGTGTTCGTGTTTTGGTTTTTCTGTTTTCTTCTGTTTAGAAGTTGTTCTAGAATTTCAAGGGATCCTTGAATGTTAGAATGTACAAACCTAATTAAAGAGTAATCAATTTTTAATTTTCTTTAGATACACATAAGCAACATAACCAAGAAAATGTTTGCAGAGGAGACAGTAATACCTTGGGAGCTCTACATGATCTAGCCAACAGGTAAAACAAATTTGATTTTCTTTTGTTAAACATTTAAAAAAACTCTTATTTTATAAAAAATAGAGATGGGACTGAGAGATGAAGCCAGCTGGACTTCTGGGTTGGATGGGGACTTGGAGAACTTTTCTGTCTTACAAGAGGATTGTAAAAATGCACCAGTCACTGGATGTAGTAGCTCACTCCTGTAATCCTAGCACTTTGGGAGGCTGAGGTGGGAAGATCGCTTGAGCCCAGGAGTTCTAGACCAGTCCAGGCATAGCAAGACCTTGTCTGTTCTAAAAGTAAAAACAAAAGGTGTGGTCTTTCTGGGTTGCAGAGGCTAGTCTTTAACTCTTGGCCTCAAGTGATCCTCCTGCCTGGGCCTCCCAAAGTGCTGGGATTATGGTCATTACCCCCCATGCCTGACCCAAAATTGATTTTTATATTATTTTTTTCTATATTAATTTTGTTCCCATCTTAAAACAGTTTCCAATCTTACTTACTCTGGGATAGTGCATAATTTTGCCCCCCCACCCCCTTTTTTTTTTTGAAACGGAGTCTTGCTCTCGTCTCCTAGGCTGGAGTGCAATGGCGCGATCTTGGCCCACTGCAACCTCCCTGCCTCCTGGGTTCAAACGGTTCTCCTCCTGGGTTCAAGCTACCTCCTGAGTAGCTGGATTACAGGTGCCTGCCAGCACGCCCAGCTAAGTTTTGTATTTTTAGTCGAGATGGGGTTTCACCATGTTGGCCAGGCTGGTCTCGAACTCCTGATCTCAGGTGATCTGCCTGCCTTGGCCTCCCAAGGTGCTGTGATTACAGATGTGAGCCACAGCGCCCGGCCAATTTTGCCCTTTTAACTGGACAATATTTTTCTACCATAGACCCACATTTTCAGAAAAGATCCAAAATTTATGATAATGGGTATTTTTTCCCCTTCTATTCTTTATCTAAATATTGGGTTTCATGGGGATTATTTGGAAATTATCTAATGCAAATTTGGGAGTTTTTGCCTTTTTATGTATGTGAACTTTTTTGAAACTACTCTAAGTTCAAGTGTTTGGGGGCCTTTGAGATCATCTTGTCCAGATAGTTTTCAGACTATATCCTATAGTGCCATTTGGTGCTGTGGATGAATGTAACGTAACCCGTGGCTGGTCCAACCTTTTCCTACGTTAGCCTGGGCAACTTGCTCTTTTATATATTTTATACATTGGGGTGTTTGGTAAACTATTTGGTAAGAAGAGTTCCATGCTTAAAAAAAAAATTGGAAAACTTCTGATTTACTGTAACTACCAGATTTAACATATGAAAAAACCGAATTTTGTTCTAACTTCCTTCAGTAATATTCCTATTTTCTTTATTGCCTTTTTTTTTTTTTCTCTATTATCCCATTTTGGACTGATTACAGATTTTATGAGCAAAAAATCTGTGAACTAAATGTTTGTAATCCGATTGGGGAACATATTAGTTCTTTATTGAAATTAAGCATTATTAAGTAGCAATCAAACACGAAGAAACTTTCCTGTATTTGGGTTTTTTTGTTTTATTGTTTTTTTAACCTACATAGGTGTCTTTCATTACAACTTTCCCAAGTAGATGAGGGACAGATGAAAGTAAAATACTTAGGAAAATTATAAAAGAAAATCCTAAATTTTAAATGAATTGAAGCACTCATCATTCTATATGGTCTTAGTGAAAACTGTAACACTAACCAAAGTTAAGCCTTTTTTTGTGAAATTGAGTTATTGGTAATTGGTTCTGCAGTGATCTAGTTCATAGCAGTCAGGACTAGTTGTGGAAGAACTATGTTTTAGTCTGCCTGGATTTGATGTTAATTTTTTGAGTGCCTAAAGAAAAATAATGAAATCTTCCGTGAGGACCTGGTGTTGAAGAGATAGTAAAGTTACTGGCCTACCCATTGTACACTCATATCAGAATTCTTTTTATGGCAGGCTGGGGGAGGGTATGATTGGTGCTTCCTAAACTCAATTAAGTTTTTGATTTTGTCTTTCCTTGAGAGCAAATTAAATATTTTGATTAAGGTGTTTTGCTGTACTACAGATTGATGGGGATACTAGATTAATACAGATAGCAGATTTTATTCATGAACCCCATTAAACCTCAGAATACTTTTTTTTTTTTGGGCCGGGTGCGGTGGCTCATGCCTGTGATCCCAGCACTTTAGGAGGCTGAGGTGGGTGGCTCACCTGAGGTCAGGAGTTTGAGACCAGCCTGACCAACATGGTGAGACCCCATCTCTACTTAAAATACAAAAATTAGCTGGGTGTGGTGGTGCATGCCTAATCCCAGCTACTTACTTGGGAGGCTGAGACAGGAGAATTGCTTGAACCCGGGTGGCAGAGGTTGTGGTGAGCTGAGGTTGTACCATTGCACTCCAGCCTGGACAACAAGAGTGAAACTCCATCTGAAAAGAAAGAAAGAAAAAAAAAGATTCTTTTTTTGAAGAATTTTGTACCAAGATACTCTCAGAATTCTGTAGGAGCCAGAAACTCAATCCCTAATAATTTAGTTCAAATGGAAACTCTTAATATAGGAAAAATAACTTATATTAGATATACTTTGATTTCCATATCTGTCTTCTAAGCTCCTGGATCTTTTAGTTATATTCTGATTATTTTAATTACAGATTTGAGATATTGAAGGGAGGAAGGGGAAGGCTTAGTGGTGAGGGATAAATGGTTAATGGGATATGAAAGATTATTATTGCTAGATAGCGGGACAGAACAGAAGGACTGTGAAAAGCTAAGTTCCTGGGACATGGAAGTAGTCTGCTCAGAATTCTTCACTGTTAAAGGTATATGTAGTTAAATGTTCCATCAGTAATATGTAACGTAGATGGACTGTACTTAATGAAAGAAAAGAATACCTTTTTTGCATGTAGTTCAGCAATTACACTGTTTTATCTGCAATACATCATCTTTTATCAGTAACAATGTAGTTAACTGGGAAATTCATATGTGGATATGATCAATATAACCATTCAACTAAAAAAATGGAAAGAATGTAGTTTTTAGAGTGTTATTAGCCCTATCACATGCAGTTGTCATTCACGGATACCAAAAGATATGTAGTCTTTTCCATAAATCTCATTGCTGGCTTTTTTTTTGTTTGTTTTTTTGAGAAGGGTCTTGCTCTGCTACCCAGGCAGGAGTGCAGTGGTGCAATCACAGCTCACTGCAGCCTTGATCTCCTGGGCTCAAGTGATCCTTACATCTCAGCTAGCCAAGTAGCTAGGAGTGCAGGCATGCGCCTCCACACCCAGCTAATTAATTTTTTTTTTTAGAGATGAAGTCTCACTATGTTGCCTAGGTTGGTCTCAAACTTCTGAGCTCAAGTGATCCTCCCACCCCGGCCTCCCAAAATGCTAGGATTTCAGACGTGAGCCACCTTGCCTGGCTTTCATTTCTGCTTCTGATCAGAGTGAGCTCATGGAGGCTGCATTATACTTAAAACCAGAATTCAGCAATTGGTGATGCCTTTGCTGTACACTGTGAGCATTAGCTTTCTTTGCAGTGGCTTTTTGTGTCTGTGTCTGTGTGTGTGTGTGGGTGGGTGGGTTCCATGATATTTCTAATGGTAATGATGCTGTTGTTCTAGACATCTAACTTCTATGTTTTCTCCTATACCACATTTCAAAGACAAGGAGGGCAGTATGATCTTGCATACATGCCAGCTAAACATCATTTGTGTTAGAAATTGAGTTCTAGTCTCATATCTTTCTCTTTTTATAGTTTCTATTTTTATTTTTCTCCTAATTATTGATATAACAACAACAGCAAATAAAAATGAGAAATAATTGGTTAAAGTTTTTAAGGAATCACTTGTAACATTTTTCCCCGCCAAGTACTTTTCTAGGCTTTGTATACCACCATATATAAATTTAGCTCTAGCTGGGAATGGTGGTTCATGCCTGTAATCCCAGCACTTTGGGATGCTGAGGCAGGCAGATCACCTGAGGTCAGGAGTTTGAGACCAGCCTGGCCAACAGGGTGAAACCCTGTCTCTACTAAAACTACAAAAGTTAGCTGGGTGTGGTGGTCGGCACCTGTAATTCCAGCTACTCAGGAGGCTGGGGCAGGAGAAGTGCTTGAACCCAGGAGATGGAGGTTGCAGTGAGCCAGGATCCCGCCACTGTACTCCAGCGTGGGCGACAAAGTGAAAGTCTGTCTCAAAAAAAACCAAAAAGCTGTAATCGAAGGATGGATACAATCTGAATACAAATTTTAAAATGCAAAATTCTAAAGTACAAAATTTTATTTATTTATTTTTGAGACGGAGTTTTGCTCCTGTTGCCCAGGCTGGAGTGCAATGGCACGATCTCGGCTCACTGCAACTGCCACCTCCTGGGTTCAAGCGATTCTTTTGCTTCGGCCTCCCAAATAGCTGGGATGACAGGCACCCATGACCACACCTGGCTAATTTTTGTATTTTTAGTAGATACGGGGTTTCACCATGTTGGCGAGGCTGGTGGAACTCCTGACCTCAGGTGATCCACCTGCCTCAGCCTCCCAAAGTGCTGGGATTACAGGTGTGAGTCACCACGCCCAGCTCCAAATTTTAAAACATTAACATAGTATAAATGGTTGTGATTTTTTTGGCTGTATGTTTAAATAACATATTTACCAATTTTCATTGATAATAGCTTTGTAACACTGCATTTATTTTTAGATTTGAATTTTCTCTCAATTTTATTTTTTACTACTATAAAAAGTGTGTTCCTCTTTTTTCCTCTATGTTCTTCCCTTAGGATAAATTTCCACAATGGGATCACCGTCTTTTCTTTGTTTTGTTACAGTGTTAGAATTTCATGGGCCTCAATCTTGGCATGGCAAATGGATGAAGTATACAGACTGAGCCAGGGCTGCTTTAAAGTTGTCTTAGATTACGATGTTAGCAGGCTTAATAGCATGTTGCCAGTTCAGAAATGAGAGAGGGGAGGGTACAGAATGTTTCCATTGTTCTCTGCCATAAGAATCATTCAAATGGAAACACTTGTCACCTGTAGAACCCCATTCTCAAGTGGCATTTACTCATCGATTCCATCAGTTCATCAAACAGTTAACATGTATGTGTTGTACTACCAACCACTGTGTTAGTCTCTGGGAATAGCCTTAGGGAAGGACATAGCCTTTGTCCTTACCTTCTTGTGGTGGTGGCACCTTAGTGGCATTGGGCCATAGATTGCTGGCTCTGTTTCAGGGGGCTTTGTGATAATTTTAATGTAAGACCCCAAAATCTAGTAGATGATCAATCCTTTGCCTTTGATATCTGGGTTATATTTTGTCAATGCTATGTTGAAGCTTGAGTGATTGCAGTGATTTTGAATTATGTTTGGAACATAGACAAAGACTCTTAAGAGTGCATATTTGAAAAAGTTTGAAAATTACATTTACTATGATATAAAATATTTGCAATGCTATTAATTTTGTACTTCTAGTTATAAGAAGAAAGGAAAGTACCAACATGCATGTTGTTGAAAGTGGTCTTGATAATCCTGTCTTATATTAACTAGAGTAGAAAAGCTTTAGGCTTTTAACTTTTAAAGGTTTTTAAGATCAAAGTAAAAAAGTTACCACTTCTTTGAAGATTTTTAAATTTAATAACATTTTATAATTAGCATGAATAGCTGCATAAAGTTTTAATATTTATCCAAAAGGGCAAGGGAATACAAAAGATTAAGAAATATAACAGAATGCGGCAAACTAAAACTCTAACCTTATGACGTTACTGTGAAAGTGTAACATGTTTGCTGTAGAGTAAAATTTAGCATATGAGAAATTGATTTTGGATATGAAGTATCAAAAGTATCTTAAAAATAAGTCTCTGCTGGGCCAGGTGTGGTGGCTCACACCTGTAATCCTAGGACTTTGGGAGGCCAAGGTGGGCAGATCACCTGAGGTTGGGAGTTTGAGACCAGCCTGACTAACATGGAGAAACCCTGTCTCTACTGAAAATACAAAATTAGTCAGGTGTTGTGGTGCATGCCTGTAATCCGAGGTACTCGGGAGGCTGAGGCAGGAGAATCGCTTGAACCTGGGAGGCGGAGGTTGTGGTGAGCCAAGATCGCACCATTGCACTCCAACCTGGGCGACAAGAGGGAAACTCCGTCTCAGAAAAAAAAAAAAGGATCTGCTACAAAGAAACTGTGATTTGGACCCTGTGACATTATAATAATGCAATTCTGTTTTGAATCTGTTTTTAACCTGTGTTCAGGTTGTGGAGTATTCATTGTCATTTAACTCTTTCAAATCAACATATTCTTGACTCAGTATGTGGTAAGTAAAGTCTTCATAATTGGGAGGCTGATACACAAATTGGGCTGAAATACTGCTCTGCTTGTCACCATGCCTCCCTAGAATGAACTGCCTTTTGATGACCGGGACGAATTGAGTGAAATCGTAACGGACAGATACGGGGCAGACAGATTTTAGAGTAGACTTGTAAAGGGAATGGAATTCTTTCCTCGTTATAACTTGGATTTGTTGTCTTTTTCCCTTTTAGCCCTGCCTCTTTCTTGTTGCAGTCAGTTTCATCATCAGATAGAAACAGTGTTATACTACTTGAAAAGGTATATTTTAAAATGTCTCAATTAATTCTAGCCATACTAAATTATAAAATATTATTTATTTTTTTGATACCACAGTTAAATTTAATGTCTGTTTTTACATTTTCTAATATTTGTATATTTTGTACCCTATCTACTTATATATTCCTTATTGCTAAGTGGGAATATTGGAATTAGTTAATTCTGCCAGTGACATACAATTTCACAATAATGTTAACCTTTTATAGGTTCCTGATAACCAGTGAACTGCTAATGAAGAAAGCTTCAAGATCAGCCATGATTATTAAGGGTTTAACATTACATATCTGTCTTCTTCAGGACACAAAGATAACTCCCAAAGAAAAAAATGAAGCAATTTCTAAGAAAATACCAGAATTTGAAGTGGAAAATTCTCCATTATCAGATGTTGCAACGAATACAGAGAGTAGTACATTTGGAGGGTCTCTGCCAGCTAAAAAAAGTGATCCATTTCAAAAAGAGCAAGATCATCTGGTAGAAGAGGTGAGAAAAGACTATAATGAGTATACTTAAATATCAGTTATTAGATGGGCACAGTGGCTCATGCCTGTAATCCCAACACTTGGGGAGGTTTAGGCAGAGGAACACTTGAGCCCAGAAGTTCGAGACCAGCATGGGCAACATGGTGAAACCCATCTCTACAAAAAAGTTAAAAAAAAAACCAGTTGAGCATGGTGGTACGTCTCTGAAGTCCCAGCTACTTACTGGTGAGGCTGAGGTGGAGGATCACTTAAAGCCCAGGCTATTGAGGCTGCAGTGAGCTGTGTTTGCATCCCTACACTCTATCCTGAGTGACAGACTGAGACCCTGTTTCAAAAAACAAAATCAAAAACAAGTATTTTCTCAATGGTGTTGGGATCCTAAGCGAAATACAGTTAATTATTGATTACCTGAGGTAATATGGGATAAAGAAGGCTAAGGATAATAAAAATTATGGTTAAAGCAAAATTCGTTTTCCTCCAAAGTGAGAATAGATTCAATATAAACTTTTTTAGTTAATATTACAACTGTGGTGCAGAACCCACTTCCCATTCTTTAAACATTACCTGAAAGTATACAAATGATACATTTGAGAAATTTTGGAGATTAACCATTACATAGTTAGATAAATGTACCCAGGGTTTATACTTTATTAAAATACTTTGTCAGTGTTGTTTGTTGCTTAGCTGAGTTTCCTCTTTTTTTGAATATTAGAACACGTTGCAATATCATATCACTGAGTGTAGGTTTTGTTCTTTTTGCTGTCTAAAATATTTCAAAAGTGATTAGATGCATTGTTGTTAATGAACTTGATTTTCCTAACCAGCCCCATCCCTTAACACTATTCTGCTTTTCACTGGTAAGTGACCACACAGTGCTACCATTGGTCAGCATTACAGAACTCAGTTCACGCAAGTTAAATTCTGAAGTTATTTGTTAATGTTATTTTTAATACATTTCCCATAACATGCTTTAGCATTGCTTGGATTTGGTTAAGCAGCCAGAAAATTAGTGTTACTTTTTATTCCTGAGAGACTGAAAAAAATTTGGTTTAGTGGATATTAATTCAGGTATTAGACTTCCCTCCTTTATTGCATTCCCGATCAAACTAAATGAGCATTGTCCAAATAAGAGAACTGAATGTCAGACATTTTTCTTTTTTCTTTTAAGACAGGGTCTTGTTCTGTCACCCAAGCTGGAGTGCAGTTTTGCAATTATAGCTCACTGTAACCCCAAACTCCTGAGCTCAAGGGATCCTTCCACCTCAGCCTTCCAAATAGCTATGACTATAGGCGTGCACCACTTTGTCTGGCTAATAAGTTTTTTATTTTTTGTAGAGTTGGAGACTCACTCTTTTGCCCGGGCTGGTCTCAAACCCGTAGCCTTAAGTGATCCTCTAGCTTTGGCCTCCCAAAGTGCTGGGATTACAGGCATGAGCCACCATGCCTGACTGGATGTCAGTCATTTTTCTTGTTTGTAACAGGTCTAGTTTCATGGTCCTTAAGTACTTTTAAATCTCTAAAGTTCTTTTGTTTCTCTTCATTGACTCTACACTAAAGAAAAGATGGTTAGTCTTTTTTACTTTCCTAATTTTGAAAGGAAAAACACATTTTCTGATTAAAAGAATTTATATTAGCAATGGGATCAGATAGAAGAGGAAAGTCTTAAAATTTCATGAAGCTCTGAAAGTAAAATTAATTTTCTTTAAGAGTATTTATGACAGGGGATATTTAGTGTTTGAATTCCAGAAGCACTCTGTTTTCTTGAAGGAGAAGCCCTTTTTTTCTATGGGCCAATTTTATTTGTATTTTTTATTTTATTTATTTTATTTTTTTAAGACGGAGTTTTGCACTTGTTGCCCAGGCTGGGGTGCAGTGGTGCCATCTCGTCTCACCACAGCCTCCGCCTCCCGGGTTCAAGCGATTCTTCTGCCGCAGCCTACCAAGTAGCTGGAATTACAGGCATGCACCACCATGCCCAGCTCCTTTTGTATTTTTAGTAGAGATGGGGTTTCTCCGTGTTGGTCAGGTTGGTCTCGAATTCCTGACCTGAAGTGATCCACCTGTCTCAGCCTCCCAAAGTGCTGGGATTACAGGCGTGAGCCACCATGCCCGGCCTCTTGGGCCAATTTAATTATGGCTTCCAGAAGTTTATTTTTTAGTGATGTCGGGGGCAGAGTTTTTAATTTGCATGTTTTTTCTTTTTCAGTTTTATTGATACTTAATAGAGAGCACTATTTTGATATTGGATACGTTTCTGTTTTAGAATGTACCTATACTTTTTTCAGTAATTTAGATCTGATAATGAGGTTTCTGGTGAAGAGGTATGTTGTCAGAATGATTCTGTTTCTTAATAGAGGTGTTGCTGTGCAAATTGATTATAATTGAGAAGAGTCTGCTTCCTTTAAAACTAGTCATTTTAGTGAATACAGAGCTGGCAAGCTTACAGTTGTGTTGGACAGCAGCTTAGGTCACTGCAGAATTGGAACTGCCCCTAAATCTTCCCGGTGTAAAGGTTCTTATCTCTTCTCTCCTTTATAATGGGCTATCCATTTAAGATGAGGAAATACTTCAGTGTTTCATTTTACAGGATTGTACCTAGATGGTCTATACAGAGTTGTTTGGGAACTTCTTTGTTGTTTATTTTTTGTG
The DNA here is from genome assembly GCF_049350105.2 of Macaca mulatta. Taxonomy (NCBI): domain Eukaryota; kingdom Metazoa; phylum Chordata; class Mammalia; order Primates; family Cercopithecidae; genus Macaca; species Macaca mulatta. Next base: position 80,137,970 of record NC_133420.1, read on the forward strand.
TTGTCTGCAATGGGAGGGGCTGCTGACTGTGAAGTGCTTATTATCCTTATCAGGGGTTTTGTTGCATTCTGCCAATGGGCTTGGTAATCTTTGCTTTACCAATGGGCTTGGTAATCTTTGCTTTAGTTTTTCTTTTCTGTTTTAGATTGCCAGAGCAGTTTTATCTGATTCACCACAACTCTCTGAAGGAAATGAAATAAAATTAGAGGAACTAATTGACTCTCTGGGTTCTAACCCCTTCTTAACAAGGAATCAGATTCCCCGAACTCCAGAAAACTTGAGTAAGTTAATAATGCTTTCTGTTACTCTCTTTTGTTTCTTTGACATAACCACTGTTAGAACCATGACCTGACAGATCTTTTTAGCTTAGTTGCCAATGGTTCTTTATTTATGCTGTTGTACTCGACATACTAAGTGTGGGCATTCTCACATAACAGTCTTTTAGCAGTATTTTGTGCCTTTAGTGTACTCAGTATATAGAGATATAAAATTTTGATAACATACAATTTTGTCTTTGTTGTTTACTTTGCTTTTATCTAGAAAGATCTTATTTGAGCATTTAAAAAAAAATCTCTTGCCTCCTGGTCTGACCTGTGATCCACGTATTTATAGAGTACATAGGCTGTGTTCTGCCAGTCATCAACCAGAAGCATTAGCCATAAACCATGTGTGCGGAGGTCTTTACCCCTCCCAAATGAGTCAAACTGCCCAATACCTTTTTTGCTATAACTTGTAATTTGTGTAGGCAAAGTTCTGATATTGGTGTCCTTAGGTAGGCACATCATCTTGGTTGAGTAACTAAATAATTTCTGTTCTGCTGCTGATATAATTCAGTTTGGACTGAGCCACAGCCTAGGTCAGCAAACTATAGCCTATGAACCAAATTTGGCCCCACCTTGTGTGTTTTTGTATATAAAATTATGTTGAACATAAGCATTTTCATTTGTTGACATTGTTTATGGCTACTTTCATGCTATCATGGCAGAGTTAAGTAGTTGACAGAATGGATGACCTGCAAAGCCTAAAATATTACTATCTGGTCCTTATAGAAAATGTTTGCCAAACTGTGGCTTAGATGGACAAGAAAAGGTCTTTTTAATACATGTAATTCATATGTGCTGCGTAAAAATTGATGCACATTTTAAGAACAACTCTCTTTCTATGTGTTTATTTGTGTGTGATCAGTTGGAGATGGGGTTCTTTGATGTTGGGATTGGTTACATTGTGGAGCCTTGTCATCCAACCAGTATATTTATGGAACACATACTGAGTCGAGCTTTATCTTCAGTGTTAGAAATAATATGATTCATTGCATGCTCTATGTTTGGGAATGTTAGTAAATTGTGTTTTTCTCCCCTTTAATTGTAGTAACTGAAATTAGGAGCTCATGGAGAAAAGCTATTGAAATGGAAGAAAACAGAACTGCAGAACCAACTCAAATGGATGCTGAACATAGAGAAGTATTGCCAGAATCATTACCTGTGTTGCACAGTCAAAGAGAATTTAGCATGGATGATTTTCTCTTAGAAACCACTGTGTCAGATTTTGGCCAGTCTCGTTCGACTGAAGAGAAAGTTGTTTCAGATTGCAAGTGTGTGCCTCAGAAACCTGTGCTGACCAGTCACATAGATGAACCACCAACACAAAGTCAGTCAGATTTGTTAAATAAGAAAGTAATTTGCAAGCAAGATTTGGAATGTTTAGCCTTCACCAAGCTTTCAGAAACTAGCCAAATGGAGACATTCTCCCCAGCTGTTGGCAATAGGATAGATGTGATGGGTGGCAGTGAAGAGGAGTTTATGAAAATATTGGACCACTTAGAAGTTTCTTGTAACAAACCTTCCACAAATAAAACTATGTTGTGGAACTCTTTTCAGCTATCAAGTGGAATTAGTTCTAAGAGTTTTAAAGATAATGATTTTGGCATATTACACGAAACTCTTCCGGAAGAAGTTGGTCACCTAAGTTTTAATAGTTCCAGTAGTTCAGAGGCCAATTTTAAACTGGAGCCAAATAGTCCTATGCATGGTGGCATTCTTCTAGAAAATGTTGTGGGAGGGAGACAGACTACTCCAGAATCAGACTTCAATATACAGGCTCTTCGCAGTAGATACGAGGCTCTGAAGAAATCTCTTTCCAAGAAAGGGGAAGAATCTTACCTCTCGAATTCCCAAACACCCGAAAGACACAAACCAGAATTGAGCCCTACTCCCCAAAATGTACAAACAGATGATGTGCTTAACTTTTTGGACACCCGTGATTTGCATACTGACCATACAAAGACATCTTTACCCATGTCCATCGGTGAAAGAAAACGGTCTCTTTCACCACTAATTAAGTTTTCTCCAGTGGAACAAAGATTGAGGACCACAATATCATGTAGTCTTGGAGAACTACCTAATTTAAAAGGTAAGGTTTAACTAGACCTATGCATATTCACCTGTTGAAGTTTTCTCTCAACTTTTGATAAAACCAGTACACAATGGATGCTGCATGACCTTTATTGTTAATGTGCTCCTCCTTCCTTCATTTAGGTTGAGGGGAATGATCCCTCACTGTAAAGGTCCTTTCAGAATCTCTGTTTATGTATATGTAGTTACAATTGATTTGAGACAGGGGTGGGAAAAAAAGCCCCCCCAACCTGAAACTTACTGCTTTTATAATACAAATAACTGAAAAGTAGTTGTCATCAAAATCTTGCCCACTGGAAGGTGGTTTTTAAAAACTTGAGAAACCCAATTTTAAATATCATTACTGTAATGGTGTAGTATCTGGGAGTGGGGTGTAGAAATAAAAGAAGCCAGGTCAGTGTATTAGTTTCCTAGGGCTGCCATAACAAAGCACCATAAAGTGGGTGGCTTGGAACAGCAGAAATTTATTGTCTTTGAAGACAGTAAGTTCTAGAGGCTAGATGTCCAAAATCAAGGTGTTGACAGGGCCATGTTCCCTCTGAAGCCACTAGAAGAGGATCTTTCTTTGCCTCTTCTAGCCTCTGGTAGCACCAGGCATTCCTTGGCTTGTGGCAGTGTAATTCTAATCTTTGCCTCCATTGTCACATGGTATTCTTCCCTTGTGTGTGTATGTGTCTTATAAGGACACAGTCATATTAGCTACTTAAGAGGTCACCCTACTCCAGTATGACCTCATCTTACTTAGCTAATTGTATCTGTAATGACCATATTTCCAAATAAGGTCACATTCTGAGTTACTGGGGTTAGAACTTCAATGGGGTATTAATTCAGTTCATAACAGTTAATATTAATAATTATTGAAGCTAGGTGATGGATACATTGAGTTAATCATAGTTTTCATCAGTTTTGTATGTTTGAATGTTTTCCTCATAAAAGGTTAAAAAAATCGCTCTTGTAGCTCATTAGGAGAGATAAGGATCTGGTGATACAGATTCATTACGTATCACTCTGATTTGCCCATAATAGTTATACACTGACTGCTATATTGAAAAGTATTTGGCTGGGCACAGTGGCTCACGCCTGCAATCCCAGCACTTTGGGAGGCCTAGATGGGAGGATCACTTGAACCCAGGAGTTCGACACCAGCCTCAGCAACACAGGGAGACTATGTCTCTACAAAAAATTAAAAAATTAGCTGGGCATGTTGGCACATGCCTGTGGTCCGAGGTACGCAGGAGGCGGAGGTGGGAGGATTACTTAGGCCTGGGAGTTTGAGGCTGGAGTAAGCTGCCATCGCGCCACTACTGCACTCCAGCCTGGGTGACAGAGCAAGACCCTGTCACAGAAAAAAAAAAAAAAAAAAAAAAAGAAGTATTCTAGGAGGAATGTATTGATCTCTGGAGAAAGAGAGTACTTTGGTGAGAATAATGATAATTTTATCATAATTGAGTATTTGCAAAACTATGAACTTTTTATCTCGACTAAAATTTGCTACTGCTTGGAATCTGTTCTATTTATTTTTCTTTGTAATGTTTGCTTATACTTTGTTTTAAAAATCAATTTGCAGAAGAAGACATTTTGAATAAGAGCCTTGATGCAAAAGAACCACCATCTGACTTGACAAGATGAAGACATACCTATTTAATATAACTATGATGCACTTAAATTGAAGCTATGCCACGGGATAGAAACTGAATTATAACTTAAATACATGTTGGAAGTGTAACACTGTTTTTCAAAGTTTTAAAAAAATTCCAAATGCCTTTTAGCCTTCTTTAATATTTTTAGGTAAGGAAAGTATGTTTGGATTTTTTCTCTTTGTAGGTATATGAGATTGAAATATGAAGTATTTGGAAAACAAACGTCAAGCAATGGGAAGCCATTTTGATTTCTTGAGTAATCTTGTAAGCATTAAGTGAATGACAAAGTAGTAGTGTAACTAATTTCTTATGTTATAACTTCAGTCAGTGAATATAAGGATGAGTAGTTTTTGTTGTATGTTCACTAAGTGGTTAATAGCCATTGAATATACTAATCTTTCATCGTAGAGAACTATACAACTTTTATTGTTTCTTTATGGAACATTCTGGCTGACCAGAAAAAGTGAGAAAAGTAGTACCTTGGGATGTGTAGTCAAGATGACAAATTTTAAGACTGGAAAAGCTCTAAACAAGCTTAATGATTATTCAAGTAGAATGATCCTGAGAAGTGATGTTTGGTGGAATAAAGTGCATGTGATGATTAAGTGAAGACTGGGGCAGAATGATTTAAAAAAAGGAAAAAGATGGAAGAAGATGAGTAGACACGTGTAAGGAACACTGTCAAACTATAAATCCATTCAGTGGGTTGTATAACATTTATATTTAGTCTAATTTAGACTTTGATAATTTAACTTAATCCTACTTTTATATTTTAACAAAAATATAAATTAAAATTTTCATTAGTCTGTTTTATTGTTGTTGGGTTATTTTGTACTCCCTGTTGAGAGAAAGGAACAAGGAACAACCATCAAAATTCCTCAGTCCCTACAGAATAGCCCCACAATAACTTGAGAAAACTGAACCTAGAGTTAAATAACTTGTCACACTTGTAGTCTCCTGCCTCACTCCTTCAGGTGCCCTGCCTAGAAAAAGACTTGGGTCTAGCATCCAAGTGAACACATACTATTGCCCTCTGTGAACCAGGAGGAATGGAACAGGCACTGGAAGGGTGATAGTACCTACAATACCCTTTGTAGTCCCCATCTCACAACCATCAAAATCTTGTCCACTAGCCCCCAAAAAACTGGCAAGGAAAGAAGGTGGAGGGGAAATTTATGGAAGTAGATGGCTTAATAGTTCATCTCTCTTCATTTATCTTGGACTGCCTTTCTCTAAGTTGTTTGTGCTGTCCCAGTGTGAAGACTCATCTTTTTGTGAGAAAAGACAAAATGAAGCACATGTAACTACCTTCTTTGCAATGGAAAAGGAGAAGAAAAAAATCTTCTAAGTTGCTGTTTTCTTTTATTAGTTAATAAAACAAATCAGGGACTATGCAGGTCTATGGGGAAACCTTTAGTCTGCTTTAAGAAAACTCAGTATCTGAAAATCTTAGCATGTAACGCTATCATATCAGCATCTGCAGAAGTGCCAAGGCCATTGCTAGACACTTAATGTGTATTATTTCATTTAATTATATTTTAAATGTGCTTCCCTAGTAATTCTTAAGCTCAAGAAAGTTTGAGAACTGCCGCTAGGAAATAGAGATTCACATTTAACCCTGTGGTACTTTTAAGAAGCAGGTATGTTGTTACGTATATACTTCAGTAGAGATTGTTAACTATCGATAGGGAAGCTCAAGTTCGCCACTCAAGTCTGAGAAACCCTTAATTACTGAGAATCAAATGAGTAGAATGTCTGTAGACATTTTGGATTTGTAAAAATCACGTTGTTGAGTTATACCTGTGATAGGCTGAAAGTTTTTGGCATTCTTTCCTGTTCTTCATATGCCAGTAACATAAACAAAAAATATCTCAGATCTGTCACTTTCTTCTCCTAAACCAAAGTGATTGCGGCTTTTTGCCTGCAGCCTTTTCCCTATCCAATATCTCCTGCATAGTTACCTTTTGATCTTAAGAACTGTGTTGATTGGGTCACTTCCTTGCCTAAAATTCCACTAATGGTTCATTGTTAATTCTAAAACAGAGTTCAAATTTAAAGGCATGTAAGTTCCCCTGTAGCAGATTTCTTCTATTCCCCCTTCCACTGTAATCTCCCTTTTTTTTTTACTGAAATGCTTCAGTGAGCATGGGTCTTTAGGGGTCTTGGTTTACAATTTTTCTGAAGCAGGAATACCTTGCCTTCCTCTACTGGTTTACCACAATTACAGCTCTCTTTTAAGCCTCAGAAAAAATGTCACTTCCACCTTGAAGTCTTAATCCATGCTTTTTATATCCATGTGCCTATTCCTTCTCTGAAATCTCCTATGGTATCTTAACTTTTTATTCATTTTATGTCCCACTAATTGATTTTATTATATATTTTTTATGGTTGCATGTGGTCTCTCTAGTTATAGCAATATATACATACATACATACATACATACATACACACCTATGTAAATGTGTGTCGGGAGTATGTATTCACACACAGATACCCCAAGGCCATGTGTCATCTTTATCAATTGTTTAAGTTTTGGAATTGTTTAGTTTGCCTCCTATATCATGGAATAAATGGTAAAGAGGGCTAATTCATTACTGTAAGTGGATTTCTCATTACATTCATATCAGACATTATATAGAATGTACTGTTTTGTTCACTGTTTGTAAGATACAAAGGTGTATAAACTGACTTCTACATCAGCTTGAAACCTGAGATAATGTTAAAATGTTCTAGTTATTTTAAATGTTTAAAGAGAACCACCATATAATGTTGCTAAACATGAAAAATGTCATCAAGTGGAATAAAGAATAGCTGAAGTTAACAATTGGGGGAAATTGAACTGAAAACAAAAATACGAGTATTTTGAAACCTTTTCTTTACCATGAGTCTCTTGACTATGAAGTCAAATTTATCTAAAGAAAAAACAGGAATTCTGGAGATCTGTGTAAAAGCAGACTATTATCTTCCTACTGTGAGTGTACTAAAATTGAAATATGTTTAATGACGTTTTCCTCAATGTAGAAGTATTGAAGTAAATGTTTCTTTTATGTTGCAGATACATAGTTGCTCTAGAGATCACCTTTTTCTTTAGGCACCGTGAATAGCAAGTCCACATCCTAAGTTGAAAATATTTGAGAATCCTCTATGGGAGTCTTTGTAAATATTTTAAATACTGTTGTTTTCAATAAATATTTTATACTATCTGGCTCTGGAATTTCCTGTATAATATCAAAAAGAACTATGCCCCTGCAAACCTTAAGATGATCACATATAAAGGTATATTAATAACCTGATCAACACATTTGAGAGGTTCAGTGATTCAGGTAAACATGTTTTGTTACTTCCATTTTAATTACTAGATTTACTGTACGTAGTATTTTAAAATGAATTTTTAAAGTAATATCTATACTGTCACTTTTCTCATATGGAGTCTTTACACTAATGTATTGCCAATGGCCCTAATTAGGTACTTTTTATAAATTACACCTGAATAGCTTCTTACTCTTCATAAGTAGTGTCATCCACATCTGCTGCTAGAAAGGGTTTAATAAATATTAAATAATTTTATAAAGCCTTAGAAATTCTAAAGCCCTATCACTTATATATACTGTCCATACAAAGATAGCACCTCGGGTGTAAAATGAGAGGCTTAGAGTTGATCACAGGTCTCTTGGCTCTAAAATACTTAGCTTTCTTTTCAAACAATTCATAAGGCAGCTATTGCTGGAACTGGAATGGGACATTTTAGATCTGTTTGCCCATTTTACTACACATTGCCAATCCAAATTAGGAACCTCAAAATCCTTTCTTAAAAGTAGGTGATCCAAGAATCTGGTTCAGTATTATCCAATTTCCAGAGAAATGCAAATGGGAAAGTGATCTTGCCCAAAACGAGTGAAACCCTATTCCTTGAGGAAGGTCACTTAGCTTCCTGGGCTTCAGCTTACTCAGTATGTAAATTCAGAATTATATGAAGGAATAATACACATTTAAAAAGCTAAGACCCATCAGTGCTGATCTGTGCAAGTTATAAGAACAAAAAAATTGCCGTGTGCAGTGGCTTACGACTGTAATCTCAGCACTTTGGGAGGCTGAGATGGGCGGATCACTTGAGGTTAGTAGTTCGAGACCAGCCTGGCCAACGTGGTGAAACCCCCATCTCTACTAAAAAATACCAAAAATTAGCTGGGCGTGGTGGTGCATGCCTGTAGTCCCAGCTACTTGGGAGGCTGAGGCACGAAAATGGCTTGAACCTGGGAGGCGGAGGTTGCAGTGAGATCACGCCATTGCACTCCAGCCTGGGCAAAAGAGTGAGACTCGTCTCAAAGAAACAACAACAACAACAACAAAATAAAAAGCTATGACTCTTACGGTTAACTTTTCAATGGAAGTAATGGGGTGTAATGATGAGGAGAGTCAGTAGTCAGATTGCCTGGGTTTAGCTGTATGAGCTTAATAAGGTCATAGCAATTTGCTCATCTGTTAAAATAGCGATCAAAGTAACCTACCACATAGGTTGTGAGGATTCAGTAAGATAAATGCACACGTGCTTAAGAACACCTGACATTTAGTAAGGGATCAAATATTCAAATAGGTTTCACATCCAGTAAATTGGGGAAGAATGGCTCAGTAGATGGTAATGGTAGTTAACACAGGACGCTATGCGCGCTATGCGCTAGGCACCGTTCCTAAATACCATGTTGAATTTAATCCTTTTAAACATCCTTTCAAGTGGTGTTTTTTTTTTTTTTTTTTTTTTTTTTTGCTGTTTTTGAGATAGGGTCTTGCTTTGTCACCCAAGCTGGAGGGCAGTGACACAATTATACCTCACTGCAACCTCTACCTCCTGGACTCAAGCAATCCTCTTTTCTCAGCCTCCCAAGTAGCTAGGACTGTAGGCACCCACCACTATGCCTAGTTAATGAAAAAATTTTTTTTTTTGTAGAGACAGGGTCTCACTATGTTGCCCAGGCCGGTCTTGAACTCCTGGTCTCAGGTGATCCTCCCACTCAGCCTTCCAAAGTGCTAGAATTACAGGTGTGAGCCACCACACCTGGCTATAAAGTAGTATTCTGACCCACATTTTACCAATGAAGGAACAAGTGTAGTGAAATTAAGTACTTGCTCATGTTCACAGAGCTAGTAAGTGAAGGGACCAGAATACTAACTCAAGTGGTCTAGCTTGAGTCCATAGCATAAGCACTTCTACAGCTGTTACCAAACATCACTAAAATGCTGGGGGCTAAACTCACAGAATCAAATTTGCCAGTCAAGCAATACTTGTGCGCAGTCAGAATCTTTAGATTTACATATTAAGCACTTTCGAGTTATTTCAAATAAGGCCATGTTTTAAATTGCTAACACGTTTATTCAGGAATGAAGCCAAGAAGAATTTATAAATGCATTTTAATACCTTACTGATAAAATAGTAACATTCCATCTTTGCAATCTGATACGGAATACAGGAGATACTGGTAAAGGCTTTGATGTGCATATCTATTATAACCAGGTAATGAGAACACACACGAACCACCTACTTTAGTGTTACATCATACCAACTTCTCAGAAAGGCCAGCTTCAAAGCTCTACTGGGTAGCCGAGTAAATAGCGTCCAATGTTTAAAGACTGGGGAGCCGGGGAGAAAGATGAAAGGAGTAAGCAGCACACACTTCAAAGCCCACTTTTAAGCACACGACATTATGAATATTAAAAATAAAGGATGCAAACAAAAAAAGGCAATTCAGCATTTTCAGAAAGAGCATTTGGCAATATTCAACGCATAAGAAGACTGTGCTTGGGGCCATCCACTCTCTCCAGCTTCTCAAAGTGTTTCCGGGCATTGCGAATGTTGATCAGAGTGGCTGCAGAAGGGATCGACGGGTCTGACATGACCACCATCACGTACGTGTTTGAAGTGAAGATGTCGATGAAAGCAGCGAAGTTGGAATTCCTAACTTCCATGCTCTGGAAGGAAGCGGCCAATTTACTGCAGCTCAGCTTGAACTGTTTGATGATGTTGCTGATCTTCTCAAACCGGTGGACGTCGCGCTGCTCTTTGCACTGGTAGTGGGAAATAACCAAGAACGTAGCTCTTTCGAACAGGAGAACTTCATCGGCCTCAATGATTTGGGCAAAATTCCTGAGGTTCATCTCCAGCTGCTGAACGTTGGGAATCAGCTGGTAGACGATGCTGGACCAGGCTTTGTAGAGCGTCTCATCCCAGATGGACGTTCGAAAACAAGCACACTCCAGCGGGCGAGACAGACGCCTCAGGTCTTCCTCTCGCTCTTTAAAAATCAGGTCGCGCTGATCCTCCTGAACCAGATCCATTTTGTGCACCAGGCAGAAGATTTTGGCGTCGGGAGAGTTCTGGAGGATGGCCTCCAGACACGACTGGTAATAATGCATGTCCTTTTCCAGTTCGCGGCTCTCCACGTCAAACACGTAAATCAAAACTTCCACGTTACGGAAAATATTGTCTCGCTGGCTGGTGAAGTAATTTTCCATGAAGGTGTCCTGACCGCCACAGTCCCACAGGTTCAGCACCAGGTTCCCCAGGAATCGGACGTGGGAGTGCTCCACGTCAATGGTGGCCCCCAGGCGCCGGGTGTCGCGAGCAATATAATTGGCGAAGATAATCGACCTCATGCTGGTCTTCCCCGACCCGCTCTTCCCCATCAGCAGCACCTTTTTCTTCATGGCTGTATTTGGCATCACCCGCCGGGGCCGCCGCGGACTGGGCCTGAGGGCGCGGCCTACACGCAGCGCCGAGGGAGGGGTCCGGGGGCTGCCGGAGACTCGCAGGCGGTGCCTCGCTCCGCTCCGCCGCGCAGCTGGGCAGGCAGGAGAGGCGAGAGCGCGAACCCGGGGCTGGAGAGGCCGCAGCGGGGCTGGCTCTTCCTCAGAAGGGAGCGCCTGCGGCTGTCGGTAGCAACGGCTTGGGAGATGCGCTTGCCTTCCGGAGAGGGAACCGCTGCGTCCCCGCCACCACCCACTTCCGGCGGCGATCTCGCGAGAGCTCCGTCGCTCCGCCGCTCCTGCCCGACGAGCTTTGAAAAGCTGCTACTCTAATGAAACCCAACTCGGGCAGCGTGAGCCCTAAGATGGAAGGGAAGCCCAAGGACTGCGGTCTTTTGTTCTGTTGCAGCTGGGTTTGCGGTTGCTAGGGGTACGTGTATGGTTGGCAGGGGGAAATGCTGCCCTCTGGTGGCCAAAAAAAAGCCCCACCCACCACCACTACCGCAACTGGCTTTAGGAGCGAGGTGTGCTGGGCGGGTTTCCGCAGGGGCAGCCGACTGATGAAGTGGAGGGAAAGCCTAACTTCCCAGTCCGCTTAGGCCTCCCCAGGTTCCCTGGCCCAGTGAGTACAGGGGCAGGGCAGATGGAGAATGTGCAGATGCGGAAAGTGAGACTTAGACAAGTTAAGCGATTGCCCACCGCTGCGCAGCTAGACGATAGCGAGTCCCTCTTGAGAGACATCCTGGCTTCCAGTTGGTGCTTTTAATTCCTTTCTCACATCTGCTTTTCCCGTAATCTCAGAGTTTAGAATTTATAATTAGAATTCCAAAGCTCGAGGAAACGATAATATGGAATCCCATGCATTAGTTCCATCCTCACAGTAACCCTGTGAATTAATAACCCTATTTTCAAGTGAGGGAATCAAAGGTTAGAGAGGTTAAGTCACTTGACCAAGTTACACATATACTAAATGATGAAATGGAATTTGGTTTTAGTCTGACTGCAGTCTATTTGCCTAACAATAGGCCACCCTGTGCCCCTCTAAAAGCATAATGTGATTCTGCTCTTAGTCTTCAAGTAGATAAGAGAATCAGTGTCCTCCAGTATCGTTCATACAGAATGAATGAGAGTCATCAGGATACTGAAGCCTCTATATCTACCTTAAAGTCCTTTTTTTTTCTTTTGAGATGGAGTCTTGCTCTGTTGCCCAGGCTGGAGTGCAGTGGTATGATCTCAGCTCATTGCAACCTCCGCCTCCTGGGTTCAAGCGATTCTCCTGCCTCAGCCCCCCAAATAGCTGGGATTATGGGCACCTGCCACCACCCCCGGCTAATTTTTGTATTTTTAGTAGCGACGGGGTTTCACCATGTTGGCTAGGCTGGTCTTGAACTCCTGACCTTAAGCGAGCCACCTGCCTCGGCCTCCCAAATTGCTGGGATTACAGGCATGAGCCACCGTGCCTGGCCTAAAGCCCTTTTCAAAGTGTATACTGTACTGTACAAATTCAGGTATTCCATTCTTTCATTTATTAAAAAAAATTCCTACTGTTAACATGTACAGTAGAAGTTCAAAAATGGCCTTTGCTGTAGTTTATGGAAATCATAGAGTGAAATTCCATAATACAATATAGTATGTGGAAAATCTCCTCTTAGTGTATTCAATTTCATCTCCTTGGTGATATCTCTTCTGGAGCCTTCTTATCTTTCACCACCATTCTGGGGTTTCCCTTCCCCATTCTTTCGAGTTGGGTATTCTTTTTCCTGATTTCACATCTTCTCATTTTTGGCTCATTTGGTGGAACACATGATCCAATAGCTTCCAGATAAAAAGTATGAGGAGAGTAAAAATTTCAAGACATTGGATGTCTGAAATTTTCTTTGTTTTTACCCTCACACTTGATTGGTTGGACATAATTTTTCCTTAGAGTCTTGGAGGCATTGCTCTGTTGCTCCATCATCTTTTAGCTGCCAGTAGTCTGATGCCTGCTTCTTGGTTTTGATCTATTCTTTCCTCTCTAAAAACATATTCAAAATTTCCTTATTCTAGTGTTCTGAAATTTAATGATAATTGGCATTGTTGAGCTCAAATTTGCATTGTGCTGGACCCTCCAATGTGTCTTTTAATTTGGAAACCATGCCATTGAATTCTGAACAATGTTCTTGAATTGTTTGATGATGTATTTCCTCTATTCTCTCATGTGAATATTCCTAAGGTCTGGATATCACATTTTATGGAGTCTCCTCTAATGTATTCTTTCTTTTCTTTCTTTTTTTTTTTTTTCTTGGAGACAGAATCTCACTCTGTTGCCCAGGCTAGAGTGTAGTGGCACGATCTTGGCTCACTGCAACCTCCACCTCCCGGGTTCAAGAGATTCTCCTGCCTCAGCCTCCCAAGTAGCTGGGACTACAGGCCTTCACCACCATGCCTGGCTAAGTTTTATACATTTTTTGTTTTTGTTTTTGTTTTGAGACGGAGTCTTGCTCAGTAGCCTAGACTGGAGTGCAGTGGCACTGTCTCGGCTTACTGCAATCTCCGCCTCCCAGGTTCAAGCCATTCTCCTGGCTCAGCCTCCCAAGTAACTGGGATTACAGAAGCCTGCCACTGCGCCTGGCTAATTTTTGAATTTTAATAGAAACGGGGTTTCACCACGTTGGCCAGGCTGGTCTCAAACTCCTGGTCTTAAGTGATCTGCCCGCCTCAGCTTCCCAAAGTGCTGATTACAGGCGTGTGCCACCGCGCCTGGCCTTCTTTTCTTTTTTAAAAAAATTTTAAAATTTATTTTTAGAGACAGGGTCTTTCTCTGTCAACCAGGCTGGAGTGCAGTGGTGAGATCATAGCTCACTGCAGCCTCCATCTCCTCGGCTCAAGGGATCCTCACATGCCAGCCTCCCAAGTAGGTAGGATTATAGGTGTGTGCCACTATGCCTATTTTTTTTTTTTTTTTTCCTGAGACGAAGTTTTGCTCTTGTTGCCCAGGCTCGAGTGCAATGGCATGATCTCAGCTCACCACAACCTCCGCCTGCTGGGTTCAAGCGATGCTTCTGCCTCAGCCACCCAAGTAGCTGGGATTACAGGTATGTGCCTCCTTGTCTGGCTAATTTTGTATTTTCAGTAGCGACGGGGTTTCTCCTTTCTCCATGTTGGTCAGGCTGGTCTTGAACTCCCGACCTCAGGTGATCCGCCTGCCTTGCCTCCCAAAGTGCTGGGATTACAGGCGTGAGCTACTGCACCTGCCCTGCCTAATTTTTAAGTATTTTTTGGGTAAACCTTTCTTATTTTCTATTTTTGTCTTTTTGTTCTACTTTCCAGGAGAATTTTCTCATCTTAATTTTCCAACTCTTTGGAGTTTTAAATTTTATTTTATTTTATTTTATTTATTTATTTATATATTTTTTTTGAGACAGAGTCTCACTCTGTCACCCAGGCTGGAGTGCAGTGGCGGGATCTCAGCTCACTGCAAGCTCCGCCTCCTGGGTTCACGTCATTCTCCTGCCTCAGCCTCCCGAGTAGCTGGGACTACAGGCGCCCACCACCTCGCCCAGCTAGTTTTTTGTGTTTTTTTAGTAGAGACGGGGTTTCACCGCGTTAGCTAGGATGGTCTCAATCTCCTGACCTCGTGATCCGCCCGTCTCGGCCTCCCAAAGTGCTGGGATTACAGGCTTGAACCACCGCGCCTGGCCAGAGTTTTAAATTTTAATATCATATTTTAATTTCCACAGGCTGTTCTAATTGTTCTTTTTAAAAACATAAAATTATTTTTTTCATGGATTAAATATCTTCTTTTATCTATCTGAGGATAATAGTAACATTAATAAAAGTTTTTATCCTGTTTAGTCTTGGTTTCTTCCAAGTTTCTTTTGTTTGTATGTTCTCTCTCTCTCTCTCTCTCTCTCTTTTTTTGAGACGGAGTTTCACTCTTGTTGCCCAGGCTGGAGTGCAATGGCGCGATCTCAGCTCACCGTAGCCTCCACCTCCCACGATCAAGCGATTCTCCTGCCTCACCCTTCTCGAGTAGCTGGGATTACAGGCATGCGCCACCACGCCCGGCTACTTTTGTATTTTTGGTAGAGATGGGGTTTCTCCACGTTGGTGAGCCGCCGCGCCCGGCAGTAAAAGAAGTTCAAAAATGGCCTTTGCTGTAGTTTATGGAAATCATAGAGCATTTTCATGTTAGAAACTTTACTCATTTGTTCAGTGATCAGTGGTTGTCTGCTCCTATTTAAAGTTATTTAAAACCCGTGGGTAGCACTGAAGACTATCAGGTTCATTGAAATGACTGGGCCATTTCTTTGAAGAAAGTCTTGCCGCCTGCCACCTTTAGACCTGTTCCTTTTGGCTGGTTAGATTCTCCCACGATTCTTCTACTGGGATGGGGTGAGTATAAGCCTGATAAATAGCATTCTGGTTACTAAGTGGGAGAAGAAAGCTAGTTTGCTAATACTCAGTTTATAGGCCAACTTAATCCTGTTTACAATATGATATCCAGTCCTCAGTGTCTCTGGTGTTTCCCTAGTCCAGAGACCCCCTGTTTTACTCTTGGCAGGGAATAAAAACTGCTAGTCTTAGATGAGAGACGGGCAATTGCCCAGCTATGTGAAATTGCGAGGGGATCTGTAAGTCTAATTGCATCTTAAAGGGCTCTTCAAACAATCCCTCCTTTTTTAGTGCAATCTCTGCTCTCACTGATGCTACCGACTCTTGAATCATTTGGAGGTTCTGTGGTAAAAATGTTGCTCCTTGTCTTTCCCTACTATTGGCTAAGGTTCAGTTTTCTTGAGTCAGCTAAGTCAGTTACCATTCTTGCTTGTGCATTCCTGCTTCCAAAAATTTTGGTTTTATGATCTCTTACCCCGTTTTTGTTCTTGCCATCTCATCCTATTTCTCTCATGTTTGTGGGATTCTGGAGAAAGATAATTGCATGTGTTCAGTCTGCTCGCTTGCTTGGAAGTAGGAGAGATCTTAATCTAAAATGCTCAAATGGAATAATAATAATTCGATAGTAAGTAATACCGAAAGGGAATTGAAAAGTTTTTTTGTTTTGAAATTTTGTGGGTACATAGTAGGTGTATATATTTATGAGGTACATGAGATACTTTGATACAGGCATGCAGTACATAATAATCACATCATGGTAAATGGGTATGCGTCCCCTCAAGCATTTATCCTTTGTGTTGCAAACAATCCAATTATATTCTTTTTTTTTTTTTTTTTAAGACAAAGTCTCACTCCATTGCCCAGGCTGGAGTGCAGTGGCCTGACACACTGGAGCCTCTACCTCCCAGGTTCAAGTGATTCTCTTGTCTCAGCCTCCCAAGTAGCTGGTATTGCAGGTACCCGCCACCACGCCTGGCTAATTTTTGTATTTTTAGCAGAGACAGGGTTTCACCATGTTGGCCGGGCTGGTCTCGAACTCCTGATCTCAGGTGATCTGCCTGCCTCAGCTCCCAAAGTGCTGGGATTACAGGCATGAGTCACTGTGCCAGGCCCAATTATACTCTTTTAGTTATTTTTGAATGTACAATGAAATTATTGACCATAATTACCCTGTTGTGCTATCAAATACTAGGTCTTTTTTGTTTGCTTATTTGTTTTTGTTTTTTTATTTGAGACAGGGTCTTACTCTGTGGCCCAGACTGGAGTGCAGTGTTGTGATCACTGCTCACCGCAGCTTCTACCTCCTGGGCTCAAGCAATCCTTCCCACATTGGTGTCCCCGAGTAGCTGGGACTACATTTACATACCACCATGCCTGGCTAATTTTTTTTTTTTTTTTTTTTTTTTTTTGAGACGGAGTCTCGCTCTGTCTCCCAGGCTGGAGTGCAGTGGCATGATCTTGGCTCACTGCAAGCTCCGCCTCCCGGATTCACGCCATCCTGCTGCCTCAGCCCGCCGAGTAGCTGAGACTACAGGTGCCTGCCACCACGCCCGGCTATTTTTTTGTATTTTTAGTAGAGACGGGGTTTCACCGTGTTCGCCAGGATGATCTCTATCTCCTGACTTCGTGATCCACCCGCCTCAGTCTCCCAAAGTGCTGGGATTACAGGTGTGAGCCACCGTGCCCGGCCGCCTGGCTAATTTTTGTATTTTTTGTAGAGATGGGATCCCACTATGTTGCCCAGATTGCTCTTGAATTCCTGGGCTCAAGCGACCTGCCCGCCTTGGCCTCCCAAAGTGCTGTGATTACAGGTGTGAGCCACCGTGCCTGGCCCCTACTAGGTCTTATTCATTCTTTCTAACTACTTTTTGTACTTGTTAACCATCCTCACTTCCCCCTTAACCCCCCTGTTATCCTTCCCAGCCTCTGGTAACCATTCTTCTGCTCTCTGTGTCTATGAGTTCAATTGTTTTAATTTTCAGCTCCCGCAAATAAGTGAGAACATGTGAAGTTTGTCTTTCTGTGCCTGGCGTATTTCGCTTAACATAATGACCTCCAGTTCCATCCATGTTGTTGCAAATGACAGGATCTCATTCTTTTTTTATGGCTGAATAGTGTATATGTACCGCATTTTCTTTTTTGGGAGGACAGAGTTTTGCTCTGTTGCTCAAGCTGGAGTGTAGTGGTGCAGTCTTGGTTCACTGCAACCTCTGCCTCTCAGGCTCAAGTGATCCTCCCACCTCAGCCTCCTGAGTAGCTGGGACTACAGGTGTGCACCACTATGCCTGACTAATTTTTGTATTTTTTGTAGAGACAGGGTTTTGCTGTATTTCCCAGGCTGGTCTCAAACTCCTGGCTCAAGTGATCCTCCCGCCTTGGCCTCACAAAGTGCTGGTATTACAGGCTATAGCCACTGCACCTGGCCACATTTTTTTTTTCTTTTTTTAGTGAGGCAGAGTTTTGCTCTTGTTGCACAGTCTGGAGTGCAATGGCGTGATCTCAGCTCACTGCAACCTCTGCCTCCTGGGTTCAAGAGATTCTCCTGCCTCAGCCTCCCGAGTAGCCGGGATTAAAGGTATGCACCACCATGCCTGGCTAATTTTGTATTCTTAGTAGGGACGGGGTTTCTCCATGTTGGTTAGGCTGGTCTCCAACTCCCGACTTCAGGTGATCCGCCCACCTCGGCCTCCCAAAGTGCTGGGATTACAGGTGTGAGCCACTGCATCCGGCCCACATTTTCTTTATCCATTTGTCTGTTGATAGACACTTAGATTGCTTCCAAATCTTGGCTGTTGTGAACAGTGCTGCAACAAACACAGAAGTGCAGCTATCTCTTTGATATACTGGTTCCCTTTCTTTTGGGTATATACCCAGCAGTGGGATTGCTGAATCATATGATAGTACCATTTTTAGTTTTTTAAGGAACTTCGAAACTGTTCCCCATAATGGTTGTAATAATTTACATTCCCACCAACAGTGTACAGGGGTTCCCTTTTCCCCACATCCTCGCCAGCATTCGTTATTGCCCATCATTTGGATAAAAGCCATTTTAACTGGAGTGACATGATATCTCATTGTCATTTTGATTTGCATTTCTCTGATGATCCATGATTTTGAGCACCTTTTTATATGCCTGTTTGCCATTTGTATGTTATCTTTTGAGAAATGTCTATTCAGATCTTTTGCCCATTAAAAAATTTAGATTATTAGATTTTTTCCCATAGAGTTGTTTGAGCTCCTTATATTTTCTGATTAATTTTTTATCAGATGGGTAGTTTGCAAATATCTCCCATTCGATGGGTTGTCTCTTTGATTTGTTGATTGTTTCTATTGCTGTGCAGAAGCTTTTTAACTTGATGTGATCCCATGTGTCCATTTTTGCTTTGGTTGCCTGTGCTTGTGGGGTATTACTCAAGAAATTTTTGTCCAGACCAATGTCCTGGAGAGTTTTCCAATGTTTTCTTGTAATAGTTTCATGGTTTCAGGTCTTAGATTTAAGTCTTCAATCCATTTTGACTTTATTTTTGTATATGGCAAGAGATAGGAGTCTAGTTTCCTTCTTCTGCATATGGATATTCAGTTTTTCCGGCACTATTTATTGAAGAGACTGTTTTTACCCCATGCATGTTCTTGGCACCTCTGTTGAAATGAGTTAACTGTAGATGTATGGTTTTGTTTCTGCATTTTCTTTTCTCTTTTGTTGGTCTGTGTGTCTGTTTTTATGCCAGTACCATGCTGTTTTGGTTACCATAACTCTGTAGTATAACTGGAGGTCAGGTAATGTGATTCCTCCAATTTTGTTCTTTTTGCTCAGGAAAGCTTTGGCTATTCTCAATCTTTTGTGGTTTCATATACATTTTAGGATTGTTTTTTCTATTTCTGTGCAGAATGTCATGGTACTTTCATAAGGATTTCATTAAATCTGTAGATTGCTTTGGGTGGCATGGACATTTTAACAAAATTGATTTTTCCAATCCATATACATGGAATATTTTTCAACTTTTTCGTGTCCTCTTCAGTTTCTTTCATCAGTGTTTCACAGTTTTCATTGTAGAGATCTTTCACTTCCCTAGTTAAGTAAATTCGTAGGTATTTAATTTTATTTGTGTCTATTGTAAATGGGATTACTTTTTACATTTTTTTCAGATTGTTCACTGTTGGCATGTAGAAGTGCTCCTGATTTTGTAGGTTGATTTTGTATCGTGCAATGTTACTGAATTTGTTGATCAATTCTAAAGGTTTTTTGGTGAAGCCTTTAGGTTTTTCCAAATATAAGAACATATCATCTGCAAACAAGGATAATTTGACTTTTTTTCTTTTTCAATTTGGATGCCCTTTATTCTGAAAGGGAATTTTTGCAAGATTTTAAAAAAATGCTTTATTGAGGTATAATTTTAATTCTAGAAAATTCATTTATTTTATGTAAGTATATAGTTCTGTTACCACCACTCAATTTTAGAGTATTTCCACCATCCCCCAAAGTTCCCTTGTCCCTGTTTGCATTTGATCTCTGCTGGTAGATCTACCCTGAGACCCAGGCAACTGCTGGTCTGCTTTCTGACTGTATAGATTTACCTTCTCAAGAAACTTCATATAAGTGGAATCGTATAATATATAGTTTTATGGCCTCTTTCTTTCTCTCTCTCTTTTTTCTTTTTTTTTGGAGAAAGAATCTCACTCTGTTGCCCAGGCTGGAGTGCAGTGGCGCCAGCTTGCTCACTGCAACCTTTGCCTCCCTGGTTCAAGTGATTCTCATGCCTCAGCCTCCCAGGTAGCTAGGATTGCAGGTGTGTGCCAATATGCTTGGCTAAATTTTTGTATTTTTAGTAGAGGCGGGGTTTTGTAATGTTAGCCAGGCTAGTCTCAAACTCCTGGCCTCAAGTGATCCACGTGCCTCAGCCTCCCAGAGCCACTGTGCTCAGCCCTTTTTCTTTTTTAAAAAATTTTCTATCATCTTTAATCAAATTTCACCCATGCTAAATGAGTTGTATTAGGTGCTTGACTTCCCCAAATGCTCATGTCTTGGGAGGGTATCAGTATTTGAAATCCTAAACCATTCATTTGCTATTTCTTAATAAAAATTTTTGAAAAGCATGTAAACTTTACCCTTATCTTTTGGATTACAATGCTTAAGTACAAAAACAATTCATTTAGCATAATTCAAATTATACATAAAAGCACCTGCAATTTTTTTTAAATAAAAGATTCACAGTGCACTGCACCTTGAATATAAGATATAAGGAACATATAAGGTTGGAATATAACATTTAAAAAGTGAATTCCAGGCCAGGCGCGGTGGCTCACACCTGTAATCCCAGCACTTTGGGAGGCCGAGGCGGGCAGATCACCTGAGGTAAGGAGTTCAAGACCAGCCTGGCCAACATGGTGAAACCTGTCTCTACTAAGAATACAAAAATTTGCTGGGTATAGTGGCAGGCACCTGTAATCCCAGCTACTTGGGAGGCTGAGGCAGGAGAATTGCTTGAACCTGGGAGGTGGAGGTTGCAGTGAGCTGAGATCGCACCATCGCACTCCAGACTGGGGGCCAAGAGCAAGACTTCGTCTCAAAAAAAAAGTGAATTCCAAGACATACATCTCTTTCAAAGACAAAAAACATAACAAAGCCAACCAACTACTCGTTTCATCTAGGTTCTTAAAATGCAGCACTCAGTAGAAGTAAATTATTGCATATTCAGCATACTCCTTTCTCACTTGATTTCTTCAAACCATACTAAAAGTTCTCAAAGGAGAAATCCAGTTCTCTAAGCATGGCCTTTCTCAAGGTAACTTGAACACTGAGAAACTAATAAGGGACTAAACTTTGAGGGACTAAGTACAGTAGATGTACATAAAACAGGTACATCCAACTTAAATATTTTCTGCATAGCTAAATCACATCATACACATTAAGTTTAACTCACGTCTTTTAACATTTTTTTAACTTCAAACTTTGAGGAGAGCTAAAAGCCTAGAGTTATCATAATCACATCCCAACAATACCCTTATTTTGTTCCACAGTACATTAAATAAAGCAGTGCACCAGCAATAACATTTAACCACAGTTGGTTTTTCAATATTAAAACCACCTTGTATTCTTGGGATAAACCCCTCTTGGTCATGGTATTTAATCCTTTTTATATGTTGCTGGTTTCAGTTTGCTAATATTTTCTTTTCTTTTTTTTTCTTTTGAGGCAGGGTCTTGCTCTCTTGCCCAGGCTGGAGTGCAGTGGTGTGATCTCACCACTTTAAACAATGTTCTGTAAAGAGTTGCTTTTCAGATGGTATATAGCAATAAGTTTGGGGTTGGGTGAGTTATAAGGCCACAGAATAAAAATTGTGCAGCACCACTATGTATTAATTTTACTAAAAAATTTTAGGGAGAATACTAAACAAAGATGTCCATATTAAGAAGTAAATGAAAATTGGATCCCGTTCCCAACAAGTTCATCATCTCTATCTGAGACCACCTCAGCCTGGACTTTATTGTCTATATTGCTGTCAGCATTTTGGGTAAAGCCATTCAGCAAGTCTCTAGGAAGTTCTAAACTTTCTCACATTTTCCTGTCTTCTTCAGAGCCCTCCAAACTGTTCCAACCTCTGCCTATTACTCAGTTCCAAAGTTGCTTTCTCATTTTTGGGTATCTTTTTAGCAGCACCGCACTCTGCTGGTACCAGTTTACTGCATTAGTCCATTTTCACGCTGCTGATAAAGACATATCTGAGACTGGGAAGATAAAAAGGTTTAATTGGACTTACAGTTCCACATGGCTAGAGAGGCCTCAGAATCATGGTGGGAGGCGGACGACCCTTCTTACATGGTGGGTGGCAAGAGAAAAAAATGAAGATAAAACCATCAGATCTCATGAGACTTCTTCTCTACCATAAGAACAGTATGGGAGAAACCGCCCCCGTGATTCAAACTATCTCCCACTGGGTCCCTCCCACAACATGTGGGAATTACAGGCGTACAATTCAAGATTAGATTTGGGTGGGGACACAGAACCAAACCGTATCAGATGGGTCAGGGTAAGGTTGGCTGGATGTAACAAAAAATGGACAGTAAGTGTAACTAGGTGAGGGGAGGTTGTCCCTACTGTCTAGCACTGCATCTTTGGATATATCATTGTTGAGGCTTTTATCCACACCATTTTCATCGTTCTAGATCTCTACCCTCTATTGAGGGCATGGATAGGGGAAGTAGGGAGTACCGTGATTGTTGACAAGGTGGCCACCCACAAGGGCAGTTTGAATGGCAGGGATAATGAACAGGCATTCTTCTGCTGAAAGATTTATGGATAACGTTTAGGCAGCCATCAAGAGAAGGCTGGTGTCCAGCACTCTATTTCCTCTGTGAGGACTTTGTGATGTTCTCTGTCAATGGCGATGGATGGCATGCAGGCTTTGCTTTGACTTCCAACAGCTCCCACCTGTTTTTTGTCTGGCCAGGTTTCCATTGTCCCCTTTAGCGTTCTGACTTCCTACTGGGAAGGCAAGCAGCAGCTTCCCAACCCACTGTTCTGAAGAATGATCAATAAGCTTTGCTCCTGTCTGAATCTACCTTGTTGACTTTCTGTACCTGGGGTTGGAACACTCTCTCTGTAAAAAGTCAGATAGTGAATATTTTAGCTTTTGTGGGCCGAGAGGCAAAATCAGGAATGTTTACACAAATTTTTTGAAAAAATTCAAAACTTTATTTATAGACACTGAAATTTGAATTTTAGGTAAGTTTCATATGTCATGTAATAGTATTATTTTAATTTTTTCAACCATTAAAAAATATGAAAACCATTCTTAGCTCAATGGCCAGATAGAGTCAGGTGGCCAACCTGCAGACAATAGTTTGCTGACCTCTATTCTAGAGCCTAATATTGAAGAAAAAAACCTAAAAACCAAAAAAAAAAAAAAAACACCAAAAAACCCTCTGAATATTAAGTGTCTTGCAGTCCAAGATGCCTCTGACTGGCTCATTCACTAAAATGAATGGAAAGAGTTAGGAAGCATAGGAAAGAAAAACAAGCATAAAGATTGTCAATACTTTAAGTTCCCATTTCCCATAAGCAGGAAGCCAAAATGGTTTAAGTCCAAACAACTGGCCAGAGCAGTGTCTTTGGAACTTGCTTCATGACCAGAATCACCTGGCTTCTTGTTGAAGCTAGATTCCTGGACTAGAGGTTTTGATGCAGGGGAGCCTTCTGGTTGGGGGTGTGCTCTCGGGACCAGGTAAGCGGAAGAAACACTATTTCAGGGGGTGTAAAGGAATCTCAAAAGCTGTGGTTCTTAAAGTGTGGTCCCTGGCCCAGCAGAACCAGCATTACTTGAGAGCTTGTAAGAAATAGAAGTCCTTGGCCTACCCTAGAAACAGTGAATCAGAAACTATGGGGGTGGGGTCTGGCAATCTGGTTTTCATCAAGCCAGGTGGTCCTGATGCCCACTAAAATTTGAGCGCGTCTGCTTCAAGGCATCATTACCAGCACCTGGAGAAGTGATTGAGAACCCACCTGAGCAGAGAAGGCCTGGGCTCTCTTAAACCGCTGTGTTCTTCAGTCTGTGGGTGAGAGCAATTCTAACAGACATCTGAAGCCAAAGGCTTAGGTTTCCACAGGAAGATCTGGAAACCCTATTCAAGGCAAGCCTTTTGGAAGTCAAAGGCTGTATTCCCCTAAGAGGGGGCACCATGGATCCTAGAGACAGCAAATGCCACCCAAAGTGATGGTGAGGGAGTTTTCATCTTTTCTGCACGTGTGACCATTTACTGCACCAGAAGCTTTCTAGTGACTTCCACCTTTTCCAGGTTTCTCCAAGGTCCACTGGGGAACCCCCGTCCTGGGCCTGCCAGTGAGTTGCTGGGAGCTTCCCGACCTCACAAACGGCTCTTGTGATGTAATTGTCACCTGAGGTGTGCCCCTCCTGGTCCTGGCGACATCACAGAGGCTACCTGGGCACGGACCCCGCAGCTTCCTGGGGCCCAGTCAGCAGCTCCAGGTGCCTGAGTCTGGGCTGCGGAGGCTGGGGCGGTGGCATGCAGGGTGAGGTCTCCCTGGCTGCTCCCACGCGCTAGGCCAGCTCCAGGAGGGCAACAGACGACAGGACATTGCAAAAGGGCCACTTAAATTTTCCTTCGAGTAAACAGAACACCTGCCAAGGCCCTCGAGCCTGGGCGTGCCCCAAGCCAGGTGGTTGGGGTCCAGGAGTCGGCTGCGGCTGGCGATGCTCTGAGGGGACGTCAGGGCCTCAGGATGGCCGCTATGAAGACAAAGTGCATCTGTGAACTGTGCTCATGCGGGTAAGGTGGCTGTGCTCAGGGCAAGGCTGGGGGAGCCTGGGCTTTCAGACTCCCGAGGAAGGGAAGCCTCCCCCAGCTGCTTCATCAGGCGGCATCACGGTGGGTTCGTTCACTTGTCACGTTTTTTAGGCCACAATTTTGTCAACTAGCATTGTGCCCGCAGATGCAACATCAGTTCTGGCAAATGTGGCTGTTTTTGGGCCTTCTGTGCCGCTTCACTTCAGAACTGCAGGAAGGCTGAAATGGGCGTGGCCAGGCAGCCTGCACTCCCTTCCCTGAAGCCCAGAAAGTGTCAGCCAAGGAGGGAGAACACCTGGCCCAGTGGGACCAGTCTTGCTCCTTTTGGGAAAGTGATAGGATGGGAGGAGAATTCCTGTAGTGTAACTGAATTTCTCATTCAGAGAGATTGTTACTTTGTCAAAGAAGTATAAGGTATTAGTAAAACTTGTTTCCACATTGTGTAGAGTTGAATGAGAATAATGAAAACATTACTTTCACAGTCGCCTGGCCTGGCCAGGTCTCTCTTCTCACCTTTAAGGAGCGTGTCTGGGTGGAAGCACAGTAAAGGTGGTCCTGGGGGAAATCATGGGCTTTAGTCAGAGTCCCACGGGCTGACTGGTCTGCTGTCTCTCACATGATCTCTTAGATGTTCCTTCTACCTGCTTCCCAGGACAGCTGGGTTTCTGCTTGGCTGGGGCAGGGAGTGGGCAGCAGAGGAGCAACAGGCAAGAGGGTTCTGAGGTCAGTTCTCCTGGGCTGTCATTAATTGTGGGATCTTGGATTGGTAAATAAACTCTCGGTCACAGGTGCCTCATCTGTACCAACAATACCTACCTCATAGGACTATGATAAGAGTTAAGATCATGTACGTGAGTCCTGGTACATGGACTGTGCGTAATATGTTAGTGTCCTGAAATCTGAAAAAAGGGCAAATATGACACATGCAGATAAAAATGGTATCAGTAGTGTGGATAATTAAAGGGCACTCTACAAACTGGATCAGCAACCTTCTACATCTCTGGCATCAATGCATGGTTCCCAACTCTGGCTGCTGATTAGAATCACACAGGGAGTTTGAAAACTATCAGTTGCTCAGGCCGTTGAATTTATAATCTCAGGGTGGGTCCTGCCAACTGTCTAAAGGTGATTCTGACCATTTGCTAGGACTGGGACTCACTGAACTAGAACATGTACAAATGTGGGTCTTGCTTTTGAGCTTTGTTAAGTGGGGCCGGAGCAGTGTATAGTCTAGGACTACATGTTACCCAGCAAAAC
Organism: Macaca mulatta; assembly: GCF_049350105.2. Lineage (NCBI taxonomy): Eukaryota > Metazoa > Chordata > Mammalia > Primates > Cercopithecidae > Macaca > Macaca mulatta. Next base: position 80,163,691 of record NC_133420.1, read on the forward strand.
CTTTTCTTCTAAGGCCTTCTTTCTTTTTTTCATTTTGGAGACAGTGTCCCGCTCTGTTGCCCAGGCTGGAGTGCAGTGGTGCCATCTCGCTTCACTGCAACCTACGCCTCAGGGTTCAAGTGATTCTCCTGCCTCAGCCTCCTGAGTAGATGGGATTACAGGCACATGCCACCATGCCTGGCTAATTTTCGTATTTTTAGTAGACAGGGTTTCAACCATATTGTCCAGGCTGGTTTTGAACTCCTGACCTTGGGTGATCTGCCTACCTTGGCCTCCCGAAGTGCTGGGATTACAGGCATGAGCCACTATGCCCTGCCTCTAAGGCCTTCTTTCTCCTGGGACCCTTTACATTACCTTCCTGTGTCCTGCATTGTTCTAGGCATCAGGATTGAAATGTATAAGACATAATCTCCATCTTTGCACAGCGTGCAGTCTAGGTAGGAAGGCAGAATGCTCATTAAGAGATGCAGAGCATATGTAGTGAGAAGTCTCCCTCCTGCCCCTGCAGTAGGGGTATAACTCATTCGGGTGTTCCTTCTCTGACTCTGTTCTCATTCTGTCCCTGCCAAGGAGTCACTTTCCATTGGAAGCAGGGTCTGTTCTTGTGTCTTTTCTCCTTTTCTTCTTTCCTCATCCTGTATTTTCTCCTCCACTTTATGGTTTCAGCCAGTAGTCTCTCCTGTCTTCTGAATTCCAGTTTCATTGTCACCTTCTCAAAGCGCTTTGGTGATCCATCTGTCTCATTAATCTCAGCTTCAGCAACCTTCAAACATTCTTCTGGTATCTGCCCCATTCATGGTGCCAGCAATCTTCTATTCACCCTGGGTGAAAATTTTGAATCATCTCTTATTCTTCCTCAACCACAGCATTGAATCTCTTTTTTCTTTTCTTTTTTTTTTTTCGAGGTGGAGTCTTACTCTGTCATGCAGTGGTGCGATCTCTGCTCACTGCAACCTTTGCCTCCTGGGTTCAAGCGATTCTTCTGCCCCAACCTCCCAAGTAGCTGGGATTACAGGTACCCATCACCATGCTGGGCTAATTTTTGTATTTTTAGTAGAGACGGGGTTTCACCATGTTGGCCAGGCTGGTCTCAAACTCCTGACCTCAAATGATCCACCTACCTTGGCCTCCAAAATTGCTGGGATTACAGGTATGAGCCACCATGCCTGGCACATATGAGTCTTTTCTAAAGTCTGGGTCCCTCCTCCATTATAATCTTTCTTTAATTGGTCTCTTCCCTTTTATTCCCGTTATAACCCCCCTGGTTCTCTCATTTTTATGTTTGGAAACTGGTCCTAAAGTACCTTTCTAGTTTTTTTCTCCCATGATTCCCTTACATGAAACTGCACCTTGAATTGGATCAGGTTTCTTGGCATCCCGAGCGGACCTGCGGATCTCCCCTCTCGGATCCTTACCCTTGCCCTTTCTCTAAAATACCTATGTTCCCTCCTCCTGCTGGACTTGTAAGGTCCTGTTTCACTTGCAAGTTCCCCATTAACCCAGCCCTGTGGCTCCCTATCAAAGAAGAACCCCGCTCCCTGTGTTCTCATCCTCTAATTATGCATCAGCATGCTTTATATCCTTGATTAATTATATATACGCTGGGAAAACAGATATTTTCTATTTTTGTGTGTGCATCGTGTTACAGCAACATACTGTTTTCTTTATAACAGCCGATGCATATGTTTTTGAATGAATGGATTGCGTTTTTTGTTTGTCAAGGTCATAACATGCTGGACTGGATTAGGAAAGTAAGATTTAGAGCTGTTCTGTCCAGTATGGTAGCCAGCTGTGGCAATTTCATTTAAATAAATGAAAGTTAAATAAAACTAAAAATTCAGTTCCTCAACTGCACAAGCCACCTTTCAAGTGCTCAGTAGCTCCCATACCGGCCCATGCAGGTATGGAGTATTTCCATCACTGCAGATAGTTCTGTTGGACAACACTGATCTTGAGTCTCATTATCTTGGAACTCTTGATCTCTCCCACTCTAATTAAATCCACTCAGTGACTGGTTGGGATGGAGTGAGGAATTTTATAGGTATTTTCTAAGCGGTGGAAGTCTGTATTTGGCTTTTCCAGTCTGAGGTCCTGGGAAAAAGTGATGGGAAGTCTGGAGGACAAGAGTGTGTGAAGAAGTCGGAGACAGCGCCCTTGAGTGGGAGGGGGAGACCGGGGTTCCTGAGTGCATCACTGGAGATTTGTGGAGACCCTCAGGGCTGCCAGGGAGGGAGAGAGGCACATTTATTCCCCCTTCTCTCCCACATTCTCTTCTTCCAAAGTTTTTTTTTTGAGCAAATAATTCTTTAATGTCCTTTCAACTTTAACTTTTGAGGACATTGTACTTGTTGGTGAGGGGGCTCTAGAGATGCTCAGAGGCCTGAATAAGGTGTCCGTCTGCAGGAGCAGCTGCCAAAGGCTGCTAGGGAAAAGCCACCAATGGGTGACTCTCTTGGAGCAAGTTCTTATATTTGGCCACAAGATGGCAAACTTTTCCTGATCAATTCTCACTGCGAGTTAAAACAAATCAGCCTAAATGGAAAAGCAAAATCTTTGGAGTTCTGGATTTTATTTTATTTTTAAATAGATTTATCTTAAGTTTTCTAAAATGAGCAATTAGAGTTTAGGGTCTAGCAGAACTCAGGAAAGTGGTATGCCTTTCGGAATAGATGACAGATTACAAAGTGAAAAGTGTTTCAAATGTCTAAATTTAAAGATTCCAACCACTGGTAAAACTTTGTAATGAGCTTTGCTGGGCTAAAAAAAATCAGATGTATTTTACTGCTTCGAGCTCAAGGCTTTGCCTCCATAACAACACTACTCCTTTCCTTGATGATCAAAATCTTGCGATTGGAATTATTACCATAAAATGTCATAATATTCTATTTTCAACATGATCAGCACCAAATAAGCAAAGTATTTGTGGTTTGTAGAAATACAGTAAGGCCAGCATCTACAAATTTTTTTGAAAGTAATGTACCACTTAATTATCTTGACTTCAGAAGCCACATGGTGGGGGAGTGCTTTGAATAGAATAACTTGTATATGGGAGTATAATGCTTCCAATTGCATCTGATTATCCCCAGCATTTCCTGTTATTGAAAAAATGCTACCCTTCAGAGTTTTATAACTTTTTTTTTTTTTTTTTGAAACGGAGCCTTGCTCTCTCACCCAGGCTGGAGTGCAATGGTGCGATATCGGCTTACTGCAGCCTCTGCCTCCCGGGCTCATGCCATTCTCCTGCCTCAGCCTCCACAGCAACTGGGATTACAGGCACCCGCCACTACAGCCGGCTAATTTTTGTATTTTTCGGTTTTTTGTTTTTTTTTTTTGCCTCTAAACCATCTTTTATTTCGCACTTCAGCCGCGATTCTGGCGCTGGCCTGCTGCGCCCTAGGCGTAGTACTGTAGGTTGGCTTTCTTCTTCGCCTGGACCTCCAGGATGTCTTCCATGTAGGTCTCATGGGTGAGCTCCGTGGCACCCCTGCGCAGTGTGATCATAGGCGCCTCCACGCACACAGCCTTGCACTGGGCCCCATTGAAGCCATTTGTGCAGCGGGCCAGCTCTCCATAGCTCACGTCAGGACTGACGTTCATCTTTTGGGAGTGTATCTGCATGATTCTGGGCTGAGCCTCCTCGTTGGGCATTGGGAACTCGATCTTGCAGTCCAGGCGGCCCTAGCGGATCAGGGCGGAGTCCAGGATGTCCACCCTGTTTGTGACTGCAATTACCTTAACTTGGGTGTTGGGCTGGAAGCCATCCAGCCGGTTCAGAAGTTCCAGCATCGTCCTCTGCACCTCTTGTCCCCGGACTTCTCACTGTTAAAGTGCTTGGTGCCTATGACATCCAGCTCATCAGTGAAGATGATGGAGGGCGCGTTCTCCTTGGCCGGGGCGAAGGCATCCCAGACTAGCCTGGCACCATCCAGTGAACATCTGCACCAGCTGGGGGCCAGCTAGCTTTAGGAAGGTGGCCTTAGTCTGTGCCCTACAGGCCCAGGCCAGGAGAGTCTTTCCCATCCCTGGGGGCCCATACATCAGCACCCGTTTTGGAGGTTGGATCCCCAGGTTCTCAAACTTCTCATTGTGGTTCATTGACAATAAAATGGCCACTACCAGTTCCTGGATCTGCTTGTCCAAGCCCCCATTGTCACTGTATTGCTCTGTGGGCCTCTCATCCACCTCCATGGCCTTCACCCGCGAGTTGTACTCTGTGGGCAGCATCTCCAGGATCGGATAGGAGTCTTTGTTCACACCCACCAGGTCTCCTGGCTTTAGCTTTTCAGCATCCACCAATCCAATCACAGGCAGGAAGTACCTCTGTCGTGTAGAGGTTTTGATCACAGCATACTTGCCCTTCCTCTGGGAGTCCAGGTCAATATTGGCACCATCCTCCTTTTGGTCATTGGGATCAACATCCAGGAGCTTGATGACGTTGGAGACAAGGTACACCAGGGTCTCGTTCACTTTGATTTTCTCACTGTTCTCTTTGATCTTGTCCTTCATGGCTTGGAGCTTGTGGGTGACTCTCAACATTTCACTCTTCATGATCTTGATCTCACTGTCCAGAAGCTGTGTGTGTGTATGATCTCCATGGACATCTTGAGCACCTCCTCCCCAGTTCCATCTTGCTTGGCCTCATCCCACACCGTCGCCATCTTCTCTTCTAGTTTTTGTTTTTTTAGTAGAGATAGGGTTTCACCATGTTGGCCAGGCTGGTCTTGAACTCCTGACCTTGTGATTCACCCACCTCAGCCTCCCAAACTGCTGAGACTTCAGGTGTGAGCTACCACTCCTGGCCCAGAGTTTTATAATATTAGACCACCTTCCATCTTTACAGTATTTTGAAAATTCAAAAAATATTTTCCCATATATTAATATCTTACTGTGAGTCCCTCAACATGGGAAGCATTGCTTAGTTTGGAAAGTCGATTCCTTGATTTTAGCCTGTCTTTTCCCTGGGGATGTTTTCAGTCTATTGAGCTGTTCTTTCCCAGATGACTAAATTTGAAACTATGGTTTGGTGGGGAGTGGGTGGCACAAGGCAGGGCTGCTGTAGATAAAGTAAAATGTTAATCAGCCTTTTAAAGCTGAAAGGGATCTTAGCGGTCTCTAGCTCTATTTTACAGATGAGGAAATAGAAACATTGAGATTAATTTTAATATATGGGAACACGTTTTGTCAAGCTTCAGGCACAATTTAGGTCAATCAATTAAATTTTATTCATCTTTTACTGGGTATCAGACACTGTGCTAGGTGTTAAAATTTACAGTCCAGTCTATTTTTGAGTCACACTGGACCATTTAAAAAATTGATACATAATGATTGTACATATTTCTGGGGTCCAAGTGACATTTTGATATATGCATATAACATGTATTAGCATATCAGTCACTTCACACATTGATCATTTTTTTGTATTGGGAACCTTACAAATAATCTTCTAGCTATTTTGAAATATATGGCAAATTATAACTATAGTCACCCTACTGTATTATCGAACACTAGAATTTATTTCTTTTATCCAACTGTATTTTTGTATCCATTAACCAACTTAATTAGTGCCCCCAACTCCCACAATGGGCCATTTTTGACTGTAGAGTACCATAAGAAGGCTCTTGTCCAACTGAGAAAATAGTATCTGATATAAAAAAATAAGTGTAATTCTAAAAGCCTTTTAGTAAAGTAATATAAATAGCGAATCTTACTCCTGAGAATAAAATGTAGTAACACTGCTTTTTCTAAAATTCTTGTAAAAAAATTGTTAATGAAGGGATTGATAGAGCTTACTTTTATATCTGATTATTTTATGGCTTACAGTGCACAATTTTAAAGATTTTGTGCAATCTTGCAGGAAATTCCAGGACTGGGTAATGTATCATGAAATATTTATGAAGCATTGGTAGTATGTGCAGCATTTCATAAAAAAAGGTAGTCCCATAGAGGACTCAAAAATTGCTGAAAAGGATGTGGATTTGGCCCTTTCACAAAGCTTGCAGAGGAAGGTGATCTCAGGGGCAGCCATGTATCTGCAACTTAAATCAGCTATGTTAACCAGGGAGGAACTTGTTATTTTAATTTTGGAAAATATTTTCTTCACATTGATGGAAATTTCCTTAACCTTAGATTTTATTTTCTTAGAGTCTCTGTTACAAATTAAGAGGAAGGAAAAAAAAAAATTGAGGACTTGGTTTGATATTACATGTTTTAAGAAGAATTCTTATTTTTAATTTAAATAAAATTGACTTCATAAATTCTGATTAAGGAAAAAAGAGACAAAGAACAGCCTTTAACAGATACTTGCTGATGACTTATCTTTAGCAGAATCCAGATAGAAATGCCAAGAAAAAAAAAAAAAAGAAAAACTTTCACTTTAAGATTGAATTTTTAGCCGGGCGCGGTGGCTCAAGCCTGTAATCCCAGCACTTTGGGAGGCCGAAACGGGTGGATCACAAGGTCAGGAGATCGAGACCATCCTGGCTAACCCGGTGAAACCCCGTCTCTACTAAAAAATACAAAAAAAAAAAAAATAGCCGGGCGAGGTGGCGGGCGCCTGTAGTCCCAGCTACTCGGGAGGCTGAGGCAGGAGAATGGCGTAAACCCGGGAGGCGGAGCTTGCAGTGAGCTGAGATCCGGCCACTGCACTCTAGCCTGGGCGACAGAGCAAGACTCCGTCTCAAAAAAAAAAAAAAAAAAAAAAAGATTGAATTTTTATTGTAGATTTCATGTACTTTTCATGTTAAGTATGTTATGCTCCTTAAAAATGGCCTTTGATATCAGAATTAATGTTTAATTGTTCATAAATACCTTTCACCTTATAAAATGAGTACAAATGGGTATATGTCATATTTCAGATATTGTTAGAGTACAACTTCATATTCAAATTACAGCAGTAAATATGATCTATTTGACCTTATAGTCTGATGATGGATCCGTTCAGAGTAACATGTTCTAATTCTGTTCTGTAGTGGGCAGTTTTAAACATCATTCCCTCCATCGCTATTAAAATATTTATTACTGACCTTCAAGTGATTTACAGTTTATTTGGAAAGATGACATGTCTCGGGATGGGTGGTGGAGAGGCGGAAATAGCTACCCTTAGATGAATGAGACCAATAAAACAAGTGATGTAGGATGTGAGGAGTGGGAGAGGCACTTTGGGAGCGGGTAGCCGAGGAAGGCTTTAGGATGGAGAAGTAATGAAGAAAGTGAAGCTGGAGTCAGACTGCCTGGTTTCAAATGCTGGCTCTGCCACTTTTTAACTGTGGGAGCATATGCAAACCATTTTATCTTTCTGTAAAGTAGGGATAACAATACCTTATTCTTAAGGTTGGTGTGAGGATTAGGTGGGAGAGGAGCACAGGCCCTGGAGGAAAAGGGTGTGTTGGAGGTGAGTGAGACTGCCTCTGCTGCAGGGCATGGCTGTCAGAGAGACATGGAAGACATCATGGCCACCGGAGCACTTGAGCCTGCCAGGAGATTGTGCCAGAAGCTTGCTGGAGGCAAGTTGCAGAGGGACCCTTACATGTCTCAGAATGTGAACTCACCAGCAAAGAGCCATGGATGGATTTTGAGCTGATAGTAAAACAGATAAAACAGTCTTCTCCCCTCCCAAAAAAGCCTTAAAAGAGTAGAATTTCTTTTCTTCTTCTTTTTTAAAATACAGAGATGAGATGTCACTATGTTGCCTAGGTTAGTCTCAAACTCCTGGGCTCAAGCAATCTTCCTGCCTCGGTCTCCTGAAGTGCTGGTGTGAGCCACTGTGCCTGGCTCCCTCCCTCCCTCCTTCTATCTATCCCTTCCTCCCTCCCTCCCTCCCTCCCTCCTTCTATCTATCCCTTCCTCCCTCCCTCCCTCCCTCCCTCCTTCTATCTATCCCTCCCTCCCTCCCTCCCTCCCTTCCTCCCTTCCTTCCTTCCTCCCTCCCTCCCTCCCTCCCTCCCTCCCTTCCTTCCTTCCTTCCTCCCTTCCTCCCTTCCTTCCTCCCTTCTTCCCTTTCTTCCTCCCCCTCCCTTCCCCTCCCTTGCCCTCCCTTGCCCTCCCCTCCCCTCCCCCCTCCTCCCCTCCCCCCTCCTCCCCTCCCCCCTTCCCCTCCCCTCCTCTCTCCTCTCCCCTTTCCTTTCCTTTCTTTTTTTCCTTCTTTCCTTCTTGCTTCTTCAGAAATGCCCAATATCTGAATTAGGTTGACTTTAAATCTGTTAATGTTTTGGTTTTTCTGAGTGGATTTGTAGTTTGCTAATACTTCATTAAATATATTTTATCTCCATTCCATTCTTGTCCTTTTTATTAACTTGATTCAACAAATGATTAAGTCATGATTTACTATGAGAAGTGGCAGAGTATTGAGGTTCCAAGTGCAGATTGTGGAGCCAGACTATCTTGGTTCAAATCCCAGCCTTTCCACTCCCTAGCTGTGTCATGTTGAACCATTTCACAGTGAAGTTTCTGCTTCCGTGTATCTCAGTGTTCTCATCAGTAAAATGGAGATAGAACCTGACTCACAGAGTTATTGAGGGGATTGAATCAGTATTAAATACGCAGGTAGAATAATGTTATATTGTTATAGAACTATAACATCCACAGTAAGGCATAGGTAGATGTTACTAAATAAGCATAAAGGTCTGTGTTCTAGGCAATGAAGCCTGAGGAAGCATACTTGCCTGAACACTTGAGTCTGAGTGGGAGATCCTGCCAGAAGCTCTGTGGAACTGGTACTCTAGAGAAGAGAGTTACGTTTGTTTACTAACTTGTAGGTAATACAAAATGCCCTCAAAGAATTAACTCAGGGGGATGTAATCTGGTGTTTGGGAGGCTTGATTAAATTTGGATGATAAGAATGGTCTGCAAAGACTTCATGTGCTCTTTATACTCTGGGAGGCTCTCTGCCCTTTCTGGGATGTCTACATTTGAGTCTAGCATTTATTAGGCTTTGTGAGTTCAGACTGACATTAACAAACAATAAGGTTAAGTTGCTATTCAGTTTAGAACTTTGTAAGTATTCAATGACTCTGGGGATTAAAGACAAACTCCCTGCATAGCATACCCTACTATACTGTTTTTTTTTTTTTTGTCTTTACCATCTTGTTCAAAGAAACTTTGAAGTTTCTCTGGTTGTTTCTCTAAAAGGAAAGAACAGTGTTTCTAAATGACTGTCAAATTAGCCACTAAGCAAAATACATCCTTATGTTTTAAATATCTAGACAATCCAAAAGCCCCTCATTCTAATGTTAACAAATTGGGTTTGTAATGTAAAAAATCAGTTAAGTTGCTCCCAGTGCTGGTCAATAACTAACTTTTATAAACTACGTTATGCAGTAACTATTTTAAAAAATCACAAGCTTTCCCCATAACAGTCCAATTTCTCTTTCAAGTATGATGCATTTCAAGTCTTTTCCAAATAAGAAAATCTACATACCATCGGTGAACAACAGCTCCAAATGAAGAGCAGAATCAATTGAATACTTTGTTCTTTTATCTTGCTTCAAATGGGAGGGCAGCGAGTAATATTAGGGGAAGAACATGCAATGACTGTTGGAATTGCAGTCCTGGATTTAATTACTTATAAGCCTTGTGAACCTTTAACATCTCTAGACTTTCAAAAATCAGTGATCCTCAGGCAGTGAGGTTCCCACCATCTATACTGGTGTTTTTCCAGGTCCAGACAACTTCCATGTCAGGGCCCTGAAGGTGTCTGCAGAGGTCTTCTCTGGCCTCAGCTGGTGACCTCCAGAGAAGTCAGGGAAAAGGGGACATGGGGCACAGACCTGAAGGTGGACAGATGTTTTCCTGACTTCTCCAGAATTGAATGGCTAGTTGGTAGTATGTGTCTTTCTTGGACCTCATGGCTCTTAGAGTGTCTGATCTGTTTTCTTCTGGGCACTCTGACTTCCTCTGCATGTTGGCTGGCTGTGGTTGCCCCAGCCCTAGCATCATACCGCTTCTCATTTCAGAGAACTGAAGAGTTTAGTGTGCTGTTTCCAAATTCCAAAGAAAAGAGCACCTGGTTGGGTGCAGCCTGTGACAGGTGGCTCTTCTGGCATCAGGCTGTCTCCTGTGGTCTAATAAGCTGAGCACCAGGAGGAGTGGGGTTACATAGAACAAACTGGGCAGCTAGAGGAGAGCTGTTTTAGGTTATAAGGATGTAGATAGGAAGAAAATAAGAGGAAAAAATTAGCCTTCCAAAGATTCTTGCCAAGATATCCTTGTGGATACAGTTAGTGAAAGATGGGTTGGATGATAGTATTAGGCTAGGTGGATTCCCAGGTCATTGAACAAGCAGGCCAAAAGAGTGTCAACGGATTGCTTTTTACCTGCTTAGAACAATATCACCATTGTTAGTGATACTGGAACAATATCCCCATGCCCTAGAACTCTCTTGTTAGCTTTGTCTTGTTCATTTTTAATCAAAACGTGGATGAAGACACAGAAGACACCCTTATCAAATGTGCTGAGAACACAAAATGAGAAGAACATAGGAAGCATAATAGATGACAGAATGAAGATTCAAAATTATCTTGGTTAGGCCCAGTGGCTCACGCCTGTAATCCTAGCACTTGGGGAGGCTGAGGTAGGCAAATCTTGAGCCTGGGAATTTAAGACCAGCCTGGGCCACATGGTGAAACCCTGTTTCTACAAAAAATACAACAACAAAAAATTAACTGGTTATGGGTAGTGCGTGCCTGTAGTCCCAGGTACTGGGGATGCTGAGGTGGGACGATGGCTTGAGCCTTGAAGGCGGAGGTTGCAGTGATGCAGTGAGCTGAGATCGCACCACTGAATCCCAGTCTGGGAAACAGGGTAAGACCCTGTCTCAAAAAAACAAAAAAAATTATTTTGACAGGCTGAAATGCTGGGCCCCAAACAAGCTGGAACTTAGCAAGAGTAAGCATGAAGTTTGACATTTGGGATGAAAAATCAATTATACATAGTCATAATGGAGGTGGTTTATCTTGGCCTTTTCAGTTTGTGAAAAGGTCTTGGGGTTTTACTTAGCTACAGTTTTATGTGATCTGATGGTAGGATGTGGCTGTGAAGAAGCATTAACTTAGTTTCATGCTAAATGGAGCTAGAGTGTCCAGGTTAGCAGATGTAATTACTTCACTGGACTTTTGCCTTGTCAGACCACAACTGAAAGATGCTCTTCCATGTGGACACTTTTTATTTTTTTGGTATACCTGCTGGTGACCAGGATGGCCAGGTTATGGGGAATGCATTCTGAAAGTGAGAAAACTTGAACTTGACAACAGCAGGAGATAGATGGATAATAACCTAGTATTCCAATGCTGTAGTCTATAGAAGAGGGCTTTTACTTGTTCTAGATTGTTCAGAATGTGGAACCAAAACCCATGTGGATTTGGGGTCAATACTAATAAAGAATTTTGTAGCAGTTAGAACCATAAGAAACTGAATTGGTCTACTTTTTCTTTCTTTTTTCTTTTGAGACAGTGTCTCACTGTCACCATGGCTGGAGTGCAGTGGTGCTGTCTGGGCTCACTGCAACCTCTGCCTCCAGGGTTCAAGTGATTGCTCCTGCCTCAGACTCTCAAGGAGCTGGGATTACAGGCACGCACCACCATGCTTGGGTAATTTTTGTATTTTTTGTAGAGGTGGGGTTTCGCCATTTTGGCTAGGCTGGTCTTGAACTCCTGACCTCAAGCTGAACACCCGCCTCAGTCTCCCAAAGTGCTGGGATTACAGGTGCGAGCGAACCATGTCTGGCCAAAATAGAATTTTTCTGACCCTTGAGCTGGGTGTGTGTCTGTGAGATGCTATGGAAAGGGCTCTGGCATTGGACAGGAGGTTTAACAAAATTATCTCTAGGGTCACTTTCAACACTAGAAACCCAGATTTCTGGAAAGACAGAAGAGCCTTTTTTTTTTTTTTTGTCATTAATGTCTCAGCAAAGAAGATTATTTATTTTAATATGATTATTGGACTTGAGAAGCTCTTACAGAGAACTATGGGTACATGTGATAGGAAAAATAAGCTGAGATCCATATGCACCCGGAAAAAACAAGAAAATTAAGAGACTTCTTAAGGCATCTATATTTAACATATAAAGCACATAACCAGACTTTAGCATCCTGTCTCTAAGCACTGCTCCTACTGAATCTGCCTTTTTACCTGGTGCCTCTGCTTTCCTGAGAGCCGTTGGATAACTTTTGGGTAGTGTATTAAAAAGCTTCATCTGTTGCTTCCACAACTTCCCTGATTATGTCTGCATGTAGCAGTTCACGTTAAGGAGGCTTTTGTGGGCTAGCCTGGGACTCTAGCCATGACGTGAAGCAATACGTTGTGAGAAATGTATTTCAGGCTTCCAACAGCCGTGTACTGACTTTTGAAACATGTTCCGTTGCAAAGCTGGAATGACCCATGTTGCTCTCTAAGATGTCCCACTTCACACCCATCTTGGAGCCTTTCCTAAACTGGGTTCTGGTCTTGGAAGCCTTCTTTGCACCTTCCTGCCAACCATGGCAGTTCCTGAAATTCTGACACTTACATGAATCAAGCCTTCCTGTTTCTCTTCCACTGCTCTATCTAGAAGTGAATTTTAAGAGGCTTTTCTTCCCCAAAAAGAATTTGAAGAATCATAAATAACTTTACATGATGCAGTACAATAAAAAGGGAAAACATGGAGAATAGTTCCGTGGGTTTTTTTTAATTTTGAGATGGAGTCTTGCTGTGTCACCCAGGCTGGAGTGCTGTGGCGCAATCTCGGCTCACTACAAGCTCCGCTTCCCGGGTTCACACCATTCTCCTGCCTCAGCCTCCCCAGTAGCTGAGACTACGGGCGCCCGCCACCAGGCGTGGATATTTTTAAATGATGGACTAGGGAAAGCTCCTGGAATGGTTATATTATTCAGGATTCTTGGTTGAAGTAACTGAAATGGACGCTGGCTTGTTTAAGAAGAAGGCTGTGGGGCAGTTTGCAGAAGTGTGGAGAGGCAAGGTTGGAATATGGACAGGTACAGGAGAGGTCAGGAGACCAGAGCCACAGCCCAAATCACTCTGCAGAGACTGGTGAGCCGGCTGCTGAGGGCTGCTCTGGAGCAGCATGCTGTATCTGCAACAGTTGTCACTGGCCATGTCCTGGTGCTGCCAGTGTCCCTGTCTGTAGAATGAGTTCTTCACTGTCACTCCAGTTTTTTAAAAAAAATTCTTTTTTCATCTTTTATTTTAGATTCTGTGAGCAAGTGTGCAGGTTTGTTATGAAGGTATGTTGTGTGATGCTGAGGTTTGGGGTACGGTTGAACCTGTCACTCAGGAAGTTAGCAGAGTACCCAATAGGTAGTTTTTCAACTCTTGTCCCTCTGCTTGTATTCTCCAGTGTCACTCTAGATTTTTTGGCATCAGTTGGCCTTTTTTTTTTTTTTCTTTTTCTTTTCTATCTCTTTCTCTTTTCTTTCTGCCTTTGCCTTGTGACAGGGTCTCACTGTATTGCCCAGGCTGGTCTCAAACTCCTGGGCTCAAGTAATCTGCCCATCTCTGCCTCCTAAAGTGCTGAGAGTACAGGCATGAGCCACCTCGCCAGGTCCTATTGGTCTACATTAAAGTTGCAGAGGGGAGCTTCTTACCGGCCAGGCCTTGGTCACATGCTCAGGCCTCACAGAAGAAGGGTGGGGAGTGGGAGGGGTGCCTCACTTCTTGGTTTCTGTAGTGGCAGGTGAGCACTGCCTGCCACAAGATGAATGTGGTGGGAATTCATCAAATGAAAGGCACCTCAAAAAATGTTAGGTAGCTTAAAAAAAAAAATTCAGATGTTAGGTAGCTAAAAGAAAATGGCTGGCTAAAAATAATGTTTGTTTACATTTCTGTGTTCATTTATGAAAAGGCTCAACTTAGGCTACAGCATGGTTTCTAATCTGTGGCACCAATGGGCATTTTTGTTGTGGGGCCTGTCCTGTGCATTGTAGGGTGTTTAGCAGTATCTTTGGCCACTACCCACTGGATACCAGTGGCACCTACCCCACTTTTGACTATCAAAAATGTGTCTGCATGTTGCCATATGTTTCCTGGGGTCAAAATTGACCTCAGTTTTGAGAACCCCAGTTGAGAATCACTGGGCTAGAAGCATTCTCAAGCCGTGGGTTATGCTTTTATTTATTTTTTGAGATGGAGTCTTGCTCCCTCACCCAGGCTGGAGTGCAGTAGCGCAATCTCGGCTCACTGCAACCTCCACCACCTGGGTTCAAGTGATTCTCCTGCCACAGCCTCCCGAGCAGCTGGGACTGCGGGCATGCACCACCATGCCCAGCTAATTTCTTTTCTTTTCTTTTTTTTTGAAAGAGCCTTGCTCCGTCGCCCAGGCTGGAGTGCAGTGGCACGATCTTGGCTCTCTGCAAGCTCCACTTCCTGGGTTCACGCCGTTCTCCTGCCTCAGCCTCCTGAGTAGCTGGGACTACAGGCGCCCACCACCACGCCTGGCTAATTTTTTTGTATTCTTAGTAGAGACAGGGTTTCACCGTGTTAGCCAGGATGGTCTCTATCTCCTGACCTCATGAGACCTGCCTCGGCCTCCCAAAGTGCTGGGATTACAGGCATGAGCCACCACGCCTGGCTGGGTTATGCTTTCATAGCCTTGCATTAATGGCTTTATCACAGGAATGGATATTATATTATTGTCCTTGGAGAGTGACAAAGCTTTTCTCATGATGGTCCCCTTCCCCTGCATGTGAATGTCTGAATCTTCAGTGTTCTCAGCCTTCATTGTACCTGAGAATCAACTGGAGAACTGTTTGAAGGAGGCCGATTTCTGGTCCCTACTTCATAGATTTTAATTCTGTGGGTCTGAGGCCCAGGAATCTGCAAGTTTTGACAACCTTGGTGACTCAGATGCCGGTGGGTGATGGACCACACTTTAAAAAACACACGGCTACTTCATTGAGTGTCAACCCCCAAAACATAAAGATGCGTGTTTTTTTTTTTGTTTTTTTTTTTTTTTTGAGACGGAGTCTCGCTCTGTCGCCCAGGCTGGAGTGCAGTGGCCGGATCTCAGCTCACTGCAAGCTCTGCCTCCCGGGTTTACGCCATTCTCCTGCCTCAGCCTCCCAGTAGCTGGGACTACAGGCGCCCGCCACCTCGCCCAGCTAGTTTTTTGTATTTTTAGTAGAGACGGGGTTTCACCATGTTAGCCAGGATGGTCTCGATCTCCTGACCTTGTGATCCGCCCGTCTCGGCCTCCCAAAGTGCTGGGATTACAGGCTTGAGCCACCGCGCCCGGCCTTTTTTTTTTTTTTTTTTAAAGAAATGTGTCTGGGTGCCATGGCTCATGTCTGTAATCCCAGCAACTTGGGAGGCTGAGGCAGAAGGATCTTTTGAGGCCAGAAATTTGACACTAGCACCATAGTGATACTCAGTCTCTTAAAAACAAACAAACAAATAAATAAATAAATGGGCCGGGTGCAATGGCTCACGCCTGTAATCCCCAACACGTTGGGAGGCAGAAGTGGGTGGATCACTCGAGGTTAGGCGTTCGAGAGTAGCCTTGCCAACGTGGTGAAACTCTGTCTCTACTAAACATACAAAAATTAGCCGGGCGTGGTGGTACACGCATGTAATCCCAGCTACTTGGGAAGCCGAGGCACCAGAATCACTTGAACCCGGGAGGCAGAGCTTGCAATAAGCAGGGATCACAACACTGCACTCCAGCCTGGGTGACAGAATGAGACTCTGTCTCAAAAACAAAAAACAAAAAAACAAAAATAATTAGCCAGGCATGGTGGTGCACACTTGTAGTCCCAGTTACCTGGAGGCTGTGGAATGAGGATTGCTGGAACCCAGGAGCTTGAGGCTACAGTAAGCCATGATCTGCCATTGTACTCCAGGTTGGTTGACATAGGAAGGGATACAGTTTTAAGACTTCCAAATCTTTCTATTCATCGATTAAAAAGAAGCAAGGTAAAGATGCTGTCTGTTCTTAGGCTTTTTTGGAAGGGGTTTTGTGGAACCAGCTTTGACACATGACACCAGCACTCATCGCCCTTCATCATCATCAGCAGGAAGTACTCTCTCTTGTTTTGAGCTCTGATTTGCCTTATATCTTTTTCAGGAAAGGACCTTTTACTCTCCACCCGCTTAAGTATTAGAGAAGCCTCTCAGGGAGGTTTCTATGCTTTCCTGATGTCCCAGGTCTCTTGAGTGGTCTTGTTTACGGTCTTGACTTCCTAACCCCAGGATAAAGAGGGAACACTGAACCTCAGCGGCACTGACTTTATTTTTCATGTAGAGCCTCTATGATTGGATGTTGTCCAACATTCTGGTTGTTCTCCAGGGATGGAGGAGACAACAGGTAGGTAATACCTGTGACAAAGCTGTGGACCTCCTGAGCCTCTAAGCCCCTCTCAGAGGAAGTCTTAAATCTGTGAAAGAAGATCCCATCCACTGACAAAGCATCTTGTAGTTTTGAAGTATGTTTGGTGGCTTCTTTGAGCTACTTGTTTCTATTTTCACTCCTGCTTTATCTGGGGCTAGTCAATGATACTTCTAACAGCAATTTTTCTAAAACTCTGATCGGGTAATTTTGCCAATTTATTTTTTATTTTTAAAATTTAATTAAGTTTTTTTTTTTTTGAAACAGAGTTTTGCTCTATTGCCCAGGCTGGAGTGCAGCGGCGTGATCTCGTCTCACTGCAACCTTGCCCCCTAGTTTCAAGGGATTCTTGTGCCTCAGCCTTCGGAGTAGCTGGGATTACAGGCGCCCAACACCACGCCTGGCTAAGTTTTTGTATTTTTAGTAGAGATGGGGTTTCACCACATTGACCAGGCTGGTCTTGTACTCCTGGCCTCAAGTGATCTGCCTGCCTAAGCCTCCCAAAGTGCTGCAATTACAGGTGTGAGCCACCGTACCTGGTGATTTTGCCAATTTAAAGACTTTGATAGTTCTCCATTGATTATAGAACAAAGTCTACCCTTAAGCCCCTAGTCTACCTTCCCTGTCATTCCCCACCATGCTGCCTGTGTTCCAGGCTCACCAAACTATGTGGAGGACGCTTAACTCTCTGTATACTAACTTTACTCACACCTTGTTATTAACTATACTGACAACCTGTATTTCAGACTCACCAGACTCTGTTACAGACTAACATGCCCAGCTCACGAACTGGGTGCCTGCTAAATATTTTTTTCTAAAGAGTGGATATTGGTTGGTAACATGTAAAATCTCATGCGTTTTAAATATCTGGGCTGGGCGCAGTGCCTCATGCCTGTAATCCTAACACTTTGGGAGGCCAAGGCGGTTGGATCACCTGAGGTCAGGAGTTCGATACCAGCCTGGCCAACATGGTGAAAACCCATCTCCACTAAAAATACAAAAATTAGCCAGGCGTGGTGACTCATGCCTGTAATTCCAGCTACTCAGGAGGCTGAGGCAGGAGAATCGCTTGAACCCGGGAGGAAGAGGTTGCAATGAACAGAGATTGTACAACTGCACTGCAGACTGGGTGACAGAGCCAGACTCTGTCTCAAAAATAAATAAATAAATAAATAAAATTAAATAAAATAAAAAATCCATACTTCTAGTTTCTTCTGAAAAATCAAAAGACATGACAGTATTGTGACTGCATTCCTAAATGCTAATGGTCAGCTCTTGCCCTGAGACAGGATGCGTTCTATCTATAGCCATCATGGAAAAAGATAGGGGGAAATACTGTGAAATTTTACCTTCCTATTTCCCACAAGAGGGCAATCTAATCTCTAAGAAAGTAAAAGGGACTGGCATTGCACAATCTGCTATTATAGCTTGACTTGTTACCCACCCAGTGGTGAAGATCTTTAGGCACCTACCTGCATTTTGTGTGCTGAATTGGCATGCCTTATGCCTTGTACTGGTCTTTCACAAATTCTTTTTTTTTGGTGTGGTTCCCCTCCAGGATCTATCTGGAAGGCCAGGTTGATGAAAAGGCATGCAAGAGGTGCCTGTGTGTAGCGTCTGGAGCCACCTTCAGCCTAGGTGGAGGTTGTGGAAGGTTGGCAGAGGCCTGATGAGGCAGGGTTGTTTCTAGAGAAAAGCGTGACCTGTAGAAACAACCTCACAGCCTAGCATTACTTGATGGTGCTTTTTGTTGGTACAGAATCTTGATTTTTGTCAGTACCCTGTGAGAGCAGCCCCTGAACTCCACAGCGCCTCCCTTAATATTACCCTGGCTAATACAGACTGCTGTGTAAACTGAAATGCCAATTTATTTAGAATGAGACAGATCTACTGAGGGTGTCTAGAAACTCATTTTTGCTGGTCACAGTGTACTTTCTGTTTAGAAAAATTAAAAGTAGGAGCCAAAATATAATCACAAGTTGCTTGTCCGAGTTCTAAGAAAGAGGAATGCTGCCATTTGCACGTTTGAGGTCCTGCCGTGGTGTTCTGATGTATCCTTCTGAGATTAGGGACTGGATGGGTTGAGCCCCTCTGCTAGGCCTCCTTATCCAGACAGTGCTTGTAGGTACCTCGGTAGAGTGGCCCATATAACTCTGTGCCCACCGTCCCCCATATGGTTCGTGCCACATTTACGTATCTTTAGATACACCAACACCACAGAGTTGATTACATTCACATGTAGCATTTTTCACTCCACGTCCTATTTATACTTATCTATTACAAATTATTTTAATAATTCAGGCCTAAGGATTTGGGGAGGATTAGGGGTGAGGCTCCTTAGCACTCTGACTGCTCCTAAAGAGATCGCAAAGATTTCAGAAAATAAAACTAGCTCTTAACCCCCAGATGGTAAGTAGGTATAGATGAATGAAAAAGGCTCTAAATCTTATTTTCTCTGTCTTTTTTTTCCCTCTTTGTTTGCCTTTGGTCAAAACAAAACAAACATCTCTTTGCCTCATCTTTTTTCCTCTCTTGTTAAAAAAAATCTATCCTTGCTGGGTGCGGTGGTCACGCCTGTAATCCCAGCACTTTGGGAGGCCAAGGTGGGCAGATCATGAGGTCAAGAGATCGAGACCATCCTGGCCAACATGGAGAAACCCCATCTCTACTAAAAATAAAAAAATTATCCGGGTGTGGTGGCATGTGCCTGTAGTCCCAGCTACTCGCAGGCTGAGGCAGGAGAATTGCTTGAACCCAGGAGGCAGAGGTTGCAGTGAGCCAAGATTGTGCCACTGCATTCTAGCCTGGTGACAGAGCGAGACTCCATCTCAAAAAAAAAAAAAAAAAAAAAAAAAAAATCAAAAATCTCTTCTTCATACTGGTAAAGTTGAAATGGTTTAGTAAGAATATGGAAATTTGAGAAAAAAGAGGAGGGAGGAAGAAAGAGCTGAAGTGGTTCATAGGTGGCATAGTTAGATTTTGAGTTATTTAAAAACTGGCTTTGGTTGTTAAAACTGGTAATTTTTTTTCATCGGTTTGGGTTGAATAACATAGCCATATTCCCTTAGGTAAAACTAATACTGAATCTATGTATCTATCTATCTGAATCCTAGTTTTGACCCTAGTTGCCACCAATTTGCCTATAGTTAGGATGTTGACTTAGCCTTGGGCCCTACAATTTAGGGCTTAGCTCTGGGCACACAAAGAACTTGGATGCTTATAAGAACTTTGGATAAGTTTTATTCATGCACTCAGTTTAGTGGGCAATCTGCATGTGCACCGGGCATGTCTCCTTCAGCCATGTTTTGTTTAAGTCATCTATGGCCTTCGGGTTCCCAGTACAAGGGATGAAGCAGGTCATGAGTGTTTAGTGACACTGTGGGGTTGTGCCCATTCTTGCCTTCCTCATTAGAAAGTGGCAGTGGGCTCAAATGCCTCAGCAGGTCGTTTGATAGGAGAAATAGGACAGTTAGAAAATGAATTATTTGATACTGAAGTTCAGTCACACATGTATTTAAAAGCTTTTTTAGTGCTCTGAACTTGGCTTAGGTTTAGGGTGCTCTTAGGATAAGTAGAAGACTTAATTTTTACTTTTTTAGGGAGTTTAAAATCTATGCAACTGAAACAGCTATATAAAACAATTGGAAAGCAATGCAGGATACTATAGTGTAGTGAAGAGGTTAGAGAAGACACTCTGGGTTAGACAGATGTGAACTTTTTAAAACCTTTCTGGGCCTTAGTTCCCTGATATGTAAAATGGGAATGTTGAAAAGATTGATTGTATGAGGTAATGTATGTCAAGCACTTAATGTAGAGCCTGGCATATAGTTAAATGTTCAATATTTGGTTTTAATTATAGTAATTGGGTCTAACAGAAGCTTTCCTTTATGTGGTCCTATTGAGAAAGGAAAAGTTTCCCCTCCTTACTGCCCCTGGTAATCACATGGAAAGAAAATTTCCTAGAATACTGTTGTATACTTTCTTGATTTCTTTGAAAAGTTTACCTGCCTGTAATTGTCTTTTTTAACCCCTATTTTTAAAATTAGTTGCTTCTATTCTCGAGAGTCAGCTAGCCAAATAATATATTTCTGTATAAAGGAGGAGAGAGTACAGAAGGGCCTGTACCAGGACTCATATGTAAAGGCTTTGGGACAACTTCAGTGTTTTGGGTGGTCAGGATCTTTCTGCTCCTAACATTCTTGGCCAGGTTCTAAAAGACTATAGGGTTTTTTTTTTTTTTTTTCCTAGAAATATGGAACCTGGTTATATGGGGTATTTGTTTAGTAGGACCAGAAGTGTGTAAAGAAATAGCAAATAGCCCCTGGATTATCTTTTATTTCCCATCAGAAGGGAGACTGATGGAAAGACTGATTCAGAAGCATGCAGGAAATGTGGGTTCCGGCCCTAAAAACGTGGCCATGACCGCGTGCCAGGGTCACCCCTCTACTACACGTGGCACTGGTTACCTGAGGAGGTTTAGAACCTCCTGGGAAGGGTAAGGTGCAGGTAAGTGAAAATAAACCTTACTAGGTCTCAACTTTTACATAAGGTTTTGTTTGTTTGTTTGTTTGTTTGTTTCAAGATTAAAAATGTAGGCCTGGCAAAGTGGCTCACGCCTGAAATCCCAGCACTTTGGGAGGCCAAGGCTGGTGGATCTCTTTTTTTTTTTTTTTTAATTATACTTTAAGTTCTAGAGTACATGCACACAACGTGCAGGTTTGTTACATATGTATACATGTGCCATGTTGGTGTACTGCACCTATCAGCACCCATCAACTCGTCATTTACATCAGTTGTAACTCCCAATGCCATCCCTCCCCCCTCCCCGCTCCCCATAATAGGCCCTGGTGTGTGATGTTCCCCTTCCCATATCCAAGTGATCTCATTGTTCAATTCCCACCTATGAGTGAGAACATGTGGTGTTTGGTTTTCTGTTCTTGCAATAGTTTGCTGAGAATGAT
This sequence comes from Macaca mulatta, assembly GCF_049350105.2. Classification (NCBI taxonomy): domain Eukaryota; kingdom Metazoa; phylum Chordata; class Mammalia; order Primates; family Cercopithecidae; genus Macaca; species Macaca mulatta. The sequence goes on from NC_133420.1 coordinate 80,184,961, forward strand.
GGTTTCCAGCTGCACTCATGTCCCTACAAAGGACACAAACTCATCCTATTTTATGGCTGCATAGTATTCCATGGTGTATATGTGCCACATTTTCTTTATCCAGTCTGTCACTGATGGACATTTGGGTTGATTCCAAGTCTTTGCTATTGTGAATAGTGCCACAATAAACATGTGTGCATGTGTCTTTATAGCAGCATGATTTATAATCCTTTGGGTATACACCCAGTAATGCGATGGCTGGGTCATATGGTATTTATGGTTCTAGATCCTTGAGGAATCGCCACACTGTTTTCCACAGTGGTTGAACTAGTTTACAATCCCACCAACAGTGTAAAAGTGTTCCTATTTCTCCACATCCTCTCCATCACCTGTTGTTTCCTGACTTTTTAATGATTGCCATTCTAACTGGTGTGAGTTGGTATCTCATGTGGTTTTGATTTGCAATTCTCTGATGGCCAGTGATGACGAGCATTTTTTCATGTGTCTGTTGGCTGTATGAATGTCTTCTTTTGAGGAGTGTCTGTTTGTAGCCTTTGCCCACTTTTTGATGGGGTTGTTTGTTTTTTTCTCATAAATTTGTTTGAGTTCTTCGTAGGTTCTGGATATTAGCCCTTTGCCAGATGAGTAGATTGCAAAAATTTTCTCCCATTCTGTAGGTTGCCTGTTCACTCTGATGGTAGTTTCTTTTGCTGTGCAGAAGCTCTTTAATTAGATCCCATTTGTCAATTTTGGCTTTTGTTGCCGTTGCTTTTGGTGTTTTAGACATGAAGTCCTTACCCATGCCTATGTCCTGAATGGTATTACCTAGGTTTTCTTCTAGGGTTTTTATGGTATTAGGTCTAACATTTAAGTCTCTAATCCGTCTTGAATTAATTTTTGTATAAGGAGTAAGGAAAGGATCCAGTTTCAGCTTTCTGCTTATGGCTAGCCAATTTTCCCAGCACCATTTATTAAATAGGGAATTCTTTCCCCATTTCTTGTTTTTCTCAGGTTTGTCAAAGATCAGATAGCTGTAGATGTGTGGTATTATTTCTGAGGGTTCTGTTCTGTTCCATTGGTCTATATCTCTGTTTTGGTACCAGTACCATGCTGTTTTGGTTACTGTAGCCTTGTAGTATAGTTTGAAGTCAAGTAGCGTGATGCCTGACTGGTGGATGTCTTGAGCCCAGAAGTTCGAGACCAGCCTGAGCAACATGGCAAAACCCCGTCTCTACAAAAAAATACAAAAAAATTAGCCAGATATGGTGGTATGCATCTTTAGTCCCAGGTACTTGGGAGGCTGAGGTGGAAGGATCGCTTGAGCCCAGGAGGTGGAGGTTGCAGTGAGCAGAGATGGTGCCATTGCACTTTAGCCTGGTGACAGAGCAAGACCTTGTCTCAAAAAAAATTGTTTAAAAGAAAACCCCAAAACTTTGATGGACTTCACCTCTTTTGAAGGTGAATATTCTTTTCGAGGTGATGGAAATTGCATGAGTAAAGGAAAATCTGACTGGCTTTGGTAATGAAAGAGTGTAAGCATGTCAGGATTTCTCACAGCTGTTTTAGTAGGCAAAGTGCTTCCACGTAGGGAATCACACCACAAGAAATCTCCATTTTCCCTGATGCTTGTTCCATTTCATTCTGTGTACTCCTTTCTGCAAAGATTTAAATACCAAATTGCTTCTATTACTTCACAGTTTCCACCTGGGGTCTCGGGAGTTTGCACAGAGCCAAAAAAGCATCTGCAGCTTCCCCCTTTTTGCCACATCTTATAACTTGGGGGCTTCTTTTTGAGCTGTTTATGTCATCATGGCTATATCTCTGGGTATTTCTAGTTGAGTTTTTAGTTTCAACTGGAGCTGCAATCGCAGAAGTGGCAGGACTCCCCATGCTTAAATATTAACCTCAGCTTGGAAGGTTTTCTGCTGTGATGGTTGGGGTGACTTAGTTTTGAAACTCCCTTTTTACCTTTCTTAGCTCTGCTGGGATTAAATTTTTAAAAAAAATTTGGCAGATTTGAAAAACAATGTGAAGATTTTTTTTTTTTTACTCTAAAAATACAGAAAATAGTTTTAGTCCAATCTTGTTTGCGTAGTTTTTATTCCATGAACACAGGGAAGGAAAATTATAGGCAAGACAGATTTAATTCTGTCTGCTGTTGCTGTGTGGGAGTACTGATTAAAATAAATTATCTTTGTTTATTTGAAAGCAAACTAGACAATTTTGGAAATAATAATTTGCTGCATCTATGAATGAGTTTGGACTAAATTGACCCATCAATTAGCTGGATGATCAATTGCTTTCAATCTGGTGATTAATGAACTTCCAGTGCTGTGATCAGCTTTCCCCTCGCTGAGTTGCTAAGTTGCATGCATGCTGAAAAGAGCTCCCAGAGAACTCCCAGAGAACAGGTGTGTTTGCCGGACACAGTTGCTCCTGGACCTGCCCTTGGAAAAAGTCCCCTGAAGTGACTGGGGGTCCCCTCCTTCTCCTTTGTGATTTGTCCTGTTTCTTATCCAGTGTCTGATCATAGTCGGACTGAGTGGGGTCAGTATGACAGCACATGCACACACTTTAAGGAGACCTCACGGAAGTATCATAGAAGACTTTCTAGCTGGCACAGTTATTTGGGGATTCTTTTGCTAAAGAAAAAGAGGAAGATAAATATTGGGGTAGGTATCTAGCATTTTCTGCCATAATCACTCAACTCTTCAAATATGGCAAGCCTCTCTCCTCCACTGTTCACCCTCAATTTCTTACCATGGGCTTCAAAATAGCTTTCTGCTCCTTCCAGAAATCTTCATTTTGATTTGTGAAAGTAAAGGTCAGTTCAATCTGAGAATGGCCATACTGTTTGGATCTTTAAAAATAACAACTGAGTGTTAGCTCAAAGGGAAGTTCGGTGGAATTTCACATTGCAGTTTGTCCTTTTCCAAGTTGATCATTTAGATCAGAAATCACCAATCTTTTTCTATAAAGGACCAGGTAGGCTGGGCACGGTGGCTTAGGCCTGTAATCCCAGCACTTTGAGAGGCCAAAGTGGGCAGATCGCTTGAGCTTAGGAGTTCAAGATCACCAGCCTGGGCAACATAGTGAAACCCTGTCTCTACTAAAAATACAAAAATTAGCCAGTTGTGATGGCATGCACTTGTAGTCCCAGCTACTTGGGAGGCTGAGGTGAGTGGATGGTTTAAGCCCGGGAGGTCGAAGCTACAGTGAGCTGAGACGGCGCCATTGCACTCCAGCTTGGGTGACAGAGACCCTGTCTCGAAAAAAAAAAAAGACCTGGTAGTAAATATTTGAGGACTTGCAGACGGTTTCCCTTGTGTTGTGGCTACTCAAGTCTGTCTTTGTAGTACAAAAGTAGCCATACACAATACATAAAAGAACAGGCATGCTGTGTTCCAATGAAACTTAATTTATTACCTTGAAATGGAAATTACATACAATTTTCACGTGTTATGAAATATCCCTGTTAATTTTTCAACTATTTTAAAATGTAAAAATCATTCTTAGCTCATAAGCTGTAGAAAAACAGGTAGCAAGCTGAATTTGGCTCGAAGGCCATAGTTTGTTGACTCCTGATTTTAGATGATGATTGTAGAAATGAGTCCTAAGAAAAGAAAGTAATGTTTTGCTGTTCTAAACAGAAGTTGGTTACCTAGGGTAACACTCTGGAATGGCACAGAGGGAAGGAGAATCTGAACTTTTAAAAGAAGTGAGTCAGACTTAGTTTTCAGGTCACAGATTCTAAAGTGTTTAAAGATATATTACTAGATCCAAAAAAGTCTGTATTTTAAAAAGTTGAACTTTTTTGTTTTTTTAAATGTGATACAAATGTAACTTAAAATTTAACATTTTAACCAATTTATTTTTAAATTTTTTTTGAGATGGAGTTTTGCTCTTTGACCAGGCTGGAGTGCAGTGGCACGATCTTGGCTCACTGCAGCCTCTGCCTCCCGGGTTCAAGCGATTCTCCTGCCTCAGCCTCCCGAGTAGCTGGGATTATAGGCGTGCACCACCACACCCAGTTAATTTCTGTATTTTTAGTAGAGATGGAGTTTCACCATGTTGGCCAGGATGGTCTCAATCTCTTGACCTTGTGATCCACCTGCCTCGGCCTCCCAAAATGCTGGGATTACAGGCATGAGCCATAGCACCCGGTCTATTTTTTTATTTTTGTTTTTGAGATGGAATCTCGCTGTGTCACCCATGCTGGAGTGCAGTGGTGCAGTCTCCTCTCACTGCATCCTCTGCCTCCCAGGTTCACGTGATTCTTCTGCGTCAGCCTCCCGAGTAACTGGGATTATAGGTGCATGTCACCACACCTGGCTAATTTTTGTATTTTTAGTAGAGACAGGATTTCAACATGTTGGCCAGGCTGGTCTTGAATGCCTGACCTCAAGTGATACTCTCGCCTCAGCCTCCCAAAGGGCTAGGATTATAGGCATGGGCCACCACACCTGGCCTCATTTTAACCAGTTTCAAAATGTACAATTCTGTGATATCAAAACATTGACAATGTTGTGCAGCTGTTACCACTATTTGTTTCCAGAACTTTTTCATCATCCCAGACAAACTCTGTACCTGTTTAAACAAAAATAACTTCCCATTACCCCTCCCTCCCATCCTGCCCTGGTGTCCTTTATTTTACTTACTGTCTGTGAATTTGCCTATTGCAGGTACCTCATCAGTGGAGACATACAATATTTTTTCTGTTGTGACTGACTTACTTCACTTACCTATTTGTCTTCAAGATTCACTCATGTTGTAGCATGCATCCAAATTTTATTTCTTTTTAAGACTGAATGATCTGTCGTATGTGTTTACCACCACATTTTGTTTATCCGTTTATTTGTTGATGGACATTTTTAAGACTGAATTATCTGTCGTATGTGTTTACCACCACATTTTGTTTATCCGTTTATCTGTTGATGGACATTTGAGTTGTTTCTGCTTTTGGCTATTGGAATAATGCTTCTGTGATTGGTCTACAAGTATCTGTTTCAGTTCCTGCTTTCAATTCTTTTGGATATATATACCTGAAAGTAGAGTTGGTGGATCATAGGGTAATTCTATGTTTAACTTTTCGAGAAACCATCATACTGTTTTGCACAGAGGCTACGCCATCTTACGTTCCCACCAGCACTAGGATTCTAATTTTTCTACAGCCTTGCCAACACTTCCCTTTCTTTTTTAAAATAATAACCGTCCGAATGGGTGTGAAGTGGTATTTGATTGTGATTCTGATTTGCAGTTACCCTAATGACTAGCGATATTGAATATCTTTTCATGTCCTTTTTGCCGTTTGTATACCTGCTTTGGAGAGATGTCTACTCAAGGTGGGTTTTTTTTTGTTTGTTTTTTGTTTTTGCCATTTTAAAATTGGTTTTGTTTTTCGTGGGTTGTAGGAATTCTTACATATTCTGGATATTAATCCCTTATCAGATTTGCAAACTTTTTTCCAGTCTGTAGCTTACCTTTTCACTGTCTCGATAGTGTTGTTTACACAGAAGTTTCTAATTTCGATGAAGTCCAATTTGCTTTTTTTTGGTTTTGTGCTTTTGATGTCATAGCCAAGAAATCATTGCCAAATCCAATGTCATGATTTTTCCTATGTTTTCTTCTCGGCGTCTGTATGGTTTTAGTTCTTATGCTTAGGTCTTTGATCCATTTTGAGTCAGTTTTTGTACAAGGTGTTAGGTAAGGGTCCCACTTCATTCTTTTGCATGTGGATATCCAACTTTTCCTGCGTCATTTGTTAAAAAAGGCTGTCCTTCCCATATTGAATAGTCTTGATACCTTTGTTGAAAATCACTTAACCATATATGTGAGGGTTTATTTCTGGGCTCTATTCTATACCACTGGTCTATATGTCTGTCCTTATGCTAGTATTGTTTTGATTACGTAGCTTCGTAATCAGTTTTGAAATCAGGAAGTGTGGGTCTTTATACTTTGTCATTTTTTTTTCTCCAAGATTATTTCAGCTGTTTTGGGTCTCTTGAGATTCAATATGAACTTCGGAAAAGGATTTTCGGCCAAAAAGGCCACAGATTTTCATAGAGCTTGATTGAATCTGTAGATCACTTTGGGTAATATTGTCATTTTAACAGTATTAAGACTTCCAGTCCATCGACATGGGGTGTCTTTCCATTTATTTGTCATCTTTAATTTCTTTCAGCAATGTCTTGTAGTTTTTTGAATGTGAAAGTCTTTCGCTTCCTTGGTTAAATTTATTCCTAAGTGTTGTATTCTTTTTGACATTATTGTAAATGAAATTGTTTATTTTCAGATTGTCATTGTTAGTGAGCAGAAATTCACCTGACTTTAGCATGTTGGTTTTGTACCCTACGCCTCCTTCCTGGGTTCATTCGTTAGTTCAAACAGTTTTTAGAATTTTTTTTCGAGTTAAATTTGCATTTTTCATTATTTTAAGTTCTAGTGTACATGTGTACAATGTGCAGATTTGTCACATAGATATACATGTGCAGTGTTGGTTTGCTGCACCCATCAACTTGTTGTTTACATTAGGTATTTCTCCCAATGCTATATCTCCCCCTACCCTCCACTCCATGACAGGCCCCAGGGTGTGATGTTCCCTGACCTGTGTCCAAGTGTTCTCATTGTTCAACTCCCACTTATGAGTGAGAAGCTGCTGTGTTTGGTTTTCTGTCCTTGTGATAGTTTGCTAAGAATGATGGTTCCCAGCTTCATCCATGTCCCTGCAAAAGACATGAACTTATCCTTTTTATGGCTGCATAGTATTCCATGGTGTATATGTGCCACATTTGCTTTATCCAGTCTGTCATTGATAGACATTTGGGTTGGTTCCAACTCTTTGCTATTGTGAATAGTGCCGCAATAAACATACGTGTGTATGTGTCTTTATAGTAGCATGATTTATAATCCTTTGGGTATATACCCAGTAATGGGATTGTTAGTTCTAGATCCTTGAGGAATCACCATACTGTCTTCCACAATGGTCGAACTAATTTACATTCCTACCAATGGTATAAAAGCATTCCTGTTTCTCCACATCCTCTCCAGCGTCTGTTGTTTCCTGATTTTTTAGTGAATGGCATTCTAACTGACATGAGATGGCATCTCATTGAGATTTTGATTTGCATTTCTCTGATGACCAGTGATGATGAGCATTTTTTCATATGTCTGTTGGCTGCATAAATGTCTTCTTTTGAGGAGTGTCTGTTTGTAGCCTTTGCCCACTTTTTGATGGGGTTGTTTGTTTTTTTCTTGTAAATTTAAGTTCTTTGTGGATTCTGGATATTACCCCTTTGTCAGATAGATAGATTGCAAAAATTTTCTCCCATTCTGTAGGTTGCCTGTTCACTCTGATGATAGTTTCTTTTGCTGTGCAGAAGTTCTTTAGTTTAATTAGGTCCCATTTGTTGATTTTGGCTTTTGTTGCCATTACTTCTTGTGTTTTAGTCATGAAGTCTTTGCCCATGCCTATGTCCTGAATGGTATTGCCTAGGTTTTCTTCTAGGGTTTTTATTGTTTTAGATCTTATGTTTAAGTCTTTAGGCCATCTTGAGTTAATTTTTGTTTAAGGTGTAAGGAAGGAGTCTGGTTTCAGCTTTCTATTTATGGCTAGCCAGTTTTCCCAGCACCATTTATTAAATAGGGAATCTTTTCCCCATTGCTTGTTTTTGTCAGGTTTGTCAAAGATAAGATTGTTGTAGATGTGTGTTGTTATTTCTGAGGGTTCTGTTCTGTTCCACTGGTCTATATCTCTGTTTTGGTACCAGTACCATGCTGTTTTAGTTACTGTAGCCTTGTAGTTCAGTTTGAAGTCAGGTAGCATGATGCCTCCAGCTTTGTTCTTTTGGCTTAGGATTGTCTTGGCAATGCGGGCTCTTTTTTGGTTCCATATGAGCTTTAAAGTAGTTTTTTCCAATTCTATGAAGAAAGTCAATGGTAGCTTGATGGTGATAGCATTGAATCTATAAATTACCTTGGGCAGTATGGCCATTTTCATGATACTGATTCTTCCTATTCATGAGCATGGAATGTTTTTCCTTTGTTTGTGTCCTCTTTTATTTCATTGAGCAGTGATTTGTAGTTCTCCTTGAAGAGGTCTTTCACATCCCTTGTAAGTTGTATTCGTAGGTATTTTATTATCTTTGTAGTAATTGTGAATGGGAGTTCACTCATGATTTGGCTCTCTGTTTGTCTGTTCTTTGTGTATAAGAATGCTTGTGATTTTTGCACATTGATTTTGTATCCTGAGATTTGCTGAAGTTGCTTATCAGCTTAGGGGGTTTTGGGCTGAGATGATGGGGTTTTCTAAACATATAGTCATGTCATCTGCAAACAGAGACAATTTGACTTCCTCTTTTCCTAATTGAAAACTCTTTATTTCTTTCTCTTGCCTGATTGCCCTAGCAGAATTTCCAATACTGTGTTGAATAGGAGTGGTGAGAGAGGGCATCCTTGTCTTGTACCAGTTTTCAAAGGGAATGCTTCCAGTTTTTGCCCATTTAGTATGATATTGGCTGTGGGTTTATCATAAATAGCTCTTATTATTTTGAGATACATTCCATCAGTACCTAGTTTATTGAGAGTTTTTAGCATGAAAGGGTGTTGAATTTTATTGAAGGCCCTTTCTGCATCTATTGAGATAATCCTGTGGTTTTTGTCATTGATTCTGTTTATGTGACGGATCACATTTATTATTTTGCATATGTTGAACCAGCCTTGCATTCCAGGGATGAAGCCAACTTGATCATGGTGGATAAGCATTTTATGTGCTGCTGGATTCGGTTTGCCAGTATTTTATTGAGGATTTTTGCATTGATGTTCATCAGGGATATTGGCCTAAAATTCTCTTTTTTTGTTGTGTCTCTGCCAGGCTTTGGCATCAGGATGATGATGGCCTCATAAAATGAGTTAGAGAGGAGTCCCTCTTTTTCTGTTGTTTGGAATAGTTTCAGAAGGAATGGTACCAGCTCCTCTTTGTACCTCTGGTAGAATTCAGCTGTGAATCTGTCTGGTCCTGGACTGTTTTTGGTTGGTGGGCTATTATTGCCTCAATTTCAGAACCTGTTATTGGTCTATTCAGAGATTCAGCTTCTTTCTGGTTTAGTCTTGGGAGGGGGTATGTGTCTAGGAATTTATCAATTTCTTCTAGACTTTCTAGTTTATTTGTGTAGAGGTGTTTATAGTATTCTCTGATGGTAGTTTGTATTTCTGTGGGATCAGTGGTGATATCCCTTTTATCATTTTTTATTGCATCTATTTGATTCTTCTCTGTTTTCTTCTTTATTACTCTGGCTAGTGGACTATCTATTTTGTTGATCTTCCCAAAAAACCAGCTCCTGGATTCACTGATTTTTTTGAAGGGTTTTTTGTGTCTCTATCTCCTTCAGTTCTGCTCTGATCTTAGTTATTTCTTGCCTTTTGCTAGCTTTTGAATTTGTTTGGTCTTGCTTCTCTAGTTCTTTTAATTGTGATGTTAGGGTGCTGATTGTAGATCTTTCCTGCTTTCCCTTGTCGGCATTTAGTGCTATACATTTCCCTCTACACACTGCTTTAAATGTGTCCCAGAGATTCTGGTGTGTTGTATCTTTGTTCTCATTGGTTTCAAAGAACATCTTTTCTTTCTTTCTTTTTTTTTCTTGATGGAGTCTTGCTCTATTGCCCAGGCTGGAGTGCAGTGGCACGATTTCCACTTACTGCAAGCTCCGCCTCCCAGGTTCACACCAGCCTCCTGAGTAGCTGGGACAACGGGCACCCGCCACCATGCCCGGCTAATTTTTTGTATTTTTAGTAGAGACGGGGTTTCACCGTGTTAGCCAGGATGGTCTCAATCTCTGCACCTTGTGATCCACCCACCTCGGCCTCCCAAAGTGCTGGGATTACAGGCATGAGCCACCGCACCCGGCCTCAAAGAACATCTTTATTTCTGCCTTCAATTTGTTATTTACCCAGTAGTCATTCAGGAGCAGGTTATTCAGTTTTCATGTAGTTGTGTGGTTTTGAGTGAGTTTCTTTTTTTTTTTTTTTTTTTTTTTGAGACGGAGTCTTGCTCTGTCCCCAGGCTGGAGTGCAGTGGCCGGATCTCAGCTCACTGCAAGCTCCGCCTCCTGGGTTTAGGCCATTCTCCTGCCTCAGCCTCCCGAGTAGCTGGGACTACAGGCACCCGCCACCTCGCCCGGCTAATTTTTTGTATTTTTTAGTAGAGACGGGGTTTCACCGTGTTCGCCAGGATGGTCTCGGTCTCCTGACCTCGTGATCCGCCCGTCTCAGCCTCCCAAAGTGCTGGGATTACAGGCTTGAGCCACCGCGCCCGGCCGAGTGAGTTTCTTAATCCTGAGTTCTAATTCAATTGCATTGTGGTCTGAGAGACCGTTTGTTGTGATATCTATTCTTTTACATTTGCCAAGGAATGTTTTACTTCTGATTATGTGGTCAATTTTAGAATAAGTGTGATGTAATGCTGAGAAGAATGTATATTCTGTTGATTTGGAGTGGAGAGTTCTGTAGATGGCTATTAGGTCCGCTTGGTCCAGAGCTGAGTTCAAGTCCTGGATATCCTTGTTAATTTTCTGTCTCAATCTGTCTAATACTGACAGTGTGGTGTTAAAGTCTTCTATTATTATTGTGTGGGTGTTTGAGTCTCTTTGTAGTTCTCTAAGGACTTGCTTTATGAATCTGGGTGCTCCTGTATTGGATGCATATATATTTAGGATAGTTAGCTGCTGTTGCTGAATTGATCTCTTTACCATGATGTAATGGCCTTCTTTGTGTCTTTTAATCTTTGTTGGTTTAAAGTCTGCTTTATCAGAGACCAGGATTGCAACCCCTGCCTTTTTTTTTTTTTGCTTTCCATGTGCTTGGTAGATCTTCCTCCATCCCTTTAATTTTTTAGTTTTTTTTTTTAATTAAAAAGTAAACTTTAATGTCAAAAATGCAAACTTGGGGAGGGCAGAAAGATCACACAAAAGGCTGTCACTTCACACTTGGAGGGTTGCACAGCGGTGGGGCAGAGGTGCTCTTCTCTTCCCAGGCGGTGGGGCGGGCGGGCAGATGCGCTCCTCACTTCCCAGATGATGCCGGGGCTGGGCAAAGTCCTCCTCACTTCCTAGATGGGGCGGCAGCTGCACAGAAGCACCCCTCACTTCCTAGATAGGGCAGTGGGTGGGCAGAGGCACTCCTCACGTCCCAGACAGTGGGCAGCTGCGTGGAAGCGCTCCTCACATCCCAGACGGTGCGGAGGCCGGGCAGAGGCACTCCTCACTTCCCAGACAGGGCAGTGGCAGGGCAGAGGGGCTCCTCTCTTCCCGGTTGGTGCGGCAGATGGGCAGAGGCGCTCCTCACATCCCAGACGGTGTGGCAGCTGGGCAGAGGCACACCTCACTTCCCAGACGGTGGGCAGCCGGGGGGTGGGGGTGGGGCGCTCCTCACTTCCCAGTCAGTTGGGTGGCCAGGCAGAGGCGGTCCTCACTTGCCAGATGGGGTGGCGGCCAGACAGAGGCTCTCCTCACTTCACAGACAGGATGGTGGCTGGGCAGAGGCGCTCCTCACTTCCCAGGTGGTGGGGCAGCTGGGCAGAGGCACTCCTCACATCCCAGAGGCAGGGCAACCAGGCAGAGGCACTCCTCACTTGCCAGATGGGGCAGCGGCTGGGCAGAGGCTCTCCTCACATCCCAGACAGGGCGGTGGCCGGGCAGAGGCACTCCCCAGATCCCAGACGGCTCCCTTTATTTATTTATTTATTTATTTTTTGAGACAGAGTCTCGCTCTGTCCCCCAGGCTGGAGTGCAGTGGCGTGATATCGGCTCACTGCAAGCTCGGCCTCCCGTATTCACACCATTCTCCTGCCTCAGCCTCTTGAGTAGCTGGGACTACAGGTGCCCACCACCACACCCAGCTAATTTTTTGTGTTTTTTTAGTAGAGACAGGGTTTCACCGTATTGGCCAGGACGGTCTCGATCTCCTGATCTTGTGATCCCCCGGCCTCAGCCTCCCATAGTGCTGGGATTACAGGTGTGAGCCACCACGCCTGGCCTCCATCCCTTTATTTTAAGCCTATGTGTGTCTTTGCACATAAGATGGGTTTCCTGAATGCAGTACGCTGATAGGTCCTGACTCTTTATGCAGTGTGCCAGTCTGTGTTTTTTAATTGGAGCATTTAGCCCATTTACATTTAAGATTCATATTGTTATGTGTGAATTTGATCCTGTCCTTATGATGCTAGCTGGTTATTTTGCCCCTTAACTGATGCAGTTTCTTCATAGCTTCCATGGTCTTTACCATTTGGCATGTTTTTGCAATGGCTGGTACTGGTTGTTCCTTTCAGTGTTTAGTGCCTCCTTCAGGAGCTCTTGTAAGGCAAGCCTAGTGGCAAAATCTCTCAGCATTTGCTTGTCTGTAAAGGATTTTATTTCTCCTTCACTTATTAAGCTTAGTTTGGCTGGATATGAAATTCTAGATGGAAAATTCTTTAAGAATGTTGAATATTGGCCCCTTCTTCTGGCTTGTAGGGTTTCTGCAGAAACAGCTGCTGTTAGTCTGATGGGCTTCACTTTGTGGGTAACCCGACTTTTCTCTCTGGGTGCCCTTAACATTTTTTCCTTCATTTCAACCTTGGTCAATCTGACAATTATGTGTCTTGGGGTTGCTCTTCTTATGGAGTATCTTTGTGGCATTCTCTGTATTTCCTGAATTTGAATGTTGGCCTGCCTTGCTAGGTTGGGGAAGTTATCCTGGATATATCCTGAAGAGTGTTTTCTAACTTGGTTCCATTCTCCCCGTCACTTTCAGATACACCAATCAAATGTAGATTTGGTCTTTTCACATAGTCCCATATTTCTTGGAGGCTTTGTTCATTTCTTTTCACTCTTTTTTCTCTTATCTTGTCTTCTCACTTTATTTCATTAATTTGATCTTTAGTTGCTGATAATTCTTTCTTCTGCTTGATCGAATTGGCTATTGAGCCTTGTGTATGCTTCATGCAGTTCTCCTGTGGTTTTCAGCTCCACAAGGTCATTTAAGCTCTTCTCTATACAGGTTGTTCTACTTAACCATTCATCTAACCTTTTTTCAAAGTTTTAACTTCCTTGTGATGGGTTAGAACATGCTCCTTTAGATGGGAGAAGTTTGTTATTACTGACCTTCTGAAGCCTACTTCTGTCAACTCATCAAAGTCATTCTCCATCCAGTTTTGTTCCCTTGCTGGTGAGGAGTTGTATTCCTTTGGAGGAGAAGGGGCGTTCTGGTTTTTGGAATTTTCAGCCTTTCTGCTCTGGTTTCTCCCCATCTTAGTGGTTTTATCTACCTTTGGTCTTTGATGTTGGTGACCTACAGATGGGGTTTTGGTGTAGATGTCCTTTTTGTAGATGTTGATGCTATTCCTTTCTGTTTGTTTTCCTTCTAACAGACAGGCCCCTCAGCTGCAGGTCTGTTGGAGTTTGCTAGAGGTCCACTCCAGACCTTGTTCACCTAGGTGTCACCAGCGGAGGCTTCAGAACAGCAAATATTGCTGACTGATCCTTCCTGTGGAAGCTTCATCCCAGATGGGCACCTGCCTGTATGAGGTATCTGTCAGCCACTACTGGGAGGTGTCTCCCAGTCAGGCTACACGGGGATCAGGGACCCACTTGAGGAAGCAGTCTGTTTTCAGAGCTTGAATGCTATGCTGGGAGAACCACTGCTCTTTTCAGAACTATCAGGCAGGGATGTTTAAGTCTGTAGAAGCTGTCTGCTGCCTTTTGTTCAAATATGCCCTGTGCCCAGAGGTGGAATCTAGAGAGGAGTAGGCCTTGTTAAGCTGTGGTGGGCTCTGCCCAGTTTGAGCTTTCCTGCCTCTTTGTTTACACCATGAGCATAGAACTACCTACTCAAGCCTCAGCAATGGTGGATGCCCCTCCTCCCACCACGTTCCAGTATCCCAGGTCGATCTCAGACTGCTGTGCTAGCAGTGAGCAAGGCTCCGTGGGCATGGGACCTGTCAAGCCAGGCATGGGAGGGAATCTCGTGGTCTGCTGGTTGTGAAGACTGTGGGAAAAGCACAGTATTTGGGCAGGAGTGTATGGTTCCTCCAGGTAGTCACTCATGGCTTCCCTTGGTAAGGAAAGGGGAATCCCCCGACCGCTTGTGCTCCCAGGTGAGGCAATGCCCCACCCTACTTTGGCTCGCCCTCCATAGACTGCACCCGCCATCCAACCAGTCCCAATGAGATGAACCAGGTAACTCAGTTGGAAATGCAGAAATCACCCATCTTCTGCGTCAGTCTCACTGGGAGCTGCAGACCAGAGCTGCTCCTATTCAGCCATCTTGGAAGTGCCTCCTAAATTTGCCTAGATTTTTTTTTTTTTTTTTTAGGGTTATACATATGAGATCATGTCATTTGTGAACTGAGATAATTTTACCTCTTCCTTTCCAATTGGATGCCTTTTACTAGGTTTTTTTCTTGCCTCATTTCTCTGGCTAGAGCATTCAATACTATGTTGAATAGGAGTTGTATATGTGGGGATCCTTGTTTCTGATCTTAAGGAAAAAGTTTTCAGTTTTTCATCATTAAGTATGATGTCCACTGTGAGTTTTTCATCCATGCCTTTATCGTGTTATGACGTTTCTATTTCTAGTTTAGTGAGTGTTTTTTTTTTAATCGAGAAAGGATGCTGAATTGTGTCAAATGCTTTTTTTTGTAGAGATGCATATTGAAGTACAGTCATGTGCTGCATAAGGACATTTTGGTTAACAAAAGACTGAATATATGATGATGGTTTTGTAAGATTTAATACTGTATTTTCACTGGCCTTTTGTATGCTTAGGTACATAATTGCCTACAGTAATCAGTGTAGTAACATGCTGTACAGGCTTACAGCCTAGGAGCAATAGGTTATACCATATAGCCTAGGTGTGTAGCAGGTTGCACCATGTAGGTTTGTGTAAGTCAACTCTGAGATGTTTGCACAGTGATAAAATTGCTCACTGATGCATTTCTCAGAATGTATCCCTGTCATTAAGTGGTGGATGGCTGTATGTAAGGATGATTTCTGGGACTGACTTTAAAATACTGCAGCAAAGAAGAAAAGGGGATTGATAAAGCAAGTGTGGCAAAATCTGGATAATTGTGAGGAATAGATGATACTTATTTGGGGATTCATTAAATGATTTCTACTTTTGAATATGTTTGGAAATTTATATAATAAAACCTTATTGGCCGGGCGCGGTGGCTCAAGCCTGTAATCCCAGCACTTTGGGAGGCCGAGACGGGCGGATCACGAGGTCAGGAGATCGAGACCATCCTGGCTAACTTGGTGAAACCCCGTCTCTACTAAAAAAATACAAAAAACTAGCCGGGCGAGATGGCGGGCGCCTGTAGTCCCAGCTACCTGGGGGGCTGAGGCAGGAGAATGGCGTGAACCCAGGAGGCGGAGCTTGCAGTGAGCTGAGATCCGGCCACTGCACTCCAGCCTGGGCCACAGAGCCAGACTCCGTCTCAAAAAAAAAAAAAAAAAAAAAAATAATAAAACCTTATTTATTTATTTAATTTTTATTTTTTTTCGAGACAGAGTCTCGCTCTGTTGCCCAGGCTGGAGTGCAGTGGCGTGATCTTGGCTCACTGCGAGCTCCGCCTCCCGGGTTCACGCCATTCTCCTGCCTCAGCGTCCCGAGTAGCTGGGACTACAGGTGCCCGCTACCACGCCTGGCTAATTTTTTTGTCTTTTTAGTAGAGATAGGGTTTCACCATGTTAGCCAGGCTGGTCTCGATCTCCTGACCTCATGATCCACCTGCCTTGGCCTCCCAAAGTGCTGGGATTACAGGTGTGAGCCACCGTGCCCGGCCTATTTTATTTTATTTTAATTAATTTATTTTTTGAGATATAGTTTCACTCTTGTTGCCTAGGTTGGAGTGCAGTGGCATGGTCTTGGGTCACTGCAACCTCCGCCTCCTGGATTCAAGTGATTCTTCTGTCTCAGCCTCCCGAATAGCTGGGATTACAGGCATGCACCACCACTTCCAGCTAATTGTAGTTTTGGTAAGATGGGGTTTCACCATGTTGGCCAGGATGGTCTCAAACTCCTGACCTCAAGTGATCCTCCCGATGTGGCCTCCCAAAGTGCTGGGATTACAGGTGTGAGCCGCCACACCCAGCCTATGCAATAAAACTTTTGGAAAGGAAAAATATTATTAAAGTTCTCTATATTGTGTTCTTTTTATTTTGTTTATTTTTGTATTTGGTACAAATACAAAATGTAGTATGTAGAATGTGTAGTAATTTCTAAACCTGAATTATTTGGGGGGACTTTGAAAAAACTGTAGATTCTGTGAGTAGATTCATCAGGCTTGGGGGTGGGACTTGGTCCCTGGAAGTGACTGGGATGCAGCCAGGTTTAGGAATTGTAAATAGGAGTAAGGCTTAAAAAAGGGAGTAGCAGCAGTATCCCTTGTGTTCTTTCTTGCAAGCCAGGAGAACATTCTTCTTTAGTGGGAGAGGAGCAGGGCTTGGAATCACAAATTCTACTTCAGACAGTAAGCCTAGGTGACCGTGGTTGGACAGATAACTTTTTAACCGCTTTGGGTTACTTCAGCCTTGGAAAAATTAGGAGGCTAACCTAAGACCACTGGAAAGCTCCCTGAGTTAATTATCGCACAAGCGAGACTGGCTGATGCCAGCTTTAGCCTGCGAGAGAGAGAGAGAGAGAGAGAGATAGATACTGATCGCCAGAAAGGAGGGGATTAATATGGAATAATCCTGTGTACTTATAGAAGAGGATATTGGCGTGTCTGCGTTGGGTTAAGTTTTTAGACAGGGAAATAATTAAAAATCCCCAAAGGTATTTTTGAGGGGGAGGAAAGGGAGGGAGAATCTTGCTTTATTAATTATTTTTGGTGCTTATTTATTTAAATAAGCATAAGTAGTAGAAGTGTGACATTTTATAGTTATTTTCTACATTGCAAAAAGAAAAACACAGGCTCTTCTTGGATGGTCTAATGGAACCACAACCTTGACATACTTAATAAAGTTAAACATTGCGCAAGGAACTTTTCTTTTGAGGCCTTTAAGAATGTTCAAACATGTCTTGTTAGCTCACTAACAGGTCCAATTGGGATGTAGAGGAGATGCTGGTAGCGTGTCAGATCCTGAGTCCCCCAGGCACTGAGATTAGCCCCAGATTGCATCCTGGGGGTTAGTGTGGAACTGCTAATAGCTTTCAGTCTTTTACAGTCTAGAATTCAGAGGGAAAGGGATCTTAGGGACTCTGGGGGCAGGTCTTCCTTTTGTAGATGACAACTGAGGCCAGGAGAGGAGGCCGATTTACCCGAGCAGAGTGCTCCTGCTGAGCCCAGGCGGTTTCCATTTCCCGGGGTCTCTGTTAGGATTGCAGCACCTTCAAAACATTTAACATACTTCCCTGCCGGAAGCCACATCCTTCAGTGGTGACACCCAGAGGCAGCCCTCTTGGTCTTTTGCTTGTTTTGGAAAGATGCAGCGTGACTGCTTTTATTGTTACAGCACTGGGTGGTCTGCCAGTGAGCACGTAGTATAAATAACAACTAATAAATAATTTTACAGCAGAAGTCCTAAATCTTTCCAGATAGTGCACTGGTGCATGGCTGTCAAATGCCAGACAGATCCTAAGAAAACAGTAACTTTAACCCATCCATCTTTTACGTACATGGCACATTGTTGTCATAAAATTTTCCTAAGGTTTTAGTGGCTTAAGGGAGAAAATGTACATGTGAAAACACATACACAAACACACCCACATATGCATAGCTACCCTTACTGGCGGCATGATTGCTTCCATTTTTAAACATGACCACTTGACACCTTTCTGAATTTTTCCTGTATTTTGGCTACAGTAACCTATTTTATTTTACAGCAGTAAATTTGAGCAGACGTGATATTTTTTGATAAAAGGATTCTCTAATGTTTTCATTCTGGGCCATACTTTCGCATTTGTTTTAGTGTCAGAAATGGTTAAGTTGATTTGGTTTAACTCATAGTGTAGGTTCGCCTTTCTTTTCAACCTCTGGAGAGCCAGGTACCTGAGTTCTGTGGTATCCAAGACCTCTGGCTTTTCAGCTGAGTTGGGGGTTAGGATTCTGGACTTACCCCTCCCTGGAATTTCCCAAGCCTTAGCTGCTTCTCTCGTAAATTGCGGATAATATTGATGGCACAGGGTGACTTTAAGGATTGAATATGGTACCTTACATAAGAACGCCCCAGCCTAGGGTCTCCATATGAAGGTCTTGATGAGTGTTGGTTCCCCTTGACTTCTGTGTTTTTACCTTATACCCCCTTTCTGTTGAAATCCTACCCACAGCAGAGCCTGTTCTCTCTTGAAGCCGTCTGGAATGGAAATAAGCTGTGCTCCTCTGTATTTTCATAGTGTACTGTAACGTACCTCTCCTGTACAGTCTTTGATGTGATGTCTTTCACTCTGTTGATGACATGGGACATGTCTGCACCTTCTCACCCTCCAAGCTGGCTGAGCCATGAGAAGGAAAGCTGACTGAAGGCAGAGGCTGAGGCTGAGTCCTGTAGCTTCGGCAGGATTAGCACGGTGCTGGCCACATAGCAGGCATGATCGTGGATGAGCCCTCAACAGATGTGAGGTGTAATTGTTTAAAATGTTCTTAATGAGAACACATGGACACAGGGAGGGTAACAACATACACCGGGGCCTATCGGGGAGTAGGGGGCACGGGGATGGAGAGGATTAGGACAAATATCTAATGCATGTGGGGCTTAAAACCTAGATGACGTGTTGATAGGTGCAGCAGACCACCGTGGCACACATATACCTATATAACGTAACTGCATACTCTGCACATATATCCCAGAACTTAAAAAAAAAAATTGTTCTGGCTGGGCATGGTGGCTCACGCCTGTAATCTCAGCACTGTGCAAGGCCGAGGTTGGCGGATCACCTGAGGTTGGGAGTTCGAGACCAGCCTGACCAACATGGAGAAACCCCATCTCTACTAAAAATACAAAATTAGCTGGGTGTGGTGGTGCATGCCTGTAATCTTAGCTACTCTGGAGGCTGAGGCAGGAGAATTGCTTGAACCCTGGAGGCAGAGGCAGGAGAATTGCTTGAATCTGGGAGGTGGAGGTTGCGGTGAGCCGAGATTGCACCATTGCACTCCAGCGTGGGCAACAAGAGCTAAACTCCGTCTAAAAAAAAAAAAAATTGCTCTTAAGTCATTAGAATATACATACTCATGAGATGGTAGCCATCTCCCTCATTCTTTCTGCTTCCAGTCTGCCCACGTCTGTCTCTAAACTCTGTCACTTGGAGGTCCTCTGCCCTTCACCTTGACTTCCCTGAGGAGGTGCCAGGTTTATAGAGTAGTGGTTAACTGCATGCAGCCTGACCACTTCCTAGCTGTGTGTTATGGATTGAATTGTACCCCCTCAAAAGATGTTGAAGTCCTAATGCTCCAGCCTCCAAATATGATCTTATTTGGTAAAGAGTCTTTACAGAGGTAGTTGAGGTAACATGAGCTCATTAGCGTGGGCCCTAGTCCAGCATGGGTAGCATCCTTATTAAAAGAGGAAATTTGGACACTGAGACAGACATGGACAGATGGAAG
Source organism: Macaca mulatta (assembly GCF_049350105.2). Classification (NCBI taxonomy): domain Eukaryota; kingdom Metazoa; phylum Chordata; class Mammalia; order Primates; family Cercopithecidae; genus Macaca; species Macaca mulatta. Next base: position 80,204,513 of record NC_133420.1, read on the forward strand.
ACAATGTGAAGACACGGAGAATCCCAGCTACAAGCCAAGGAACGCCTGAGCCTCTCAGAAGCTTGGAGCAAGGCATGGAACAGAATCTCCCCCACAGCCCTCACAGGAACTGACACCTTGATTATTGATTTCTAACCCCTAGAACTGTGAGCCAATAAACTTCTGGTTCAACCACCCAGTTTCTGGGACTTTGTTATGGCAGCCCTGGGAAAGTGATATGTAGTGGGGAGTAGGCAACTTTATAAATCTTTTCAGCCTTATTTTCCTTATCTGTAGAATGGGATGATGTGACAAATTGCACCTATCTCATTGGGGGGTTCTCAGGATTAAATCGTGCCTGGCATTTTGGGATAGATGTTAAAAAATAGCATTCATTCAATGTTATCATCCATAGACTCTGACTTCCTCATCCTGGATCGCTTTTAAACTTAGTAGTCTCTTGAGTTTTTACAGAAGCCTCTTCAGTCAGGTTTTGGTGGCCATAAGATCTCAAAATCTTAGTGTAAAACAGCATTCCCCCAAGTTTGTGGCACCAGGGAATGGTTTTGTGGAAGACAATTTTTTTGCGGACTGGTGAGTAGGGGCAGGAGATGGTTTGGGGATGATTCAAGTATATTGCGTTTATTGTGCACTTTTTTAATTTTAATTTTTTTTATTATACTTTAAGTTCTAGGGTACATGTGTACAACGTGCAGGTTTGTTACATAGGTATACATGTGCCATGTTGGTTTGCTGCACCCATTAACTCATCATTTACATTAGGTATTTCTCCTAATGCTATCCCTCCCCATGCCCCCACTCCATGACAGGCCCCAGGGTGTGATGTTCCCCTCCCTGTGTCCAGGTGTTCTCATTGTTCAGTTCCCACCTATGAGTGAGAACATGCGGTGTTTGGTTTTCTGTCCTTGTGATGCTTTGCTGAGAGATACGGCTTCCAGCTTCATCCATGTCCTTGCAAAGGACATGAACTCATCCTTTTTTATGGCTGCATAGTATTCCATGGTGTATATGTGCCACATTTCCTTAATCCAGTCTATCATTGATGGACATTTGGGTTGGTTCCAAGTTGTTGCTATTGTGAATAGTGCCACAATAAACATACGTGTACATGTATCAGTCTTGCTCTGTTGCCCAGGCTGGAGGAATGTAGTACTGCAATCTTGGCTCACTACGACCTCTGCCTCCTAGGTTCAAGTGACTCTGCTGGCTCAGCCTCTTGAGTAGCTGGGATTACAGGCGTGTACCACCATGCATGGCTAATTTTTGTGTTTTTAGTAGAGACGGAGTTTCATCATGTTGGCCAGGCTGGTCTTGAACTCCTGACCTCAGGTGATCCACCTGCCTTGGCCTTCCAAAGTGCTAAGATTACAGGCGTGAGCCACCATGCCCCGCCTTGTGCACTTTAGTTTTATCATTATTACATTGTAATATATAATAATTATACAACTCACCATAATGTAGAATCAATGGGGAGCCCTGAGCTTGTTTTCCTGCAACAAGGTGGTCCCATCTAGGGATGATGGGAGACAGTGACAGATCATCAGGCATTAGATTCTCATAAGGAGCATGCAGCCTAGATCCCCTGCATGTGCAGTTCACTGATAGGGTTTGCACTCCTATGAAGCTGCTGATGTGATAAGAGGCAGAGCTCAGGTGGTAATGTGAGCAATGGGGAGTGACTGTAAATACAGAATAAGCTTCACTTGCTTGCCTGCCGCTCACCTCCTGCTGTGCAGCCTGATTCCTAACAGGCTATGGATTGGTACTGGTCCATGGCCCAGGGGTTGGGGACCCCTGTTGTAAAGCAAATCATATTTGTCACCCAGACTTGAGTGTAGGGGTGCAAACATGGCTCACTGCAGCCTCAACCTCTGAGATTCAAGCAATTCTTCTACCTTGGTCTCCCAAAGTTCTGGGATTATAGGCATGAGCCACTGTGCCCTGCTAGGAATTTAGTTCTAATTAGGGGTTTAATTTCCTGACAAAGTGCTCAGCAACAAACAAGTCATATCTGTAAAATTGTCCCATTGTCATGAGTTAATGTGTGTTGACTGGCTGAGCCCTGGTCTCTCTGGAGTTGCCATTTTAACTGGGAGCTTTTGTTAAACCCTTTGAATATATTGATTTTCTTGCTTTTAAATGCCTGTCATTATAGGCTATAGGAAGTAGGGTGTGGATTATTTGGTAGTTGTTAGGGGAAAAAAACGTCCATGGCTCCTGCTTGGTGTGTGCAGTGTACGCAGCACCGAAATCAAATGTGGCTTCAGCCTGCCACTGAGCATACCTATGTGGCACTGGGCCAATTGCTCAATCCTTTGGAACATCTGTTCTCTCTCCTTTGCAAAATAAAGGTGGCAATACCTGCCCAAGAGGCAGTTTTATGGTTCAAGTAAGATAACATAGGTAAGGAAACTCCTTTTTGATGTGGTGCATATTCAACAAAGGTTAATTCCTTTTCTCTCATCTCCCTCGTTCCTCAGTGGTTACAATCTGTAAGAGCAATGGCTGAAATGTTGGCCACTTCACTCGTGATATTGCAGTTCCTTTTGGACAGGTAAAGAGCTTATGTCCCTCAAGTTGTACACCATGAAAAGCTGCCTGCCACCTACATGCTGAGAACCCACTTGGAGTGACACAGTTCGGATTAAAAACTTTATTTCCACATGGTCTGAAGTGAATTTGATGTATGACTTCTTAGCTTTTTTTGTGATTGTATAACTTATGAGTTGTTTATTATTATTATTATTTTTTAAAAAGCCTGAAAGTACGAAACATTTGAAGAATGAAGTATCACGAGATGGGTGTGTGTGTGCGCGTGTGTGTGTGTGTGTGCACGCGCGCGCGATAGCTAAAAAAGTAAATTTTCCTTTAGCTCATGCTCTGTATGAATTGGTCATCTGTATACATTAAATGTATATTTTTGAAGTTCTCTATGATAAATCTGCATTAGTAACTATGGCTATTTGAGCACTTGGGCTTCAGATAACATCAATATACCAAAAAAATTTCAAAGGTTTTTTGTAAACATCAATGCAGACAGTATTAATCTCTATATAAAACAGAACTTCAGTTTGAGCTTAATTGAATTAGTCACTTGGTATCAGATGTAGGAGACTGGTCTTCAGTTTGACTTAAAAGCAATAGGGAAGGAAAAGAAAGAGGCATCGAATGTTCTGTTTTGGCATCATTTTATTTGTTTTGCTAATTTGCTAGTCTCAAAGCCACTCTCAGATGATGCCATTAAAAGGAGGTGGGATATTTGCCATTTTCCAAGTAATGACACATGATAGGAGAGATCAGTCATACCCTATTTTGACCAATATAACTCATTCTATAACTTTTTTTGATCCCTTTAAAGTAAAATGATCTTATTTCTTACTAAAATAAAAAAGCATACATCCTATAGGGGAAAGGTCACAACACAGGGGTAGTTCCCAAAGGTTTTTATACTCCCCTCTGATTAATAATTATTTTCACAAACTGTGCTCAGGTACACCATGATTTGGGTTGCTGTGTGATCTGGAAGTCAATGTAAAGTGAATCATTATAAAGTGAATCATATTTTCCCATAGGAGTCCAGTTTTAATTAGGGGTTTTATTCTTGACAAAGTGCTCAGCATCATATAAATCATATATGTGGTTACTAATATAAAAGTAAAGATACTGCAATTTACATCACTGTAATAATTTAAAATAATAGCATTATACTCCTTGTTGCATACAATAGGCATGCATATAGTGCATACATTGATTATCCAAAGGGCCCAAGTGCTTTATAAAATATACATTCAACATATAAAATGCACAGCTTTGCCATGATTTAATGTATATGAAAGAACTTAATAAACTGTAGAATGCCATACAGATGTAAGTTGAAATTTTATTAGCCTTGTGCATATAGCTTAGCATAATACGTACATATAAAGACATTCCCGCATGTCTAATTGGGAACGCTTTTGCTCACCTTAGGATTTGGAAGGACATTTAGGGGTTTGGGTGACTCATAGCTCTGGATACCTAGGGAAATTTGAATGGATGCTTTTTGTTGTTAATATTTCTTTATTCTTGTATGTTCTGTTTCACAGCGTTTTCACTTGTTTCATTATGTAATCCTTTTCGAAGAGTAGGACACTGATGCTCACAGAGGATTCTGTGCTGTTTGTCACTGATAAATGCTTTTTTATTGCTGATACTCACTTTCAGAGTCACTTTGTGGCTAGGAAGTTGCAAAACTCAAACTAAAATCTGTGACTCCTCATTCTGTGCTTTTTCAAATAAGCCATAAGGGTCTGCTGTTTTCTCTGTAGTTAAGCAGATGCTAGTAAAATTATTTCAGGGATCTTAGAGTAGTGTTTAAAGAAGTTGGGATCACCCTTGAAGGGAACCATGACAAAGCCTGAAAATGTGGAGTCCTCATAGAAGACTTCGGTCTTCAGTTATGAAGATGTAGAGAGGAAGAGCTGTTTGTTTTTTCTTTTTCTTTTTTTTTTTTTTTGAGACAGGGTCTCACTCTGTTGCCCTGGTTGTAGTGAGGTGGTGCCATCTCAGCTCACTGCAGCCTTAACCTCCCTGGCCCAAGCAATCCTTTCACCTCAGCCTTCCAAGTAGCTGGGACGACAGGCATGTGCCACCACGCCTAGCTAATTCGTTTTTTTTGCAGAGGTGGAGTCTCCATCTGTTGCCCAGACTGGCCTTGAACTCCTGAGCTCAAGCAATCCTCCTGCATCAGCCTCCCAGAGTGCTGGGATTACAGGCATGGGCTACCATACCAGGCCCAAGGAAGAGACTTGAGTTTTTGCTCTTGTTTACCCACACTCTTGCCCTCATAATATTACTGAATACAGGAAGTCACAGGAGGCTGAGCAGGTGGACTACCTGAGGAAATCACGTGGAAAGGAAAAACTGGATCGTATTTCCTTGCCTTAGCATATTAGTAAAGTAATACTAGTCTATGCTGCAGTCGCAAATAAACTCTGAAATCTCAGTTATAATGAAGATTTATTAATCATGCAAAATCAAAGGCTCTCTTTGTGCCATGACTACGTGATCAGCACTGTTGCTATCCTGCAGTTCTGTCATCTTGGAGTTTGTTCTTGGAGTATGAGGAAGAGGGAGAGAAAACATGTGACTCTCCCTGGGTGAAGGGGTGTGATCTGAAGTCTTCCAGTTCTTCTGTGTGCTGAGATAATTGGCTTCTATAGCAATGAAATCATGACAGTGTCTCCGGTAACATCCTTGTTAATCACTTGAGAGGACTGTGCCTGACAATCACCTTGCTGGTTTTTTGTTTATTTAATAAACATTCATGGAATGCTTGTGTGCAAAGCATTGGGTTGAAAAGTTGATTCGATGCAGCAATTTGTTCCAAGGAATCACCTGAATTGTGTTGTATATTAACCATAATTTCTTTATTTGGGACATGGCTAGCCCACATGAAGTCTTTGTGCAAATTGGAAACAGGCATCCCTTCCTCAATACATTTTACTTCCATTTGTCAGAAAATTGTCATGCTGATTTTATTAAAAGAATGCCCTTTGCTGTTGTCCCTTGAAACATTGTCAAAATAAATATACAACCTAACAATGTATTTGAAGTGAGCAGTGCCCTCTTAGATGTGTCACTCTTGTGCAGTATACAACCTGCACAACTGTGTGTGACACCCTTTGCCCCCTTGCTTCCTACTATTGAATGTTTCTGGAATTTTGTAGATATTTTCAGGTAAACTTTATTTTCAGTCTTCGTAGATGTAGTGAGGCACCTTTCTTCTTCTTCTTTTTTTTTTTTTTTGGAAAAGACTACTTGAGTTCTGTTATGCTACAGGAAAAATGTCACTTCTTTTCATAGGATCAAATTCCCATTTTATTTGCTGTGGCAAATACTATCATTCATCTTAAAACTGGTTTGTTTTAAAGTTGTGTCTACCTTCCTCCATTGGTCTCTCTGTTCTTTGACCATTTACTACATTTTGAAAATATAGAGTTATCCTGTTACAATAGTTTCATTTTATTAAAAAAACTTTTACTCAAATAGGACCTTAATGGAATATCCTAACAGTGATAAATTCCTGCCCAGGGGCTAAAACATTTTGACATTATTAAGAAAAAAAGTTTTTCTGTTTGTCTGTATATGAAAGAGACCAACCCAACAGGCTGTGCCATTATTTATTAAATGAATAAATGAATGGACACATTGTAAGGGATATGTAGTAGTAGCTGTAAATGAATTGCTTTTTTTTTTTTTTTTTAAATCTGTGTTATGATTGCATATTATCACAGAAAGACCCAAAGCTAGAAAAGCCCATTAGTATTTCTTTGAGTTAAGGATCTCTGCTAAGAATGAAAGTACAATCATGTGTGAGGAAAGGATAGTATATTTAAAAGAATTCCAGGCCTGGTCTAATTGTGCTTTGATTACTGTCTCTAGGGAGTAATTCTTACTTCTTGGTAGGAAACCATGAGCAAGTCTGACCATTTGGTTTTGTGAAAATAAACTTCGTTTAATTTATTGACACGTTAGACATACCTGCCAAATTTTCTCATGCTTTTTCCCTGACATGTGTCTTGCCTGATGGAGTCACTGTAATGCAGTCGATGTGTTTTTAAAGAAATTATGTTTTGCTAAGGAATGTATCAAAATTGTTAAACCATGTTGCACCTTGTTCTCATTAGTCTTTGGAATGCAGCTGCCGGAACAGAAAGGGCAAGGGAGGCGGAGTGGTGGCTCTGCCTGCTCTCACCTCCTTTCCTTGCAGAGGCCCTTGGGCTCCATCGTGAGGTGCTGGGTCTCTGCCCGTCCTCGGGCAGCTTTGCCAGGAGAGTACAGTCGAGGAGCCCTGTAACTCCAGTCCATTGCTGTTCTATTTAGAAAAAGCCAACAAAAAAATGGCTTTCACCTCTGTGTACAACCTAGCTAGCTCCGATTGCTACACTGTGTGTAGAGGCGTATCTTGTTTTACTGTGCTGTGCTTTATGGCACTTTGCAGATACTGTGTTTTTTTAATGTAGGTTTGTGGTAACCCTGTGTTGAATTCTGTCTGCTGTTTCTCCAACACCATGTGCTCACTTTATGTCTCTGTCACATATTGCTAATTCTCACAATATTTCAAGCTTTTTAATTGTTATGTCTGTTATGGTGATCTGTGATCAATAACCTTTGATGTTACTGTTTTAATTCTTTTAGGGTGCCATGAACCATGCCCATATAAGACAGCAAACAGCTGATAAATATGTGTGTGTTCTGACTACTCCACCAACCGGCCATTCTCGGATCTCTCTCCCTCTCCTTGGGCCTCCCTATTCATTGAGACACAATATTGAAATTAGGGCAATTAATAACAATATAGTGGTCTCTAAGTGCTCATGTGAAAGGAGGAGTCGCACCTCTATCACTTTAAATCAAAGCTCGAAACAGTTAAGCTTAGTTAAAGGCATATTGAAAGGCAAGACAGGCTGAAAGCTAGGCCTCTTATGCCAAACAGCCAAGTCGTGAATGCAAAGGAAAAGTTCTTGAAAGAAATTCAAAGTGCTACTCCAGTGAAGGCACGAATGATAAGAAAGCAAACAGCCTTATCGCTGATACGGAGAAAGTTTTAGCAGCTACAACATTCCCTTAAGCGAAAGCCTAACACCCGGAGCAAGGCCCTAACTCTTTTCAGTTCTGTGAAGGCTGAAAGAGGTGAGGATTGATTCGTGGAGTGGGGATTCGTGGGAGTGGGGTCAAAATATCAACATTAACAGGAATTTGGAAGAAGTTGATTTCAACCCTCATGGATGACTTTGAGGGCTCTGAGACTTCAGTAGAGGAAGTCACTGCAGTTGTGCTGGTAACAGCAAGAGAACTAGAATTAGAAGTGGACCCTGAAGACATGAATAAATTACTGCAATCTCATGATAAAACTTGAATGGATGAGGAGTTACTTCTTATGGATGAGCAAAGAGTGGTTTCTTGAGATGGAATCTACTTCTGGTGAAAGCAGTGAACATTGTTGAAGTAACAAAGGATTTAGAATATTATAAAAACTTTTTGGTATGGTTTGGCTCTGTGTCCCCACCCAAATCTAATCTTGAATTATAATCCCTACATGTCGAGGAAGGGATCTGGTGGGAGGTAATTGGATCATGGGGTGGTTTCCCCTATGCTGTTCTCATGATAGTGAGTGACTTCTCACAAGATCTGATGCTTTAAAAGTGTTTGGCAGTTACCGCCTTGCTCTGTCTCCTGCTGCCACGTAAGACATGCCTTGCTTCCCCTTCACCTTCTGCCATGATTTTAAGTTTCCTGTGGCCTCCCCAGCCATTGCAGAACTGTGTGTCAATTAAACCTCTCTAGGTTATAAATTACCCAGTTTCAGGTAGTTCTTTATAGCAGTGTGTAAATGGACTAATACACTTGGTGTTTTTGCTCCTTTTTTTTTTTTATCTCCTTTTTTTCATCCTTGAATAACCTTTCTGCTAATGGTCCATCTGGCTAACTCTACTCAGCCCAAGTGTCACCTCATCTTTGAAGCCCTTCCTGATTTCCTCTGCTGATTTAGGTGCCCAGCATCCTTAGTGCTCACACTGAGCTTGATAAAATACATCTATCAAAACAATTACCTTGTAGCATAAATACTCATTTCTCCTGATTGGACTCTGAAGTCTGAGACTGTAGCTTTTAGTTTGTATCTCCATAAATGATCACAGGCTTGCTATATAGAAATTCAATGAATGAATTAAGGTAAGATTTCCAAGGTATTTTGCTCAGCAAGTCTTCAAAAGCCATTATATTCAAAAGCAGACGTTTCTACATCCAGTGAGTTAACATAGGTGAATGTAATGGCTTTGGTAAAGAAGTTATCTGAGTGAAAAACTAATTGAGTAGTTCGGTCAGCCTCAGCTTATTGCTCTCCCTCCCAACTGACATTATATACAAAGTCACCAGAAGGAAAGGTCTGCTCAGAGTAACCTTTCTGCCATGGTGACTCTGTTGGAAGTCATCCAGTGACACAAGACCCTGGAGGCAGCAGCTCTTATCCCTGGCTCTTTCATTTTGTGTGTTTCATTGTAGTTTGCAGAGCTTTTCCTAGGAGACTGGTTGCCTGCCCTGATGTGTCAGAGCTCCTGGCGGAGCCCCAGATTCGGGCTCCCTTGTACACCTTCTCTGGGGATTGAATTTTATTACCCAATAAAAATTGCCACGGAATTCCAAGAAATGTGACATTGAAATTCATCAGGCTGTTTTATCGTGTGATGTTTTCTTGTCTTGGTGCCTGGGACTAATGGCCAATGGGTTTGCATTATCTCTAAATTTGGGGGCAACTGTATCTTCATTGGTTGGAATCTTAGTATTGAGGATTGTGGCAGGTTTTGGCTGAGCTGGGTGGAGGGGCTGTGCGTTCTTACCCTGCAGGTCACTCTGGTGAGTGAAGATCTAAGGTTCTCAGAATGGAGGGAGAACATGGAGTGAAGCATGTAAGGGGCTGTCAAGGGTACTGGTTGCTCTTGTGTGGTCTGGGAGGCCTAGAGAGCGAGGAGTCTGTGCTGGGATGGGGTTTTCTTCATTCTCTTGTGTCAGGGTCTGGCTCACCCAGGCTACAAGAGCCAAATGCCTTTAAACTTGAGTGTGGCAAGATGTAGAGGAAAAGGGTTTTGGAGTTGGGTAGAGCTGAATTGGAATTTTGGTTCTGGCACTTCCTGTGGGACCATGGGCAAATTGCTGAGCCCCTCTGTTTAGGTTTTTTTTTTTTTTTTTTTCACTTGTAAGGTAGGACTCCTGATCCCTGTGGGCCTGCTGTGAGGATGCAAAGTGAGAGCATTTTGGCAGAACTCCTGGCACATTCCAGGCCCTCAGGAGTTATCACCCCCTTTTGTGAATGTCTGTTCTAACAGTATATTAGAAAGATACAGAGGCACAGAAAGGGAGAGTGGATTTTTGTTTCTGCATGCTGGCTTAGTGAAGTGGCCAAAATCACTAATATGACATTGATGTCGTGAGGGCTCTGAGCTCTGTGTGAGGGGCTTTAGCCTGGCCTCTTAACCAGAGGATCTGCTCAGGGGGCCCCTCTGGAAAAAGGGGGTAAGGGTCAGGAGGAAGCCTGAGTTCTAGTGTTTGCTTTGCCACCAACCACAAGTATGACCTTAGATAAATCACTTGCCTCAGTTTCCAGACCTGTTTGGAAATTGGTGTGGACCAGCTTTGAAATTTAATAGACATGAAAGTATTGTTATGAGACTATTAGAAAGTATTTTATAACTAAGAGTGGGGGTGGGTAGGGGCTTTCTCTTCCTTTCTTTCCCTCCTTTCCCTTCTTTCCATTAACAAGGTATTTAATTATCACAATCACAAAGAAATAACCTAGAAGCACTACTGTTAAAGTGATTTCCTGTAGAGGTCTTCAGATTTATTTCCAGAGGTTCCTAGGAAAGACTTTGAAGTTGGTTTAACACTTTACACCTGCTTTGCTGTCAGGTATTGGGCTAGCAGCTGGTCAGATTTGAATTTCAAAAGTCCATGAGTCAATTTATTCCTTAGCTCTTAGATAATGCTCTACCAGGATAAGCACATTTTAAAGGTGAAAATCTCCCTTTATGTAAAAATGTAAAAAATGCAGATGGGAAAGAATGGAAGGTAATATACTAAGATGTTAACTGATGGATGAGTGGTGAGGGTTCTGGATGAGTTTTTATTTTCCTTATACCCTTCTGTGCTTTCCAGGCTTTTTTTTCTTTTCTTTTTTTTCCAGTTTTTAAAAAATATGCCCCTCCTCCCACACAGCAAATGTAGTGCTATTATTTAATATTATAAGAAATACAGGATTTAAAAAGTTTGTGACTTGCCCGGAAACTAAAGAGAGCTAGTATATCTGAAAAATCCCAGAAGGCAGACAGGGCCCAGCCAGTCTGAAACGTTTCTTTAGCTCCAGCCTGGTGCACACCCTCCCCCTCCTCCCCCCTCCCCCTCCTCCTCCCCCCCTCCCCCGCTCTGCTGCTCAGAGCTGGGACAAAACATTCTCCTTCTGGCAAGGCCTTCCTTATGAAGGAAGTCACATACCAGTTTTGGTGAGTCTGGAGGATTAATGAGCTGCTAAAACTCAACTTCTTCATCTCCTGAAGCTTCCTTTCAAACTACAGATTCCAAATATGACCTACCACAGCCATCTGCCACCTCCCAGTACACTTCTGATTTGTGTGCTTCAACACACACTTCCAAGCAGCGCCCAAATTCCTACCGTGGAGTCTGGGAGTTTGTCAAAAGGTGCCAGAAACAGAGCTTTATGAATGAGCTCAGCGGTCTCACAGCGTGAAAATGACTCTAGAATAACCTAGGTTTCAGGCCTCTGCCTAAATTCAGCTTTTTAATTATTCTAATTTGTTAATCATGAAGAATAAACACTTGAGCAAGTCAGCATGTTCAAAAACCTGAGCTCCTTTCCTTTCTCAAGTAGACTCCCTTTCTAAACACCCCATTTCAGAAAGTTATACCACCAGGCTGTGTTTCCCTTTCTTTCACTCGCCCAGTACAGTCTGTCACTAAGTCCTGGTGAAATGTCTCTTTATTTTCTCTTTTTCACACTTTAGTGTAGGCCTTCATCATCTCATAGCCAGACAACTGTCATTGGTTTCTCCACTTCTACACTCTTTAAAAAAAAAAAAAAAAAGAAAAAAAAAAGAAAAATGAGGTCTCTCTCTTTTGCCCAGGCTGTAGTGCAATCATAGCTTACTGCAGCCTTGAACATCTAGGCTCAAGCCATCCTCCTGCCTCTGTCTCCCTAGTAGCTGGGATTATAGATATGGGCCACTCTGCTGGCTCCAGTTCTATGCTGTTATCCTCTCAGCCCATGCATTCTTGCTGGAATAGTCTCCTTGGAAAATAGGGCTGGTCAGATCACTCCCAATCCAGAGTCTGAAGTCAGCAGCTGAGTCAGCCCTTCCTGGTGTGATTTTCAGCCTCATGCATATCCCTAGGCCAAAGGCTCTGGACTGTCCCACCAAGTGCCCCCTGCCTTCTCCAAACTGAGCCTTTGCTCAAATCCCTGTCTTTGCACAGATACCTACATTCACCATTGTCCAGTCATGCCTGAGGTGTAAAATCTGACCATTCTCAGCTCTGGTGAAATTTCCTCACAAAGGCTGAGTTTATTACACATTTTCCTATCCTCACATGAAAACAAGTATGTCCTTATTTCCTTCCTTTGAGGTCCACTTAGCATGCTATGGAATTCTTCCACTTGTTTTAGTAGTATATTTAACGATTTATATAATAATCTGCTCAGTTAATCGGGAAATCTATTTGTCGGGGGAGGCTGCAAGTCTATCTCGTTCTTGGGTTTTTTCATATTGTCTAGCCTAGTGCTTTGGACCTATAGTTGCTGTATATAATTGAATAGTAGACATTCAAACATGACTTTCAATGAGGTACTAGAACAGGTTCAATGTATATAATCTAAGTTTTCTTACCTTTATTTGTGAAGAGTAAAAGCAAAAATTTGATGTTATCCCATTTTAGTAGAGTGTTCTGAAATATTCCTTTGCAGCTACTAAGATGCTGAGGCCTTGGAGTCTTTCTTATTTTTCAACTGGAGTAAACTTTCTTTGAAAAGAGAGTAACTTCAGGTCCATGAGAAAGTGGGAGCCCATGAAGAGTTGGAGATGTATAGGGTTTTGGTGTCTGCTCAACATGGGGTTAGATCTTGGCTCTTGAGCAGATTTTTTGACTTCTCTGACAGGACTCAGGTTCTCCATCTGCAAACTGTTGATAATATCTGCCTAAGTTATTTTGCAAATTTTGGATGATGGATGTATGCGTCTAGAACAGTGCCTGTTGCACAGTGGGCATGCCAAAAATGCAATAATGGGCAATTATTTTCATAGCCCTTCCACAGGGTTCAGTTAGAAAGTGGGGCATCTGCAAGTGCAGCTGCAGACTGAAAACTAACCTTATTTCAAAAGCTCACCTTGCACAATGGTTCTTATTAAAATGTGAGATTGTTTATAAAGCAGAAGATTACTTGACAGCTGACCCTGAAAATGGAGTTTGAGCTCAGGCAGGAAGGGCCAGATGTGCTGTGCTATTCCAAGCTGGGCATCTCCTCCCCAGCAGGTGAGCTCTTCAGGCCAGAATAAGCAGATGTTTGGTTTTCTGGGGTGAGAAGGCAGGACAAGGTCCTGTTTGCTCTTTCACAATGTGAGTGGCTGTGAAAGGTTGAGCTTTGGGAAGCTTGCTAGGAGCTGTCACACGTGCATGGCTTTGAAATGCGGCCTTAAAACAAATTCATCACTCTCATTGCATTTCCATTGTGGGGTTGGGGGTGGATCCAAGAAAGGATCGGAGAAGAGAATTTGGTCAATTGGAGAGCTGGCAGTTGAGTACATACTATGACCAGGTACTGCTTTTGAGTGCTAGGGGCAATGAGGGGAATGGTGACACAGAATTTAATGATAAGATCTAGTTCCACCTGAGTCTAGAACAATCGTTTTTGACTTTTTCGTGTTTTTCCTCTTTCTTTTTTTTGGCAGGGTCTCATTCTCTTACCCAGGCTGAAGTGCAGTGGCATGATCTAGGCCCACTGCAACCTCCGCCTCCTGGGTTCAAGCAATTCTGCCACCTCAGCCCTCCCGAGTAGCTGGCATTACAGGCACGCTCCATCATGCCAAGTAAATTTTTGTATTTTTTGGTAGAGACAGGGTTTTGCCGTGTTTCCCAGGGTGGTCTGGAGCTCCCAACTTTGAGTGATCCACTGCCATGGCCTCTCAAAGTGCTGGAATTTACAGCCGTGAGCCACCACGCCTGCAGTTGTGGACTTTCTCTGAGGAAAACGTGTACATACACATGCCATTTTACATACAATTCCAAGAGGCTCATGGGTCCCCTGAAGTTCAAGGAACCCAAGTTAAGAATCCTTTATTTAGTAATTAAAATCTAGTGGAAAACATAAACATGAACTTTACATTCAGAAACACTTACTTCAAGTTTGTGTTCCACCCCTTACCAGCTGTGTATCTCTTTTTCTTTTTCTTTTTCTTTTTTTTTTTTTTGAGATGGAGTCTTGCTTTGTTGCCCAGACTGGAGTGCAGTGGCACAATCTTGGCTCACTGCAAACTCTGCCTCCTGGGTTCACACCATTCTCCTGCCTCAGCCTCCCGAGTAGCTGGGACTACAGGCACCCGCCACCATGCCTGGCTAATTTTTTTTGTATTTTTAGTAGGGAAGGGGTTTCACCGTGTTAGCCATGATGGTCTTGATCTCCTGACCTCGTGATCCGCCCGCCTCAGCCTCCCAAAGTGCTGGGATTACAGGTGTGAGCCACCATGCCCGGCCCAGCTGTGTATCTCACTGAATGAAAGATCTTGGATGATTTAAGCTCTGTAAGCCTTAGACAGACACCTCCTATGGTAGCTGAGAATAATAGCAGCAGCATCTGATGGGGTTGTAATGAAGACGAAATAAGTTAATAAGGAAAAAAGCCATTATTAGCAGTATGCCCAGCATATGGTAAATGATCTACACATGGTAATAAAATTATTACTAGTGAGCCTGCTATAAGGGAGACACTAAAGTATGGCAGTAATTCCTATTGGCATCTGAGAAGAAAGTATGAACCACAGTTTTCAGTTGAGGTTTTGTATGTGAAAGAATTGTGGAAATCAGCATGGTGGGGGTTTCTGTTACAGGCAACAAATTTATTATAACTGTCTCATGCCAGTTTATAAAAGAAGGCAACCACAGCAGGATTCCATAGGGATGTTTCAGTGGTTATATAGTCCATGAAGATGACCTCATTGGATGGAATAAATCTCTCTCAGTGACAGCTAAATACTGAGCTATAATTCATTAGCAATAATGAAGAAAAAGGATAAGATGATGATGATAACAGCCATGAGCTAGTGAGGCTTTTCATGTGCCAGGCATTGTGCTAAGTGCTTCACATTTGTTTTGGTTTGTGGTTTTGTGGGGTCCTTCCTGATGAAGCTTGAGGACTTTGACTTGGTGTAGCTGGAGGATAGCAGGCTGTGTGCACACGTGTGCATGTGTGCACTAGCTAAACCAGTTTCTTATCAGCTTTCACTCATTTGACTGCTTTTGGAGCCATGACTTTTAACATTTTGGAATGTCCTCATTGGAAAATGAAAGTTTATCATGCAACGTGTAAGATTACAACCACAAGACTCAGGAAAGCATCCCTGAGCTTGGGGGAGAGTTACAATTAACCTCGTAAAGAGTGCGGATGAAAGTCTTTCCCATAGTTACAATCAAAGACACTTTAGGCCACTCTTTCCCCAGAGGAATAGTTGCTTTTTATGGCATGTTTTAAAGTTTTATTTCAAAAACAGTCAGCATCTTAAAGCAGAATGCTGTATGCACCCCAGGACTTCACTTACAATGTGTTTTTAGTTTTCTCAATCATATTACCAAGTTTCTGGCCACGACATGAGCTGCTACCCTCACAGACCTGCACGCAGAAGGATTTAGCCTGACTTGCTTGTGCTTGTAGCAAGAGCTCGCTTCCAGATCTCTCTGCTATTTTCTGCTGAGAGGGAAGTTAGGAGTCGGCATTATTATGTTAGAAAAGACCACCTTTTCCAGCCCTCACATTTTTCAGTCCTAGAGAAGAGATGAACCCCAGTTCCATGCAGTTCTTTCTACTCTTAGTACTCAACTGCTCCTCAAACCCAAGAGAACAATTTTTTTGCCCATAACCTGGCTTAGAGTGCTTCCTAATTATGTCATATGTGTGCACACATGGGCATATCTATGTGTTTTAACTTAAATATTGGAATGTTATGTTTTTTCCTAAGACATAGGCACTGTGACTGGATTACCTTTGGATGATAATCTTTCAGTGAGCACCTAAGTATGGCAGGGAAAGATAAGTAGTCTAGTAGCACCAAGGTGCTGAAGTACTGCTGTGTTAGTTCGCAACTGTGTTTGTGTGGAGTTTCAGGGTGAGTGAAACTTACATCTCTCTTGGTCTGTCTGCTCCACTTGAGCTGCCGTTCTTTCTTTTGGGTCTCACTTTTCCCTCAGCACAATTTTCAGCTTCTGCTGGGCCTTGGGTTTTCTTGTTCAAAGAATGTTTTATGTGCTCCCTCCACCATAATATGTGCTCTGATAATGGCTAGAGAAAAGCATGGGGTTTGAACCAAATCTGACTTTGTATGGTCTCATTTATGCAGTGTATGTATAAATTTGTATGCTGTCATTTGTACAATGCATAGGACTGCTGTGGAGGCCTTCTCACTTGTCACTATGCCTAGAGTTTATCCTTTGATCCATTGACACTGATGTCAGGGTCTAGCTTTGTTACACAAGTGCAAATCATACCTGCCACCTGTTAAAAATCCTCTAAACCTCCTCATTGCCTGGAGTAGGGAGGGCAAATGATTCAATTTCAGGTGCCAATTGGCAGGGGTGTCTGAAGTTTGTGCTCTCTGAAGTGCATAAAGTGCTATGATAGACATGTCTGATATATGTGCAGAGTGGTAGTAGCAGCAGGTGTGCCACCTCATCACTAAGAGGACAAGGTCTGAACTTCTAAGCATGGTCCATAAGACTCTTCTTGATCTGGTTTCTGTCTACCTGTCCAGAACTATTTATCCTTCCCCAGCCTGCACCCTCTCCGCTTCCCCAGCACCCGTGCTGTCACTCCAGCATGGCTTTGCATCTGCCCAACTTCCACTGGAAATCTCTTGCCTGTTGTTTCTCCATGGCTGCCTCATCCTTCAACACCTGATTCAAGTATTACTGCCTTTGAAGCCTCCCCACTTTTTTGCTCCTTAGCCACACCTACACGGTCATGATGATGCCAACCTTGATCATATGGTCAAGGTTGAGGGTCTGCCAGATTTCTCCACTGTAAAATCACCATGTTCCCTTTGTATCTTATTATGATGGAGAGAGATTCTGATATTATACCAATATCCTGTTTCTTACCAAAACTTTACCCATCAGCCTTAGCATCCATCCATGGTTGAATGAATCCACCTGAATCTACCACTGTCACCACCATGGTTGCCAAATGGTGATGGCTTATTTTAATCATTTCTTCTACATTTATTATTTGGCATTCTGTAAGAAAGAGCTTTCTCTTCTCCCCCATTTATACATGTGTATATATATACGTATATATATACACACACATATATATATCTTAGTATGTACTCATTGATCTATTTTGTTCAGTGGGTTATAACCTATTACTATCATCATTTATTTTAATGCTCACATTATTCCGTTTGAGCTCCTTCCAGCTGTCTCCCGTGTCCTTTTGACATATGTTCCTTATCCATTCAGCATTTCCTGACTTTCTGACACAAGATATTCCAAGCTCATCTTGTATTTCTCTACCTCAACCGTCAAACTTTTTTCTAACAGCTCTGCCTCCTTTTACTTGAGGTTAATATTTAGAAACCAAGGTCTGATTGTTCACTGTGTTTGTTGCTTCTATATAGATACACAACCCAACGTGCATATCAATGTGCACATATACATAATACACACAAACACATGGAAAATAACTCTTTCCATACCTGTGCATGTATATGAAAAACCCATCAGTTCATACCAATACTTCAAATTCCATTTCAACATTCCAGAGGTCTTTCTAGCTTTCTTCTTTCCATGTTTAGAAATAGATTTTGAGGATGAGAACCCGGCTTCTTCTATTTTGAATATATTTACTAATTTGTAAAACATAACCAATCTTCCTAGCTATTCTGGATGCCTCTTCTGCCCCATTGTACCTACAACCCCTTACTGTCTGCTTCCTTGGCCATAAGGGCACACTGCCACCAACATAAGACATAAGGACCCCGAGTTTTTAGATACTGAGCACCAATGTCAAGAAGGGAAGATGGGTCGTGGTAGGTGAGTTCCTTTAAGGCAAGGAAATATGTACATTATCTTTCTTTCTAATTATTACCCAACACAGTACATGGCATATAACAAGAGCTTTGCGAATGTCATATGGATGAATGAATAAGTGGGCAAATACATGAAAAGACAAAATGGTACATTGTTTAACTTGTGAATATTACAGGGATTACCGGGATCAGGATATAATAGGTAAGACCAAGCACTTTCTGTATCTGAGAAGATTTTTGTCTCTTTTCACTCAAGTGAGTAGCTTTGGAAAGCTGCAGAGGAAAGGGATCAGATACCAGGGATACCTGCTTAAGTAGCCAGATGAGCTGAAAGAAACTCTGGTCTGGAATTAGTTGACAGATGAGGCACCCAGTTTGTCTTACCAGTGCAGCACCAGGCACATGAGAGCCATTTAACCAGGATGTGTAATGATGATAACAATGGCAAGACACGTCTGGGTTTTGGCTGTTTCATTTTGTTTGAGATTGCTGTGTGTGTGCTCTAGAGATAATACAAGGCAACACTCTAGAGAAATCATTCCTATCTACCTATGTGTTTCTGAAATTTCATTTGGCATGCAGTGTCCTATGATACCCGTCTACAACTCTGCTGAGATGTGCAGCTGTATGGCAACTGTATTGAATGCCACTTTAAAGGTGCTGGTACTTTAGATGATTCTTCTCTAGTAGTGTGCAGTTGTACATAAATATGCACAAAGCTCATTTTATGCATAATTAAAACCAGTTATCATTCCATTAGAGTTTTCACCAACCTTTACATGGTAACTACCTGTACGACACTGACAATAAATAAATAACACATTATTTTGTTGACTCATTTTGAGAACAGATTCTGTTGGGTGGTCACTTGAACTACTTTCCCAACCCCATTTCTCTTGCCTATTTTCCGGTGTTCTGACTCCACACCTTTGATTTTGCAGCTCCCTGTGCAGCTGGGGGTGGCTTTATGCCCTGATTTTAGTCAGTGAGAGGGCTGTGGGGAGTGTTTTTTTCACTTTTCCTTTGTCTGGTGGCAGAGGGTGGGATCCTGAGTACCTGAGGTTGCTGCCACTGCTTTCGGGAATGGCCTTTGCCTCCCCATGTGTACTCCAGGTTGGAAATGGCCATGGCCTCAGACCCAGAAGGACTCGAGGCTTAGTGCAGTGTAGGCACAAAGAAGAGAAAAAGACGTAGGGGCTGGACAAAGGAATAGCAAAGAGGAGAGCATAAGGAAAGAGATGGAATTTTGTAGAAGCTGGAGGAGGCCCTGCTGTTGGTACCTTGGGCTTCTTAGAGCCTCAGAGATGGAGACTCCAGGTCCACTTCCTCTTGAATGCCCTTCTGTGTCTGATCTGGTTCTATGAGGGTCCTTTGTAGCCCTAGACTGTTTGTGTAGCATGACTCACGTCAGGTTTTGAGTTTTTTTGTAGACCTTCTGTTCTAATAAGGTTGTAAAGATTGAGATAATACAGATAAACAGGTAAGAACTGTGCCTGCCACACAGTCAATGCAAATGTCGAATATTCATATTGTTATCATTGAAGTTGTACAAATGTATTGGTGCACAAATTCTATACATTTATGAACAAAAGGGCAAAGGTCTCATGGAGAGCAGTCTCCAGCCAGTCTAATAGAAACGTATGGTGTTTGTTTCTTCAGTAATTTGAGATGAGAACAAGAAGATGGCTACTTTGCAAAGATGAGAGTAAGCTGAGAATTTTATTTTTGTGAATCTTATTTTTTGTAAAGAAGGGCTATCTTCTACCAGAAATAAAAAATGGAATGAATGCCCTGCCTGTTTTCTCCTAACACCTCTTCATTCCCTTGAACTTTGCCAGCATCTGGGAGGTCCAGTAGGAAATGCTCTTTAAATCCTCTGCATTCTTCCAGAAGCCCAAGGGGTTTAACAAGTTCTGACTTCAGTGAAAACATATAAACCAAAAGTACAATTTTTCCAACGTTGTTCTTTATACTAGAAATCTTCTTGTGTTTGTCAAGTAACAAAAGCAAAACCTGGCTCTTTTGTTATTGATTACTAGTGAATCAATATAAAACAGGATATTTGGGGGTGAGAGTGGGTTACCTTTAACATTTTACATTGCTATATTTTATTGAAGGAGTGCGTTTTACACTATCTGTAAATTTTAATTTCCAGTGAGAATATATTGAAAAAGTACAGTTGGAAAGGGGTAACTTAAAAATTTTCCCTTTGGGCTAAACATCTGAGGAAAAGTAGAGAAAAAAATCGTTAGTGAAATCAGAGACAACTTTGACATACCGAATTATGAACACACAGCACAGGGAAGTAATTTCATTCCAGCTGCTCAGCTGTGGTAATAATCAAACTTGAAGTCCAGCCTCCTACTTGTTTTGGAAAGTAGGGGGTGTCTTATAACAGTGAGTTAGGTCCCTAAGAATCACATGCTTGTTGAAGAATATTTTTGGTAGTCAAAGAAACAGGCGTAGTGAAATGAGGACATTTTTTCTAAAATCATGCCATTCATTGTTTAAATTATCTTTCTTTTGCTTTAGTGACATTATAGGGGATTTGGTTCCTATTTTGAAAAGCTCCATAGAGACAGAAAATATAGATTAGCACTGGTACATTTTGATGGAAGATGCGACAGTTGAGATTTTGGTTATCTGTTGGAATTCTGAAAGTTTGGAGAATTGAAGCAAGCAGCAGTGGGGCATGGGGAATATTCAGTTTTGGCAGCTTACAAGCAGTGGGGAAAATCCTCGCTGCTCAGTTGAATTCGGCATTGGCTATCAAGTCAGGATCTTCCTGTCTGCACATCTTGCTCCACCACTTGCTGCTGCAGAAAGGCCCCACTCGGGACAAAATCACTCCCTTTGGTAGCTGTTCAGGTAGGAAAAGGTATGGGTTGGGTAGGAGGGCTGGTGCAGGTCAGACTGGGGTTGGGGGTGAGGGGACAGGGAAGCCCAGGGGAACCCATTTATCCTCCTCATTACCTGCAGCATGAGACAGGGCCACGCTTAGAGAAGGAAAGACTCCTGAAGCCTTAACGCAGGGAGACTTTGGCACTGAAAACCTGACATGGAGGCTAAGAGACCTTGGGCTAAGTTTTGGGGCTCAAGGCAGTGGGACAACTAAAAACATTGAAATGCCGGGGAAGCTGCGTAGCAATAGTAATTCAGAAGGCACTTGAGGACTCCAGGACTTCCAGTAATTCCATCCGTGTCATAAAACGCATGCTTGTACCCCAGAGACTGTTGGGACACTGGGACAGTCTCTTGAAGGAGATGAAATGCAACTGTTCCAGGAATCTTCTCCTTTGGGCCTTTTGGCCCCACTCAAGTTGTCGCCAGTTCACCTGCTGAGACACAAAGCACAACTCTAGGGCTGTGTCTCATATGCGTGTAGATAGATTTGGGTAGGGAGCAGTGGCAGCGACCACAGCCTAGGGCCAGTGTTTGTTTAAAGACTCATCCAGAACTTCCAGTTCTTTGCCTGAACTTGAAGCTAGGAGAGGAGAGGAGGAATCTTTTATGAGCTGCTTGGGGTTAATCTGACCTCGAAGGTGACAGCTGAGGGTAATCCTCGCCAATACCTAAGCATCCCCAAGAAAGGGGCAGTGAACACACAGCACTTGATTGTTATTTATGCAGGATGAGGAAAGGGACTTGTGGAGGGAAAAATGAGGAAGCAGATTAATACATGTTGAGTGGTTGATGTCAGCTGGCTAGTTGAAATTAACATGGTGTATAGCATAACTGTTGTCATTTTTACGTCAATTAATTTTATGAGACATTTAACATATTCACACATCAAGCCAAACATCTGGGGCTATATGGATGGTGGCATTTATCCAGCTGTTTACACTCCCTACTTTCCAAGTATCAGCCACGCTCACTGGGTCCCATCCACTTGCAAGCTTAGTAAGGCAGAGGCCATACAATCCCCAACTCCAAGCTCTGTGCTTATGGGTAGAGGAGTGTCCTTATATTCTGAGAGATCAAGTTGAATTTTCCTCAGAAAGGAATGAGATGTAATGAAAAGAACATCCTTTTAGGAGTCAGCAAAAGAGGCATTAGCCCTGGTTTTAAAATGGACTGTTCTATGATATTGAGCAGGTTCTTAACCCCATTGGCCTTGCTTCCTCATCTGGGATATTGGTGATGGCGGCAGCTGTAGCAGAAGTAATAATTTCTGCCCTGCTTAGCTCTCAGGGCTGCAGAAAGAATAAGATAAGACTGTATAGCAAAGCTCTAGAAACTGTGTGTTTCACAAATTGTTCATCCAAAAATATTAAGTGTGTAGGTGTTCCAGGCAATGTGCTTAGCTGTTTATATAATAGTGAACAAGATACCCCCTTTCTCACCAAGGAATCTAGTTTGGGTGATAAAAAAGCATTTTTTAATATTGTGGAATTAATGCTGTGATAAAAGTAATCTACAGTGTGCTGTGCAAGCAACCCAGTCTTGGGTAGGGGTGAGATAGTGGGTCACGAACAGTTACTGTTTTAAAATAGGGATTAGAGGGGCTTTGGGTTTTTTTTTTTTTTTTTGCAATGCCTGGAAGAGAGCCTTGGAAAGATTTGTTTAGCACAGCTGTTGGGTTTTGTCCGAAATTCACAGGGTCCTAGATTGCTTGGGAAGAGAGTGAAACTCCAATCAAGTGAGCTTGCTGGTTTTTGGCTGGAGGACACTAAAAGGCCATGTGGGAACAAGCCTACTGCAGCTGACACAAACTTCAGAGTGTGAGAAGGGACGCTTCCTTTGGTTGTTGGCTCTGCATTTATCATTAGCTTAAATCAAGATCTTGTTATATCCAGGTGGTTGGACTAAAGCCTATTAGCCTCAAGGGAAGCTCTTACTTAAGCAGATACATGCTTGTTTCATGTAGGCCCCACTGCTTAGGGATTTGTATTCATATTTCCTTAATTTGGCCAAAAAAAAAAAAAAAAAAAACTGCAAAAAGAGAACAGAGTGGGCCCCCATGTGTCTCATTTCCAGCATCAACAGTGATCAGGGTTTTGCCACATTGGGTTCATCCATCAATCCCAGTCATGCATCAATCCCAGCCAGCCATGTTTTTCACCCCTACCTACCTTATTATGCTTCTCTAAAAGTAGGGGCATTTTTAGCTGGGTGCAGGGGCTCACGTCTGTAATCCTAGCACTTTGGGAGGCTGAGGTGGGTGGATTACCTGAGGTCAGGAGTTCGACACCAGCCTGGCCAACATGGAGAAGCCCCATCTCTACTAAAAATACAAAAATTAGCCAGGTGTAGTGGCATGTGCCTGTAATCCCAGCTACTCGAGAGGCTGAGGCAGGAGAATCACTTGAACCTGAGAGGCAGAGGTTTCAGTGAACTGAGATCATGCCACTGTATTCCTACCTAGGCAACAAAAGCGAAACTGCATCTCAAAAAAAAAAAAAAAAAAAAAAAAAACAGACATTTTCTGAACCATGTTGCCACTATCTATCGCATCAAAAAATCCAAGGCGTTTTAGAAAACTTTTTTCACTGTCTATTTCTCCCCAAAATGTTACTTTGAGAAACTTCAAGTGTATAACACACTTAAGAGAATTTAAAAGTGAATGGCTACGTATCTGTCACTTAGATTCTATCATAACATTGACACATCTCTACATCTATTCATTCCATTATCCATGCATCTTTTAAAAATGTATTTCTGTCCGGGTGCAGTGGCTCACACCTGTAATCCCAGTGCTTTGGGAGGCCAATGCAGGTGGATAGCTTGAGCCCATGAGTTTGAGACCAGCCTGGGCAACACGAGGAAACCTCATCTCTACAAATAACAAAAAAGGGAAGACTGGCAAGATGGCCGAATAAAAACAGCTCCAGTCTGCAGCTCCCAGCGAGTCCAATGCAGAAGGCAGGTGACTTCTACATTTGTAACTGAGGTACTCACTTCATCTCACTGGGACTGGTTAGACAGTGGCTGTGCCCTCAGAGGATGAGCAGAAGCAGGGTGGGGCGTTGCTCACCCAGGAAGCATAAGGGGTTGGGGAACTTCCTCCCTTAGCCAAGGGAAGCCGTGAGGGACTGTGTCGTGAGGGACAGTGCTATCTGGCCCAGATACTACGTTTTTCCAATGGTCTTCCCAACCTGCAGACCAGGAGATTGTCCTGTGTGCCTATACCACTGGGGCTCTGAGTTTCAAGAACAAAACTGGGCAGCTGTTTGGGCAGATACTGAGCTAGCTGCAGGAGTTTTTTTTTTTTTTTTTTTTCCATACCCCAGTGACGCCTGGAACACCAGTGAGACAGAACTGTTCACTCCCCTGGAAAGGAGGCTGAAGTCAGGGAGCTGAGTGGTCTTGCTCAACAGATCCTTCCCCCATGGAGCCCAGCAAGCTAAGATCCACTGGCTTGAAATTCTTGCTGCCAGCACAGCAGTCTGAAGTTGACCTGGGACACTCAAGCTTGGTTGGGAGAGGGGCATCCACTAATACTAAGGCTTGAGTAGGCAGTTTTCCCCTTACAGTGTAAACAAAGCCACCAGGAAGTTTGAACTGGGTGTAGAACCCACCACAGTGTGGCAAAGCTGCTGTAGCCAGACTGCCTCTCTAGATTCCTCCTCTCTGGACAGGGCATCTCTGAAAGAAAGGCAGCAGCCCCAGTCAGGGGCCTATAAATAAAACTCCCATCTCCCTGGGACAGAACACCTGGGGTAAGGGGTGGCTGTGGACACAGCTTCAGCAGACTTAAATGTTTCTGCCTGCCAACTCTGAAGAGAGCAGCAGATCTCCCAGGACAACTGTTGAACTCTGCTAAGGGACAGACTGCCTCCTCAAGTGGGTCCCTGACCCCCATGCCTCCTGACTGGGAGACACCTCCCAGAAGGGGTAGACAGACACCTCATACAGGAGAGCTCCAGCTGGCATCTGGCAGTTGCCCCTCTGGGATGAAGCTTCCAGAGGAAGGAGCAGGCAGCAATCTTTGCTGTTCTGCAGTCTCTGCTAGTGATACCCAGGCAAACAGGGTCTGGTGTAGACCTCCAGCAAACTCTAGCAGACCAGCAGAAGAGGGGCCTGACTGTTAGAAGGAAAACTAACAAACAGAAAGCAATAGCATCAATATCAACAAAAAGGATGCCCACATAAGAATCCCATCCAAAGATCACCAACATCAAAGACTAAAGGTAGATAAATTCATGAAGATGAGGAGAAAACAGTGCAAAAAGGCTGAAAATTCCAAAAACCAGAATGCCTCTTCTCCTCCAAAGGATCATAACCCCTCACCAGTAAGGGAACAAAACTAGACAGAGAATGAGTTTGACAAATTGACGGAAGTAGGCTTCAGAAGGTGAGTAATAACAAACTCCTCCAAGCCAAAGGAGCATGTTCCTACCCAATTTCAAGGAAGCCAAGAACCTTGATAAAAGGTTACAGAAACTGCTAACTAGAATAACCAGTTTAGAAAACAACATAAATGACCTGATGGAGGTGAAAAACACAGCACAAGAACTTGGTGAAGCATACACCAGTATCAATAGCCAAATCGATCAAGTGGAAGAAAGGATATCAGAGATTGAAGATCAACTTGATGAAATAAAGCGTGAGGACAAGATTAGAGAAAAAAGAATGAAAGGAAACAAACAAAACCTCCAAGAAATATGGGACTATATGAAAATACCAAACCCTCTTTTGATTGGTGTACCTGAAAGTGATGGGGAGAGTGGAACCAAGTTGGAAAACACTTTTCAGGATATTATCCAGGGGAACTTCCCCAACCTAGAAAGACAGGCCAACATTCAAATTCAGGAAATACAGAGAACACCACAAAGATACTCCATGAGAAGAGCAACCCCAAGACATATAATCATCAAATTCACCAAGTCTGAAATGAAGGAAAAAAATGCAAATGGCACTGAGAGAGAAAGGTTGGGTTACCCACAAAGGGAAGCCCATCAGACTAATAGTGGATCTCTGCAGAAACCCTACAAGCCAGAAGAGAGTGGAGGCCAGTATTCAACATTATTAAAGAAAATGATTTTCAACCCAGAATTTTATATCCAGCCAAACTAAGCTTCGTAAGTGAGGGAGAAATAAAAGCCTTTACAGACAAGCCAATAGTGAGGGATTGTGTCACTACCAGGCCTGCCTTACAAGAGCTCCTGAAAGAAGCACTAAATATGCAAAGGAAAAACCGGTACCAGCCCCTGCAAAAACATAACGAAATGTAGAGACCATTGACACTATGAAGAAACTGCATCCACTAATGTGCAAAATAACCAGCTAGCATCATAATGACAGGATCAAAGTCACACATAACAATATTAACTTTAAATGTAAATGGGCTAAATGCTCTAATTAAAAGACACAGACTGGCAAATTGGATAGTCAAGACCCATCGGTGTGCTGTATTCAGGAGACCCATCTCACGTGCAAGGACACACGTAGGCTCAAAATAAAGGAATGGAGGAAGATCTACCAAGGAAATGGAAAGCGCACACACACACACACACACACACACACACACAAAAAAAAAGAAAAAGAAAAGGGGTTGCAATTCTAGTCTCTGATAAAACAGAGTTTAAACCGACAAAGATCAAATAAGACCATGGCATTACATAATGGTAAAGGGATCAATGCAATAAGAAGAGCTAACTATTCTAAATATATGTGCACCCAATACAGGAGCACCCAGATTCATAAAGCAAGTTCTAAGAGACTTACAAAGAGACTTAGACTTCCGCACAATAATAGTGGAAAACTTTAACACCCCACTGTCAATATTAGATCAATGAGACAAAATTAACAAGGATATTCAGTACTTGAACTCACCCCGGACCAAGTGGACCTAATAGATACCTACAGAACTCTCCACTCCAAATTAACAGAATATACGTTCTTAGCACCACATCATACTTATTCTAAAATTGACCACATAATTGGAAGTAAAACACTTCTCAGCAAGTGCAAAAGAACGGAGATCATAACAGTCTCTCAGGCCACAATGCAATCAAATTAGAATTCAGGATTAAGAAACTCACTCAAAACCACACAACTACATGGAAAATGAATAACCTGCTCCTGAATGACTACTGGGTAAATAACGAAATTAAGGCAGAAATAAATAAGTGATTTGAAACCAATGAGAACAAAGAGACAACGTACCAGAATCTCTGGGATACAGCTAAAGCAGTGTGTAGAGGGAAATTTATAGCACTAAATGCCCACAGGAGAAAGTGGGAAAGATCTAAAATCAACACCCTAACATCACAATTAAAAGAACTAGAGAAGCAAGAGCAAACAAATTCAAAAGCTATCAGAAGCCAAGAAATATCTAAGATCAGAGCAGAACTGAGAGAGATAGAAACATGAAAAACCCTTCAAAAAAATCAGTGAATCCAGGAACTGGTTTTTTGAAAAGATTAACAGAGTAGACCACTAGCCAGACTAATAAGAAAAGAGGGAAGAATCAAATAGGTACAATCAAAAATGATAAAGGGGATATCACCACTGATCCCACAGAAATACAAACTACCATAAGCACATCTATGCAAATAAATTAGAAAATCTAGAAGAAATGGATAAATTCCTGGAAACATACATTCTCCCAAGACTAAACTAGGAAGAGTGGAATCCGTGAATAGACCAATAACAAGTTCTGAAATTGAGGCAGTAATTAATAGCCTACCAACCAAAAAAAAAGCCCAGGTCAAGACGGATTCACAGCTGAATTCTACCAGAGGTACAAAGAGGAGCTTTTACCATTACTTCTGAAATTATTTCAAACAATAGAAAAAGAAGGATGACTCCCTAACTCCTTTTATGAGGCCAGCATCATCCTGATACCAAAACCTGGCAGAGACACAACGAAAAAAGAAAATTTCAGGCCAATATCCCTGACGAACGTTAATACAAAAATCCTCAGTAAAATACTGGCAAACCGAATCCAGCAGCACATCAAAAAGCTAATCCACCACAATCAAGTTGGCTTCATCCCTAGGATGCAAGGCTGGTTCAACATTTGCAAATCAATAAACGTAATCCATCACATAAGCAGAACCAATGACAAAAACCACATGATTATCTCAATAGATGCAGAAAAGGCCTTCGGCAAAATTCAAAAACTCTCAGTAAACTGGGTATTGATGGAACGTATCTCAATAAGAGCTATTTATGACAAACTCACAGCCAGTATCATACTGAATGGGCAAAAACTGGAAGCATTCCCTTTGAAAACCAGCAGAAAACAAGGATGCCCTCTCTCACCACTCCTATTCTACATAGTACTGGAAATTCTGTCCAGGGCAATCAGGCAAGAGAAAGAAATAAAGGGTATTCAGTTAGGAAGAGAGGAAGTAAAATTGTCTCTGTTTACAGATGACATGATTGTATATTTAGAAAACCCCATTGTCTCAGCCCCAAAACTTAAGCGGATAAGCAACTTCAGCAAAGTCTCAGGATATAAAATCAATGTGCAAAAACCCCAAGCATTCCTATATACCAATATTAGAGAGCTAAATCATGAGTGAACTTCCACTGACAATTGCTACAAAGAGAATGAAACACCTAGGAATACAACTTACAGAGGATGTGAAGGACCTCTTCAAGGAGAGAACTACAAGCCACTTGCTCAAGGAAATAAGAGAGGACACAAACAAGTGGAAAAACATTCCATGCTCATGGATAGGAAGAATCAGTATTGTGCGAATGGCCATACTGTCCAAAGTAATTTATAGATTCAATGCTGTTCCCATCAAGCTACCATTGACTTTCTTCACAGAATTAGAAAAAACTACTTTAAATTTCCTGTGGAACCAAAAAAGAGCCTGTATAGCCAAGACAATCCTAAGCAAAAAGAACAAAGCTGGAGGCATTGTGCTACCTGACTTCAAACTATACTACAAGTCTACAGTAACCAAAACAGCATGGTACTGATACCAGAACAGATATATAGACCAATGGAACAGAACAGAGGCCTCAAAAATAACACCACACATCTACAACCATCTGATCTTTGACAAACCTGACAAAAAGAAGCAATGGAGAGAAGATTCCCTATTTAATAAATGGTGTTGGGAAAACCGGCTAACCATATGCAGAAAACTGAAACTGGACCTCTTCCTTACACTTTATACAAACATTAACTCAAGATGGATTAAAGACCTAAACGTAAGACCTAAAACCATGAAAACCCTAGAAAAAAAACTAGGCAGTACCATTCAGGACATAGGCATGGGCAAAGACTTTATGACTAAAACACCAAAAGCAATGGCAACAAAAGCCAAAACTGACAAATGGGAGCTAATTAAACTAAAGAACTTCTGCACAGCAAAAGAAACCATCATCAGAGTGAAAAGGCAACCTACAGAATGGGAAAAAATTCTTGCAATCTATCCATCTGACAAAGGGCTAATATCCAGAATCTACAAGGAACTTAAATTTACAAGAAAAATACAACCCCATCAAAAAGTGGGTCAACAGACACTTCTCAAAAGAAGACATGTATGCAGCCAACAAACATATGAAAAAAAGCTCATCCCTGGTCATTAGAGAAATGCAAATCAAAATCACAATGAGAGCCGGGTGTGGTGGCTCATGCCTGTAATCCTAGCACTTTGGGAGACCAAGGCAGGCGGATCATCTGAGTTCGGGAGTTCAAGACCAGCCTGATCAACATGGAGAAACCCTATCTCTACTAAAAATAAAAAAAATTAGCCAGGTGTGGTGACACATGCCTATAATCCCAGCTACTTAGGAGGCTGAGGTGGGAGAATCACTTGAACCCAGGAGGTGGAGATTGAGGTGAGCGATGATCTTGCCATTACACACACAGTGAGATACCATCTCACACCAGTCAGAATGGTGATCATTAAAAAGTCAGGAAACAACAGATGCAGAGAAATAGAAACGCTTTTACACTGTTGGCGGAATTGTAAATTAATTTGACCATTGTGGAAGACAGTGTGGCAATTCCTCAGGGATCTAGAACCAGAAATACCATTTGACCCAGCAATCCCATTACTGGATATATACCCAAAGGATTAATAAATCATTCTATAAAGGCACATGTACACGTATGTTTATTGCAGCAGTATTCGCAATAGCAAAGACTTGGAACCAACCCACATGCCCATCAATGACAGATTGGATTAAGAAAACGTGGCACTTACACACCATGGAATACTATGCAGCCATAAAAAAGAATGATTTCATGTCCTTTGCAGGGACATGGATCAAGCTGGAAACCATCATTCTTAGCAAACTAACACAGGAACGGAAAACCAAACACCGCATGTTCTCACTCATATGTGGAAGTTGAACAGCGAGAACACATGGACACAGGGAGGGGAACATCACACACTGGGGCCTGTTAAGGGGTGGAGGGCAAAGGGAGGGGTAGCATTAGGGGTAATACCTAATGTAGATGACGGGTTGATGGGTGCAGCAAACCACCATGACACATGTATACCTATGTAACAAACCTGCATGTTCTACATATGTATCCCAGAACTAAAAGTATAATAAAACAAAAAACAATTAGCCAGGTATGGTGGCGCATGCCTGTAGTCCCAGCTACTGGAAAGGTTGAAGCAGGAGGATGGCCTGAGCCCAGGAGGTTGAGACTGCACTTAGCCGTGATTGCACCACTGCACTCTAGCCTGGCTGACAGAGCAAGAACCGCCTCCAAAAAAAAGAAAAAGAATTTCAAAGTAAATAAGAGATCAAGTAAAATTTTCCTTTAAATACTTTAGGATTTGTTTTCTTAACTACAGTTCAATAATTGTTTTTTTCTTTTTCAAGAAACAGCATTTAATGAACAAATCTTGAGGTGCACTTGCTGAGTTTTGACAAAATCATGTGCCTATTTAACCCAAGTGCCTATGAAGATGAAGAACACTGCCAGTGCTCCAGGACGTTTCTGCATGCCCCTTCGCCCTCACTGCCTTCTCTCACTCTCAGTGGGAACCCCTGATCTGACTTTTTTTTCTCACTAAAGATTAGTTTTTCTGTTCTAGAAATTCATATAAATTAAATCATAAAGTGTGTACTCTTTTGATTAATTCTTTCAGCAATTTTTTTTTTTTTTTAATTTTAAGACAGGGTCTCGCTCTGTTGTCCTGGCTGGAGTGCAGTGGGGTGAACATGGCTCACTGCAGCCTCAGTCCTCTGGACTCAAGTGTTTCTTTTGCCTCAGCTTCCCAAGTATCTGGGACTATAGGCACATGCCACCACACCCAGATAACTTTTGTATGTTTTTTTGTAGATTCAGGGTTTTGCTGTGTTACCCAGGCTGGTCTCAAACTCCTAGGCTCAAAGGATCTGCACACTTTGGTCTTCCAAAGTGCTGGGATTACAGGAGTGCACCACACCCAGCCAGCAAAATATTCTTGAGATTCGTTTATGCTGTTGTGGTTGTGCAAGTGGTTCATTCCTTTTTACTGCTGAGTGGTATCCTGTTGAATGATAATAACACAGTTTATCTACTTTCCTACTGATGGACCACCTGGGCTGTTTCTCCTTTTCAGTTTTATGAATGAGCTTCTGTGAACATTCTTATCCAACTCTTTTTGTGAATATATGGTTTTTATTTCTTTTGGATAAACACCTAGTAATGGATAAGAAACCTCCATACTTTCCTAAAGTGGTTGTACTATTTTACATTGTCACCAATAATGTGTGAGAATTTCAGTTTCTCCACTTTAACAACAGTAGGTTTTGTTGTTGTTTTTCTTTTTCATTTTACCTATTCTGGTCTATGTGTTGTGGGATTTCATTTTGGTTTAAATTTGCATTTCTGTGATTACTAACGATGTTAAGCATTTTTGTATATGTTTGTTGGCCATTTGTATATATTTGTGATATGTATATTCAAATCTTTGCCTAGCTTTTCGGTTTTCTTTATTACTCCGTTGTAGATGATCTTTCTATATCCTGGATACCAGCCCTTTGCAAACATTGTGTCCAAGTGTGTGGCTTATCTATTTTCTCAATGATATCTTTCGATGAGTGGAAGTATTTGACTTTGATAAATGTCTAATTTACCAATTCCTTCCATTATGGTTATTACTTTCTGGGATCTAAGAAATCTTTGCCTTCTTTCAAATCATAAAGACATTCTCTTATATTTTCCTCTAAAAGCTTTATAATTCTAGCTCTTATATTTAGGTTTATAATCTAGCTCAAATTATGTATGTGTATGAGAGATAGGGTTGAAGTTCAGGGATTTGTTTTTATATCCAGTTTCCACCTTTCGTTCATTTAGGAAGTGCCACACAGGACACATGTATAGGAATCTAGCTGGTGGGTTTTTTTTCTCAGTTTGCAAGTTTGCTGCTGGGGCAGGCCGCAATCCAGTGAACAAAACTGACCCTGACCCATCTATGAGCTTGCTCTGTTTTTGCATGCTTTCCGCAATCATGGTGCCCATCGTGTGCCATGCACTGAGGCAGTGGTACATGAACCCCCCGCTGTGGGGAAGCCAGACTCTCAGCAGGGGCTGCAAGTGTGTGGTGTGTGAGTGTGGGGAAGAGTAACATGAATATAGACTTGCCAGGGGGTCCAGGAAGACCTGGTAGGAGGGATTTTTGAAATCAAACTTCAAGGAAGTAATAGGGAAGGCTAAGAATAGGCTTTCAGGCAGAGTGTTCCCCGGGCCTCATAAAAAGGAGTAGTGCAGAGTTAGAACATTCCAGAGTTGCACCTTCCTTTCCTCAGAGGATTGGCTCTCCAAGAATTGAAAGAGTTGCAGACATGTTTCTTTCTGTGTCTCCCTCTGAGGCGATGAGGCCATTGCCAAAATCCTACCCCATGCCTCCCAGGGATGCCTTGACCAATTGTACCTTCTTGAAGAGGTTTCTGTAATTAATCTAAATATTTTTTCACAGAAGAAATTCTTTTACCTTTTGATTGCCAAGGTGGGAGGGGCCGGAAGAGCCCATGAGGTGCTCTCCAGTAGCCACTGAACATATCCTTTGCTGCTTTCTCCCATCCCTTAGCTCTGGCTCTTGCTGGCATCCCTCCTGCCCACTCAGCCTGACGCCTGCTTGCCCATTCCAACAGGGCTCCTCTAATCAGCACCTGCCATCACCTGTCCTTAGCCTTGCATTTCTACTGATCAAAGTCCCAACACTGGGACAGATGGGTCCAGCAGGGCCTCTCCTTGGCATTACTACTCCTGGAATCTAGTCTGCAACTCTTTAACATCCCTTTCAGCACACTCCCTAGAGTACCCTGTACACACCTTGAATCTTTTTTTTTTTTTTGACAGAGTTTTGCTCTTGTTGCCTAGGCTGGAGTGCAATGTCACGGTCTTGGCTCACTGCAACCTCTGCCTCCCAGGCTCAAGTGATTCTCCTGCCTCAGCCTCCCAAGTAGCTGGAATTACAGATGCCCACCACCACACCCAGCCAATTTTTGTATTTTTAGTAGAGATGGGGTTTCACCATGTTGTCCAGGCTGGTTTTGAACTCCTGATCTCAGGTGATCCACCTGCCTTGGCCTCCCATAGTGCTGGGATTACAGGCATGAACCACACCTTGAATCTCTTCCTAGCTTCTAGTCCTGCCTCGTGCTCTCTCTGTCTGTAGATGCCCTGGGTTGAGGCCAGCAGACCTCGCTCTGATTCTTCTCTCCCCTCTCAAGATGTCTCTTTAATATCATCCATCTGCCCTCTTTAATCATGCCTTCTTGCCAGTCCAGGCTCTTTCTCCACCAATTATTTTTGTTCATCAGAGTATTCCTATCTGTGAAGCTGTTCCTCTATATTTGCAAGGTGATCTGATTTTAGTTCTTCCACCCACTACCCCATGATGACCACCCCAGCGTTAACATTTCTTGAGTACCTCCTGGGTAATTTCTTGCTGCTTTCACCACCAGATTTTTCAGAATCATGGTCTTTTGTCTCTAGCATCACTTCTTCAGCATTGAGTCCTTGGTCCCATCCCAGCTGCTCTACTAAAGCTGTTTTCTAGCCACCAAATAAGATGTCTTTTTCCCAGCCCTCATGACTTTTGATTCTTCTGTGGCATCAAACTGTCGAACATGTAGAAGTCTTTTCTTTATTTGATCCCTGTGACAGAGTTTTCTTACTTTTTGTCAGTTTTCCCCCCAGAAACTTATTTTCCTTCTTTGCAAATATGGTTTCTCCAAGGTTTTGTTTTTATTCCTTCCTCTTCTGTTCTGGCAACTTCATTCATATGGCTTCATTGTTGTTCCAGATGTCTTCCAAACGTGTGATTCTACAAGTCGTCATGTTCAACAGCCTGTGGACATTTCCATCAGAATTCTCTTCTCTTCTCTTTCCCTTCCTGCACAGATTTTCACCCCACCCCCTAGCCTAACCCAGGGTTTTGGCAGGCGTGGCTTAATTGATCAAGGTAGTCTTTTTCACTGAACCTGGTGGTAGCCTCTTAATCTTTCCAGCGTAGCGCTCAGGCAGTGACTACTAGTTGGTGTATCATTTGCACCTATTTGTTACATGTGTACCAGATAACCATTAAGGTTGCTTTTCTCTGACTTATATTTCAGGGGTTGGCCCTGCTTTCTGTTACCCAATTTCTAGTTGCCTGAGGGGTTAGTCCTTGTCAGAGGTTCTGGTTTACTTATTTATTTTCTTAGAGGGAGTCTCCCTCTGTCGCCCAGGCTGGAGTGCAGTGTCGCCATTTCAGCTCACTGCAACCTCTGCCTCTCAGGTTCAAATGATTGTCCTACCTTAGCCTCCCGAGTAGCTGGAGTTACAGGTGCCCACCACCACACCTGGCTAATTTTTGTATTTTTAGTAGAGATGAGGTTTCACCATGTTGGCCAAGCTGGTCTCAAACTCCTGACCTCAAGTGATTAACCTGCCTCATCCTCCCAAAGTGCTGAGGTTACAGGCGTGAGCCACCACACCCGGCTAAGTTCTGGTTTATGATCCTTGATCATTTCACTGGCACCATGAGTGGGGTATAAGCCAGAGTTATTCAGATTTCTCATACTGTTCTGATTCTTTAAAGATCTTAATAGACAAGGTGTAGGTAGAAAGTGTGAGGTATCTTGCCTCAAGATTGCTGTAAAGTATATCTATGTCCAAAAGTTGTCTTAGTTTGCAATTCACAAAACTATTCTCACTTGTCCTTTGGCCTCCGGATCTATCATAAATAAAAGAGAACAACTTTTAGTGAATAAATATTTTAAAAGTTGATAAAGCACTGCAGGTAAACACAAATGTACTTTAGGAAAAGTGTGGGCTTTATTCTTTCCCTGAGGCTAATTGGATTGTGGGGTTGTTAAGACAAAACACCATTCCAGAGACATAGATCCTCCTTTGAGAAGGCCTTGCCTGTAGCATCCAGAGTTTTTGCGATTCCAGGCAGCCTAGAATCATTCTAAGCTATTAGCATGGAAGGATGACTTTTATGACTTGGTGTTTGGCGATCCTGGGTAGCTTCCCCTCTCCTAGATGGAGAATGTATTTTTTGCACTGCTTTCCTCCCTTGCACAGCAGCTGTGACAGGTCACAAGCTCTTAACTACTGGGTAAAAGGAAAAATGGGCTGCAAATCCTTTAAGAGTCTGAACTTTGGGTTTGAAATTGGATTGTAAGTGGAAGTCAGGCATGTGGGAGGTGATTGGGCCCTGGGGTGAAGGCTGCTGCTGACCAGCTGTGTGACCTTGGGCAGTAACTCAGCATCCACATCTGTATAATGAAGCAGTAGGGCTGGCTGGTCTCTAGGGTTCTCCTAGATCTAGCATTCCATTTTCTTTATTTCCCTGGTTATTACCACTGTTACTTTATCTAATGACACTCTTGTTTAAGCAGCAAAGAAAGTGCTGTAGGAAATCAGAATTTTAAAGAGGAGTGGAGTTATATCTATTTGTTGGTTTGTATTGGGATATTTTTACGCTCAGTGGGAAAGAGGAGAATGTCTTGGAAGATTCTGAGTGTAGCTGAGGGAACTTGGAAGGGCAAACAGACTATTTATTGATTGCCCTTAGGTTTATCAGAGCAGCTAGAAAAGAGATTTGGTACAGGCTGGCAATCCATCAAGCCACGTTATGTACGGCTGTGATTTAAAAGCATAGGCTTTGAAATCAGGCTGACCTGGGCGTCCAATCATGGCTTCATCACCTTCTGGTTATGTGGCCTTAAGCAGGATAACATCTTCTTAGCACTGGTTTTCCTATTTGTAAAATGGTGATGATAGTGCCTTGCCCATTGCATTGCTGTGAAGATTAGATGCAATAGTATACAAAACTCTTAGCCTGTGTGGTGCATGGTAATTGTTCCATAAATTAGCCTATTAATTACAGCGTGCTTGCTTTGGACAGGGCTAGGCATTTGAACTCCAGTACCTGGTTTCATCCACATAAGTAGAAATTGTTATCTGCAGATTAAAGAGGAGAAGATTGAAGTTCAGAGGAGTTAAGTGGCTTTCTCAGTGTTACGCAAGTAGTCAGTAGCAGAGCTAGGATTGTAAACCAGATCTTCCTGCCTCCGAGCCCCTTTCCACTATGCACCCTGCCTCCTCGAGTGAAGGAGAACCCTCTTCACTGCCCACATCAGGCTAGGCTCAGAAGGGGATCCAGAAGACTGGTGAAAGCAAGACAAGTCATGAGTATCCTACAAGATGCTGCCCTTTTTATAGATTAGATTCTAAAAAACTACTGAAAGTTCATATGTTTGAAAAGCCCAAAGTCATGTTATACCAGCTACTGTTCAAGCTTCCAGTTGGTGGCAGGGAGAATGGTCATGCGTTTGTTTTGATGAATAGCTTTGTTTGCAGCCAAGAAAATTCTTAACATGGAAGTTGAGACTGATCATGGTGCTTACACCCATAATCCCAGCACTTTGAGAGGCCGAGGCAGGAGGATTGTTTGAGCCCAGAAGTTTGAGACCAGCCTGGGCAACATGGCAAAACCCCATCTCTACAAAAAATAAAAAAATTAGCCAAGTTGGACAGTGGTGCATGCCTGTAGTCCCAGCTACTCGGGAGGCTGAGGTGGGAGGATTGCTTAAGCCCAGGAATTTTGAGGCTTCAGTGAGCTATGACTGTGCCACTATACTCCACTCCTGGTGACAAAGTCAGTCCCTGTCTCTAAAAGACACACACACACACACACACACACACACACACACACACACACACACGTTTAAAAGTAGAGGATCATGCAAGGCTGTGCAGTAGAAGAAGAGGTGGGGACATAATCCCATGCACACTCTGAGCAGAAGAGTCACAGCCAGTAACTGTGTCATGGGATCTTCAGCAGCTTTGTGGGGAGTCAGGGGTGGTAGTGGTAGCATTGAAGATGGGCCTTGAAGACAGAGAAAAGTGAGAGTGGCAGGAAAGTGAGCAGCTGCAGCTAGTGTTCCAAGTGCATAAAACTGAAACTTGGTGCTATAGATGGAGATGAATTAAGGAAGTCAGAAAAACTGCTTTATTTTTTATTTGTTTTAATGACTATGATTATGTCATATGAAGACAGGTCAGAGAGATTTTAAGAAAGAGACGGATATTGTATTAATCAACAAAAAATATTTTTTAGTGTCTTTATCTTTCCTACACTTTTAGAGAAAACTTCCAGTACCCAAGTGCTTGCGTTTCTTTTGTCTGTACCTTCGAATTTTAGATCTGCACTTTCCAATTCATATTTTTATGGCTTCATTGTTGTTCCAGATGTCTTCCAAACGTGTGATTCTACAAGTCATCATGTTCAACAGCCTGTGGACATTTCCATCAGAATTCTCTTCTCTTCCTTTCCCTTCCTGCACAGATTTTCACCCCACCCCCTGTCCTAACCCAGGGTTTTGGCAGGCATGGCTTAATTGATCAAGGTAGTCTTTTTCACTAAACTTGGTGGTAGCCTCTTAATCTTTCCAGCATAGCGCTCAGGCAGTGACTGCTAGTTGGTTGCATTTGCACCTATCTGTTGTATGTGTTGACCATTTGGAATATGTCTGGTCTGAACTGAAAGAAATGTACAAGACACGTTGGATTTTGAAGTATAGTAAGAAAGTAAAATATCTCATTAATAATTTTTAAATGGATGTTGAAATGATATTTTAGGTATATTGGGTTAAACGAAACATTAATACATTAATTTCACTTGCTTCTTTTTACCTGTTTTAAAAGCTTTAGTTTTTTTAGAGATACTACGTCTCCCAGGCTGGAGTGCAGTGGCTATTCCCAGTCATAGTCATAGCACACTGTAGCCTTAAACTCCTGAACTCAAGCGATCCACCCTCCTCAGCCTGCTGAGCAGCTGGGACGATAGGCAGGTGCCACCATGCCTGGCTTTTTTTACCCTTCTAATATAGCTACTATAATAGAAAATTAAAAATGACATATATGACATGGCTTGCATTGTATTTCCATTGGATGATGTTATTCTAGAGGAACATATTCTTCTTCTTCTTTTTTTTTTTTAACTTTTTTTTTCTTACCGGTGTACCAGTGCAGTTGTTACATTCTTAAAGTTCTG
Organism: Macaca mulatta; assembly: GCF_049350105.2. Taxonomy (NCBI): domain Eukaryota; kingdom Metazoa; phylum Chordata; class Mammalia; order Primates; family Cercopithecidae; genus Macaca; species Macaca mulatta. Next base: position 80,242,752 of record NC_133420.1, read on the forward strand.
TTATCCATTCTAGGATTGCTTGAGAGTCATAGATGACTTGAGCTCATTGTATGTCAGGAAGTGTACCTGGTCATTTGGAAGTGATAAACACCTATCCTATATCTATGATTGGTTCACGTACACCATTCTGAACTTCAGATTTTTCATCTACATAACACAATGGAGATACTAGAACAGATATTCCCTATGCCCCCTTTCCATTTAAAAATTCTGTGATTCTAGGCTAGGTGTGGTGGCTCATGCTTGTGATCCCAGCACTTTGTGTGGCTGAGGTAGGTGGATTGCTTGAGCTCAGGAGTTCAAAACCAGCTTGGGAAGCATGGTGAAACCCCATCTTTACAGAAAATACAAAAATTACCCAGGCATGGTTTTGCATGTCTGTGGTCCCAGCTACTTGGGAGGCTGAGGTGGGAGGATTGCTTGATCCTAGGAAGTTGAGGCTGCAGTGAGCTGTGATGGCACCACTGCACTCCAGCCTGGATGACAGAGTGAGACCTTGTCCAAAAAAAAAAAAAAAAAAAAAATTCTATGATTCTAGCTTGGAGCCAATGCTCAGAATCAAGTATTGTTAATTATTTCTGGGTTCCATCGTAAGGTCTCTACTACTTTCTCTTCCAAGTATCAGAAAGTCAGTGTTATGTCCTTTGACCCCTGGGAATTGTGAATTCTTGAGTGGAAAGACTTTAGAGAGTTCTGTTCTGGTAGGCTAGATAAACCTCCTCTCTCCCTTTTCCTTCCTGGCCTATGGCTCCGTCTGGGTTTGTTTGCGGGTGTACCTGAGCAAGGTGGTGAGGGGAGCTCTTGGAATGACACAAGTATCACAGAGCTTGAAGCAGTTTCAGTTCTTTGGATCACGGCTTCCAGGCTTCCTTTTAAATACCCTAGGCAGGGCAATTCTACAAACTTTCTTTAGATAGTAATTGGTTCTTAAACATTGAGAAATCTGTCTTTACCTTTTTGACTCTACTAACGTTAGAACGAATTATTTTCTGTTTCTTGATAACTTCTAGATATCTTTCTTTCAGCAGATCATCCTCTTATACACCATTCATCCATCTATTAAATACATATATAATATTGGCTAGCTTCCAAAACAAAAAGATGTCGGACTTGATCTTTATCCTTGAGGGATTCCTGGTTAATGAGGGTTGGGTAGATCACCAGTGAGAAGACATGGTGCTGGGTATCTTGAGAGGGGTATTCAGGGCGTTCATGGTGCAGGTAGGGAAAGGAGATGACTCCATGAGCACACTCAGGCAATGAAACATTTATTTTTGCATAAGAGTTTTTGATATTTCAAAGTGAGACAAGGTTTCAGTTAACCAGCAATAAGTCAAAGTCTGCTCTATAAATATGTTGATATGATTCCATTTAATGGAACATCAATGTCTGGGTAGAAGCTTGTTGCTCTACTGAAATCACCTTTCATGATGCCGATCATATTGCAGTATTTTGCCATTAAATGTATTTTTCTTTTGGAATAAATCCTTATAGTGTGTTACATTTTTTAAAAGTAACAATATGGAAAGGGGGTTATATGAAAGTAGTTTTACCAGTTTAAAAAACAGGGGCACTGAAAAGGGAAAATACCACTCTGCCTGTGGAGCCTGTTTTATTGTAAGTGCCTGAAACTAAGTTATCCTGAATAAAATCTTGACTTTTCTTTTAGAGTGTGGGTGAATAAAATATACATGCAGAGGTATTTTTGGTAGCCAGTGCTTCTTGGCTTTTGATTTGAGGTTTGTAGGAATCCTAAAAAGATAGGGTACTGGTTGGCTCAAATTGAGATCTCAGGTAGTTGGACTGATTGTGAGCACAAAAATGGCAATAATACTTAACATGTATCTACTGTGGGAGATGGGTTGTTTACTATGCACACATAACAATTTATCTCTTGAATGTACAGAAGATACTTTAAAGCACTCAATTTATGTGCCAACAATTAGGAGATATTTTATTAAAGGTGTATAACAGAAATACATAGCTTTGTACATTAAATGCCAAGAATGTGCATTCTGAAAAAGAAAAACCAAACTTTTACCTATTGTATTTAACATTGTGAAATTTAGATATTCATACTATAAGGACGGCATATTTGTGAAAGATTTCCTTGTCAATGATGAGGAATATCTAAAATATTTACCATGAATCAATACTGCTTTTACAATACAAATAAAAAGTAAATGAGGCAATTTCATGCCATCTTAAGGCATTTCTGATAACAAATCTATAGGTGAGAAGAAAATAAGTAGGGATATCTGTAATGGTACTTGTTAATATGCAACTCTAGCCATAGGAACAGTACAGGTGTTGATGATTTTTCTCTGGGGAGTAGATTGAAGAGAGGTACATAGTAACAACAGTGGTGGCAGTAATATTTATATAAAAGGTTGAACTTACTAACAGGAGCAGCATGCCAGCTGTTGCCTGGAAAATAGCTTTACATTAGAGCAGTGGGGAGTTCTTGGTTTCTTTCTCTGATTTTATCTCCCTTCCCCCATGTACTGCCCCAAAGTATTGCATTTTAGTTTCTGTGATTAAAAATCAGTTCAGTGTGAAAATGAGAAAACAATTCTATGCCATTCCTGAAGGTAGCTAAGTTGGAAAACACCAGCATGGAGTTTTTGCTGATGTGCTGGTGCCTAATGATGAGAGGGATCCCAGCTGGATTGTGAAGATTGTATGTGGGCATATACAAAATTGATTAACTGCCTTCACTTAGTTTTTGACAGCTTTAACAGCTGCCTCAGTCCAGCTGTAAGTGGTAAGTAAGTAAGTTTCATTTACTACCAAGCATGTAAAATGGAAAAACTCACTATAAATTATAACTGCTAAATACTATCTATTTATCATTTGTTCAATTCATCCCTGGGCATAAATTTTATTTAATCATTCACTTATGCACACAGTCTTTCATTCAATAAATATTTACTGAATGTGCTAGTATACAGTAAATATTTACTGAATGAAAAATTCAGGATATGATACATAGAGATGTACATCATGTACAATGAACAGTGGACAAGGTTGAAAAATGTACAATGTACATGTACAGTGTAGCAGTGAACAAGGTTGATAAAGGCCCTGAGCGTGACAGATGAGACAATAAACAAACTCACCAACAGACATGCCAATCACAGGTAGCTGTAAGTGATGGGACAGGCACACGCAGGGTGATGGGAGAAAATATGTGCACACGCAGGGAAGATTGGTGGGGAGACAGGGTGCAACGGCGAGGTGGTTCCTGGGTATAAGATGATTGGGGAAAGTCTTTCTAAGGCTGTAATAACTGAGGTGAGACCTGAAAGAATGAATGAGGGAGACTTTCGATGTGAAAGTGGTTTCACATAGTCGGTGGTGTTTGGTGGACTCAGAACTAAGGTGGTTTTGCTTTAAATGATGTCATTTGTGTACACTGATGATATTCTGAGTTGACTCAGGAGTCAACCAGTTAGAAAAGACACTGGCTGGCCCTATTGGAGAGCCTTAGAGCACCCTGTTGGGTCAGTAGTAAGCCCTGAATTCCTGGGCTGTTGGGAGACCTCAGGGGAGGACCTGAGGCAGCTGGGTGGCACTCGGAGAGCCTGGGGACACAGCCATTTCTCTGTTATAGTATGGAATTATTTCCATGCTTACACAAGCAATGTGGCATCTGTAACAGCTTGTGTGTAATTCTGTGATCCAAGGAATTTTTATTAACCAATTGTAGTTACAGACTACCTTTATATTCTGGCCACTTCACATAGTTTAGTGGAAAAAAGTAAGGGTTGAATTCTGGTCTTCAGTGTTGGCAGTCGTATGATTTTGCAGTCTGAGTCACATTTGGCAGAAGTACTCTTATCAAATTGAATTTATTTCTCCCAAGAAGGTAATCAGCCTAACTCTGTGTCTTTTATAGGCGGCATCACTGTCCACATCTCCCTACCAAGATTTATGATAAAACAGAGAAACCATGTCTTCTCTCCGAATATACCGAGAACTACCCTTGCTATCACTCTTACCTGCCCAGAGAGTCCTTCAAGCCAAGGCGGGAATACCAGAAAGGGTCTATACCAATGGAAGGCCTGACTACATCAAGGTGAGGGCAAACAGTGTTAATGTATGCAGGTACATACAACACTAATGTAGTAACATGCTGTGCTAACGTATAATATTAATGTGTAGTGCTAATGTATTAATATGCAGTATCAGCATGTAATATTAATGCCTTAATGTACTATGTCTCTGAGAGAAAATCCTGCATTTATGAGCCTTCTCAGTTTGTTCCAAATTTTCTGTTAAAGAGAAAGGATTCTTGCTTGCTGAAGTAAAGGGTGGGGAAAGGCTGGATTAATTTATATAATAAAGGATTGGAGGTTAAGAAAAATATTTAAGGGATGGAAAGAGTGGGGGATGTTGCTGAAAAGCAAGTTTTGGGCTTTGTTACATGAAAAGCTCCAGGCCAGCTTGGGTAGGTGGTGGGTGGTGGTGGTGGTGGTGAAAGAGAACTTGGCAATAGAGAAAAAGTAAGCTTTTTTTTTCCCCTTAAGATTATGCTGTAAATTTTGAATTGGGGTTCTCCTGAATGTTCTTCAAGAAATGTGAACAAATAATGTTTTTCTTTTAAATTATTATTGACTCCCAAACTAAGGTTGTTTAGTTCTGTGCGGAGGCTGAGCCACACAGTTCAGTATATTAGTGTTGCAGAGGTGTTTGTACTGAGGGGGTGCAGAAAAGTTGTCAGTTCAGAGTTGTTCTACAGGCAAGGCTCTTGCAGATTCTGCTGTGGACAACTCAGTGAGTGACTTGTGACTGGTGATCTAGTAGAGCAGAAACATCTTTGAGTGCAGTTGGGAAGTCTCAGATTGTATAGTTTTGTCCTCAGCTGAGCCCTGAAAGATTGATGTGTTCTCTGCCTTCCCTGTTCTTCATCCCTGTAAAGGGCAGGGTTGCTGTGAGGTGGAGATGATGGTGAATGTTGACTGTTCCAGCACAGTGCTTGCACATCAGTGCCTCAGACTTGGTGACTTTTCTTCCTATTGTTCCCCTTTGGTTCATAATTTTGTGCTAGTAAAGGTCCCAGATGGTTTAGGTGAAGCAGAACCATTCTAATTCATTCTGCCTTCAGGTTTGCTCCAGAATAGGACTGGAAACATCTCTTGAGACTGTGAGTTGGAGGTACTCTTCTCTACACAACACTGCCATCTTCTAAATCCACAGGAAGTCCATGTCTGGGTAATGGGGTAGGAGCACCCACAATGGGAGAAATGGAGCCAAAGGATTCCTGAGCTTAGTGGAAACCACTGGACAGGGGCTTGAGAATGAGAGGGAGTTGAGGGCCTTGTCTGATGCTTGAGTTGAATCAGGCCACTTTTTAAAAATATTTTTTTTTAAACAAGGTTTCCTTCTGTAGCCATGGCTGGAGTGCAATGGTGTGCATCGCTCAGTGCAGCCTTGAATTTCTGGGCTCAAGTGATCCTCCCCGCTCAGTCTCCTAGTAGCTGGGACTACAGGCATGGGCCACTATGCCCAACTATTCTTTAAACTTTTTGTAGAGATAAGGTTTTGCTATATTGCTAAGGCCAGATGATTATGTTTATTCTAACCATTTATCTTAAATGATTTGGTTTAAACAGTGTTTCTGTTTTGGAACACTCTGGTTAAACAGAGTGTTCCAAATCATCTTAAATGATTTGGTTTAAACAGTGTTTCTGGGTCCTGATGTATTAAAACATTGTAGTTTATGCAGCTGTTTTTTCAACCTATGATTTATTAAACAATATGAACACTAAAGTTTGGGCTTCATTTTGCCAGGAAAACAGTATTCTTTGTCTCTGAGAATCTGAAGACCATAATAAGAAGTGTGAACCATTTCTGAGCATTGCTTTTGTTTTAGGAAGCCCTGGTCAACACCGAGTAAGAGTCCTAGGCACCTGTATAAGGGACATGTAATCAGTAGGAAAGGATAAGAGTAGTACTGAGGGGTGGCTTGCAAATATCTTGTTCGGTCTCCAGGGGTGGGTCTTTTTATCTCTTTATATCCAGTTTGCAGGAAATGAAGAACACTTTGTGAGATGTCTAGTTGGCTTCAGACATTGATATATTTCCTATTCTGAAAGTATAGACGGGGATGATTTGAAGGTTGGTTGGTGCAGGTTGCTTTGTTAGCTGCCCAAAGCTTAGGAGAATGAGGACAAACCCTTGGTCTAGGGCGGAAGCCCTGCCCCAGCACCTAGCTCTGAGGCCCCCAGATGCAACTCCAGATAGCCTCCCTCCTCCTGATGGTGCTTCGCTAAACAAAAACTTACCCTCTGACCTGTCCTAAATTATCCTTGCCTTGTGTCACTTACAACAATAAACATATCACCCAGAAGGCCCCTCTGCCTCTCCCGGAGCCAGAGTAACAATGAATATCATGTACCTCAAGTGTGGCTAAAGTAGGGGAAAGCAGACTGTGCAAGAATTTCCAAAATAAGCTGTTAATGAACATAAGGGCCTTAAAAAGAAAAAGTGGCAGGATCAAGGTTATACACAGGGAGGAAAAAGAGCAGATATGGATCTCTTTTTATTTCCTACCCTAAAAAGAGAAGTAAGGGGGAAATGAGTAGAAGACATCTGTGTTCTCTTTTCTACCACAATTTCATTATTTCTCCACCCTGTGCCTGCCATGACGGGCACTATTTTTCGTAGATTGAGAACAAAATTATGCCACTGTCAGGAAATGTAGGGAAGCTACCATCTGGTGTTTCCCTGGAGGCTTACAGGGGAAGGGATGCGGCAGCCCCGTGTCTGCATACCCCTGTGTCTGCACGGATTGTCGTCACCCCTCTGCTCTTAGAACTCTTATTACTGGAACATCCCACCCACTTCTTTATCTAAACATTGACCTTGCTTAGTTTCTGATGTTGGACGTGAGGCTCCCACCTGCTGAACGAAAAAGTCACGTGGTCCAGGGCTTTGCTGAGTTTGGTGATTAAGCCCAGACACACACACAAAAAAACACCTGGTTTCTGGAAAGGTTATCATCCCAGCGTGAGGCATGATTACAGCTGCACACAACTCTTACTGACCATAAATCTTGGGGATTTACAGCAGGTGCCATGAGGGGAATGCTTGTGATTTCCAGGCATTTTTAGTGTGAAACTCTTTCTTGCAGCCCTTGGTAATTCTCTGGTGTAGAATCTGCCTTTAGTTCAGATAGACCTGAGATCAATTTATGAGTAAGAGGTTTGCACTTCAAGCCTCATTTCCCCATCAGCATGGTGACATGTAAAACACTGGGAACCCAATTTGAGACATTCTGTTAGCTAAGCCAGCTCCCTAAAGATGGGCAAAATGAACAGCATCGGAAGAAAGAGGTGAGTCTTCAATGGTGTTGGACCTTTATCCTAAAGGGAGTGGGACCATGGGTAGAGTGGAATGGAGGCACAGAGTGAGGAGATAGAATTGAGTTCAGACTCGATGGGTGTGGCTGAAAGGCAGAGGGCAGGGAATTGGTAGCATCAACTCTATCACTTATTGACAAGACTGCTTGGTAAACCAAGGAGAGTAAGGGAGGGAAGAGCTAAGAGAGAAAGGGCATTTGGTATCCTCTCCAAAGGTCAGGAAAGAAACAAGAGAGTTAGTAGCAGGCTTGAGTCTTGCACTACCCATTGAATTTTGTATATATATATATATATATATTTGTTCAAATAGATACTTGACTCTCCTACTCAGAGCTGTACCTCTGGGCATATACTTAGCCTCCATAGCCTGGGCCTGAGAATTAGTGTGAACACAATGCAGATAGAGTTCTCGGCACTGGACTTGCTTGGGCAATCTCAGAGCCTTTGAATTGTTTATGCTGTATTTCTGATTAAATTTGTAGACATTTTGGCCGTTATTTCTTCAAGTAATTTTTCTTTCATGGATGATCTATTCATTTCTTTTCCCCAGTCTTTTCTTCCCCTCCTCTGTTCTTCAGATTGGATAGTTTCTATTAATCTAGTTTAAACTTCACCAACTTTTTCTCCCTTATCTCCATTTTGTGATTTAAGCCCATCCAATGAATGTTCTACTTCACATATTTTGCAGTTTTAGAATTTGCATTTGATTCTGTTTTTATCTAGTTTCTATTTATTTTACCTGATTTCCTATCTTTTAATTCATTATGGCCTTACTTTACTTTCCTTATTGAGCATGGTTTAAAAAGCTACTTTAAAACCCGTGTCAGCTAATTCCAATGTCTGGTCTGCTTGGAGTTGGTCTCCATAATTATCTTTTTTTTTTTTTTTTTTTTTTTTTTGAGCATGGGTCAGATTTTGGGTTGATTTTTGTACAGTAAGAATGTTGTTATGTTGTGGACACCTTAGATACTTGTATGCATTGCTCTAAAAAGTGTTTTTATCTTTGGCAGTCAGGTAACCTGATTTGATTTACAATGCAAATTCTGTGTCTTGGCTGGCAGCTCAAATCTCACTTGAGTTCTTTAGCTTGAAATCTACCCCATATATGTGAGGTCATGCAGAGATTTGGGCCCAGTTTATGTACAGAATTTAGGGCTTCCTGTCTTTGGCTCTCTCATTTCCAGGTTTCTTTACCATTTTCCAGCAACTGTGGTTGCCTCAAACTTGGTTCTCTTTTTTTTTTTTTTTATGAGATGGATTTTCACTCTTATTGCCCAGGCTGGAATGCAGTGGCACCATCTGGGCTCACCGCAAGCTCCGCCTCCTGGATTCAAGTGATTCTCCTGCCTCAGCCTCCTAAGTAGCTGGAATTACAGGTGTGTGCCACCACGTCTGGCTAATTTTGTATTTTTAGTAGAGATGGAGTTTCTCCATGTTGGTCAGGCTGGTCTTATACTCCTGACCTCAGGTGATCCGCCTGCCTCGGTCTCCCAAAGTGCTGGGATTACAGGCATGAGCCACCATGCCCAGCCAGCCCTCTGGTTTTGTAGTCAAGAAAAGATAATCAATAGAGATCTGCCTTTTAGTTGCCCTGCCTGGCACAGAGTGGAGCTGACCTTTAGGCTAGAAGCTTTGAATCTTAAATAGTTAATGGAAAATTAAGCAATGAAGCCTCAAACAGTGCCATTTTCTGCTTCCACCTGTTGGCTCTCTCCAGAATCCACCTTTTTAGAGCTTTAACGTCATTTGAAATAGTTTGTCTGGAGTTTATATGAAGTGGTGACAGATATTTGCCTCAGCCTTAGTAGGAGTTGAGGGGCTCAGAGGGCAGAGGAGAAGACAGGTGCTATGTAACTTGGATGCTGGAGTGCATGGGCTTGGAATCCCATCTGTTATAGTGAAGGTAAGGCAGACTCTGTGTCCCATAAGGACCAGGGGCATGAATCAAGCCCTGTGATTCAGCCAAGGATCTTTTGCAGCACATTGGGATGGACTCCCCAAGCTGCCTAGGATGGGAGAATGGTTTCTCTAGAAGTGTGCCTTTTGACATTGGGAAGTTTGAGAATTACCTGTAGAAGTGACAAAGTCAAATCAACTGACAAAGGGCAGAACCCCATGGAGGAGATGGAGAAAAGATCATGAGGAGTGGTATCGCAGAAGTCAAGGGAGAGAGAATTGAAAAACTGAGTGAGAGGATGGATGCTTTGAACAAGCCCAGTAGGATAAGGATGAGAAGCAGTGGTTGGGTCTGGAAAACAAGTGATGCTTGGAGTATCCAGGAGTTAGGGGAATCAGATTTGATGGGTGGGACATGAGGAGAGGAAGGCAAGTCTGTACTTGTAGACAACACTTTCTGGAAGAGAGAAGGGAAAACCGGAGGAGAATGGAGCCCAGTGAGGATTGTGTCTTATTTTGCTCTTTACCTTTAAAGCTGGGAGATAACACTCAGTGGAGAAAGGAGGCAGTAGGGAGGAAGAGAGAAAAGCATGGCCTAGGAGATGGTCTATAGATGAGGTTCCCGAGAAAGAGGGCAGGGGTGAGAGAGGTTGGCTTTGGCCAAGAGGAGGAACTCCTTTTAAGATGGATTCCATTTTAATATAATTGATTACTTGGATACACTAACAAATCTTGAAGTTTGCATAAATAAACATTAAAAACAGGTTTTAAAAATGTGATGCATGGCCCTTTTGTCATGGTGAAAATCTTCATTTCCCACTGCAGGCTCGGGACCCTAGCTCACTGTTAGGTTATTTCCTCTTTCCTTTTGTCGGAGTCTTGTCAAACACCTTTCTTCAGCTTTGCCAAATGATTTGAAGTCAAGTTGTTATGACTTCCCCAGCAGGACCACTCCAACCTTTCACTTAACTCTGAGTTTAACTCTTGGCCTTCCCTACTCTATAACTTTTATAGCTACTTACCAAAAAGAAACTTACTTCTCTCACCAGTTTCTTTTTCTTGGTTCACGTCACATGTGCACAGAGACTGGGAAATGTACCACAGAAAGAGAGGGGAGATCCAGTGTTCTTAAAAAGAAAAGCTAGTTAGTTTGAGCAATTCTGGGAAGACTAAAATATAGACTTTTCTTTTATGTGAATTTAAAAGCTATAAGATTATGTGTGATTGGGGACATGCAGTTATGTTGTGGTTAATGACAGGTTTCAGTGAATGTTCTCAACATAAAAACATAATGAGGAAACACATAAATTCTGATTAAATTCACTCCTGAGCCACAGTAACTATGTTTAGGTAGGTTATAAAAAAGTCAAACTTTAAAATTTTTCTTCTCTTAAGAAGTAGATATTGCCTCCCCCCACCCCCCCGTAGTCATTTGCCTTAGTTATAGCTGATCAATAAATTAAACCATAGAGGAATACTTAGAAAGGAACTTACATTTTCTACTGGAAAAGATGATTGGCTTTTGTCTTCGGGAAACCAATTTCAGAATGGTCTGTGAACTGGTGAATTTGGTTGTGGGCTTTTGTCTGCTCTTTTCCAGTAGAAGCCGTGGGAGATGGGCAGTAAATGTGCTTTAGTTTTCAAGAGGCTGGCAGCCTTTGAAGGGAGGTTTTTGTGGCATCCCTGAGAGGAAGCTGGTCCTCTTGGTCAGAGTAACTGAAGAAGAGCCTGCCATCGACTCTGGGTGCAGGGTCCCCGAGAGTGGCAGGCTTACAGCTGGAAAGCATTCCTAGGTGCTTTGAGGTTGGGTGGGCTCAGTGCAGCAGCTCAGGCACCCATAGGCACCCAGCTTTGTTCCTCATTGCTTGCCCTTGGTACCTCCTGATACTCCCTGGAAATGAATAGGGTGCAGGCTTAGGTAGCCATCACGGAACACAGGCTTTTATAAGGGTTTAGGAATGTGTGGTCTCAGGCTGCCTTGAAATCTGTCCATCCCTTCTGGGAGTGAGGAGAGCTCAACTTCCCTTGGGAGCACTCCCTTTAGAATGTACACTCTCTGACCAAGAGTCCCTTTCCACTCAGCTGGTTTTCAGATGGAGTTTTCTGGGCATTTCCATTTGTCTTTGTAGCCTAAGGACTTACCCTCTTAGTTCCCTGTTACAATTGGTTTAGTGCTGAATAGACACCAGGGTGTAGTACTTGTTCATTGAGAACAGTAGATAATAGGAGCTGACCCTTGGCTTCTTGTTCAGTCCATTCCCTCCATAAGCCCCGATATACACAGTCAGCTTCCAGACACTTCAGGCTAACAGCAGGGCCCCTACAAAGGAAGTCCAGGCTGAATGTCCTATAACTGCTGCTAAGATATATTTTTAAATCTACCCAGAGGGTGTTAGGGGAGTTCAACTGAAGCATCTCCCATTTCCTCCTTAGAGCCCTAGAGAGACTAATTCTCCTGCTTCCTAACTTCCTCCTCCCATCCCACCAAGCATTTTCAGGACCCGGTTCGGGTTTACTGACAATCATGTGTATAATTCACGCAAGACAGGTTACAGTGGAGCGTGTTACCTTTGCTAGTCAAGCATGGCTCAGTAATGCTGCTCCAGATTTTGGCCGGGAAGTGGGTTTTATTGGTGTTTGGGCCTAATGTTTTCCTGTCCGGAAACCTTCCCCTTCCCTTGACAGGGCTGTTCTGGCAAGCACCATCAGGGAAAATCTAACCTCCCTTTGTCCGGTTGAATAAATGGGTTCCAGGCAAAAACAGTTCGTTGTGTGAAGCAGACACCCTTCAGAGGGAAATGTTAGCATTGAGAGGTGGGAAGTTGCGAGTGCCCTGGAGGGCAACACAAGTCTGAGCTAAGCCCTGGCTCCTTAGGGCGGTTCCTGGTGGGCATTGCAGTGAGCATCTGGGCCTTTTTATCTGGGATACTTTGGAGAGGGACTGCTTCCTGTTTAGCGAAGACCATTATACTTTTTCGATCCTGTTGTTTTGGTACTCCCTGAAATAATGCGGGCGCTGACACCAGATAGCAGAGAAATGAAGGACTTAGGGTCTCCAATTATTTCGCTATTTTCCTCTTCTGGGTTTTCTGTAGGCTAAGCAGAAGAAGGAGATAAACATTAGCAGGAGAAGCTTTTGGGAACACAGAGAAGGTGGTGGAGGTACCTGAAAGGAAGTTAGCTCCACAATGAAGGGGTTGGGTGGAAGGAAGGTGGAGAGCGCAGGAGTAGAAGTAGTGACATTGTGGTTGGAGTGCAGGGTGCTCAGGTGGGGTGGGGATAGTGAGAGACAAGGGTGAGTAAGGCAGGAGCCAGGTCCAGAAAGGCTTATAAATTATTCTAGGAAGTTGAATTTTGCCTGGAAGAGTTTTAAACTGGGGAAAGCCATCTGATTTCTATTTAGAGAGTTTATTCTGGCCACATTATGGGGATTGAATAGAAGTGGTAGGGATGAAGGAGGAAGCTCAGGTGGCAGGCTGTTACCTGATCCAAGTGAGAAATGGTCAGGGTCTGGACCAAGGGGAAAGAAAAACCAATGGGGTGGAGGGGCATTGGTGAATGATAGGCTCTGGGGCCGTGAGGAAAGGAGGTCAAAGATGTGTACAGGTGTCTGAGTTGGGTGAGACATAATTGATGGTACCCTTCCCGAAGGTGGGAAATAGAGGAGAAACAGTTCAGGGGAGCGGGGAAGGCAGGTAGAGTAGAACATGACTTCTCAGCAAATGTTTATAGAGTTGGGTTGAGCAGAAAACATAAGCCTTATTGCAAGCCAAGGACCCCAACAGCATGCACTTGCTTCCTTACAGGAGAGATTTTGGGCCTCACAAAGTGGCACCAGTGAAGGCCCACCAGTATGACCAGTTCGTCCCAAGTGAAGAGAATATGGATTTGCTCACGACGTATAAGAAAGATTACAATCCCTACACTGTCTGTCGAGTGGACCCCATCAAACCTCGGGACAGTAAATATCCATATAGCAACAAGATGGAGTATTTGCCTACTTATAAAGGTGGGAGAGCACAGAGGGGCAGATTGGGGGAAGGACAGGCTGAGCCTGTGTGCGGGCCAGGAAACGTGTTTAATGTGCAAAGTCACTTAGTGCAAGAGTTGGCAGGCTACTTCCTACGGACCAGATCTGGCCAGCAGCCTGTTTTTGTATAGCTGGAGAGCTAAGAAAGGTTAAACATTTTTTTTTTTAATAATTGAAAAACAAATCAAAAGGCTATCATTTGAGGACTGTGAAAATGATATAAAATTCAAAATTCAGTGTTCATGTTTTATTAGAACACAGCCATATTCATTCACTTACACAGTATCAATGGCTACTTTTTGCACTATAGTAGCAAAGTTGAGTAGTTGTTGACAGAGACACCACATTCTGTGAGACATAAGACACTTAATACCTGGCTCTTATACAGAATATTTGCCAACCCCTGCCTTAGCTTGCAGTTTGAATCCTATATTGGGGGAAGCATTTCAAGTTCAAGCTAAGTTAGTTTCTACCACTGATTAAGTGATTGATTCATTCACGTGTTTAAAAAATATATCATTCACGTGTTTAAAAAATATATCAAAATGTAACATGCATATGGAAAAGTATACAATTTATAATTATACAGATCAATAAATTTGCACTGAACAAATCCATGTAAACAGTACCCAGATCAAGAAATATAACATTACTACCCCATTTCTGTCACCCTCCCCAACGAGAATGTAACCGTTATTTTAACCTTTAATACCTTACCTTAAATTAGTTTTGCCAGTTTTGAACTTTATATAAACAGGATTGCTTCTTTCTTTATTGAGTATCTATTGATATTACCTACGAGGTGTGGTCCTAGAAACTGAAGGAAGCATAATGGCCTGCCCTCGACTTTCTGGCCTAGCGGAGAGACAGGATATGTGGTCATATGTGTTGTGCTAGCAGACAGCCACTCTATGGAGCTCAGCTGCAAAGACTGAGACCATGAGACTGGAGACCAGGTTTGTCATCAATAACTCATGCTTATGATACCCACCTTTGCCCTAGGAGGACATGCTAAACAGTTCACAGACCTCTCAATGCTGTGAAGAGAGGGGGCCACTTTTCTTTAGTCAAGCCAAGCATTTAGGGTGAAGATGGTGGTGGAGGTAGTGAGGTTGGAGGGATGTGAGCTCCTAGAAGGGCCTCTAATTCTGTCATCCTGGAGGACCCTGTGCCTAGTTGAGTTTCTCTGAGTCTTCCAGGAACTGAGGACTGGATTGGCATGGGCCTCTTCAGCAATCTGAGCTCTGCCCTTTTATTTTCTTTAGCTTCCTCCTCTAACACTCACCCATGGCTACTTTTGGTCGAGCCACCTTTTGTCAGCAGTACAAAAACTGATTAATATTCTGAATGTTATCATACCCCGAAATGGCCCCACTTCTGAAGCCTTTGTGCACATTGGCATCCTGTCCTCTGAGCTTGTCCTCTTATCTCCTCCCACCATGCTAGTCCTTGGCCCTGTTGGGACCTCCAGTCCATTGACATCTCAACCCTCCCTCTTACCACCAGCCCCTCCTGTGTCTGTCCCCCCCCCCACGGAGTCTACTCCATGGCCTATCTTTGGAGCCCATCTGCTACTGATAGCCAAGACTCCCTCTCTCTTCAGCCCTTTTGCTATTTCCTCCTGGCAAAGCCGTAATCCTGTTTTCTGCATGTCTATACCTGGGCACACACCTGAGCATATATCCAGTCTTGTCAGCTCTTACCCATTTTCCACAGAAAGGGAGCAGAGCAGTCTTCTAAACATGGCCATCTGATCTGACCTCTCCTGTGTATGAAACTCCTCAGATAATCATTTGATAAAATCATTATTTTATCAAATCATATGATCCTATTATGATAAAAACCCAAACCTTGACTGCCTCCTCTGATGCCTTGGAGGTCCTGATGTCTAAGCCCATCTGCTCCAGCCTCAGGGCCTTCTTTCAGGTCCCTTCCTACATTTCTTTTCTGCTTCAGGGCATTTGTTTAGCACATGTGATGTCTTCTACATAGAATCCTTCTGCTTCCTTGATCGAGCACTTACCCTTTCAGCTAGCAGCTGAAAGATCACATTCTGAGCCCTTCCCTATGTCAGACTGGATGCTATATGGGTGCCTTGCACTCCCCTGTCTTGTCATTCATTGTGTACTTTTAATGCTTCCTATAATGGCCAGGCTGTAAGCTCCAAGGGGCAGGAATCTGTTTGTCTTTTTCTTTGCCAATTACCCTCTCACAGCAGGCACTACACAGGTAGTCCATACAACCAGGTGTATGACCATGGGCAGGGTGTTGGGGGGCACTTTTGCCTCTACTGAATGCATTCTTCTCCCTTTTAATCCAGTGTTTACAAGAAGACCAGAAATAAGGCACCACAGACATTGAGCAAGTGGGATAGAGGAATGAAACTGCAGTAAGCGCTTTCCACCATTGGTGGAGGGGATAAGGGACTCTGATAGGGCACATCCAGTGGCGGACTCACCTCTCCTCTACACTGTCTTTGTGTGCCCTGTTGGTTTATGAATCTTTGTACAGGGAGAGACTCTTCAGAGCTCCTGCCTGTCAGTTCAGTTCCTTGTCTTCCACCTTTCCCTAGGTGCAGGGAGAGGTCCGCGAGTGAAAAATGCTCCTTACTTGTCTTGGGGATTGGCAAGGATGGAGGAGGTCTACATGTAGTATTTAAAGAGAAGTCCTCCCTACTTATCCCCAGGAAACTACTTACCACTCAACATACACACACACACACACACACACAAACACATGCATGCACGCACCCCACCACACCCCACCAGTACTCTTTAATCTCTTTCACTGCCAGTTTCCCCTGTCTCTCCCTTTGTCCATATAGCTACATCTCAGGCTGTCCTCTTCAAACTACAGAAGAGTGAATATTCCACAGCTTAAACTGAATCATGGCTGACAGGGTTTGGCTCTCTGCCCCCACCAAATCTCATGTCAAATTGTAATCCTCAGTGTTGGAGGTGGGGCCTGGTGAGAGGTGATTGTATAATGGGGGTGATTTCTAATGGTTTAGCACCCCCCTACCCCCTTAGTACTGTATAGTGAGTGAGTTCTCCTAGGATTGTTTAAAAGCGTGTGGCACCTCCCCACCTCCCGACTCACTCTCTCTGTCCTGCTCCTGCCGTGTAAGATGTCTTCTCATGCTTTGCCTTCCACCATGAGTAGAACTCCCTGAGGCCTCCCCAGAAACAGATGCTACCATGCTTCCCGTACATCCTGTAGAACCATGAGCCAGTTCAACTGCTTTTCTTTATAAATTACCCAACCTCAGGCATTTCTTTATAGCAGTGCAAGAACTGACTAATATAATGGCTGACTTCCCTACTGACAAAGTTAAAATTGAGAAAATCCTATTTTCTTTCTCACTTGCCTCAAACTTCTGGTACCTGTTAACTGCTTGCCTACTTAAACAGAGTTGATAAATGAACACCAGTCAAGTCTCAACTGGACTGCTCAGAACCAGGCATGCATAGATGGACAGGGTTTTTGTTCTTGGAACATGTGCATTTGAGGTTGGATTTCATATTTTCCTCTGCAATTCCGATTTTAAAACAAATCAGTATGTAGCTAAAGGAAACATATTTATAGTTAGATGAACCTATAGGTACCAGTTAGCAACATGTGTGTCTTATGAGATTTTTTTTGTGAATACTACTTTCTTAGTTCGTTTGTGCTGCTATAACAAAAATACTTGAGACTGAATAATTTATAAATAAGACATTTATTTCTCACAGTTCTGGAGGCTGGGAAGTTCAAGATCAAGGTGCTGACAGGTTTGGTGTCTGGTGAGGGTCTGTTCTCTGCTTCCAAGATGGTGCCTTGTTGCTGTGTCCTCATGTGGTGAAAGCCAGAAGAAAAAAAGGGCCTCGGCTGGCTCCCTCTAGCCATTGTATAGCAGTGCTAATCCATTCGTGAAGGTGGAGCCCTCATGATGCAATCATTTCCCAAAAGGCCTCACCTCCTAATACCACAATATTGGGGATTGAGTTTCAGCACATCAATTTTGGGGCACATTCAGACTATAGCAAATACTTACATTCTATTAGTTGAAGTGGTTTATTTGTTCTGTCACTCACCTGTGATGGAAGGGCTTCCCAAACTGCCTTAAATGCCCAACATCTGTATTCCCATCATCAAACACAGGGGATAACACAACAAAGTGTGTCAACTGAGGGAATCAGTGGATGAATGGTTCTGAGCCATTGTTTACAAGGGTGTTGTGTCAAGTGAGGGAATCAATGGATGAATAGTTCTGAACCATTGTTTACAAGGGTGTTGTGTCAAGTGAGGGAATCAGTGGGTGAATGGTTCTGAACCATTGTTTACAAGGGCTCCAGGTGACAGAGGTTGGAACATCTACACAAATCCCTATCCAGGCTATTACCCAATGGGTCCTGGCCAGGAGCAGAAGTGAGGATTGAGAAGGCCCATGCCACTTACCATGTGGTTGGATCAGTCCTTAATAACCCCATGCATTTGTGAGGGGTCACACCCTTATCTCTTGGTATATCACCCCTTGGGTGACTTGTTTGTGCCTTGTGAAAATTTGCTGCTTTAGTAAGTCTTTTCCATAACAATGTTCGTGTTTTATGACCATACATTGATTCTCTTCCTCCTCCACCACCCAAAAAGAAACCAAAGACCAAGGTTATTAAATACATGTTTCAATGGTTGCCATCTAGATTTTGTCTATATACTCTGCTTACATTTGTTCCACAGAAAAAATATGAAATCTTTTTTTCCCCTTTTCACTCTATGGCCAGCACCTTTACTGGGGTCCAGAAAACCACCAATAAAATATGCTTTAGCAGCATTTGGTTGTAATTTGTGACATTTTCAAAACACTGTGCAATTGGAAAGATTGAGAGTGTAATTACTTGATGCTCAGCTTTAGGTTTAGCTTTTTTTTTTTTTTAAGGCACATTATTGAATGGAATCCGTTTTAAAGAAGTTCTTGCCAATTACCCACATGACACTCTGGCCCTGAAGGGCTTTACTGGCGTGTGAATAGTTTGTCATGTGAAATTCTGAGGTTTTTCAGGGTCCTGTGGAGGTTTTTGGTAATAAATGCTGGGTGGAGGAAGTCGGGAGTCTTGGATAACAATGTGGTTTCAACTATATTGTTGGGTATCAGAAATCACATGAGGCAACTTTGAGCTTAGAAACCTGTTTTCTTAACACTTCATCCATCACAGAAGAGAGCCAGAAAAGCCCTGTCCTCCCCACTCCCAAGTACCTTGAGGCAGTGTGTAGGTTTCTACAGGTAGATGCCTCCATTTAAGTGAGGCCTAGAGTCTGGGGGCGGGGGTGGGGAGGAAACATGTGGTTTATATTCAGCAAGATGGTTCCCTCCAAGGCCCCCTAATGCTTTCAAGATGCAGATAGAGCCATTAATAGCTCTTGGAGAAAGAGTAGATTTTCAATTAAGATGAAGCCAATTTTGGATAAATAGTTGGTAGTATTATCAGCCTAAAATAAACTGAAGAGTGTGCTGGGGGATGGGTGGTGGGGGTAGATATCAGGACTTCTGGAGTGGAGGAGTAAGGAGCTTGGCAAATCCTCTTCCCAAAAAGCAATGACAAAACTGGACAAAATGGTGAAAACCAACCATTTCTAGACTCTGGGAATCAACCACTGGTATGCAAAAAATTGAGAAGCATTTATTAAAGAAAAACTATGGCACCTTGGTTATTAACACTAGGCGTCTGTGATGCTTTATTCTGGGGCTGCTTCCATCACCCCATCCCCACCCCCACTGTTGCATCTGTGTAGTGGCTCTGCCTGAGCAGGCTAGTCTGTGGAAACAAGCAGCTCTGCTGTCAGTGGGGCCTGACTTGATTGGGAATACAGTGCATACCCAGGGGTTTCAATAAAAACAGCAGTGATCTTAATGGCAAGAAATCAGGGAAGACAACTTCTGAGTTAGTCTGAGGCTGCAGTGCTAGTTGTGGCAACCAACAGACCAGCAAACCAGCTAGGAATTTAAGAAGGGAGATCCAGAGAATGAGATAGGCACAGTGGATCTTGATAAGCTCATATGTGTTCCTGGTGGTCTGGAAGGCTGTGCACATGGGCAAGGCTGTGTGCAGGCTCAAGGGCAATCAGAGTGGAGCCCGTCTATCAACTCATCATCTCTGGTTGAGTAGTCTGGAAGGCTGTGCACATGGGCAAGGCTGTGTGCAGGCTCAAGGGAAATCAGAAAGGAGCCCATCTATCAACTCATCATCCTTAATCATCCCTGGTTAGGCCTAGTTCTTGTGCAGGGAAGACATGAGAAAGTCCAGTAGGAAGTAAAAGCCAAATCAGACTTATAAACTGCCTGATCTTTCTATGTGTTTTTCCTAACCCACACACAGTTCCATTGGCAAAGTGTGAATGCCTTACTGGCTTAAAGTTCTTAAGTTTAACTTCTGACCAGTCATGGCTGACCACTAAACTATGCTGACAGAGTGACCCTTAGGAAGTCAGACATGTTGGCTCACATCTATAATCCTAGCATTTTGTGAGGCCCAGGTGGACGGATCACAAGGTCAGGAAGTTTTGTTTGTTTTTGTAAAAATACAAAAAAAAAAAAAAAAAAAATTAGCTGGGTGTGGTGGTGGGTGCCTATAATCCCAGCTACTTGGGAGGCTGAGGCAGGAGAATCACTGGAACCCAGGAAGGTGGAGGTTGCAGTGAGCCAAGATTGTGCCACTGAACTCCAGCCTGGGCAACAAGAGCGAGACTCCATCTCAAAACAAACAAACAAAGTAAAAACAAAAACAGATTAAAAAGAAAAAAATGAACAAAAATATCAGTGGCCATACGCTGCAGAGAAGATAAGACTCTATGGAATTAGTGCAGGTAAGCCACTAAACACAAGTAAAACCAACTCCCAGTGGGGATCAGAATCCAGAGTTGCTGCAGCATATTATCTAAAGTGTTGAGTTTTACACAAAAAAATTGTAAGACGTGAAAAAGGGAAGTATGACCCATGAATGGAGGGGAAAAAGCAGTCAACAAAAAGTATCTCTGTAGGATCCCAGATGTTGGACCTAGCAGACAAATATTTCAAAGTAGCTATTATAAATATGTTCAAAGAATAACAGGAAAGCATGTTTAAATAAATAAAAGTATGACAATTGCTCATCAAATAGAGAATATCAGTAATGGGAAATATTAAAGAACCAAATGAAAACTCGAGTTGGAAGGGCAATAACTAAAATAAAAAATTGATTAGAGGGGCTCAACAGCAGATTTGAACTGGTATAAAAATCAGCAAAAATGTGGATAGTTCAATAGGGATTCCCAATCTGAAGAACAGAAAAAAATTAAGGGAAAAGTCCAAACTCAGACTCATGGAATACCATAAAGTGTACTAACATACTCATAATGATGGCCCAAAAAGGAGAAGGGGGCAGACAAATGTTAGATTAATTGCTGAAAGTTGCCAAATTTTATGAAAAATGTGTATTAATACATTCAAATGGCACAACCCAAATAGAATAAGTACAAAGAGATCCACATCTATTCACAACGTAGTCAAATTTGTTGAAAGCCAAAAACAAAGATTTGGAAAGAGGCAAAAAAATGACTCATCACGTACAGAAAAATGACATTATTATTATTTTTGAGCTGGATTCTTGCTCTGTCTCCCAGGCTGGAGTGCAGTGGTGCAATCTCGGCTCACTGCAAGCTCCACCTCCCAGGTTCACGCCATTCTCCTGCCTCAGCCTCCTGAGTAGCTGGGACTACAGGTGCTCGCCACAACGTCCAGCTAATTTTTTGTATTTTTAGTAGAGATGGGGTTTCACCATGTTAGCCAGGAGGGTCTGGATCTCCTGACCTCGTGATCTGCCCGCCTCAGTCTCCCAAAGTGCTGGGATTACAGGCGTGAGCCACTGCGCCTGGCCCAAAAATGACATTATTAATGGCTAAATTCTCTTCAGAAACAATGGAGGACTGAAGGCAGTTGATTGCATATTCACAGTACTGAAAGAAAAAAGTCTATCCTCCAAGAATTTCATATCTAATGATACTATGATTCAATAATGAAGGCAAAATACATTCCCAGATAAAGATGGAGATAAGTTACAGCTACCTAGCTTGCAAGAAGTACGAAAAGAAATCCTTCAGGCTAAAAGGGAATGATACCAGATGGCAGCACAAAAGTCATAAAGTATATTATAAAAAGTAATAAAGCATACTGGTAAATGTAATTATGTATTAAATATATACTTTTATTTGTTTTATTCTTAAATCATTAAAAAGGTAATTTTTCTTTTAAAAGACAGTTACAGACTCAATATTTATAAAACTATGGGATTCTGGGAATTTAAAGTTGGTGTAACATCAGAAAACCAATTAATATACCACATTAATAAAGTAACAGAAAAAAGCCACTTGGTTGAGAGAAAGCATTTGACAAAGTTCAACATTCATAAAAGCTCTCAACAAGCTTAGGAGTAGAAGGAAACTTCCTCAGCTTGATAAAGGGCATCCACAAAAAAATCTGTACTTGTAAAACATCATACTTAATGTGAAAGAGTAAATGGCTTCCCCTGATTGAGAACAAGGGCTAGGATGTCAGCTTTCACCACTTCAACTCAATACTGTATTGTAGGTTCTAGCTAGTGCAATAATGTAAGAAAAGCAAGCAGACAAGTAAATGTATCCAGGTTCGAAAGGAAAATGCGAAGCTGTCTTTATTCTCAGACAACATGATCCTGTGTGCAGATAACTCAAAGGAATCCACAAAAATTACCAGAACTAATAAATGAGTTCAGCAAGATGTCAGTACTAAACAATATATAAAAATCAATTGTTTCTATATTCTAGCATGGACAGTCAAAGTGGAGTCAAGAAAACTGTTCTCTTTCTAATAGCCTCAAAATAAATAAAATACTTGGAATAAAATGTAAAAAAACAAGTGCAAGTCTTGTATGCTGAAAGCTACCAAACATTGCTGGGAGAAATTAAAATCTGAACAAAAATGGTGGACATTCTGTGTTCATGGATTGGAAGATTCAGTACTATTAAGGTAGGGTTGTCCCAAGTTGATCTGTAGATTCAATGCGGTTCCTATCAAAATTCCAGCAGACTCCTTTTCCTTTTTAGAACTTGGCAAAGTAATTTTAGGTTTTATGTATGAAATCAAAATAAACTGGAATAGCTGATAGTATTTTTGAAAAATAAGAACTAAGTTGAAAAACTTAAACTTCCTGATTATAAAACTTTACTATAAAGCTACAGCAATTGAGACAGTTATACTGACATAAAGACAAGTAAAATGACCAATGCAACTAAGCTGAGAGTACAGAAATAAGCCTTTGTGCCTATTGTGACTGACTTTTCACAATGGTGCCTAGGCACTTCAGTGTGGGAGAGGATAGTCTTTTTGATGAATGGTGCTGGGACAGTTGGATATCCACATGCAAAAAGATGAAATTACCTCATCCAAACTCAAAAGAGTCAAAAACCTAAATGTAATAGCTAAAACTATAAATGTTTCAAAGTAAAACATGGGAGAAAAATCTATGATATCTTGGGACAGACAAATAATTTAGATATGGCATCAAAAGCATGATTTATTAAAGATATTATATATGGGACTTTATTGAAATTCAAAACCTTTGGGCACTTAGAAACCATTAAGAAAATGAAAAGGGTCAGGTGTCAGGTGAGTGTTTTGTTAAAATAATAAGAAAATGAAAAGAGAAGTGATAGACTTGGAAAAAATATTTGTAAATCACATACCTGGTGTAAGATTTGTATTTAGAATATGTAAAGAATATGCAAACTCAATAAGAGAATCTAATTTTAAAATGGGCAAAATATTTCAATATTTTACCAATGAAAGCACATGAGGAGCTAACAAGCACATGCAGAGATACTCAACATCATTAGTCATTAGAGAAATGTAAATGACACTGCAAGATACTACTAAATACCCATTGGAATGTCTACAATAATTTAAAAACACAGATGGTAACAAGTGTTGATGAGGACATGGAGAAGTGAGAATGTTCATACATTGCTGGTGGGATGTAAAATGGCACATCTACTTCTTCACTTTGAGAACATTTGGCAGTATCTTTTAAAAAAAGCTAAAGATAAGATTTTTCCATACAATCTAGAAATTTCAGTTTAGTATCTACCCAAGAGAAATGAAAATATATGTTCACACACTTCTTGACAAAGGCTCATAGCAGAATTTTTTTATAATAGCCAAAGAATAGAAACAACTCAAAGTGTCCATCAATTGGTGAATGGATAAACAAAATTTGGTATCATGTAATATTCAACAATAAAAAGGTGTAAACTGCTGATACAAGCTACAATATGGATGAACCTCAATTACATTCACTAAGTGAAAGAAGCCAGATGCAAAATGCTACATATTGGGTGATTCTATTTATATGAGAAGTCCAGAAAATGCACAGATACAGAGACCAAGAGCAAATTAATGGTTGCCTGGGGTTGGAGATGGGAGTAAAGACTGACTACAAATGAAGATAATTGGTATGTTTGGCATGATGGAAATACTCTATAACTGGATTTTGGTGATGGATATACAACTCTATAAAAGTCACTAAATTGTGTACTTAAGATGGTATGTTTCATTATGCAAATTAGACTTCAATAAAGCTGTTACAAATTGTGCCTGTGGACTCCACTAGTGTTGGTGTACATACCTAAGGCTCCTCGGAAGCTGCTTTTTTTTCTAACCTTTTGTAAAGTGGTAAGCAAGAGAATTCCCTATAGATTTAGAGGGCTCACTAGCGCTACTTTAAACCTGGTAATTTATGGGGCCCAGTGGGGCAACCTAGGTCTTGGATGTCAGTCAAGTATTTTGAAAGAATACCAGCAGTGCCAAGGCAGTTGAATCACATGGTTTGTCGTCCCATTTTTCTTACCTAGACGTTCAGTCTTAGTGCTGGCCCTGAGGGTCTGTGTGATAAAGTCAGTTTCAAAGGCTTACAGTGCTGTCTGAAGACAGTGTCTGGTCCTCAAGATGCCTGGAGGCCATCTCTACTGCATATTTCCTTGGAGTCCAGGCCTCCCTTTGTGTTGGCAGTTCTAGCCCCACAGCAGAGGTTCCTCTTGAGATGGACATCTAGAATGGCCAATTCTTTTCATTCTTCAAACATTCTGAAGTTCTTTTCCTCCTGCAAATCTTCCCTTTATTTTTTTCTTTCACCTTTACTCTATCTGGAAATATAATGCCCTTAAGTGTGTGATATGAGGTATCAGAAGAACATGGCTTTGGAGTCAACAATACGGTTTAAATTCCAACTTAACTCGCTAGCCATGTGACTTTCGGGCAAGTTTCTTAGCTCCTCTGAGCCTTGTTTTAGAAATCTGTAGAATGGAGAGAATCATGCCCATCACAAAGGGTTATTGTGAAGATGAAACAAGATCATGTATGGAAAGACTTGAGCACAATTGACTGACATGTAGTTGGTATTCCTTAATTGTTAGAACCAGAGAGTAGAGTGGGTCAGATCGTGGGCTCTGGGTCTGAATTTGCATTTGTGCTTTTTCACTTCTAGCCAAGTGAGCTGGGACAAATTCTCTCATTTTCTGTGCATCTGTTTCTGCATCTATAAAACTGGCATTGATAGTACCCACCTTATTAGGACAGTCTGAAGATTAAGTGAGTTGATATATAAAGCACTTAGAACACTGCCTGTTATGTAATAAGTTTTATACAAGTGGCAGCCACTTTTCTCTCACCAGCCAATACAATGCCCTATTCCTTTGGAGTAGCATATTTGATATATGTGGATTAGATGTGAGGATTACAGGGTCACAGTGGGCTGTCACCCCACAGATGACCAGGTAGGCCTGGTTCGTCTGGCTGGTGGCCCGCCAGTGGTGGGTTGTGAATTGCCTATCCCACTATATCAAGTGGTAGCAGGGATGTGCTCTGTCGTTCCTTTGTCTCAAAGACTACTTCATTGGAGACTGGCTTATGACCTTCGGGCTCTGTAGAATATATGCAAGTTGGTTGACTTGATTTATTATTAATTACCTCTTCTGCTTTAATTTCAGCTGATTATTTGCCTTGGAACCAACCAAGGCGACAGCCACTTCGTCTGGAACACAAATACCAGCCAGCATCAGTCAGGTTTGATAATAGGACCACACACCAGGACGATTACCCCATAAAAGGCCTTGTGAAGACTGTGAGCTGTAAACCTCTGGCCATGCCAAAGCTCTGTAACATCCCCTTGGAGGATGTGACTAACTACAAGATGAGCTACGTGGCCCACCCCGTGGAGAAGCGCTTTGTGCACGAAGCAGAGAAGTTCAGGCCCTGTGAAATCCCCTTTGAAAGCCTTACCACTCATAAACAATCCTATCGGGGCCTGATGGGTGAGCCTGCTAAGAGCTTGAAACCTCTAGCCAGGCCCCCTGGGCTAGACATGCCTTTCTCTAACACCACTGAGTTTCGAGATAAGTACCAAGCTTGGCCAACGCCCCAGATGTTCTCCAAAGCTCCCATCACCTACGTCCCTCCTGAAGACAGCATGGATCTTCTGACAACAGTGCAGGCCCATTACACATACCCTAAGGGTGTCCCAGCTCGGTCCTGCCGACCTGCACCTCAGATTAGGAAAAGCGGTCGCTTTGAAGGCTCTTCCACCACCAAGGATGACTACAAGCAGTGGTCCAGCATGCGCACAGAGCCAGTCAAGCCCATTCCCCAGCTGGACTTTCCCACCGAGCCCTTGGACTGCCTGACCACCACTCGGGCCCACTATGTGCCCCACCCGCCTATCAATACCAAAAGCTGTAAGCCTCATTGGTCTGGCCCTCGAGGAAATGTCCCTGTGGAAGGCCAGACCACCTACACCATCAGCTTTACTCCCAAGGAAATGAGCAGGTGCCTAGCTTCATATCCTGAGCCTCCTGGCTACACCTTTGAGGAAGTGGATGCTTTGGGGCACAGGATATACAAGCCGGTTTCCCAGGCAGGCTCTCAGCAGAGCAGCCATCTTTCTGTGGATGATTCAGAAAACCCCAGCCAGAGGAAGTTGGAAGTGTCAGCCTGATTTTGAAAAATTGTAATTTAGAAATTACACAGTACTTTTAAAAGCAGACAACTGAGAATTATTTGTTGGACAAAAAAAGAATTCCCTAAAATGACAGAAAAAAACAAAAAACAAAAAAAACCTTCACCACTTCCAGAGCACTTGAATAAAATGAGAATTACTTGACTCAGGGAAAATGACATTTAATCACCGGCTAATTAACGCCCCTTAACTTCTCCTTTACTGCATCCCCACTCCGTTTCAGGTTCTTTACTTTGTGCTTATGGAATCAAAATTGGTCTCTGAGGTTTTCTCTAATCCAGATGTATTTTATTAATTTAATCATTGTATGAACGGACATAATGATTAACCCTTGCCAAGTATGAAGCACCAAAGAATAAATTTTATTTTGGGGGGAATGAATCTGTAGCTCTGTGTGTTTACACCCATGTGCTGGCTGTGCAGACATTAGTCTGTATTGCTTGGGACCTTTGGGAAATTTTACGTTAGCATCCCCACTGTGTGTCAGTATTGGTGGAGGTGCCTTGGGCCTGGTCTGGTGTCTTGTTTTGGGTTCTCTGTGTGCAGGGCTGCTTCACAAAGCATCCTTCTACCTCTTCACTGCATGACATACCAGCAAGAATACTGCTGTTCGATGGGGTGTGGATGTCTTTGGTCACAGGTGATGGAGGGAAAGAAAGGGAGGCAGGGATGCATGAACCTACCAGACCTCTCCCCAACCCCAAGCCAGTACAGGCTATGATTCCAGGGAGAGGAGGGAGAAAAAGCAGCCTTGGCAAGCAGGCAGTCAACACCTGGTCCTTGAGCTGTGAGCAAAAGCTGTGGGCTCTTCTAAATGCTCAGAGCCTGGAAGAAATTGCCCCAGGCTGGCCTGGTTTCTGGAGAGCCTGGATGTGCTTGTCCTAAAATGACAGCTGTGACCAGACCTGTGGCAAAGTTAGACCCAGTGGTGAGCCAGATTCCACCCTGGAGTTTCTCTCTTGAGCCTAAGGTTTTTTACCACGTTTGTTTCTAAGGCCAAGTAATTTAAAGCTATTTTATTTATATTTTTTTAATTGAGCAAAATTGAGGAGGGACTTTGTTAAAGAGGGTCCCATACAGCCAATTAACTTGCAGATTTTGTTTTTAATTGGGCAGAATTGAGGAAAGACTTTGTGCCAGTTAGATGAGCTCATGGGTCTGCGTGAGCCTCACAGAGGGATGCAGACTTCAGTCTGGGACACTTGACTCTCTCTAGTTCACAGAAGCCTAAAATACACTTCCTGGTCTCAGGGAACTTGGGAGCAGCATGGAGAAGGTGAGGGGAGTTCAGCTCATGTCTGGAGCCTTGGGCTTGGGCTCAGGGCCTGGTGGAGGGGCCAGGGGTCTGTTCCTTTCTATCTAGGGCTCTGTCTTTCCATGGCTGTCACCCACCTGACGCAGGCCTCACAGGTCCCCATACCTTGCATCCTCACCATGAGCTTTGTTTTCATTGTTGGGTTGGCATCTATGTTATTTAATCCTCTCATTGGTTTGTATGGGGTCTGAGTGCCTGCCTTTAGGGGTAGAGAGGCTCAGAGTGGTTAATCACCTTTCCCAAGGCCACACAGCACAGAGCAGCAGAACCAAGGTCAGAATCCAGGTCTTCTGACCCATGGCTCTTCCACAACACCAGGCACCTCCCATCTTCTGTGTCTCAGATCTCCTGGCTCCACAAACTACATCAAACCACATTCTGTCTGAGCCTACTGGAGTTCATTAAGCTAAAGGATTACACTAAGAAGGGTAAGTTTTATTATTACTACTTTGTTTTAACAAATCAAAAAAAAATTGACACTTGATTTGAAAAGCCAAATAGTGCTAAAATGCTTATAAAAATACAGCAATCTCTTATGTCCCAGCTGCTTAGCCTTCCCCCATTGATATTTCCCCAGAGAGAACAGCTTTAAATTATCTATTTTGATAATACTTCTATTCACATTCCTAAATAATATGCATATACTGCTATGTGCTGATTCATCGACTTTAGACATGATTTGTTTTGGCAGATGAGGAATTTTGGTTCTCATACACCCTCCGTTTCTCGCCTCTCGGTATAATTATATGACAGTGTTTGGTAACATCAAGGCTAATAAGCTTTCCTAATGTTATCAATTGCCAGGAAGGGAGGAAGCTCAAGGATGGGATTGACTGGCTGACCGAGGATCACAGACCCTGTTGGAGTGAAGAATTTTGTCTGAGCTCTGCCTTTGTAATGAGGCCATCTTCATGGTGACCCCAGGCTGGAGAGGCCGCCCTACAGCATCCCTTCCTTGCCTGTTCCTCTTGGTCTTAAGAAACCAACTCTCCCCCTACTACCTATTTTCTTTTTTTTTTTTTTTTGGCTTCCAAATTAAAATGTCCTTAATATTATGAAAGTGATTAATACAAGTAAAACACTTAGAAAATACAGAAAAAAAAAATACAAAGCGCCTATTTGGGGCCTTGTGAAACATGGTAGTGAAGAGCATGCATGGTTTTTGGAGTCCAGACCTGGTTTTGCACCTTGGCCCTTGCCACCACAAGCTATGAGAGCTTGGTCAAATTCTTCAGTGTGTGAAAATGTGGATAATAGCAATCCTGGCTTCATGGTTTTGCTGTTTGTATTGATTGATAGTGTATACGTCAGTCACTTAGCTCTGACTCACAGTTAACTCTCATTAAATGTAGATGAGGATGAGGAAGACAATTGCTGAACTGAAACTGGCTGAATCTACTTATGATTTCATCAGTCAGTGTTTACAAGTG
Organism: Macaca mulatta; assembly: GCF_049350105.2. Lineage (NCBI taxonomy): Eukaryota > Metazoa > Chordata > Mammalia > Primates > Cercopithecidae > Macaca > Macaca mulatta. Next base: position 80,271,842 of record NC_133420.1, read on the forward strand.
TGCAGGTAAGGATAACTGCTCATTTTTTATTTTATGTATTTTACAAAATAAAATATATGTGTTTTTTCCTTATACAGGTAAATTAGTCTTTAGTTGTTTTGTGTCAGGGTTGCTAACTGTGTTTCCTAGAAATCTGGTTTGAGAAAGCAGCTGGGCCACGAGGAGGAAAGAGGAGCTGAGCAGATGGGGCACTGGTTTTCTCCTCATTTCTCATCTGAGCACCTTCTTAGCAGGTCTGTGTGTTGTGCTTCCATATTGAGTTTGCGGGTAAAAGGCTCTGTGATGAAAGGACACGCACACACATGTGCACGCACTGCCCTATACCTGGTATGATCTCATTCAACAAATCTGACAATGGGAAACCTTCAAACATGTAGTCTTCTCTCAAAAATGTGTGCACATGCTTATATTGCATATTGTCCACTTAGGAGAATGAAGTGGGAGCTTAATCACCTACCCTAGCCCAGGGTTCCCAAAACTTTAGGTGTGCCATTAAATAAAAATGACTAGAGGTCAAAGATATTAATATAATAGAACACAAGGCAAAAAGTTTTATAGCTATGCAGGAAAACTTTCAATGCAGGATCGAGTAGGTTCTTGGGGATGAGGTTCTGGGGCAGAAAATGAGAGTTGAGCTTTTACAACTGAAAGATAGTGAATTCTTTTCCATCAGAGGAAAGGACATTCTCTAGTGAGGTTGATTGGCTGGGAAGAGTGGGCTTTGTGTGGAGCCCTGGGCTGGCTGGAAGTGGTCTGCTGGTTTAGGGTATGGTGGCCAGGGGCATCCGTTGGGCATGCAGTCCTCTTAAGATGGTGGTATCTGACTACCTCAGGCTGTGGGCAGGTCTGCCATCCTGTCAGCAGGCTAGGTGACCAGGGTGGGGCTTGTTGTTTGGTTCACGTTACACTGGGGCCACCTGTGTGGGTGGAGATTCTGGTACTTTGCCTTCTTTTTGAGGGGGATCAGGAATTCGCTTTTCAACCCCCTTCCCCGTTAAGGTCTGAATATAGCACCAAATCAGCTTAAAGTACTCTTCAGTCTACTGCTGGCTGCATTTTCTCAGGAATCAATGTCTTTAAAGATGAGTCTCCTTTTTTGGCTTGGCTTCAAGCTCTTGTGCTGGACAGTGGTTGGAGGATGGGGAAGGATAGGTCCCTTGTCAGTGATGCCCATGTTTATAGCACCGCTTGCTCCCCTGCCCTCTGTGGTACCTGTCATTTCGAATCCTGAGCCCCACCAGCTTCTACGGACCCCACTCCCTGCAGCTCCAGCTCCCTGGCAGTGTCTTCATTCCAGGCTGTGGCTTCCTCTTATACATTTGTCAGTCATCACTCCAGCATTCACCTCTTGCCTTCTTCAGGTTTCTTGAAATCCCTTGTCCTTTGAGGTCATTCCTCCTGATTTCTTCATGATGTCATTTTATGTTTCGTTATTCCTCTGCTGTAGTTTAGTATTGTGTGAGTGAGGAGTGCGAAGGAGTCAGCACAGGCAGGCAGCCCGTTGCTAGACCTGGCCTAGAGCCAGTTGGAGGGGGTAAAGCGCTCATGGGCTTTCACCGGTCTTCTCAACTGCAAAGCATACCTGGAGTGTGACTTTGGCTCTGACTGGGCAGAAGGGCAAACCTGGAGCAGAACAGGCACCAGGCTAACTTGTGTATGCAGGTGAAGAGAACCCTGGCAGGGGTCGCTAACCCCTGAACCCCAGGCCATTCCCTGAGGCTATGCTCTCCCACCTCCATCCTCTGCCCCAGCTGTCCACCTCCACACCCTCTCAGATAGCACCAGCAGACCAGGGGCAGCTGAGCAGACACCACAGCCCAGTTCTGACATCAGGGGCAACAGTCCTGGCTGGGGTCTGAGCTGAGGGAGCCAGAACTCCTGTCCCATCTTAAGGTTTTGCTTTTGTGTGTGTCTTCTAACTGCCTTTTCATTATAGTCTCATTGCCCTAAAATTGAAATGAAGTAACGTAGATATTGAGAATAAGACCCTCCTCCTCCTCCTTTTTCTGCTTTTTTTTTTTTTTTTTTTTTTTTTTTTTTTTTAAGTGGAGTCTCGCTCTGTCGCCCAGGCTGGAGTGCAGTGGTGCGATCTCGGCTCACTGCAAGCTCCACCTCCCAGGTTCATGCCATTCTCTTGCCTCAGTCTCCCAAGTAGCTGGAACTACAGGCGCCCGCCACCACGCCTGGCTAATTTTTTGTATTTCTTTTTTAGTAGAGATGGGGTTTCACTGTGTTAGCCAGGATGGTCTTGATCTCCTGACCTCGGCCTCTGAGTGGAGCTAACTGCCCCAGGGCAATGAGATCTGCACAAAAACTCTTTCCAAAATGACTCATCCAGAAGATGAACTGAGGGATCCATTTCCTCTAAAAGTGCTTTTTAGCTGTGCAGTTGTCAAGAGGAAGTAGGTGGAGCAGGCGGGGGTGTGCACAGTCCTAATTGCAGATTAATGGCCTCCTGGTTCCTCAGACCTGCCCCGCCTTCACCCAGGTCCACATCTGGTCAGCAGCCCTGGAAGTGGGAAGACAGGCCTTTCTGAACATAAATGCTGGGGCTGGGGCAGACAGGGGTGTTTTCTTTGGCAGAGCAGGTTCAGAATTGCACATGGCTGTCTGAGCAGGTGCTTGGCTCCTCCCCACTTTGAGGGTGCAACAGTAGCCCAGGAGCCTGTGACCCTTCCAGAACATGTGCTCTGGAATCTGGAAAAAGCATCAGGGCAATGCAAGGCTGGGCTCCTCTTTCAGCCACACTACTGGGCTGCAGGTGCCCTGGTTCTTGAAGCCTTGGGATCCTTCGATACTTACATGAGAAATGCTGATGCATTTTCCTTGTCAAGCCTCTAAATGTGGCTGCAAACCCAGCTTGATGCAAATGAAAAAGACTCAGGAGTTTCCACTGCTGTCATTGAATCTAACACTGATTTTCATGGGCCTTGTTGCCCAGACCAGCCTGTCTGCCTCTGCTCTGCCTACCTGCTTAGGGCCAAGGCTATACTTACAACGACAAGAAGGGAGTTTAGTTATCTCTCTGTTGTCTCAAATCCCCATGTCTTTTATTATAAGATCATAAAACAGGGGAGCCCGCAAATACCCTTTAAACGGGCAATCAGTGACTTGAGAGTTATAGGCAGAAAAAAAACGCCTGAAAAATGACTGAAATTTGACTTTTGTGCCAATGGATGACTTATGAGGAAATGGAATTTTTGGACTATGGATGCTCCTGGCCTTAAACAAAGAATTTTTCATTTTAAAGTTCCTAAGCAGAGTTCAGTGCTTTCTATCAAGTTGGAGTGGTTCTTTTCTTGGCTAAGTAGTATAACAATTCCCATATTCGAAGGTCAGTTATTTGGAAACTTTAGCTGTCCAAAACCAAGGCAGGAACCTGGAAATAAGTGACTTTTAAATTGCCAAAATCATCGACGCATCGACATAGATTTCATGTACAGAAACTGAGGTACTCTACTCAGGACATACTCCTACCCTGGCTCGCACTGTCAGCATACTGCCCCCGTCCCCGACTTCTGTTTTTAAACACACAGTTCCAATGAGTTTCTTTCATTTTGTTTACTAGCTTACAGCAGAACACTAGGGGCTGCTGCTAGAGGTAGACACTTTTAAACAAAGCGCAGTGACAGCTGATAACTTGGCAGTGAGACTAGAGGGCCAAAATATTTTAAAATGCAGAACTCAAAAGTATAGCCGCTCAGGAATTATGACCCCAGTATAATAATAAAAAACGACTGTATATATACACATATTTTATTAAGTCTGGAAAAATATACCATGATTTGTGCTTATGACCCCAATTTAGTAAAAAAGAAGAAAAAATTATATACATACATCTAAAGTCTGGATAAATGCATCAACAGTGTTGGATAAATGAATTCCCATTTGTCTCATTTATCCAGAATAATAAGGGAATAGGGATTTGTAGTATTTTAATACTTGGTTAACCTATAGGTAATATGTATTAGCCTTTCCCAAGGTGTTGTCTATGGAATACAAGTCCAATGATACAGTCTTCCAAAAAAAAAAATTCACTGGACACGTAAGTTTGAGGAGTGCTGTATGTTATATCTCCCTGTTGGAGAGTCATAATGCATGTTAATATTTTGAAGGCTCTGTGAAGCCCTATAGTAAAGAAATCTTGTTTAACTTTGTATGACCCAGTGTATGAATCAGCATTCTTGCCATTACAAGTGCTTAAGCAAAAAAGATAATTTATTGGTTCAGGCAGTTGTACAGTCTAGGGCTTTCTCTGTTGACTTTAAGCATAGTTGGAACCAGGGGCTTCAGTGATATAATGAGGTCTTGGTCTTCATCTTTTGGCTTCGTTTTCTCCTACATTGCCCTCTTACACAGGCCTTACAGCATCCTTTTAGCTAGCAATCCCAACGGAGAGAAAAGGGCCTCTGCTTCCCGGTGGTTCCAGTAAAAATCCCTGAATTGAGTCTTGCCTGGCTTGAGTTTTATGGGGATCCCTGAGCTGATCATTGAAGCAATAGAAAATACTAATCATACAGGCTTGAATTGGGGTCCACCCCTGGATGGAGCAGTGTGTATGTGTGGGGTCAATCTCGTGTGAACTACATGAACTGCATGAGGGCTGAAGGGGTGGGGTGGGTACCCAAAGGAAAACTGAGGTATAGTTTCCAGGGAAGGGAGGGACGAACATTGAGCAGGAAGAAGCAACATTTTTCAGCTCTGACGATAGAGCCTTTTTATTGTGTAAAACCTGTTGGAACACACATGGAGAAGTACTGCCAAATACTCATCATAAATTTTTCAAATAAGTTTAGAATACAATAAAATACACATGCCATGCCAACATGTAGTTCAATCTATCTTTTTATGATTCAGAAATCTCATTGGATCCTGTAGCATCTCAGGGTCAGCTCTGAATGTTAAAATATCCTGGTTGTTGACGTTTAGATTGTTTGGCTTCTTGATAAATGAGAGGTTATGGTACAGCCAAAGTGTAGGGCACAGAGGGCCTAGGAAAGTTCATTTGTGATAGACAATGGACTCATGCGAGTATCACTTGCGTAAAGCCCCTTCAAGTTCTAAAAGCACCAGCACATCCTGTCTCATTCAATCCACAAAACCCCTCTCTGTTGTTATTCCTGCCTTTCCAGTTGGGCAACTGAGGCTCAGAGAGGTCATGCAACTTGGCAAAGTCCTCACAGGATTGCTCAGGGGATTAGAGGAAATGAGGTTTGTAAAACAAACCTTGTGGACAGTAATTTTTGAATGGTACCTTGGAAGAAGGGGAGTGCTAGAGAGATGCAAGAATAATCTCTTCATTCAGATTGAGAGGAAAGAATGAATTTTGGAATACTTTTAAAGGGACATGCAGTTTATAGGTGTATGACCAAAGAAATAGGCTGAAAAAACTTTAGGAACAGTAACTCTGTGTGTGTGTGTGTGTGTGTGTGTGTGTGTGTGTGTGTGTGTGTATGTGTGTGTGTGATCTTCCACTATACCTAGTATAGAGTTAGCATTCAGATCTATTCAATAATTGCTTCTGGGAACAGAGATACAAAAATGTTGATTAGATTCCAATGGGGCTTTTTTACATGATGTTTATTTACAAGACTAATATGTAAAAAGGAACGATTACAGCCAGGAGCTGAAGGTCATTTGAAGAGATCATTCAGTGTGTAAGTTCTTGGTTTGAAACAGTTAATCACTTTAGACTGGATTCTCTTCTCTCGAGAAAACAATTTCTTTGGATACACCAAGGAAAAACGTATTTTTGTCTTGTGATTTGGTAACACATAGTCACATCTTGGAGTTTATCTTATAAAACCCCAAACGATGGTATTTAGGAAACATTTATCTTCTTTGTTAAGAAGCTCACGAAGATTCCATGAGACTCCTACCTTTGTTTCCCATAGGCTCCAGGAATCTGCCTGACTTGAGACTATCACAGTGCCCTTTCCTGGCCTGTGCAACCCCTCTCGCAGAGTCCTGGGTTGGTTGCTCTAACATTCTCTTGTCCCAGGGCATCTCCCAGGGAGCCCGCCCAGATGGCCCCCAGGTGGTCTTCAGCCTCTTCCAGGCATTCATTTTCTCTGCTTGTCCAGTGAGTTCCCTGTGTGGTAGGTGGGGACTCAGGAACCCTGCCTTCTCCCTCCATATGTCCTGTCATATAAGCTGCCCCCTCCTAGATCTGCCTACTTCCTCCTCCACTGCCTGTCGCAGCTGACTTAGCTCTGGTCATCAGGATGGATGGGATGCCTTGTCATAGCATTGACCACATCCCCTCCCTCCCTCCCTCCCTCCCTCCCATCCATCCATCCATCCATCCATCCATCCATCCATCCATCCATATGTACTTATACCTATTCATTCTTTCCAAAAATGTCTATTGGGTACCACACACTCTTCTGGAGGTGTTTGGGCCTACATCAGTTAACAGAGCAGACTTAGATCTTGCCCTTGTGGAGCGTATGGTCTAGTGAGGGGGAGACAAACATGAATAATAAATAAGCACAATAAATAATGAACAACTATATAATGTATAATTAAAATAACACATACTAAATCATAAGCATATTAACGATCTGATATGTCAGAAGGCAACAAGGAAAAGCTCATTGGGATGAAGAGGCTCAGGTTCTGGGAGGCACAGGTTTTAGTTAATGGAGCAATCAGGAAGGGCCTCATTGAGGAGGTGAGATTTGAGAGGCCTGAAGGAGGAGATGAGAGAAGGAGCCAAGTGGCTGTCAGGGAGCAGCTAGAGCACAGGCCCTGAGGTGGGCATGTTTCTGTCTAGGTGTGTTCAGAGAGCAGTGAGGAGGCCAGTGAGCACCTCACAGGCAATTGCCAGGAATTTGGCTCATGTTCTGAGAGGTGACAACATCAAGCTTGGACCTGAGAAGTGCCAAGATCTGGTGTCTGTGAAAATCATCACTGTGGTCACCCTGATTGCTTATGGAGGGGAGCACAGGCTGTAGGGGAGCACCAGCTGTAGGGGAGCACAGGCTGTAGGGGAGCACAGGCTGTAGGGGAGCACCGGCTGTAGGGGAGCATAGGCTGTAGGGGAGCACAGGCTGTAGGGGAGCATAGGCTGTAGGGGAGCACGGCTGTAGGGGAGCACCGGCTGCAGGGGAGCACCGGCTGTAGGGGAGCACGGGCTGTAGGGGAGCACAGGTAGAAGCAAGGCCTGGTAGAAGGCTTATTCCATAGAAGGCGATGCAGGCTCACACCTGGTGGGGATAAGTGGGGTCCATGAGAAAAGTGTCACTTTCTGCATGTGTTTCAAAGGTGGGCCACATGAAGTTGCTGATTGGATGTGAGCTGGGAATAAGAGAACTGAGCATGATGCCATAATTTGGGGTTTAAGTGACTGAAAGGACAGAGCTACCATCCATGGAGGTGGATGAGGGTGGGATCACTACGGGCTGCTTCTGGGAATTGAGGTATTGTGGGGCTTTGAGGAGAACCTGCAGTGAAGGAGGCCTTGCACTTCTGCTTCCTGCCATGGTCCCTGAGAAGTGATTGCAACATCCTTGATTTCTGAAAGCCTTTTCTCTGTTTCCCTTTTCTGTCCCATGGTCTTTAGGGAGAAAGGGGTCTTTTCTGACATCCTCAAGGAAGGGTTTTCTGAAGTCAGGTTACCAGCACCAGGGTTGGATAAGTAATAGTGACTGTGCTGTGTGCTTTGAGGGAGAAGGGAGGAGGAGGGAGAAGGAGTTAGCTCAGGCAGTGGGAATAGCTTCCTGAGGTTGTGAATATCAGCTGAGAGGTGACCTGCCTCCCTGTTCTTTCCCTTCTTTTCCTTTTTCTCCTCTGTCTCCTCATCCCAGGTGTCTCTAGCCAATTAGCCAGATCTTGTCCCTTAGGATTTCTTCATCCTTTATCATGTCATTCAATTTAGTCTTTTCTTGGTCACTTTCTTTTGTATTCCCACCCATCATTTTTTCAGCAAAACAAAAGATCAGTTTTTCAGCAAAAGATCAGTTAGAAGAAGAGATGTTGTACATAATTGTACAATAAATAATATAATTTTATTTTTCCACCACAAATCCAGATCTGGCCCTGAAATTAGTGTGCCCTGGTTGTGTGCCATGGGGAAATGGAGGAGAGGTGAGGGGAAGAGGTAGCTTTGGGAAGATAGGATTCTGTACCCTTGATGGTGACTCTGGATCTCAGGCAGCCTCCAACTCTAAAGGCTGTCAAAGATGGAGGGGCCCAGCTCTCTGCCTTTGCTGCAAGGCAGTGGGGAAAAGAATTGTATAATTGGTTAATATTTAAAGACTTTATGTAACAAGCATTTTATAGCCTCCATATTTGCCCTGCCCTGATTTAACAAGAGTAGATGGTTGTGGGTTTGGTGGTTGCTATTCCATGGCTCTTGAGAAGGTGGAGAGCAGAAGGAAAATGGGAACTTCATGGAACTGAGGCCATTCACCCAGAGAAAGTGGCCAGAAATGAGCTGGGCTGTTGTAGGGTACTTCAGGATATTTTAAGGAGTTCAGTCCTAACAACAGTGGGAAGGTATAAAGATTTTAAAGCTGAGGACCAGAGGACTGATACAACTCAAACCGTGTTTTGGGAAGGTCTCTTTGTGAACTGAACTGATTTAAGCCATTTTTGTTGATCAACAGTTCCCAAGTTATCATGGTGAAGATGGGTAGCTCCCATCCATGAGAGGCTGAGGCTGTGTCTCCACCTACACTGTCTCAGTACCTGAGGTGGTGTGTTACAAGAAAACAAGTCTCAGACCAAAATCTGGCATGGGCATAAATGCTAGCAAACTGGTCCAAAGTACTTGTATAACCTGCTCCTTGAACTTGAATAAGTCCTATTGTCCAACCCTGGGCACCCTGATAAACAGTTACTCTAAAGTGAATGTTCCTAAAGTAAGATTAGCCAAAAACTTCCCTATTCAGATCAGGCAAACAGAGTTGGGCACACAGAACCAAAGACAACAGTAGACTTGGATCATCAGGCTACTGGATTTGCTAGTGTTTTAGTCTATTTGTGCTGTCAGGGGTACCACGGACTGGGTAGTTTATAAAGAGCAGAAATTTATTTCTCACAGTTCTGGAGGCTGCAAAGTTCAAGATCAAGGTACCAGTGAGGACTGTTCTCTACTTCCAAGATGGCGCCTTTGATGCTGCATCCTCCAGAAGGGAGGAGCGCTGTGTCCTCACATGACAGAAGGTAGAAGGGCAGAAAGGAAATGAACTCCTTCTGTGATGTCTCTTTAGAGAGCCTAATCCCATTCATGAGAGGAGGAGCCCTGGTGACCTATTGCCTCTTAAAAGCTTCACCTCTTAATACCACCACATTGTCAACAGTTGAATTTTGGAGTGGAGTGGGGCACACTCAAACGATAGTAGCTGGATTCTCACATTATCTATACAAGGGCAGTCATGTTTGTTTCTTCTCTCTGGTCCTCAAACACGGCATATTTCACTACTGTGTGACTAATAAACTTTGTATAATTAATGAAACTTCTAGTGCAGAACTAGATAATAATATTTGAAATACTTGCAATAGTACTTCTGGAGGGTGGATTTATGATTGGGTGTTTTAAATGTTATCTAACTACCCCGAGAGTACAGATTTAAGTTAATTTTATACATAGATATCAGTTTATACTGAAGTTCTATAGGCAATATAACAATAGTTTTAGCTGTTGTGTGGAAGGTGGATTGGTAGAGACCAGAGTAGATTTAAATAATCCAGTTAGGAGACCTTTGCAAAGAGAAGATTAGGACTAAAGAGAGCAATCACTGGTGCTGACTATGGAAGGGGCCAAATGAGGGAGAAGAGCTGGAGATTCCCCAGAACTTGGACTTCGTAATTGTGGTAGGACACACTGTCATTTGCTGTGGGATGTGTCTGCTTCTCAATTAGACTGTGAGCTCCCTTACAGCAGGGACTAGGCTCTCACCCCTGTGTCCTTGGAGCCCAGAGTTGGTGCTTAGCAAAGTGTGTTAAACGCTGAGGAAAAGGAAAGGTATGTCATGGAAAAAGAAATCAGGAAGAAAGAGATGAGATGAGAAGGGATGGATGATCATCTGGTAATGGAAGGGTCAGGCGAGGACCACCAGGGCTAGATGAGGACTTTGGTTGTTTTCCATCCCAGCTTCGTACTTGGCCAAGTACGAAGGCAAACCCTCATCGTGCAAAGGGTGTACAGGATTCAGGTCTTGGGGACCTGCTTTTAGGGGGTTACCTTGAATCTCTTCACTGTAGTAGGGACGGGCCTGTGCAGGCTGAAGAAACTCAGCTCAGGAGTCCACGGAGCTGGCACCTGCCCTGTGCTCTGGTACTGAGACATGCTGACTTCCAGCCATGAAACAGAACCCAGATGTTCCTCAACAATCAAGTTGTCTTGATAACCCCATTATAAGTCAAAAAATCAGAAATGAAAAGTGTGTTTCTGACTTAGAGTATTTTAAATTCATGATGAGTTTATTTGGACATAGCCCCATTGTCAGAGAAGAAGTGTACTGAATGTGTTTCGTTTTTGCACCATTGTGTAAAGTTGAGAAACCGTTAAGTCAAACCATCATAATTCAGGGATTGTCTGTAGATGGGTGACTAAAGAACAATTTTGCCATTCTTCACTAGCCTCAGCCAAGCCATTTCCTGGTGCTTCTGCTGTTATTTAAAAAATGATGATGGGGGCCTAGGGGAAGAAAACCAAGCCATGACACGCTTTATCACCACTCTCCTGGGCTTCACCACCAGACATTTCCTCAACTTGCTCACCTGGTAACTAAGTTGTTCACAGCTTGTCTACTATGCTTCACAGGATTTGTAACGAAGGCCACCCTGGCCATCATGAAGTCCCAGAGAGGGAGGCAGTTTTCCCAGGCTTTCTGCTTTCTGGTCTGAATGTTGACCATTCTCAGGTTCTCCTAAGCATTCTGCTTAAACAAACATTATTTATGTTCGGCAGGAGAACCATTCCTGACCGTCTGCTTTTTCCTCACTCATATAACCTCACATTTAATTTCTGTTTACACATATATGAACCATATCTTTAGGGGCAGCCTGGGAAATCCTAGGTTGGAGATGGAATTTGCCTTTTGAAAACACAGAGGTGAGCGACATCTGTATATTGTGTTATCAGAGGCATGACACATGCTCTGTTGGGAAGAGGTGCTTCACAGAATCTGAGTGAAATTGTAAAACTCTAGTTGACAAGGCAGCACCCCAGTTCTTTTAGCAGAGGCTTGATTACCAATATCTGCCTTTTAAGTTTTGGGGTGGCAACAAAACAGTTGAAAATCTTGGGGTGCTACGAATAAGCTGAGGTTTGGCCAAAAAACAGTCTCTGACAAACTCATACACATTTGATTTGTAAAAGCATCTCCAAGTGAACTGGGTGAGTGGGGAACAGACAATAATTTGAGGTTAAACTTGGAGGATTGTAGAATTCATTGGGTATTCAAGTCTTCACTGTTTACTTCAAGGTCTTACATCAATCAATGCCAATATTGTCCTAATTGGCAGTATGTGATGTGGGTAGATAACCTTCTCTGATTTAACTCACATTCAGTGCAGACTGAAACTGAATCCTGAAGTCTTTACGTGATAGCTGGTTTACTGAACAAAATGAGGAACACAGAGAGAGAAGACCAAAGGGGAGTTATGCCTTATTTTGTTTCCTGATTTATCCTTCCCTGGGTTAATTCACCTAACAGGTCAGTTTTCATTAGGTTACTTCCCAAGTGCTCCATCCTTTTCTCTACCCCACCATTCCTTGACCCTTAGTAGATGGCTTTGACTTCTTTTGGGAACCCCGCTAACAGATGATTGAGATCTAACTTGTCTCATTTTAGCTGAAAACCATGAATAAAGGTGGACTATTTCTTTGGGTTCATTTGCAGGATGAAGTGAGGGGATAACCGCATGTTATTTATGAGAAACTCAACCACTTGCAAGTGAAATACCCTTAATTTTAGCTTTTGCTTATATATTTGCTCATGAATGAATATCTCTCCATGCTTTTTAGTTATTTGAAGGAAATAGTAGTATACGTTGGGTGTTCTGAGTTGAGTCTAGGCAGTACATTGGAATTATAACATTTTTCCTGGGAAGTAGTATTTCTGGATTTTTGTCAGTTTTTTGGTGAGTCTTTGAGTTGGCTACACGGACTGATAGGTTTTCTTCCAAGACGTAGAACGTGGTTCATTGATGTCTTTTGTCTTTCTTGTTTATACTTTTGTGTACTTTTTTTTTTAGGTAGGGTCTAACTCTTTCATCCGTGATGGAGTGCAGTAGCCTGGCCACAGCTCACTGCAGCCTTGAGCTCCAGGGCTCTTGAGAAGCTGGGGACTACGGGTGTGAGCCACCATGCCCAGGTAATTAAACATTTTTTTTGTAGAGATATGGTCTCGCCATATCTAGGCTGGTCTCAGATTCCTCAAGGGATCTTCCTGCCTTGGCCTTCCAAAATGCTGAGATTACAGATATGAGCCACTGTGCCTGGCTATTGTGTAGTATTGAGCTTTGGAGGAGCAGTTGATTTCCCTCTCAATTAAAAATGGAAACATGGGAGAGTCTTTCAAAGCTGATAATGGGAAGTAAAGTAAAATAGCAAAAATTCTGCCAGCCCTGCCCTTCATCTTCCTGTTTCTTCCAAGGTAACTTAGATGATGTTGATGATAATAGCAATTAACATTCAATAAGTGCTTTGATGATAAGCCAGCTACCCCCCAACCTTTTTTTTTTTTTTTTTTTTTTGAGATGGAGTCTCGCTCTGTCACCCAGGCTGGAGTGTAGTGGTGTGATCTTGGCTTACTGCAACCTTTGCTTCCTGGGTTCAAGAAATTCAACATGAATCAACTAATGGTTTTCACACAGCCCTACCTGATGAGGTATGTTGTTGCAGGAAGAAGAAACTGAGGCATAAATGAGCTTCAGTGACTGTTGACCACTTTGATCTTAATGGGACCAGGGATTTCCTGGAAATCTTTGAGACTAAGCAAGGACTCTGCTTTTGGCTGCAAAAATTGCCATACATTGTGTTCGAGCCCTTCCCACCATTTGAGCCTTACTGGGTTTTTGCTCTGGCATTTCCAGCTCCTCCCTCCGGCTGTGGGGCCTCTGTAAGACATTGTTTGGTTGCTGGTATGTGAATATGTATAGTTCTAGCATTGACTTTTTCTTTAAAACAAAACCTACGACTTCTTAAAAAATAACTGAAATGTCAAGAAGAGCTTTCTGGTATATTTTCACACTGTTTGACAGGCCTGTGATGTTGCGGGGCGAGCTGCTGGCAAACCGGCTGGAGTTGGGCTTTCAGGCCATGGGTCCTCTGTAGCAGTTCTCACCATAGTCTCTGCGTGGGCATCTTCTGGGCCTGGCAACATGCTGCCCTTTCACTAGGGCCTGTTTATGAAGAGCTCTAGAGGTGTGCCTTTTTTTCCCCCCGACACTTCCTACAGTAGCTGTTTTTATTAAAATGCTTTAAAAATAGGGAGCTAGAAGTGCTGTCATGGTAAAAGAACTGCCTTTAGGGCAGGAGAAAGTGACAATTTCAGTAAAATGTCCTGTTATTGTCAACCACCAACCTTCAAGTAGTAGGGAAGAATGTCATGCTTGCCAAAGGTGGCTGTGGCACAGCAGCTGCAGGCAGCGGGGCGGGAGGCAGCATGGTGGGTCAAATCGAGTCTTTGGCTGGAGTAGGATTGCCTGACTTTGATTCCTAGTTCCACCAGCTGGGTGACCTTGGGCTTCTTTGGGCTGCTATTTTCCCATATGTGAATGGAGATAATCATAGGGTTGATGTGAAGATTAAATGTAGTTGTGATGTATAAGTGTTAGTCTTTATTAATAGCATACATCCGAACTTTCACTATGCAGCTGCCTCCCACTGTGTGTGTCTCTGTTGGTAGGAAGCCTGATGAGTGAGGATAATTCCACACCCAAGTCTGCATCTCTCCCAAGAGATATCCCTGTTCGCTTCACTTCCTGAAGGTACTGTGGCTCCCATCGTCCCACCACATAGGCCTGTCAGTGAGATAACTGTCATCTCGTTCGGTTGCACTCAGCCTGAATGTGTGTACATCTACAAATGCAGCTTCTTTGGGTTTATTTACAGAGCTAGCACTTCTAGGCGTGGGCGCCCAGCTTCCTGTGTAAAGATGAAAACTGCAATCCTTCCACTTCAGCCAGACACAAATAACTGGCTGGGAACCACCCAACTGACTGGGACTTCTCTCGCTCCCTGCATAAACCACCAGGGGAAGGCTGAGTTTAATAGAGACTCAGACGACAAGATTTAAATAAATAAGCTGTATTATCTGTACAAAAAATACAAATACAGTTTTGTGTTTTAGAGGAGAAAGTGCCTCCTTCCACATTAGCCAGCAGGCTTCATTGTCTTGTGGTGCTGCTGAGTTGCAATTTACAGAACAAACATTAAATGTACATTCATCTCATGCAAGGAGCACTCTGCTTCCCACCCAAACCTAGGCTCTCCCAGCTCACTGAGACCCACTGCCAACTGCTCCAACCCAACATGGAGCTGGAGGATGCTTGCTTGTTCTTTAGGAAATGTAAATAGTGACCACTGCTTTTCAATCGCTAGTGAACTAGAAATAATTAACCACATTAGTAGTAGTATGGAATTTGTCTTTATCATTCCGTGCACAACTATTGCGCCACAAATGAATTCTCTCTTACTGCCTCAGCATCCCATGTTAGTTTTTACAACACATCCTGTACAGTGAATGGATCCAGAGTTAAACACCAGGTTCTATTAAAAATAGGAAAAATATAATAATCACTACCAAGTTTACAGGAACACAACTGCAGGAAGTTAATAAAGTCCCCCCAATAGTTTTTTTTTTCTGGATGACAATGTACAATTATTAATATTGCACTTTTTTATACAAGAAATCCTAATAAATATTCACAAAAGATATACAGACATAGAAAACATTCTCTTTTATTTTAAACAGACATTACACTGATTTTTTAGTAACATAATTTCTTAGAGCCTAGTTTTGTGGTGAGGAAGAAAGAGACACAACTTAACTGTCCACAGCTCACTGGTGGGGGGGGGGACACAGATTAATATTGTCTTCCTCTCAAATTTTACTTCCAGGCTGGCTGGAAAATGCAGCCCTGATGTCAGTGGTAGCCCCAGTGTGAGTGGCATTTCATGAGGGGGGAGGCTTATCTGAAGGTAAGGGACTCTGGCCACCCTTGCTCCTAATCTCAGGTCACTCTAGGGAAGGAGGCAAAAATTACCTGGCTTAATGAGGATTTTGCCAAAGAGTCCCAGAGTTTTCATTTTGCTGCTTGACTTTGCTCCAGCCGCCTCACCACAGCTGATGAGCGTGGCTGCAGTGTGTGAGCTGTTTTGCCAGGGTGCTGCCTCCACCACCCCACCTTGCTAGATAAATACTACATGCGGGAGGGCCTGCAGACCGCTGGGGTGGAGGCTGGGAGAGGGAGGGTGTACGGTGGGGCGCGCGTAAACCCACTGTCCCACCCCAGTCCCTGGCCAGCTCTGGAATGAAGAGGTTGCTACAGCCTGACAGCCTGACAGATACTCTCTGGCAAAGTGACTAGTTAACGGGTTGATGTTGACAAGCTGACCATAGTCCCTGGCCCTTCAGTGGAGCAGCAAAGGTCCTAGAAGGCAGAAAACCTGGCCCATTCATGCTAAAAATGGCCTGGTCCACAGCAGCAGTTAGTGCAGGGCTGGAGGACTTCCGATGGAGATAAACAGGTGCCAGGGTGGCCTTACTGCATGGCCAGACCCACCTCTCGCTGGCTTTGCCGCAGCTGCACAGGCAGGATGTTGACTCTGATAGCCTGGGGAGTGGGGACTCCCATGCAGCGCAGTGCTCTGTCGTGGGCAGCAGGGCTCTGAGCATGCGCACATGCATGGGATCAGAGCCGGTCCGTGAGCCTCATGCAGCCTGGAAGCCCCTGCTCACCCTGCCCCACTGGGGAACACGCACAGGCTCCTTTTTGCTTCTGTCCCTCCCCTCCCCTCCCTTCTTCATTTTCTGCAACGTTGTGTGCCTTAGGGCCTGCTTTGTTTGCTTTTTTACCTCTCCCTACTGGTGATTTGAGTTCTCCTCTCTCTGCACTCCCCCACTAGAAGAACTGAGTTCTGGGCTAGTTTCTGCCTCAGCATGGTGTCCCCTCCCCATCTGTCCTAACCATGACTAAAGGGACAGATGGGGAAGAGGACACAAAGCAGCAACACACTCCTGTGTTTCTGATAGTGCACTTCTAGGAAAGACACAGGTGTTTGTCCAATGTTTGCACCAATAGGCTACAAACCTTCTGGCTCCCTGCTGTCCCCAGGGACTGTGCCTGCCTCTTCCTAGGTCTTTGAGACCCAGGTTTGGGAGGGAGGAAGCTCTTCAAGGGAGCCTCCCCGTCTGCCTGGCCTGCTCTGCAACCTCCTTTAGACATCTGTCCTTTCCTTTCCCAACATCCCGCCCTCCAGCTAACTGAAAGAGAAAACATGCGGACGTCCTCATGCTTGAGGATGGAGGTGGAGGAGGCTGGAAGGGTGTGTGTGGGGTGGGGAGGGGGAAATAAATAAATAAAATGAAGAAAGCTTAGTTTCTGTCCAAGGTGGTTGCGTGAGTCCTTCATGTGGCCAGGGTAGAGTGCTTCCCCATGCCCTGTCTTCACGCTTTGCCACAAGTTCCACAGCAGCGAGATTTAAACTGACTGAGTTGGCAGAGTTTCAGCTGTTTCACCTTCTCGCAGTACCTGGTGGTGTCTCTGCACTCCACTGGGAAAGGAGGACAGGGTGGGGAGAGGGGACAGAAAAGAGATGTGAAACAGAGACGAATGAATGCAGCCTGCGTGATATGTAGCCGGGGGTTTCAGCCACTGGGGTACATCCTGGGGTCTGCCGTGGCCACCGCTCTCCAGCCTCACTCTGACAGAGTTCAGCCACCTGCTCCCCAAGGCTGCCAACAGTGGGGGTGGCACCAGCCTGCAGCCGTCTGTCTGGCTGAATGATGGGGCCCCTCCCTGGGCTGTTTGTTTGCTTCTTTTCTGTAGCTCCCTCTACTTCCTGAAGATGCCTGTTTTCTCTTCCTTCTTGGGATTACCTCATCTCCTAGGTGATCACCTCTTCTCCTAGGCAAACCTGCCTTTTCCCATGGGTTTTGGTATTTTAAGTAAATGACTCTCCTCCTTAAGATGGTTCCCAGGACTGCATTCTCCCCCACTTTGCAGGAGTATGCAAGTGAGGCTTGCGTCGGATACCCCCATCCCCAGGCACTTGGGCATACTTTCTCTGTGAAGGTTTATTTTCATGTGCCCTCCAGTCTCTCTTCCTTCTACCCACTCTGCCTTAAACACAGCACCAGGATGTTCTAGTTCAGTGTTGGCACAGATTAGATGATCTTAAATATTGTGCGGACTTGGTTTGGTAAGTTTTAACTATGTGCATTGAATATTGGTTCTCTCTGAGCATGGTGAGCCACTGACACAAACATGGGTTAACACTACCCGAGTACAAAGAGATCATCCATCCCCCAGTGTGTAAAAAGAAGTGGTCTTTTTGCCTACATGGCATCTGCCTTAGTGTTGGGAATTTATTGCTCAGTGAGGCCCAGTTTGGGAGAAAACTGCACAGCTACATTTGTTTTTTACTTCCTATTCTTTGCCTCAAGCTTTGCCGCCTTTCTCATGGGTAAGTACCTCCGATTTGGGTTCAGAGGAAGAAAAAAACTAAACTCCTTCCCAACTGGAATACAAATGACAGTATTGGGATGAGGAGGAGGGAGTGAAGTGAGTATCAAATTCCAAGGCTGGGGCGTCCTGGACAGTTCCAGGAGATGCCTGTGGGGCTGGGAGGGAGGGGGTCAGCAGGTCCGTGTCGGGTGAGAAGCAGAGCTGTGATGGGCGCAGAGCTGGCTGGCTGAGCGGGAGGCAGTCTGTGTGCCTTCAGAGTTAACAGCACTTTCTGTTTAGTAGCCTGGCCCCTGAGAGTTGTTGATGTGTCAACCCCTGTGGGCACCAGCCAGACTGACTGCAGGGGAACTGGAGGCTGATTTCCTCCAGCACTGGACCAACAGCACCTGGCTCTCTCAGGGCCAGGATGGAGATCGTGGAAGCCCTCGGGGCATACCCTGTCATGCCTATATACACATCTCTGCACACACCCATGCACCCCACTGAAAATGCTCAACTCCACCACCAGCTCACAATCCCTGGGGAAGCTGACCCCATGCCCTGTGCTCAGGGTTGGTCCCAGGGACTGCTCTCTGCACTTGATGCTCTGTGGGGAATTTGCAGAAGGTTCTTGGGGGTTGGAACATACTATTTTCACATGGGGTGATGTTGCAGCGCTGCCAGTTGGCAGGCCGGGGTCCCCAGGAGCACAGGTGCTCAGGCACTGCCTTGTTGGTGCGGGCATGCACACACTCCACACGCCGGGACTGGAAGCCGTAGTTGCCACAGGTAGCTGTGCACAGGGTCCACAGGCTGACTCTCCAGTGTACGCTGCAGGCCTCTGACCAGCAGTTCTGGGTGCTCACGGGCCTGCAGAAGGATGGTGGAAGGGTTAAGGTTTGCTTCTGTGGGGGCTGAATCAGGGCAGATGTGAAAACAGTGCTGCAAACTCAGAAATGTTAGGCGATTCCTCAAGAACTTTCAGCATTACTAGACCTGGGTTCTAATCTCTGTGCTGTTACTAAATGGCCATATGATCTCAAGAAGGCTATTTCCTCTTATTGGGCCTCCCTTTGCTCTTCTCTGTAATGAATATGGATCTCACCGCATGACTGAAGAATGAGCTCTCCCCCATGTGGACACTGGCAGAGCCTGGTCTCACAGGCTGGGCTCTGAGGTGGGGGCGGTGAGTCCCCTTGCCCCAGGGGGACATCTATAAGGAAGTGTTATAAGGATGGGGACTGGATTGGAATGGTAGGTCGAGACTGAGGAACAAGGGCTCTCATCTTAGCCTAACTTCTAGAGGGAGGTCAACAAGAGTGAGGGGTTTGAACCTTTGAGACTTGGTGGCCGTTGTGTAGACCTCACCTCCTGCCCACCCTGGGGCTAGTGTGGGTCTCTCGAGGTATGAGGCCTCTCTCAGAAGAATAACACCCTTGCACTTTTCATCCCTGAGAGAGAAAATCCCAGCCTAGCCCATTAGGTAAGCACAAGACCAACACCGAGTCATCTGCCTCTGGGGAGGCCAGTGGCTTGGGGTGAATGGAGGTGAGAGGGCAGGGCTTAGGTCTGTGGTAAGTTGGAGGAGAAACATTCACTCAGCACCATCTTTCCGAGCCGTTGACGCGGGGCTGGGAAAAGGAGATTCAGGGCTTTCTCTTACCTCGGAAGAGCACTGCACTGCTCTGATGGTAAGGTGATGCCATCCCGTGTCTGGCAGAAGACTTGTCTGTGTTGCACAGCTAGGTGAGGCCCGATGCAAGGCCCATTGCACTGGAAAGCAGAAAAAGGTAACATACAGCACATTAGCCAAGTCAAGGGTGGAGGCCGCCACGCTTGGGCTGCATGGGATGCAAGATCCTTGTGTAGGTCTTGTTGGAGGCTCTCAGACCATTCATCTTTCCCCTCTTTGGGCTAACTAAAAGACATTCACTGATAAGTTTTCTTTATGGGATGGTTAGCTTGCCTGTGGTCTGTGGGTATTCTGCCAGCAAATGGCTAATGGTAGTGTACAACCAGTAAGAGAAAGTCAAGCCCCTCTGAGATTAACCATATGAAAGATATTTTGGCATAATATGCTAGGAATGTGGTGGTAGACTTTAGAACTGAAGACCCCTAAATAGCTCCACCCCTTCAGAGCAGAGAGGGTAATATGGTTTATCGTTTTCTTGCTAAAGTCATCCAAATAACCAACTCCATCCTTTCTTTCCCTGGCTTCGTTTTCTGCAGGTTAAACCTAGGATGACTGAACAGAAAGCAGACTTAGGTATGCAGAGTCCCCCCTCATATTCTCTTCTGTGTGCTCATGGAGATTGTTAAACTTTCCCCAGAGTTCATGGAGCCTGACCCTGTCACAGTAAATACACTTAGCAACAATTGTCTGTGAAATACAAAAGCAGCAGGCCTTTAGCCAACATCTGCTATTTTAGTAGAACAAGAGGATAGGCATCCCATGGAGGTCACTTGAGAACAAAGGCTCTTAAGTTGGGGGTCTTTGGGTCCCTAGGGTTCCACTGGGGGTGGTGCTGGGGTGTTAATCCTTAACAGTATAAGCAAAAGTTTTGTGTTTATTGGCTTTTTTCTAGCAAGAGGTTCCCTCTAGCTTTCATCAAGTACTCAAAGGGATCCATGACCTCAAAGATTAAGAACCACTGAAAGAGCAGGATTTAAGGTAAAAGTAGCTCTCTTGGGTCAGACAGCTGTGCCCAAGGTTAGTTATTGCTCTTCTGGACTCTGAAGGGTCCAGTTTGACACTATTATTCACAAACACATGGAGGGTTGAGGTAAATGTAAAAAAAAAAAAAAAAAAAAAAAAAAAAAAAAAAAACCCCTTAACACCAATAACCGGGACTTTTTTTTTTGAGGCAGGGTCTCTTTCTGTTGCCCAGGTTGGAGTGCCGTGGCACAATCTCAGCTCACTGCAGCCTTCAACTCCTAGGCTCAAGTGATCCTCCCACCTCAGCCTCCTGAGTGGCTAAAATTTATCTCTTTAAACATATTTTAAAAAAGAACTTTTTTTCCTTTTTCTCAGATGGAGTCTCACTCTGTCGCCAGGCTGGAGTACAGTGGCACAATCTCGGCTTACTGCAACCTCTGCCTCTCAGGTACAAGTGATTATCCTGTCTCAGCCTCCCAAGTAGCTGGGACTACAGGCACATGCCATCATGCCCGGCTATTTTTTGTATTTTTAGTAGAGATAGGGTTTCACCATGTTGGTCAGGCTGGTCTTGAACTCTTGACCTCAGGTGATCTGCCTGCCTCGGCCTCCAAAAGTGCTGGGATTACAGGAGTAAGCCACTGTGCCTGGCCAAAAAATAACTTTTTATTGTGAAGCACAGTGTGCATACAGAAAACTGATTAACAGCCAGGTGTGGTGGTTGATGCCTGTGTTCCCAGCTATGCAGAAGGCTGAAGCAAGAGTATTGCTTGAGCCCAGGAATTTGAGGCTATAGTGCACCATGATCATGCCTGTGAACAGTCACTACACTCCAGCCTGGACAAAATAGTGAGACCCCATCTCTAAAAAAAAAAAAAAGTGATTAAAACATGAAGTATATCTCAGGGAGTTCTATAAAGTGAGTATAATTGACCTTTAAACAACATGGGTTTGAAATGGGCAGGTCCACTTATACATTTTTTTTTTTTTCAACCAAAGGTCTTGGGATGCGAAACCCATGTATATGGAGGGCCAACTTATTGTATATGCAGGTTCTGTGAGATTGACTGCAGGACTTGAGTTTGTGTGGATTTTGGTATATACAGGTGCTCCTTACATCAATCACCTATGGATACCAAGGGACAACTGTATAAAAGCAAAGCTAGCTGCATGGATGTCCCTACACCCTTAGAAGGAAACTGTAGTTGGTTTGACGCTCTACTGTCAACCTTGACATTCATTATAGTTTTTGAACAAGCAGCCTGACATTTTCATGTTGCAATGGGCCCCACAACTTATGTAGCTAGTCCTGTATACACGTGAAGAAATAAAATGCTGTCAGCAACTCAGGAGCCTAGTTTGTGCCTACTCTTTACTCTCTTTCCCTTCTCCACATGTAACCACTGAGACTTAACTTTTAAAACAGTTTAGTTTATGACTGTTTTTGAAATTTACATAAATGAACCATATTTCATGTTTGTTTTATATCTGGTATTTTCTTACAGTGTATTATGTACATAACTGAAGTTTGTTCATTTTCACTGATGTATAGCACTTTATTTTATGAACATACCATGATTGAATTTTCCATTCTACTTTTGATTAACACTTGGTTTCTTTTTTCTTTTTCTTTTTGTTTTGAGACAGAGTCTTGGAGTGCAGTGGTATGATCTCTGCTCACTGCAACCTCCACCTCCTGGGTTCATGCGATTCCTGACCCTCAGCCTCTCAAGTAGCTGGGACTACAGGCGCCCACCACCACACCTGGCTAACTTTTGTATTTTTCGCAGAGACAGGGTTTTGCAATGTTGGCCAGGCTGGTCTCGAATTCCTGACCTCGAGTGATCTGCCTGCTTCGGACTCCCAAAGTGTTGGGATTACAGGTATGAGCCACCATGCCTGGCCAATCCTTTTTATTTCTGTAATACTGGTAGTAATGTCTCCATTTTCATTTCTGATTTTAGGAATTTGAGTCTTCTCTCTTTTTCTTTGCCAATATAGCTAAATGTTTGTCTATTTTGGCCAACCTTTTTGAAGAATTTACTTTCGGTTTTGCTGAGTTTTCTTTACTACTCTCTAATCTTTATTATCCTCTTCTGCTAGCATTAGGTTTAGTTTGCTTGTTTTCTGTAAATTTTTAAGGTGTAAAGTTAAGTTGTTGAAGTCTTTCTTTTTTAATGTAAGCATTTACAGCCATAAATTTTTCTCTTAGCACTATTTTCTCTGTGCTCCATACATTTTGGTATGTTGTGGTTTTGTTTTCACTTGTCTAGTTTCCTTCCCTGTGGTTGGAAAAGGAACTCTGTATAAATTCATTCTTTTCAAATGTATTAAGAATTATTTTTTGGCATAACATACAGTCCTTTTTTGGATAATTTTTCATGTGCACTTGAGAAAAAACAAGTATTCTGCTATATTGGGTGGAGTCCTCTGTATGTCTGTTACTCCAATTAGTTTATAGTATTGTTCAGTTACTCTGTTTCTTTACTGATCTTTTGTTTAGTTGTCCTATCCATTGTTGAAAGTGGGTTTCTAAAGTTTCTATTATAGAACTAATTATTTCTCTCTTCAATTCTGTCAATATTTGATTAATATACTTTGGGGCTCTGATGTTTGGCGCATGCATGTTTATAATTGTTATATTTTCTTGGTATATTATCATTATGTTGTTTGATTTAGTATAGCTACCTCAGCTTTTGTTTTATATTTACATGGACTATCTTTTTCCATTCCTTCACTTTTAACCTACTTTTTTCTTTAGATCCCAAGCAAGTCTTTTGTAGACAGCATAGAGTTGAATCATGTCTTTTTTCTAACATCTACTAGGCCAATCTATGTCTTTGGGGGTTTAATTCCTTTAAAGTAATTACTGATAGGGAAGAACTTACTTTTGCCTTTTTATTATTTATTTTTATGTACATCTTATAGCTTTCCCTCATCATTCCCTCCACTTATGTTGTCTTTTGTGATTAGTTGCTTTTTCGTAGTGACAAATTTTGCTTCCTTTCTCATTCTCTTTTGGCTATACATATTTTCTTTGTTGTTATCATGGGGATTACATATAATATCCCAAAGTTATAACAATCTAATTTGATTTTTGATATCAATTTCATACAAAACTCTACATATGTACTGCTCTGTTTCCCATCCCCACTTTACATTATTGGTGTGAAAATTGTATCTATACGCTATATATTCACTAACAGATTTATAATTACTTTTTATGCATTTCTTTGAAATCTATAGAAAATAAGTGGAGCTATGAAACAAAATAATAATGGTTTTAATGCCTGCCCATCTATTTATCTTTATTGGAGAGTCTTTATATGTTCATGTGGCTTGGAGTTAACTATCTAGCATCTTTTTGTTATAACTCAAAGGACTCCATTTAACATCTCTTGTAATCAGGAATAGTGGTAACAAGCTCTCTGGAATGTCATAATTTCCCCCTTGTTTTTGAAGGAGAGTTTTGCCCGATAATTCTTGGTTGATAGTTTTTTCTTTCTGGACGTTATAATTTTTCTTTCTTTTTCTTTTTTAAATAAAGAAAAAGGGTTTATTTGGCTCATGGTCTTGCAGGTAGTATAAGAAGTATGGCGCCAGCAACTGCTTCTGGTGAGACCTCAGGAAGCTTACAATCATAGAGGAAGGCAAGAGGAGCTGGCTTGTCACAGGGTAAGAGAGGGGAGGGAGGCACCAGACTCTTTTGTTTTTGGCTGTCCGTATATTTTTACATTATCAAGTCTTTGATATTTCTTTTTTTTTTCCTTCAACTTTTAAGTTCTGGCGTACATGTGCAGGTTTGTGACATAGGTAAACGTGTGCCATGGTGGTCTGCTGCACAGACCATCCCATCACCTGGGTAGTAAGCCCAGCATCCTTCAGTTATTTGTCTTGATGCTCTGCCTTCCCCCATGTCTCCACCCATAATCTTTTTTCCCAGGTGTCTGCAGGTCTGTGGTCCTTGTGCAGATTTCACAATTAGTGGCTGCTACGTTGTCAAGATCAAAACCATGCCACATGGAGGAGGGGTGGGGCAAGGATGAATGAAAATACCAGGAAATTTCATATCATCTTAAAGATGGCTTTTTCTTTATTGGCTGTTTACTTGGTTGCTATAGAACTTGGGCGGTTTTCCAGAACACTTATAAGGTTAGTTCAGCCAGTTTCTAGTTGTTTTTTTGATGCTTCCATAAGAGAACATGGAGTTGGAGCTTCCTAATTTGCCATTTTGCTAATGTCTCTTGACTACACTGGGAATTCTTGAAGGAGTAATGTGTCCCTGGAAGCACTTATTTCCTCCATTCTCATTTGTAACTAAACCTATTGCTGGTTTGATTTCAGTGCCTACTTTTACACTGCCTACTTTTACACTGAAACTGCCATTCACAGAGTTACCAGTGACTGCCTATCAGTCAAGTTCGAATATGCACTGTATGTACAAAATAAGGCCAATGCTTATTTTGTATTTTGTTTATTCTGTTGGATGTATTTTTATACCATTGACTTCCTTCCTTCTTGATAAAGCTCCTCCACTGGTTTCTGTGAATTTTCCCACTCATTAGGTTAATCTTTTTTCCTCTTCTTCCCCCAGGTTAATTAGTGTTGTTTTCCCCAGGGTTCTGTCCTGTGCCTTTTCTTAATCTGATCCTTTCCCTCTCTCTGGGTGATACCATCTATGATTCTTAGCCACCACTTGTATACTAATGA
Organism: Macaca mulatta; assembly: GCF_049350105.2. NCBI lineage: Eukaryota > Metazoa > Chordata > Mammalia > Primates > Cercopithecidae > Macaca > Macaca mulatta. The sequence goes on from NC_133420.1 coordinate 80,296,833, forward strand.
CTTTCAAATTGATAGTGTTTAGCACAGTTCTCTTTTAAGCCCCAGACCTATATGTGCAACTACTTAATGAGCGTCTGTACTTAGATATCTCTTACTAAACATGTCCCAAACAATTCCATATAGCACGAATCCACCCTCTTTTTTCTATATTCCTATCTAGTTATTCAATTCAGACCCTCCAGTAAAATTTTGACTTCCTTCCTTTCTCTCATCCCTGATATCCAATGGCTCATGGAAGCCATGTGAATCACACTTATAAAGAGAAATGGATTCCTCTCTATTGGCACTGCTCAATACCTTCATTCTGACCACCAAAATTGCTCACCTAGATTAGGTTTCTCTTTCTGTAGTCCTCTCACTTGCCAATTTGATCACTATACTGCAGACAGCATACCTTTTTTTTTTTTTTTTTTTTTTTTAAAAAAAAAGAGGTTTTTGCTTTGTCACCCAGGCTGGAGTAGTGAAAGTGGTGTGATCACAGCTCATTGCAGCTTCAACCTCTCAAGTGATCCTTCTGCCTCAGCCTCCTGAGTAGCTGAGATTACCGGCATGAGCCATTGTGCCTGGCCAGACAGTAATCTTAAAAGTCTGATTGTGCCACTCCTTCTTAAAAATCTTTGTAGTTGCACTTACAATAAAATCCAAATTCTTTGTACAGCATACAAGACCCTTTTATGATCTTGCACCTGCTTTCCAGGCCACATTTCTATTTCTATTCTGCCACTTCATTCTCCTGCAAACACTGTGGGCTGCTTTTCCCTTCATTTCTTCACACATGCTTATAAATGGGACACATTCCCCTCCCAAGACAGGTGTCCCATAAATGTATGTTGGATTAAAAGAAGAAAGTTGAATTATTACATGAAGCCAGATTTTTGGAGCTAAGAAGGTGGTCTTAGTTTTACTTGGACTAAAATCGGCATGGTTTTCTTATACAAATGTTTTTCCTTCTGCCTGCCTTCATGAAGTCTAACACTATTCCAAAAGGAATTTTTTGTTAGAAACTATCATCACTTTCATTCTCACAGGAGTGGAGTGTGGATGTTTGAGAAGCATCTACAGTTTGAAGCACAATATCAGCAATATTACCAGCAGAGAGACATCAACAGGATTGTGAGATGAAGCATTTGTCTGCAATCTGTAATGCCTCAAGCCTTGCTACTCTTTCAAGTGAAGCCCTTGGTCTAAGAGCATTGATGTTACCAGAAGTTTTGAGAAGTTCAGCAACCCAAGTTCTACCTAAGACATACCATATTAGAATTTGCATCTTTAATAAGATTCCCAGGTGATTCACATTAAAGCTTGAAACATACTGTCCTGGAGGGTTGCAGAAAAGAGGAGGAGGGGGTGAATTTTTTTGAGGGGAAGGAATAGAGAAAAGGAGAAAGACATATGTATTTTTCTTTCTGTTAGGAAACAATCACTGGTGCACCATATGTCCCCCCTTGAGTGACCTTGATGACACAGTGCAGAAACATCTCTCATGTGTAGCCAGATCTGTTTGCTATTGTAATTTTATGAACTACCAATAAGCCTCAAGGGCCTGGAAGCAGAGCTGTCTTGAGAGGTATGTGAGCTATGAGAAGTGGGCTTTTCCAGGTAAGAGAGAGATGATATTCCCCCAGGCAAGGGGAGCTCATGCCTCTTTGATTATGAAGCATATACATTATGTCACTGGAAATAAGGAAGCGTTAGTAGAAGCTCCAGAAAGGAGTCTCCAGTTAGGCATGTTGATTGGCTAGCATTGAGCAGTAGCCTCAACTTACCTGGGACACAAATGGCTTATGAGTTGGAACGTGAACTCTATGGCCAAAAACATTTGATTTTCGTTAAAGATGGCCACAGAAAGTTGCAAGTGATTGTTTTCCAAAGGACACACCTAAGGGTGGGAGTGGAGGACATAAATGTAATAATGTATAGATGGCCAATTAGAAGATGTTTTGAATTGCTAACTGCCTAAAAACATTCAATCACATTGGTTCATAGAATTACACAAAGAATTAAAAGCCTGCTGCTCTGAGGGTGTCTCAGCTGGACAACCAACAAAAGCTATACCTGGCCAGTCAGAATGTGAAAGGAGGAGGTGGCAGTGATAACATTTCACTTCCTACTGTGGCAGCGTCCACTCCTTTAGATTTAGCTTTCAAATAACAACCTCTCTGGCTCCTCACCTGGCCCCAGCTGGAGAAGGCCCACTCCACACACAGCTGCTGGTTACAGGCCTGGGTGTCCACAGGCCGCTTGGCAACCTGGGTGCACATGTCATTGGACACAGGGGTGGAGATCCCAGAGGCTTTCAGCTTTTGACAGGTCACCCTGCGGGTCTGGACACCTCCCCCACAGCTCCGGGTACAGGCAGACCAGGAGGTCACCATCCACCTGGGGAGAGGAAGAAGTGTCAGGAGAGCCCTAAAGGGACAAGCCCTGGGGAAAAGAGATCCCCTCCCCACCCCACATCCCTGCTCTTGCCACTGATTTGGGGCCAGTACCCTTTTCACAGTATATACTTGGAAAGATAGGCTGAAAAATGACTCCTCCAAAAGATATCCATGTCAAATCCCTAGTGCCTGTGAATGTTACCTTATGTGGCAAGGTTCTTTGCAGATGTAATTATGGATTTAAGATAAGATTATCTTGGATTATCTGGTTGGGCCCTATATGCCTGCCATAACAAGTGTTCTTACAGAGAAAGGCAGAGGGAGATTACATACAGAGAAGAGGAGGAGATAATGTGACCATAAAGGCTGAAGGTGGAGTGATGTGGCCACAAGCCAAGGAACACCTGGGACCACCAGAAGCGGATTCTCTCCTAGAACCTTTGGAGGTGATATGACCCTCCGGATACCTTGATCGTGGACTTCTGGCCTTCAAAATTGTAAGAGAATCAATTTGTTGTTTTGTAACTGCAGTGTTTGTACTTCCTAAAGGAGATCCAAGGTTCTAGGGAAGTCAGATCCAAATTTGTGTCACCTCCTGACACAGAAAGTAATCTGGGCCTCACTGAAGTCAAACTTTTGTCTGGTAGTGCTCAGTGTACTTCCTGCCGCACATTTTGGTCAATCCCTCAGAAACAGGTAAAGTTCCTCCCATCTCTTGGTGTTATAGTCTATAGGTCTTATACCTCTCAGAGGGCTGCATACGTGGTAGAGATAGTTGTTCTCTGAATGTTAGGTTCCAAAAGTGGGACTGTGACAAATGGACTTTTCTCACAAAGCCAGCCTGTAAACTGGGAACACTCTGAAATCCTTGGTCCATATACAAACATGCAGGGATTCTCATTGCATGTGTGTGCCCTGTAATAATTCTCAAAGAGACGGAGACAGCTTGGGGAAATTGCAAGACTTGTTGCTCATGTAATCTAGAACAAAAAAAAAAAATCCCACTCTTTGGTTTTAGTGATTGAGAAAATTTATCTAACAAAATGGTTTAAGCAGCTACCTGGGTCACAGCAGGGTTACCCAGTTGTATCTTAAAGAGACAACCAGGGCAACACTTGTTCATGTGCAAAGAAGGATACTAAGTGTTCAAAACATCTGGCAGGCAAAGTGAACCTATGGCTACGTCCTAGCCAAGCGGCGCCACATGTGGCTTTCAGGAGAGGCATGTAGCAGGGAAGGGGAGCAAATTCCTCCTAAATCTGGATCTGTGACTTATTTAGTTTTGTGGCCACTTCCCTGCTCTTTTGCCTTGTAGAGGGATGACTGCATGCAGATTTCCAACGCACAGGAGCAGAGCCACTTAGGAAGCAGGCAAGAGGTGTTTAAAAACTCCTGGGGGCATTGAAATCCAAGAAAACACAGCCATTATTATTTCATTGGCAGAAGTAAATTAAGCTGATTGACTCTGACCATCACCAAATCAAGTCAAAAAGTTCCTGGCACCTCAGAGATCTCTTCTTCATTTTGCATAGCTTGGCAAGGGCAGTTTTCCAGCCTCTTATGTCCCTGGTGAATGTCAGGCCTGCATTTCAATCAACTTTTATTTCCAAATATACGTTTCAGCAATTTTTCAGGAGCTGGGGTGGGGGGTTTGAGAATGGAAAGGGCCGGGGTATGTTACAGTTCAGGAAGGGTATAAAAGGACATTAATCATTCCTGTGGAAACCTTCCCGTCAGCAAGTCAAACTGCTGATATTAATGAGCATGTTTCATATTTCATTGAGTCTCTCCTGGTTTCAGCTGCTCCTTAGGACTCAGCTGGCAAAACAGAAAGCAGTTGCCTAAGTATTGTATGAAAGTCCTACAGATAGGTAGTAAAGGGGCATTTGAGGGTTGAGGGCAGAGCCAAGTCCCCCCAGGCTCTGAGCACCACACCAGTGCTAACTCCAAGCCCATCTATTATCCACTTAACTACTGCTGAGGACAGAGGATGGGGTGCACAGGGGGACTCATAGCCTCTTGAAGCATGAGGAAGATGGCAGAGGCTTGGGTGTCATGCTGGGCCACACAAGGAACCCAAATGCTGAGCGTGAGGCTACTATCGGAAACAAAGATTTATTTCAACTTTAGTGAGATGCAAGCCTTTGTAGAAAAGAGGAAGATAAGATTTCCCCAACTAAACTGGAGTACTGATTAGCACGGGTGTTTAAGGTTAGACTTGGAGGGCGGGTGGAGCCCAGTAATCATTGTTTCCTCAGCCCTTCAATTGAAAAGACATTGCTTTCTCCAAACAACTCAGAGTCAGTTGATTACTGTACGATGGGTGGGGGAGTCTATGGCTTGCTAGGGCCTGGGATGCTCTTGCTCCCTGAACAGACCCTGTCAGGCACTTGGGAAACCTGGTTGACCATTAGCGGGGTGAGGAATAAACAGAGCTGAGAGAGGTGGTGTAGTCTGAGGATATTTTCAGCAGGGTGGAGAGGCCTGACAAGCCTGTGCCTAGAGGGAAGAACAGCTCCTTGGCTGGCATCTCTCCCTGCACAGTGCTACTCAAGGGCTCGCCATCGACCTTGATAAAAGTGAGGGCCCATCCTAGGGTGGGGAGGTCTGAGCCAGTGTCCGCCGCACTCACCGAGAAGGGCAGTCTCTCCGGTTGCACGCAATGGGCTGCACTGCAGGGCGAACCTTCCCTGCGCAGTGGGCAGGGTTGACCTCCGTGCTGTTCAGCAGGCACCTCAAGCGGGGCTGCTGAACCCCCCGGTTACCACAGGAGGCTGAGCAGGTTGCCAATCTGTCCACAGACCACCAGTAATCTGTCATGGGAGGAGGAGCAGAGTAGAAAAGAATATAGCTTAATTGCCCACACTCTGAATTCCTTCTGAGCAGGGCAGGGAGAGGGTGGAAGGGGTGGATTTGTGGCCTGAAGGAGAGGAGCTATTATAAATGAGGCCCCGCTCCTCGATGGGCACCATTCCCGAACTATTTGGGGAATTCACGTGGTCTCTAGGGGCCTCAGCCATGAAATGAGTACAGTGACCCTCACCTTACCCAGTTACTGTGGGGACAGGAAATAAAGTAGCTCAGTGCCTGACGTACGAAGGGTACTTAATTAATGCCATAGGTCATCTTATTTTTAAAGATATTTGCTACAGTCCTTTTCTTTCCTCATTGGTTCACCAGAAAGTGATTTTGTTTTCTACAAAGATATATAAATATAGTAAATACTTAACCATCACAGTACAGATTCGAGCTGGACTTTGCAAATGTTACCCAAAAAAGCCTATACAGAGAGTGCTTATTTACATGAGACAATGATGTCAGTAAGAAAGCCAGTTGCTTTGGGGGTCTGGGACTCACTGATAGGAAAGCTGTTAGAAATAAATATGAGGTGGCAGATTTTGAGTGCTTATTTGCAAAGTTGTGTATTACAAGTCTTGCAAATAGGCCCTGGCTTCTGGTTTTCAGCAGATACTGGCTGGCTGGCGAGAAAATGGAACATTTGTTTTCCTGTCTGAAAAGCCAAATGGTGAAGGAAGATATTTAGGAAGAAAACTTATCTGCTTAGAAAGATTTCCCTTTCTCCATCTTTTTGTGCCATTTTGGCACACAACTCTGTCCCTTCCCATTGCATCCTTCATTTTGGAATATATCACACACAGGCCACAGGTTGAACTAGCCTGCGGAAAACTCCAAAGCCTCACACAGTTTCTATAAAAAGGCCACTTTCCCCTCTTTCCCACTGATTTGGCCTCATTTACAACTCTTTCTTGGTGCAGTGAAGGCCAGGCCCCGCCCAAAGGCTTTCTGACATGCCTGTTTTCCTGGAAGGTTAATGCATGAGCCATGTGGGCTTCACAGTCTGTTCTTTGCCAGGGCCAAAGGAAAGGTGCCTGGAAAGCCCTCAGCTTATGACTAAAGCTGAAGACTCTTCAGGATGATCAGCAGGCACCAGGCCTGTCTCTCTAGGCAGGAGGCAGTAACCAAACAGGCTACTCTTCGTGTGTGTGAGATCTGTACTAGTTAAATCAGCATAAAGGAATCACATCTGACTTTGATATATAGTGGTGTTTCCATGGTCCTGAGCAACAGCAACATTATAAGCAGAAGGGCCTATTTCTGAAGGCAGCATTGGCTTTTCCAGGTTCTGCTGGGAGGGGCATGATGGCTGTTCTGAAGAGCCATGTTGACAGAAGTAGGGTCTCACTATATGGAAACATGGCACAGCTTCGGTTTTCATGCCCTGGGTACCACTGAAGATCAGAAATCACTTTGTTTTACTAGATAGTTAGATTCCCAAACGGGCTTTCTTCTTCAAGAAATTAGTCCAGTTTGCAAAGCCTGCAGGGTTTCTTACCTTGGATCACTAAAGATGCCTTCTGCATGAGTACCCCTGCCTCATTCTGAGCAAGGCAGCTGAATTCCCCTTGAGACCCACCGCTAAGGTTTGCAACTTGAAGGATCTGTCCAGCTGCCAAGATGTGATGTGTCAGTCCTGTGGCAGTGACAATTGGCTGACCACCATGAAACCAGGTGATATTAGGGACAGGGTGACCTGTGATGGGGCAGCCTAGGAGGAGAGGAAAAGAAGAAAGCCTTAGTAAAGCCATAAGGAACACATTCCTGGTGCACTGGTTTACTGTCTTTGTGGCTTTAGAAACTGTACACACAATGTGGCCTTGTCCATGGCATTTTTATTATATTTGCCATTCCTGAGTGAACAGGAGATGTTTTTATTCTCTGAATTTCTAGGAGGGTGACTATAATTCATTCAATTAAGTAAAATTATTGGATAACAAAAGTACCTATTTCTGTTTATGTCCCTATACTAACTTTAAAATAATGATACAGTTAATCTTCATTCCTTGAACAGTGTTTTCAAGATAAGTAGTTCTTAGAGTGATTTTTTTTTTCTGACAGATTCCTTCTTCAAATACAATATGTTGGGAAAAAAATACCATACTATATAGTAATAGTTAAGAAACAAACTTGAATTGGTAAAAGTATCATATTCCCTCATTTTACTTGTTATGTGATTTTTCCAGTCAAAATTGTTTTCATCAGAGACTAGGAACACAATTTCAAACCTGGATCTTTTTTTCTGCATAAGGCTTTGTCTTCTGAAGGCTTTTGCAAAGCCTGCGCTGGACATGTACAATATTATACATCTCTACAGAGCCATCAAACATATTTTGATATAATAAACTCAGATATCATCATGTTTACCTAGGACTTTGTAGTGTAGAATCAGTAAGATAAACAGGTTGCAGTTGTGAGAGAAATTCCTGGAAGGACAGGGTATTTGCTGTGTTCGCCCTTGTGCCCCAGCAACTTACAGAGAATTTATTTGGATATGTAAAACTCATTAAAGCCATCGAAAATTAAAGAATCTGAAGTTTTTTTTCCCCTCAGTTCACTTAGAAAAAATATCTGTTTGGTACCTACTGCTCTGGGGAGAGTTAAGATAAGATAATTAAGACTATCTTCCCTCTTCCAGGGAGATCCCAAGCTGGTATAAGATTTTTAGAAAACACACTCAAAACTGTAGATGCAAGGCAGGAAATGATGAGATATGAGGCACAAAGATGGTGCTATGGTCTGAGGGTTTGTGTACCCCCTAGATTCATATTGAATTCTAATCACCAAGGTGATGGTTTCAGAGGGTGGGGACTTTGGGATGTGATTCCATCACATGGGCTCTTTCCTCATGAATGAGATTAGTGTCCTCATAAAAGAGGCCCTGGAGAGCTGCCTTGGCCCTTCCACCATGTGGGACACATTGAGAAGCTGCCATCTATGAAGCAGACGGCAAGCCCTCAATTAATCTGCTGCTGCACTTATCTGGGACTTGCCAGACTCTAGAACTGTAAAAAACAATTTTCTTTTGTTTATAAGCCACTAGTTTTTATGATATGTCTGTTACATCAGCCTGACTGGACTAAGACAGGTGGCTACCCTCTGTGGATGTGTGGGTGGATGCCTATGCATCTACAGAGAGAAGGGATTTTCTAATGTTTCATTTCTTTTTTGACAGCGTCTTGCTCTGTCACCCAAGCTGGAGTGTGGTGGTGCAATCTCAGCTCACAGCAACCTCCGCCTCCCAAGTAGCTAGGATTACAGGTGTGCACCACCATGCCCAGATAATTTCTCTCTCTCTCACACACACACATATTTTTAAGTAGAGACGAGGTTTCACCATGTTGGCCAGGCTGATCTTGAACTCCTGGCCTCAAGTGACCTGCTCGCCTCAGCCTCCCAAAGTGCAAGGATTACAGATGTGAGCCACCACACCTGGTCTAATATTTCTTGTTTGTGAATCCAGGGATAGAACTGTTAAAATTTATACAAGATGGGGAATCCCTAGAAATCATCTAGTTCACCACCAGAGGAAGAAACTGAGGCCTAGAGAGGTTAGGAGACCTTCCTGAGACTGTGCAGCAGGCCTTCTACCTGACTCCTGGACTGCGTTCTTTCCCCCATACTTGCTACTTGTTCAGCTGGGCACCTTGCCACCTCCTTTGTTTCTTTGCTCACTTACTTTTTTCCCCTTCATTTTTGTTTTTCCTGAGGTAGTGAGGTAGTAGTGAGAGGGTAGGAGCAGACTATTTGGAAGGGAGGGTTCTAAAAAGATAAACCTAAAAATGGACCCCTGGAAGCTCAGTATGGGATGTAGTATTATATGATCCAATTCTTCACTCCTTCATGTATCCGCTGACTCTACCATGCAACTTGACAGTGCCCTCCCATGAGAGAGCGGTTATACTTCCCCCTTCTGGCTTTGGCCATGTGAGTTAGACAGATGTTTTTCTTTTCTGATTGTTCATTGTTATTGTAACAAGTCCACTCACAACAGCATCAAAAAGAAGAAAATACTTAGGAATAAACTTAAGCAAGGAGGCTACTATGGTTCGGATGCTGGTCTCCTCCAAAACTCATGTTGAAATTTAATTTCCATTGTAACAGTATTAAGAGGTGATCAGGCCATGAGGGCTCTCTCCTCATGGGTTGGATTAATGCCATTATAAAAGGGTGAGTTCAGCCCTTATTTGTTTCTTTGCTCTTCCACCTTTTGCCATGTGAAAACAAAGCTTTCCTCCCTTTTGGAGGATGCAAAGGAAGACTGTGAGCCAATAAATTTCTGTTCATTATAAATTACCTAGTCTCAGGCATTCTGTTGTAGCAGCACAAAATGGACTGAGAGACAAAAATCTTGAACACTGAAAGCTACAAAATACGGCTGAAAGAAATTAAAGAAGATATAAATTCATGGAAGGACATCTCATGTTTATGGATTAGGAGACTTAATACTGTTAGGATGTCAATACTACCCATAGTAATCTACCAATTCAATGCAATCCCTACCAAAATCCCAATGATATATTTTGCAAATAGAGAATCTCATGCTAAAGTTTATATGGAATATCAAAACACCCAGAATCACCAAAGAAGAACAAAGAGGATTCATAGTTCCTGATTTCAAAACTTAATACAAAGTGATAGTAATCAAAACAGTACTGTACTGGCATAAAGACAGACATAGAGACCAAAAGAACAGAATAGAGACTGGAAACAGACTTTTAAATATATGGTCAAAGACCATTCAATGGGGAAAGGATAGTCTTGCCAACAAATGGTTCTGGGAAACTGGATATCCATATGTTAAACAAATGACTTACACTAAATATAAAAATTAACTCAAAGTGGATGAAAGACCTAAACCTCAGAGTGGAAAGTACAAAACTTTTACAAAAAATCACAGGGAAAACTTTAATGACACTGGGTTTGGCAATGGTTTCTTAGATATGACACTAAAATATAGGCAACAAACAAAAAAATAAAGTAGATTTCATCAAAATTTAAATCTCTTACACATCATAAGACACTATCAAGTGAGTGAAAAAGCAACTCACAGAATGAGAGAAAATATTTGCAAAGCACAGATCTGATAAGAAATTAATATGCAGACTATATAAAAAACTCTTAAAATTTGATAACTAACAAACCACCCAGTTTGGGCAAATGCCCAGATAAGCAAAGGACTTGAGCAGACATTTCTCCAAAAGAGATACACAAATGGCCAATAAACACATGAAAAGATGCTCAATTAATCATTAGGAAAATGCAAATTAAACCCACCATGAGTTACCACTGCATACCCACCAGGATGGCTATTATTAAAAGAAACCCAAAATATAAATGTTTACAAATATGTGAAAAAATTGGAAACCTTGTGCATTGCTAGTGGGAATATAACATGGAGCAGCTGTTGTGGGAAACAGTATGGTGGTCCCTAAAAAATTAAATATAGCATTATCGTATGCTCCAGCAATTCCACTTTAGGGTATATATTCAAAAGAATTGAAAACAGGAACTTTAAAAGATATTTGTACACCTATGTTCATAGCAGCATTATTCATAATACCCAAAAGATTTAAACAACCCAAATATCCAACAATAGATGGGTAGATAAACAAAATGTGGTATATATATATATGATGGAATATTATACAGCCTTAAGGAATGACATTCTGACATACACTACAACATGGATGAGCCTTGAAAACATTATACTAAGTGAAGGAAGTCAGATATAAAAGGACAGATACTGTATGATTCCATTTATATGAGGTACCTAGAACAGCCAAATTCATAGAAACAGAAAGTGGAACAGTGGCTACCAGAGGCTGGGAGAAGGGAGGGAGGGGGAGTGCAGAGTTTTAGTTGATGAAAAAATTCTGGAGGCAGTGGTGATAGCTGTACAACAAGGTAGATGTATGCAATGGCATCAGGCTGTGCACTTAAAGAGTTGAAATGGTAAATTTTATGTATCTCTTACCACAATAAAAAACTGAGGCAGAGATGCTAATGTAACAGTTCCAAACCTAGACCTCAAGAGATCTTGGGAGATTTTGCTTGTGCTGTTGTGCCTTTGCCATTATATTAGAAAGTCATGCCAGGACTGGCCTGATGATCCCAAGAGGAAGACAAGAGAAATGCGGAGAACAGTCAAGTCACTCCAGCCAAACCCAGCTTAGATCAGCTGAACTAAGTAAGATCAGTAAGAATAATTGATTGTTGTTTTAAGTCACCAAGTTTGGGCTTTTTAAAATGCAGCATGTGTATGTGTGAGGTGATAGCTAACTGATACATTTAGGGAGAGGTATCTTCCAGCTTTTCAACTTGGCCAGTGGATTGAAGGCCTGGAATAGGACAGAGCTGCTGCTTGTGTACTGACCCAGCTCTTGCCTGACCTGTATCCTCTTTTTTTTTTTTTCTTTTTTTTGAGGCAGGATCTCATTTTGTTGCTCAGGTTGGAGTGCAATGGTGCAATCATAGCTCACTGCAATCTTGAACTCCTGGGCTCAAGTGATCCTCCCACCTCAGCCTCCCAAATAGCTAGGACTACAGGCATATGCCACCATGCACAGCTAATTAATAATTTTTTTTTAGTAGAGATGGAGTCTTGCTATGTTGCCCATACTGGTTTTGAACTCCTGGCCTCAAGTGATCCTCCCTCCTCAGCTTCCCAAAGTGCTGGAATTACAGGTGTGAGTCACCTTGCCTGGCCTTGTATCACCTTACTCAAGGTACTTAGGAGAATGAGGCTCACCACAAGCACAAGCTCCTGGTGGCATCTAGGCATCTACATGCCACGAGGTCCATAGTGGTGTCACCACACTCCTGTTCTGAAATGAGGGTAGAAATGACCTTGGGGAGAGAAATCAGTCCACTGGGGATCTCCTGGGATCACAACACCTATACTCTCCAACCCCAAATGTAGCCTGGAGTAAAATGCTGGTTTCATTTTCCAATAAAAGCCAGGAAAACTATATGTGTATGAAGGTAAATATACTTTTAAAAGTGCAGCTAAAACAAATAAAGCTTTTTAGCCTGACTGAAATAGGCAAATGCATGTCTCCCTATCACATCTACTTTGAAGGAAAAAAAAAAGGCCATATGCTATCAAGATGCTGGCTCCATGAATCCTGTTTGGTCAGCCCTGGTGAGGCTGAGGAGATTTAAGTTGATAAATATGAACCTTACTATTCCTAAGCACACAGAAGACATTTGGCCAAGGAATCTTTCATATTTTCTCCTAGTTCTCATTTTCCCAACTGCCTTAGGATTTTCTGAGAGAGTATTTAGGCAGAAAAAGGAGTGGTAGCAGCCCCTAGGTTGGTCTCTATGGCTGAAGAAGTTACTTATCTGGGAGCCAGAAACCTTAGTCAGCTAAATAAGAGGAATATTTGCAGAAAAATTACATCCAAATTCCTCCCTCCTTCTTGGAATCAGAGGCCATAGTGAGTAGCCAGGAAATCTCTCTTGGCCCATCTGAGCCTTGGGTCTTGGTCATGTTCCCAGGGCCTCCCAGCCTGCTGTTCCTCGTGCAGATGAGAATAGGGTAGAGATGTTTCCAAGGGCAGGCCTGCCATGGATGTGGAGTTCTTGGAACTCAAGACCCAGGAGAAGCAGCAACTAAGAGGTCTTTGAGAGGCTGCCTTCATAGTATAGGCAAACCTCATTTTATTGTGCTTTGCTTTATTGCGCTTCATAGATCCTGCATTTGTTACAAATGGAAGGTTTGTGGCAACCCTGTGCTGAGCAAATCTATTGGTGTGATTTTCTAACAGCATGTGCATACTTTATGTCTCTGTGTCAGATTTTCAAAACTTTTCATTATGATCTGTTATGGTTATCAGTGATCTTTGATGTTACTATTGTAGTTGTTTTGGGGTGCCATGAACCATGCTTATATAAAAAGATGAACTTAATTGATAAATGTCTGTATTCTGACTGCTCAACTGCATGGCTATTTGCCCATCTTGCTCCCTCTCCTGGGGCCGCCTTCCTATCCCCCGAGATGCAGCAATATTAAACTTAGGCTAATTAATAACCCTACAGTGGCATCTAAGTGTTCAAGACAAAGAAAAAGTTGTACATCTTTCACTTTAAATCAGAAACTAGAAATGATTAAGTCTAGTGGGGAAGGTATGTCAAAAGTCAAGACAGGTCTCTTGTGCTAAACAGCCAAGTTATGAATGCAAAGAAAAAGCTCTTGAAGAACATTATTAGAGCTACACCAGTGAACACAATAAATTGATAAGAAGTAAAATAGTCTTGTTGCTGATATGAAGAAAGTTTTAGTGGTCTGGTTAGAAGATCAAACCAGCTACAACATTCCCTTAAGCTAGTGCCTAATCCAGAGCAAGCCCTAGCTCTCTTCAATTCTATGAAGGCTGAGAGACGTGAGGAAGCTGCAGAGGAAAAGTTGGAAGCTAGCAGAGGTTGGTTCATAAGGTTTTAGGAAAGAAACAGTCTCTCTTACATAAAAGTACAAGTTAAAGCAGCAAGTGCTGACGTAGAAGCTGCAGCAAGTTATCCAGAAAATCTAGCTGAGATCACTGATGAAGGTGGCTACGTTAAACACAAGAGATTTTCAGTGTAGATGAAACAATCTTCTATTGGAAGAAGAAGACATCTAGGACTTTGATAGTCAGAGAGAAGTCAATACTTGACTTCAGAACTTCAAAGGTCAGGCTGACTCTCTTGTTAGGGGATAATGCAGCTGGTGACTTTAAGGTGAAGCCAATGGTCATCTCTAGTTCTAACAATCCTAGGTCCCTTAAGAATTACGCTCCATCTAGTCTGCCTGTGCTCTATAAATGCAACAACAAAGCTTGGATGACAGCACATCTATTTATAGCATGGTTTAAAGAAGATTTTAAGATCACTCTTTTGTTAGCTACTGCTCAGAGAAGAAGACTTCTTTCAAAATATTACTGGTTACTGACAACACACCTATCCACCCAAGACCTCTGATGGAGATGTACAAGGAGATTCTTATTTTCATTTCTGCAAACATAACATCCATTCTGCAGTCCATGGATCAAGGAGTAATTTCAACTTTTAAGTCTTACTCTTTAAGAAACAAATTTCATAATGCTATAGCTGCCATGGATAGTAATTTCTCAAATGCATCTGGGAAAAGTAAATAGAAAATGTTCTGGAAAGGATTTATTCCAGATGCCATTGAGGACATTCATGATTCATGGGAGGAGGTCAAAATACCAACATGAACAGGAACTTGGAAGAGGCTGATTCCGACCCCCATGGATGACTTTGAGGGGTTCAAAACTTCAGTGTTGAGGAAGTCACTGCAGATGTGGTAGAAATAACAAGAGAACTAGAATGAGAAGTAAAGCCTGAAGATGTGACTGAATTGCTGCAATGTCATAATAAAACTTGAATGGATGAGCAAAGAAAGTAGTTTCTTGAGATGGAATCTACTCTTGGTGAAGTTGCTGTGAACAATGTTGAAATGATGACAAAGGATTTAGAATATTATATAAACTTAATAAAGCAGTGGCAGGGTTTGAGAGGATTGATACCAATTTTGAAAAAAGTTCAACTGAGTAAAATGTTATCAAACAGCATCACATGCTACAGAGGACTCTTTCATGAGATGAATCAATCGATGCAGCAAACTTCATTGTTTAAATGAAGTTTTAAAAACTGCCAGAATCATTCCAATATTCAGCAGCCATCAACATGAAGGCAAGACCCTCCATGAGCAAAAGATTAGACTTGCTTAAGGCTAATTGTTAGCATTTTTTAGCAATAAAGTATTTTTAAATTAAGGCATGTATGTGTTTTAAATGTATTGGTGTTGCATACTTAGTGGATTACAATGTAGTGTAAACATAACTTTTATATGCACTGGGAAACAAAAAATATTGTGTGACTCACTTTATTGCAGTATTTGCTTTATTGCAGTGGTCTGTAACTGAACCCAAAGTATCTTGAGGGTGTAACTGTAAAGCCTCTGAAACTTATCAGGGCTAAGATCAGTTTTGTGGAAAATTTTTTTGAAAATAGTGGTTTTGTTACTGTGAAAGTTAGTTACATAGATTCATGACTCTGAAGGAAAACTCTGGATTCAATAGGGTTCTCTGGCCTCAGTTTTCTAATTTGTAAGTGAGAATATTTGATGATTTTAAAGGTTCATTTATGTTCCAATGAAATAACCTTTAAGGTGCTTTTAGGTTCCCAGATTTCTTAACATCATCTCAAACTCATTCTCACCCCTCTTCTCTCTCCCCCAAAGCCAACTGCCAGGGCAAAGTGGACCGATTTAAATCTACATTGCTTGGGTTGACATATAGTGAAATGGAACTAAGCCAATGAAGGGGCTCATGGAAAAAATGTCATATATAAGGTAATTTAGGGTTTTCAACCTGGCAGTGCAGCTGGTTCCATTGTCAGTAGTTGGTCCTAGTTTGCAATTTGCTTTATCCCACACTTCAGAAGTTGCCTTATTGTGCCCTCTCAGAGATCCCAGCAGCAACTGTCACCTCCCCTTCCATGCAGAGCTCTGAGTCCAAGCTCCTTGTGGCCTCTCCTCCAAGCTTCTAAATTCTAATAATCCTGAGGGAAAAAAATGGCAGATAGGAGACAGAACTAACTTGCAGCTTCCACTCAGATGTACAGAGCAGCATGTGAAGACTCACATTGTGAATTTTTGCTCCAAGAACTACCACAGGAACATACCGGGAAAGGCCAGAGAATCCACAGACCCTTTCAAGGAAACTGCTTGCCACTGCAGGTGCCATGAGACAGCCAGAAAACTGGGAGTGCCCAAAGTGTGAGAGGGTGAAAATCTGCCCCCAAATGCACATCCTCACTGGGGAGCCTAGATCACAGAAGAAGGATTTGGCCTTACCTGGAGCTGAGATTAATTTAGAGAGCTGAGGAAAATGTAGGGTTAGAAGAAGTAGTGAGAAGACCCCTGTTGGCTCTCAGTTCCTGGGGAAGCCATTTCTGACTTTGTCTTACAGGGGTCCTTGGAGAGGGCTGCCAGTGGAACTGGGGAAAGACCACAGGGAGAAGGAAATTTCCAAATGAACTTTGTACAATTTTGACTGGATGTGAAGTTTCCTGGACAGAATCTTGGGGAGTGGGGTTAACAGGGAATGCAGATATGAGCACAGAAGCCACGGCAGTTGGGGAGGTGTGAAACCTAAAAGTGCTGCTTGCTTTCTCAGCTGGGAGGCTTGTAGCCTGGGCCAAGTTCTCAGCCCGACTCACCAGCTGCCTGCAAATAAACTTGGTGCTGTTGGTGGGAGTGAGACTGGCCTTTCGGGCTGCATGGGAGCTGGGTGAAGCCTGTCACTGCCAGCTTTCCCCATTTTCCTGGCAACTTGTATGACATGGCAGAGGCAGCCATAATCCCCCTGGGAATGTAACTTCATTGGCCTGAGAACTACACCCTATCCGCTACAGCAGTCCCAGCAAGCCCTGCCCAAGGAGAGTCTCAGCTCAGACACGTCTAACCCTGCCCCACCTGATGGTCTTTCTCTACCCGCCCTGGTAGCTGAAGACAACGGATATAATCTCTTGGAAGATCTGTGGTCCTGCCCACTGCCCTGAGAGACCCCAATATTTATCCAGGTGACCCTAGGGCAAGCTTATATACTCCCTATACTACCATAGCTGATTGATGCTCTCTTGAAAGTGCCACCTGCTGACTGGAGGCCAACGAACATAAAACCAGCATACTAAACAAAACTACAACCAAGGACTCACAGAATCCACTTCACTCCCCTGCTACTGCCACCAGAGCAGGTGCTGGTATTCAGGGCTGAGAGACCTGAAGACAAATCACATCACAAGACTCTTTACATACTCTCCTCAGTACCAGCCAGAAGCCCAGTAGCTCCACTGAATGGCTAGACCCAGAAGAGAAATAACTATCACTGCAGTTCAGCTCTTAGAAAGCCACATCTCTAGGGGAAGTGGGAGAGCACCACATCAAGGGAGCACCATGTGGGACAAAAGAATCTGAACAGCAGCCCTTGAGCCCCAGATCTTCCCTCTGACATAGTCTACCCAAATGAAAAGGAACCAGAAAAACAATCCTGGTATTATGACAAAACACTCCCAAAAGATCATACTAGCTCACCAGGAATGGCTGCAAATCCAGAAGAAATCTCTGAATTGCCAGAAAAAGAATTCAGAACGTTAATTATTAAGTTACTCAGGAAGGCACCAGAGAAGGGGAATACCAACTTCGAGAAATCCAAAAAATGATACAGGATATGGATGGAAAAATCTCCAGAGAAATAGATAGCATAAATTAAAAACAATAATAACTTCTGGAAATGAAGGACACAGAGAAATGCAAAATACACAGGAAAGTCTCAACAGAATAAAACAAGTAGAAGAAAGAACTTCAGAACTTGAAGACAGGTTTTTTGAATTAACCCAATCTGACAAAGACAAAGAAAACAAGATTAAAATGAATGAATAAAGATGTCAAGAAGTTTGGCATTATGTTAAAAGATAAAACCTAAGAATAATTGATGTTCCCAAGGAAGAAGAGATATCTAAATGTTTGGAAAACATATTTGAGGGAATAATCAAGGAAAACTTCCCTGACCTTGCTAGACATCTAGACATCCAAATAGAAGAAGCTCAAAGAACATCCAGGAAATTCATTGCAAAAAGATCATCATCTAGGCACATAGTCAGCTGATTATCTGAAGTCAAGACAAAGGAAATAATCTAAAGAGCTACAAGCCAAAAGTAACAGATAATCTATACAGGAAAACCTACCTGATTAACAGCAGATTTCTCAGCAGAAACCCTACAAGCTAGAAGTGATTGTGGTCCTATCTTTAGCTTCCTTAAACAAAACTATTATCAGCCAAGAATTTTGTATCCAGCAAAACTAAGCATCATACATGAAGGAAAGATAGTCTTTTTCAGACAAACATGCTGAGAGAATTTGCCGCTACCAAGTCAGCACTACAAGAACTGCTAAAAGGTGCTCTAAATCTTGAAACAAATCCTCAAAATACACCAGAATAGAACTTCGTAAAGCATAAATCTCATAGGACCTATAAAGCAATAATACACACACACACACACACGCACACACACACACGTATTTAGGCAACAACTAGCACAATGAATAGAATAGTACCACACCTCTCAATACTAATGTTGAATATAAATGGCTTAAATGCTCCACTTAAAAGATGGAGAATGGAGGAATGAGTAAGAATTCACCAACCAAGCACCTGCTGTCTTTAAGGGACTCACCTAACACATAAGGACTGACATAAACTTAAGGAAAAGGGTAGAAAAAGATTTTCCATGCAAATGAACACCAAAAACAAGCAGGAGTAGTTATTCTTATACCAGACAAAACAGACTTTAAAGCAACAGCAGTTAAAAAGACCAAGAGAGACATATATAATTACAAAAGGACTAGTCTAACAGGAAAATATCACAAGCCTAACTATGCACGTAATACCGGAGCTCCCAAATTTATAAAACAATCATTACCAGACCTAAGAAATGAGATAGACGGCAACACAATAATTGTGGAGACTTCAATAATCCACTGAGAGTACTAGACAGGTCATCAAGACAGTCAACAAAGAAACAATAAACTTAAACTCTAACCTAGAACAAACGGATTTAACAGATATTTGTAGAATATTCTACCCAACAACTGTAGAATATACACTGTGTTCATCAGCACATGGAACATTCTCCAAGATAGTCTATATTATAGGCCATAAAACAAGTCTCAGTAAATTTAAGAAAATCAAAATGATATCAAGTACTCTCTCAGACCACAGTGGAATAAAATTGGAAATCAACTCCAAAAGGAACCTTCAAAACCATGCAAATACATGGAAATTAAATAACCTGCTTCTGAATGATTGTTGTATCAACAATGAAATCAAGACAGAAATTAAAAAATTATTTGAATTGAATAATGATAGTGACACAATCTATCAAAACCTCTGTGATACAGCAAAGGTGGTGCTAAGAGGAAAGTTCCCAGCCTTGAATGTCTACATCAAAAAGTCTGAAAGACCAGAAATAGACGATCTTTAAGGTTACACCTCAAGGAATCTGAGAAACAAGAACAAACCAAACTCAAACCCAGAAGAAGAAAGGAAATAATAAAGATGAGAACAGAACTAAATGAAATTGATACAAAAAAATAGATAAATGAAACAAAAACCTGGTTCTTTAAAAAGATCAAACAAAACTGATAGACCATTAGTGAGTTAACCAAGAAGAGAGAAGATTCAAGTAAGCTCAATTAGAAACAAAATGGGAGATGTTACAGCTGATACAAAAGATCATTCAAGGCTACTATGAACACCTTTACATGCACAAACTAGAAAACCTAGAGGAGATGGATAAATTCCTGGAAATATACAACCCTCCTAGATTAAACCAGGAAAAAATAGAAACTCTGAACAGACCAACAACAAGCACTGAGATTGGAATGGTAATAAAAAAAACTGCCAACAAAAAAAGTCTAGGACCAGATGGATCCACAGCTGAATTCTATCAGACATCCAAAGAAGAGTTAGTACCAATCTTACTGAAACTATTCCAAAAAATAGAGAAAGAGGGAGTCCTCCCTAAATCATTCTATTAAGCCAGTATCATCCTAATACCAAAACCAGGAAAGGACATAAAGAAAACTACAGACCAGTATCCCTGATGAACACCAATGTAAAAATCCTCAACAAAATACTAGCTAACCAAATCCAACAGCATATCAAAAAGATAATCCACCTTGATCAATTGGGTTTCATACCAGGGATGCAGGGATGGTTTAATATCTGCAAGTCAATAAATGTGATACACCACATAAATAAAAAATCACATGATCATTTCAATTGATGCAGAAAAAGCACCTGACAAAATCCAGCATTGCTTTATGATTAGAACGCTCAGCAAAATTGGCATAGAAGGGATGTACCTTAAGGTAATAAAAGCCATCTATAACAAATCCACAACCAACACTATACTGAATGGGGAAAAGATTTCCCTGAGAACCAGAACAAGATAAGGATGCCCACTTTTACCACTTCTCTTCAACATAGTACTTGAAGTCCTAGCCAGAGCAATTAGACAAGAGAAAGAAAGAAAGGACATCCAAATTGGTAAAGAGGAAGTAAAACTGTTGCTGTTCACCAATGATATAATCGTTTACCATAGAAAACCCTATGGCCAGGCGCAGTGGCTCATGCCCATAATCCCAGCACTTTGGGGGACAGAGGTGGGTGGATCACGAGGTCAGGAGTTCAAGACCAGCCTGGCCAAGATGGTGAAACCCCATCTCTACTAAAAATACAATTAGCCTGGCATGGTGGCAGGCGCCTGTAGTCCCAGTTACTCAGGAGGCTGAGGCAGAGAATTGCTTGAACCCGGGAAGCAGAAGTTGCAGTAAGCCGAGATCACACCACTGCACTCCACCTGGGTGACAGAGCAAGACTCCGTCTAAAAAAAAAAAAAAAAGATGTATGTATTTCAATGTATATACATTTTACCTAAAAGAATAATTGAGTAGGGATGGAGTGGGGCATGGGTGAAAGTACAAATGAAATAAGAATGGCAGAAGGTGGTGATGAGGGCATGGGGGTTCTCTATATACCATTAGGTTTATTTTGTATGTATGTGAAATTACCCATAATGAAAAGAAAAACACGTTTGCACTGTTTAAATCATCAGGAATGACTCTGTGTTTACACAATTGCTTTTACATACTTTGCCTATTCAGCTCTATACCTTTTCTAGAAAGTTTTAACAAGTTTAAAACAATTGGTGCACCAGCCTATTTAAAAATATTTCCCCAAATATTTTATAATCTGTCAAAATTAAAAATTCCTGCTGGTAGGTTCACTTTTATTCATGCAGCTCTGTTGCACTCGGAGATGACTTTCATTTGTGCTCAACACCTTTGCTTCTGACAACTTTAGATTGGTTGCTGTGGGTGGCCGAATCTGCTAGTCCCTTCATATCTGTCCTCCTCTTATAGGAAAAGAACCTCTGAACTTGAGGTACATAGTTTCTTGGAATAGAGATTTTTCCAACTTTCCCTTGCAAGAAAGTGTGCAGCATGTGGTTACATTCAGTAGAGAGAGAGAGGGCTGTGCACACGTCCTGAAACTTATCTTTAAAAGGATTTGTTCCTCTTGCCCCTTCCTCTATCCTGCTGTTGAGAACACGTACACACAGCAAGCCATCCTGGCCTAGGTGGATAAGGGCAACACCCCAGAGATGTCAGAGCAAGAGGAGATTAAAGACATTTTGCCTTGGTCTCTAGAGGATATGGTGTCAGACCAGGCCTGGAACATCTTCCTCTGGACCGTTACTTGAAACTGGAATATACTTCTGCCTTCTTTAAGCTACTGTTGCTGGGGGTCTTTGTTAAAAGCTGCTGAATGTATATCCTAACTACAGCAATCCTAACATACCCTCTCATTCCTCAGGCAATGTCCCTCTGCTGTAGAGGTGACTGTAGTTCCCTTCGCATCGGGACACTGACCACAGGGAATGTACTTCTAATAAGCATGACTGTTCATCTTGAATTGAAAACCCTTTTAGGAAAGTCCACTTTCAACAGTAAAGGAAAAGATCAAAATAAACTAATTATAACCAAGGTAAATGAACAAAATTGCCAGCCATCTGCCTTTTCTGTCAATCTGTTTTTTCAAGGCCTTTAACTGAATACATAGCTTATTTTATAAAAACTTTGTGTTCAGAATTGGTATTCTCAGCACATGCAGTACAGGCCCCTGTGCTTTTATGTACGTATTTATGGGTATGTCTCTGTGTGTATACAGTGCTCTCTTTGGATTGCCAGCAGCGACAGGCAAAATAAGGAATTTAACATGAATCCCCACTGTGTATGTTCCCACGGAATAATTATCCATATTTCACTGCTAATGAGAAAACCTGGCTTGTAACAGGTTCCTTTCTGTCACGGACATTTCTCATTTGTTAAAATAAATGAAGTGCCCGTCATTTTTGTTTTGTTTTGTTTTTTTAAGGCAAGCAATCTCTGCGTGCCATTTACAAGGACACCAAAAAACACG
This sequence comes from Macaca mulatta, assembly GCF_049350105.2. Lineage (NCBI taxonomy): Eukaryota > Metazoa > Chordata > Mammalia > Primates > Cercopithecidae > Macaca > Macaca mulatta. The sequence goes on from NC_133420.1 coordinate 80,319,118, forward strand.
TGCTAATAATGTATTCCACGCCTCCGAGAGGCCAAATAATAAATCATTCCCACCCCTCCCTTTTCCTTCAGCGAAGAAGTTCACAGTGTTTAAGGCAGGGGGCGAGCATCTGTCTTTTCTGTTTCCCTCCCAGCTACATATATGCGGAGCATTTCCACCCCAGGGAAGAGGCCATCAGCAGGCAGTGACAGTGCTCTCTCCTCCCCAGGCCTCAGCTATTAAAGCGCTTGGGTTAGTGAGGTGGCTGAGGAGGATGCAGCACGTGGGAAGGCTGCTTAGCTAACGAGAGTTCTGGCAGCAGAAGGCCTCTCTCTATCAAACCTTCTTAACCAGTGAAAGAAAATATTGTCTTTAGGCCCCATTCCCAGGCCTAAAGTGGTTCTAAACTGAGCCAAAGCCAGGTGTGATTCACATATGTGGAAGGTTTCCTCTCCCTAGTTTCATCTAGTTTTAAAAAAATATCTGGAAAGAAAAGTTTAGAATGGGACAGATGTACCCAATAAGAAAACTAAATTATACATGAAGTTGCCCCCTTTTAAAAATGTGTGATTGATTTTTTTTTTTTAAATCTTAAACGCCAGAAAAGACATCTCTCTGAATGGGTCTGACATCCCCAAGTACAGATAAGAAATAGGGAAAAGGAAGCACTAAAGACCAGGGAGTTCCCCTCATTATTTGCTCCAACTATGACAGAATCAATGGCCTCCAGCAAGGACAGGGCATCGGTCCAGATGTAACCTATAATGTGCCACCAGTTGACATCCTTGCTTTTGTCCACTTGACTTCACTGACTTTCTGCATGTTTGTCTCTTGATTTTACATTGGCTTCTGTGACTAAACAGCCTGACTCAGGGAAACAGCCTTACTCAGGGAAACAGCCTGAGTTGGACAGGTGAGAAGGAAATTGGGGTAGAAAACTGGGAGCCCTGGCAGCCCTGGCTTCACTTCCTTGCACCCCCAGCAGAAGATGCTAACTTTAAAATTCACAGCATAAGGTTGCCTTTGTGGCACTTGTCTCTAAAGAAGCTCTGAATTCACAATACAAGGGTCATTATATAGTGGATTTTTGTTGATTCAAAGGTCTGAAAATCACCAAGATTTTTGGCAAATGGCTTAATTTGTGGGCTTCCTTGTAGGATAGATCAAACCAGCTCAGGCATTCATTAGCTGCCAGTCACTTTGAGTGAGCCACACAGCCAAAGATCATTTTGATGCATTCTTAGCCTTAATGAGCAGAAGCAAAAGAGTTCTGAGTGCACGTTTTTTCTCCTCTCTCCACTCTCTGGCAAAACAGCTCAGAAGAAAGCACCTGAGCTTGATAAACTGATTGCACAGAGTAAAAGGTGTAAATGGACTGAACCCAGTTCATGACGAAGAATGGTCTGAAAATAAGAATATACAATCTAAAAGAGGAGAAGAAAAAGTAGTACTCTGGGAATTTTCACTTATTTAACTGCTTTCTAAAGGAAAAGAAAGCTGTGGCTGATTAGGACATGCTGTGTAAAAGTATGAAAGATGTGGCATTATTACTTCATGAACTGGCTCTAGGCCTGTCAGCATTTTCATTACAATCCTCTATTTTTCACAGAGTTAAACTTACTATAAAAATGATGTGTGTCGGGATGAAACTTGGCACTTGGTGTAGTCAGTCTGGGAGTCCTTTCCTTAATTTAATTTTCCAAAACTGGAAAACACTCAGTCCTGTAAATTTTATAGAGGGATCTCCATTTTGCTTATGGTATATGGTATGTACGGGCCTCACTCTAAGGCCATGGGGTGACGGAGCAAAAGTAGGGAAGTCGTTTCTGTGCCTTTTCTGGCTCCTTCCATTTCTGGTTTGGCATTCTCTTGGGTGGCAGAGATGGTCGCTAAAGAGCTTAGAACGAGTGGGAGCTGGCACCAAGCAGCCGGCCGAGAGGAATGATTAATTCATATTGGAAAAACGCAGTTACTCATTCCCATTTGTCAGCTGGACCCTAGAAGGCTGTGGGAGAAGACAAGCAACTTTAATTTTCACTCCGATTTCTGGGACCTCCCAATGAGCTGGTCAAATAACTGGGCCAAGATGATTCCCATGTACATTTGCCCAAAGAAAACTAACTTAAAGACGTTCCTGGAAAAATAAAACTATCCAAGCCGATTTTCCATTCCTCAAATGTCTCTTCACCCCTAGTGTAAAGCTTTGGGTTTCCATTGGCAGGGGGTATGCTAATGTCTCCCGTGAGCCTGGGCATCTGGTAGAAGAACTTTATATCTTTCTCAGCATGAAAAGTAGCTCCATCCAGATTTATGACTTGATTAAGGCCTTGCCTTTTCCAAAATGATTGGGTTACTATGTGGCTACTACCCTCACTAATACCCTAGGACTTGGTTATCCTCTTACAGGTGAAGAAGATGAGATGCCTGCTTCTGATACATATGCACACACAACTATGAAAATGTGATTGTACTGTAAGATAAGAGTTTGGCCGTGTTAAACAACATGCTTCTCCAGGATTGGGCCACCTCTAGGGGGCAGCAGGCAGGCAGGCAGGCTCTAGGAAATCAGTCCAATATTAAAAATTCACAGGAGTGTTGATCGGAATTGAACCTATCTCACATGGATAATACACAGAGTTCCCATATGTCCTTCTTTGCCAGTAGGCTCTTGGCATAAAATATACCTTTTAAGAACACATTTGCATTTTTTAAGAAGTTTCACCTTTCTGGGTTTATAAGTCCCTGGTTGACTCTACCCTCAGGCTGCTGGCAGGTGCCACCTGGCCTGCAGGAGGGAAGACCAGGATGACCCTGGGAAGGCCTGGATGCACGCTGCCTGGAGCTGAGGAAGTAATTTCAGTCCACAGATGAGATGGCCTTTTAATGAACTCTAGAATGTGGATCATACTTGGGTCATACCATACTTTTGAGGAGAGTCCTAGGTCAGAAATTCCCCTCTCTGTATATACTTATCCATTACGCTCACCAAGATTAGATTCTGTAAGGAATGAAATGATGTTTCACATTTGGTCTGAAATAGGACATTATTTTAGGACTTTCAGGGAAGCGCTCCATAATCAAGGTGCTATTGCTCTGAGAAGAAAACAGCGGTTTCAGAGGAAAACCCGTGGACTCTAAGAATATTCTCTTCTCTTGAGTGATATAGCTGTTCTCAGCCCCTCACTCCAGCCAATGGAAAGGCAAGCTAGAAAATATACAGATCAGCTTGGAGGAAAAACAAAAGCCAGCAGCAGCTCTGAGCCAGCATGCCTTAGGAACTCAGGCTAAGTTTGGCTCTGATTTTGGGTGAGAGCCTTTGCAAAAGAAATAACGCCCCCCACCCCAACACAAAAAAAGAACCTTCACTCACAGCCCTGTCTACATCCCATTTCATTTCTCTTCCGCTGAACCAAAGCCACAGCACAGCAGTGGATATGAAGAATGGCTAATATTCCTAGCAGGTATCCCAGGCGGCCTCACTGGGCACAGCACAGGGTTCAGCGGCAAGCCACAGGAAGGAGCCACTGCTGACTAGGAATTCCACGGTGAGCAGTGGGGGCGGAGCTACCGGGGGAATGCGAAGACCTTTCCTGGATTTATTATTCCCACATAAGTCTCCTGGGTCTTGAGGCTCCAGAAACTTCTCAACAAAGGAAAGAAAATAACAAACAATGTGAGGGAAGGAAGAAAGGGGAGAGTTAAGTGGTGAGCTGAAGTAGGGATGAGAGCCATGGCAAGGGAGGAAGAACAGGAGTAAGGACAGAGGTGTCTGAAAGGGTCTGGCTGGCTCTCTCCTGGGATAAGAATATGCTCTGGCAGGTGATGTCTGGCCTTTGGCAGCCAAACCCAAAGAGCAAATGGTTTTGCAAGGACCCATAAATAGATAGGTCCTATAAAGAAACATCAGAAATCCATCCACAGCCCTTACTGGAAATGTCACAGCATCATTGTGATGGGCACCTGAAGGGCAGACAGTTGACCAAATGCCTGCTATTTGTCTTGCAACCTACATTTCTAGTATTGATTTGTTTTGGCTCCTAATCTTCTTTGGGTGTGGTTCTCAATTTGCCTTGGATTTATATACTCCAGAGATTCCTGTGGAGCATTTAGTGGACTCTCTGATGGCTTAAGGAAGAAGTGGCCTGGTTCAGATCCCTGGGTCCAATTCTGACCTTTCCGAGATGCATTTGGATTTAGGAGCCCTAAAACCAGTGCAGTCTCCTTAGGCAACCTGGGATTCAGGCCAATTTAGACTTGGATGAGGCAGAGCACATGCTGTTCTGCTGGGAATGGATAACTTGATTGAATCAGTTCTTTTTGGGCTTCCCTATTTTCCATAGCACTCACATTGCATGAAAGTGGAGGGTCTAGAATGGGAAATGCATATTAAAAGAGGGATGTGTATATGATCTCTGTATAACGAGGGATGTGTATGTGATCTCTATATAACGAATGGAAGTGAGAACGAAAGTTTCCACAGAGCTTCTCAAAGGCATTCCAAGGACAGCAGATTTGAAAGCCTAAATCCAGGCTTGGACAGAGCAAGTACGCTTACTATGGGACAGAAATTATGCCTGTTACCCAGTACCATTACTGGGCACCTATATTCTGTTTTAAAATGTACAATTAGCCTTTCATTAGAGTTTGCTCTTAGATCTTTCTAAAGACCAAAGCTGAGAAACCCCAGAATATAGAGAAGGAAAACCAACCTTTTCCTACAGTAATGAGGTTTTTCCCCCTTAACATATGTTTTTGGAATATGATGGTGGGGGTGGGAATTGGGAATGAACAGTGTTTACAACAAGGTGTTTACATATTGCTATCTGACTCTTCACTCTTGTCAAAAAATTATTACAAAGTAGTCAAAGATGTTCGTCATTGTTGGTAAGAAGGCCAGAGCAGGAGTTGGCAAACTTTTTTTTTTTTTTTTTTAAGGGCCAGATAGTGAATATTGTAGACTTTGGTCTACGGTATTGTAACCATATGGTCTCTGTCACAACTACTCAATTCTGCCACTGTAACTTGAGATCAGCCATAAATAATATGTAAACAAATGGGTATGGCTGTGCCCCACTAAAATCTTATTTATAAAGGGGTGGTGGTCTAGACTTGGCTTCAGGACTAACCCCTGGTTAAGGGTATGAGATCATTAGAGTTTCTGTATGCTGAGAACAAATGGTCTAGTAAAGCCACTAACTGCCTGTGCAAGATATATTTTTACCCCCAAAGAAAACAGCCATTTTCACAAGAGAAGGAAGATGAATTCAATACCTTCTTTTCTAATTAAAAGATTCAACTTGTTACTTTAAAAAATGCCAGTGTACATTCATTATAGACTAAAAGCTCACAAAAATCTAAAAATGCAAAAATCCCTCAAGTCCCACTTCTCAGAGGTAATTGATCTGAATGTCACTCATTCCAATCACACATATGCACATACATCATTAGGCAGATTAATAAATCTTGGACAATTTTCTTGTCAATGAAAATAGGTCTACCTCATTCTTTAAATGGGTGACGGGTGCACTAAAATCTCAGAATTCACCACTATATAATTCATTCATCCCTGTAACAAAAAGCCACTTGTACCCCAAAAGCTATTGGAATAAAAAAATAAAAATAAAATCAGCACCATTATGAAGCAAAAAAAAGAATCTTTAATCAACTCTCCATAGATAATTACATGTTTCCAATTTTTCACTAATATAAACTATGCTGTGGTGAATTTCCTAGTACATACATCTCTGTGTCCAAATACTTCCCTAGGTTACATGACTGAAGTAGCACTGATAGCTCAATAGGTATCATTTGAAAATACTGATATACATTGCTAAATTGCCCTTCAGAAATGTTATACTAATTTATGTTTTGGACAACAACGCATGATAGTATATGTTATTTAATTCTTTGATATTTTGGTAGACAGAATAACTACTGCCCCCCTAAAGAAATCCACCTCCTAATCCCTCAAACCTATGAATATGCTACATGACAAAAAGGACTTTGCAAATGTGGTTAAGAAAGGATACTGAGATGGGGGATTATCCTTGATTATGCAAGTAGACCTCATGTCATCAAAAGGGGCCTTATAATGGGGAAGATAGTGAGTCAGAGAGAAGTGTGAAGATGCTATGCTGCTGTCCTTGCAGATGGGAGAAGGGCCACAGCCAAGGGATGCAGGTGGCTTTGAGGAGCTGGAAAAGACAAATACACTTCCCCCCAGAGCCTCCAGAAGGAAACAGCTTGGTCAATCTTGATTTTAGCCCAGTAAGATCTGTTTTGGACTTCTGACCTCTAGAACTAGAACAGAACAAATTTGTGTTGTTTTAAGCCAACTATGGTAATTTCTTACAGCTGCAATCAAATTAATACAGATTTCATAAACATTTTTCATCTTTACCAATCTATTTATGGCAAATAGGATTTCTTTTTATTTGCTTTTCTTTAATTATTGGTAAGACTAAATTTGTTGTCAACCTTTTGATGTACAGCAAGTAGTTAATGTTGCGGGGTAATGCATCTATTTAAGAAACTGAATAAAGCTCTGGATTCTTTCACCAGTGAAAAGTGTATTTGCACATATACTAGAGGGCTTATGGAGTTCCCAAAGCTTGTGGACCCCAGGTTAAATACCCCTGAACTAGAAAGCCGGAGTGGAAGAGGTTCCAGTGACAGCATTCTCTTATTCAAAGTCACAAAGATAAGATCTGAGAGCATGTCCCAGCCTGGCAGATAGGCAAGATTTGATGTAAGCAAGTGCCTGGCCAGGAAGGCAATAATCAGGAATCTGGCCAAGCAGATCCTTCCTGCACCGTGGAGCACAGAGGCTGGGCATTGCCCAGCACCTACTCCTCTTGTTCTCTGCCCATTTCACCCTCTAGCTTCTAAGCCTGGAAGCCATCGGGTTTTTGTTCGGAAATCCTCAGCAATTCCTCATCCTTTTGCCTTCTTTTCTTAAATGATTCAGTCAAAACCCATTAGGCAAGGCTAAAGAAGACAATGTTCATAGGGGGATGGGGAGCTGTGGTAGTCCAGGATGGGACACTGAGGCTGAGCAGAGTGAAAAGGGCATCTACACCGGGGGCGCAGTGGTGACCTGAGGAGGGATGTAGAACCTGAGTGAGGTGAGGACAGCATCTGTGTGGGGGTGGGGGGAGCAATGGTAGGAGGCTGTTTATACAGAGAACTTGATCAAATAAGAAAGTATGTTAAGGATAGTGGGTGCCAGAGAATTACAAATATGGAAGAAGAAAAAAGAATAAATCCTGTGGTGTTGGGTAAGAGTTGGACATACAAGGGAGGACTCATGACTCAATGTATAGATAAATATAGAAATGATTGTATTAGTGTGTGTGTGTGTGTGTATGGCAATACATGCACAGATATATGCATTTTTTTTTAACTTCTGGATATTGAGACCAGTGACACATCAGTAGCAATGAACATACTTGATGTTGAGATCTTGGTATCTAAATAGTATTCTCCAGGGCTGGAGCAGGGAAAGTTCAAGATGAACTTAGAATATCTTCTTGTGCCAGAAAGTAATGAAGTTCTTAAAGAATGATATGAACATGTCAAAAGATATGAGTCATCTTAAAGTCACATTGGCTGCATCTGGGAATGTTTTACTTTAAAATGAAAGAAGTTAGCATAGCATAGATTATAGCCTACTGGATAAGACAGGAAGCCACAAGTTCATGCAGGTAAGTTCGATGAGGAATGAGATGTTTGCCACAGTCCCAAGGTGCCTCCTCACAAAAGACATATCAATTCCAAAGGAAAACTTTGGAACTTAACTTCTACAATGGAAAAGGTCAGAAGATAGCACTTTAATCAAGTGACTGGCATTAACATCAGCAGTCGTGGTATAATGGAAATCATAATCATGTGACTGGGTGTGATGAGAAGAGCCCAGCATCACTTCTGATGTTCTTGCCAAAGTCTCATAACCAAGACTCATCTAATCATGTGGAAACATCAGGCACATCCAAACTGAGGGACGTGTTTCAAAATAATAGGCCTATCATCTTCAGAAGTGTTAAGGTCCTAAAAACTGAGGGAAGCCCGAGGAACTATTTCCATTTGAAGAAACAGAAGGGACATGACAACTAAATGCAATGTGTGATTTGGGAAGGGATTCTTTTGCTACTAAAGACATTATTGGGATAACTGAGAAACCTTGAAGGAATATGCACTGGGCGATGAGGTATTATGTCAGCAACTTACTCTCGAATGGATGATGTAGAAAAAGTTCTTTGTATTTCACTTTCAACTCTTTTGTAAAACTGAAGTTATTTCAAAACAAAAGTATATCAAAGAAGAAAAACTCGCATCTCAAACCAAGAAGTAGAACATGTGAAAAGAGAGGAAAAAATCCTGCTCTATCCACTGAGACCTCAGAATTTGGAGGACCGGGAAAGTGATAAACTTGAGCATCCAAGGTGAAATCGCCGATGGCTCAGAAAATGGGGTTGTTCTACAGTTCTTTGAACATGTTCCACGACTTTTGAAAAATTTTCCTCCTTTCTCCAACCAGCTTTTGCTCTGAAAATAAGTGTCTTGTCTATCCATTAAATACTACAGACAACTCAAAGTCTGTAATGCAATAACTTTGTTTTATTTGAATGCTGATTTCTTCTCAAATTAAAAAAAAAATTCCTTCTTGGGCCAGGCACACTGGCTCACATCTGTAATCCCAGCACTTTGGGAGGTGGAGGCAGAGGGATTGCTTGAGGCCAGTAGTTCGAGACCAGCTTGGCCAATATGTTGAATACCTGTGTCTACTAAAAATATAAAAATTAGCCAGGGTTACAATGTTATACCCCAGCTACCCAGGAGGCTGAGGCACAAGAATCACTTGAACCTGGGAGATGGAGGTTGCAGTGAGCTGAGATTGTGCCACTGCACTCTAGCCTGGGCGACAGAGTGAGACTCCATCTCAAAAAAAAAAAAAAAAAAAAATCTTATCATTTGGCAACAACCAGTTTATCATTGCTATGTCAACCATAAAACTAAAAAACTAAAAGTTCTTTAAAATTAAGTTTAGTTAGCCAATTATTATCATTTGAATAAGCAATACTTATATATTAATGAACCAAAAACCATTTCATAATCAAGTTTTGTATAAAAGATGTTTAGATCCTGAAAAAAAAGTTGTAATGATTGCTCAACAAAAAGCATTGTTTTCCTTCACTTTTCCTCCAATTTAACTTTTTATAATATTTTTCTCTTGGCAGTTATACCATTTTTTGCATCATTTCAGTGTGCTTAGCAGAAGCTCTTCGTTAAAATCTCGTGGTCCTATCTCCCTGATATTTGTTTTATGAACTGTCATGAACCAGTTTCTGAACATGCCTTTCAGTGAGAATCTGAGATGCCAGGAAAGTTCATTAATGTAGAGAACAACAGGATTACAAGGAGAAGAATTAAGAGGAGGTCAGTTTTTACTGTGCATGTAAGAATGCCATGGTCATTTTCTTCTGTGCCTAAATTCTTTTTCTGGGCTCAGGAAGCTGGCAGGACATCAGACGCACAGGCTTGTGCTGGTTTCTCTCTCTTGATACCACTTCAAAGAGTCACACATTACACACAATGGTCCCTGCCAGGTTCCAGAGAGGGCGTTGAATGAATTTTTGGTCTTATCTCCTTGGCAACAAAATGTACAGCGAGCTCATTATTTTTGAGCAGGCACTGCCAACAGAGAAATGAAGAATTCCATAATCATAATGGATTTTCACATAAAAAGATTCCTGATAGAATGATGTTTTATGAGCTAAACTGGTCTTTCTACATCCTTTCAGAGATAAAGTATTAAAGGTGAAGGATAAAAGAGTTCGAACTCTTAAACAGATATAGACATGTTACTAGGTTATGTTTCTAGAACAGGAATACAATTATTGTTATCATCATTTTCTCCTTTGGCCTACCCTACTTCTGGCCTGATCTATTTTGTAAGATTTGCTTTGATAGGTTCTCATGGGTAGAGAGCAGCAGATGGTCAACAAAATCCTTTGTAAACTATACAGTTTTTCAAAAAGAGCAAGAATCCTTTTCTATTTTCAGGAATGTTACCTATAACCCTAGCACAGGATGTCCTGGCAAAATGTTTCTCCCAGAATGCTCATGAAAACGGTTACACAAAAACCCCAAGCCCAACTACACCGATGTGTTCCTTACTGGGATTTTATTGGTGCCAAGATATGATTCTGGCTCATTTTCCCTGGCCTTCTTTCTACCAGCAAAGGGAAGTTGTTTTCCAAGCTGTTAGCCTTGTGTTTCTGAGGCTCTGTGGAATGGAAAACCCGATCTGTAAGCTCTGTGATGGTCAAGATATCAGAATTCTTGGCACAGAGTAGAAGTGCAAAAGAATATCTGTGGAAGTGAAGTAGGTTCCCAATCCTAATTCACTTTAGGTTCCCACTCAAAGAGGCATCAGTGGCATGAGTATTTCCAAAGACCTGACCCTGAGACTTACCCTGGAAGGTGGGGAGTGGGAATTCAACCTGATCAAAAATAATTTACAATTGTAACCTTTGTCAATAATTTTACATTCCTTTGCAGAATATTAGATTGCATTTTGAGAACAGATTTAATGATTCCTATGGGTTGACGATAGTCATAATATGGTCCATGTCACTGAACAATTGTTTGAGAGTTGACTGACACTTTCCATGTTCTTCCCCCCTCCCAAGTTTCCAAGAGTCAGAGATTTATTAATTTCTAGAGCCCCGCTATTCACTCTCTTTCTTTCATTTTCTCTAGCTTTTTCTCTCTGCCCTCTCTCCTCCCTCCTTTGTACCTTGCCTCTGCTATTGACATCTCTGGCATCCATTCTATTCATCTATTCTTGAATAGTCAAGAAATAAACTTGATTCAGAGTTTAAAAGATACCCAGAGGAAATGCTATGAAAAGTCTTCCTCACACCCATCTCCCTCAACTACCTGGTTCCTCTTCTCACAGGCAATCAGTGTTCCAAGTTTCTTGTGTATCTGTAAGGTACACTTTTCAAATTAAGAAAATCATATACAAACTGGTACCCCAAAGAAAAGCATGCCTTTCTCTTTTTCTCCTTTCAAGAACAAAGTACAATCAAATTAGCTGTTTTTTTCAGGGAACCTACGGTTATACTGATAATATCAATGCCAATACCACTGGGCAATAAGGAGAGGAAGTTAAGGGTTGTGTGTGTGTGTGTGTGTTAGGGATGATTTCAAAACTCTTGTCTAGAAGACAAAAAGGTAGAAGTTGCATAGTAATTCTATTGCTTTGTGAAAGGAAAAACTGTAGCTAATTATAACAGATGAGAGTCACTTTATTTCCACAATATTAGCTGACTCAACTTTTCCAAAAACATAGCAGGATGTAGCACATGAAAAGGTGAAAGATTACAATCCCACACCCCCCACCAACAGTGGTAGACAAGATCTTGGAGACAAATCCTGCATGAATTTTGATTCTATTATAATCAACTATTTGCATGTGCGCGTGCGTGCGTGCGCACATGCATGCACACGCGCGCACACACACACACACAGTGAATACAAGTGTCTAGACTCCACAGGCTAAGTACTGGACTTAGAACAGGAACTTATCTCTTTGCTTGGTGTTCCTCCCTCTCATGTGAAATTGCTTTTGCAAAAATTATAACAGTGAGAAAATTAAGACAGTGATAGAGATCTGATCTAACCAATCCGTATCTTGCCTTTAGCCTCCAAACTGCCATTAATCAGTCTTGGGCTTGGGCCAAGATAACTTTGGGAGACATGTAGTTTATAGTTTAAATGATAATAGCCCTTCCTGAATCTAAACTGCCTTTGTAAAGTTAATGAAAGACCACAAGGTTAGGAGGATGAGAGGAGCCTGAATTCTTCTAAGGTGAAGATGTAAATGATTACCAGCATTTCTGATGATCGATGACTCCACCTGGGCCTGTTAACTGGTCCTGTGGCCCCACCCAGAAGTGGACTGAGCATGCACAAGAACCATTTCCCACAACCCTATGATTGCATCCCTAATCAATCAGCTGTACCCATTCCCTAACCCACCAAACTATCCTTGAAAAACCCTAGCCTCCAAATTTTGGGGGAACTGATTTGAGTACTAAAATGCTGGTCTCCCATTCAGCTAGCTGTGTGTGAATTAAACTCTTCCTCTATTGCAATTCCCCTGTCTTGATAAATTGGCTCTACCTGGGCAGCAGGCACAAAGAACCTGTTGGACAGTCACACATGGTGAGATGTCTAATTCCCACCTATGTTCCTGTCTTGGCCTGTCTAATCCCAGTCTGTTGTTTAGGTCCCATTTCCCCATGAGGTCTACTCAGATGCCATGAGGTCATTGCATTTTATGAACAGCACTCTCCAGGATAGCCAGCATCTCCCAAACCCCCAGGCTCCTTAAAGAAACAATACCATCTATATTTCAGTGTGTAGCAAAGAACAAGCAAGGAAACTGCTCCTGGCTAGAAAGGCAGGCTTCACAAGTGGTCCAGAATCTTCCCTGAATGTCTGCCTTCTCCATGGGGTCCCAGAAATCCTACCTTAGCAGCCATCTTTGCTTCTAGCCCTAGAAATAAGGCAACAACGAGGTTTTATAGAGTACTTGACAGTTTACAAACTGTTTTTATATATTTAATCTAATTTGATGCTCAAATCAGTCCCGAGGGGCAGTTTATCAACCCACTGTACTGTTGAAGAAAGGCAGGCTCATTAAGATTATGTGGTTTGATCATAGTTCAACTCTGATTCCAAAGTTCATTCTCTTTTCATTAGTTTTGGTTCATTAGTAGGCAAAAGTCCTTTCCTTTCTCTTGTTTAATTTATCTGAGATAGGCTAATATTATCAAAGGGAACTTAACTAAAAAGTTAAATTAACTAACAAATACAGAAAGGAAATAAGAACTGCATAAAATGAATGTTAATGAAAAGATAGGTTTACTGGGGCCTGAATCCTCCTCCTTTATTCCTACTTCCAGGACCTGGCTTCTGAGGGCATTCTTAACTTTCTTGATTTTTCCACTTCAAGTGGCCAGGGGCAAGATCAAGTACTACCAAAATAAGAATGACTAATGTTAACTGAGCATTTACTATGTGGGAAGGCACCATTCTAAGTGCTTTACATATACTGCCTCATTTTTTTCCTTTCATAAACCCTGGAGGTATATGCAGTTATTACCTCTATTTTAACAATCAAACGCAGAGAGTACTTCCATAATTTGCTCAAGGTCATGCAACTATTAGCAAGTGGCAGAGCCAGGCATTCTGGCTCCGGAGCCTGCTCCCAACTACAGTGCTATGCAAGCTCTAAGGTGCATGTAAAGGACCCCAATAGAGAGCACAGGGTTAGATGGATGTGTTGGAGTAGGTAGTTAGGCAGACATGAGCAAGGCAGAAGAGGGCACCCTTTCAGGAATGTCAGGCAACCATTTAGGTGATGGTCAGGCAGTTGTTAAACCGTCTCTCTAAAATAATAATTGGTTGCATCCAGTGCTAGGGAAAGGCAGTCTCCTAGTAGAAAACACCTGAAGCTGGTGATCAGCAGCTTCCTGATAAGAATTTGGGAGCTGGGTCAGCTCAAGCATGTACACTAAGAGGCAAAATGGTGGAGTTTAACTGGTACATGACCTTCCTCTAGGAACGTTTGACTGATAAGGGAAAAACGCCCCAAGGGAGCACGCCCACAACTTCAGTAAACACACTGTACACGCGGCCCCTCCCACGTGCTGACAGGCCACTGCTCATGCCGGCAGCCCACCCCAACGGAAGAATCAGAAGAGAAGGGACACAAACCCTGGGATCATTCTAATGCATAAAACCCCAAGCCAACCCTGAACAGAGCACTTGGATCGCTCAAGTTGCCGGCTTGGCCCTCTTCCACATGTACTTTATTTCCTTTTGTTCCTGCTCTGAAAATTTTTAAGAAACTTTCACTTCTGCTCTAAAGTTTGCCTCAGTCTCTGACTCTGCCTTATGCTCCTGGAGTGAATTCATTCCTCCAAGGAGGCAAGAATTGAGTTGCTGCCGACCTGTATGGATTTGCCACTGCTAACAGCTAGATGGAAACAGAATTGCCAGGGGAGCACTACAACCTTCCTCCTCTATCATAAATTCATAGAGCAGGTATTCAGCACTCTCTTTATTCCCCTTTCTCACCTGCTGATACTGCTTTCTCACCATGGCTTCTGTGTTGATCTTTTCTAACTAGATATGAAGTCCCTTGATGTCAGGGGCCACATCTCTGCTCCCATCCAGAGCTTGGCATAGAATGAACCCTCCCATATGGTACCTGTCTCCTGAATGATTTTTTGGTCAGTAATTTACACTGTCAATGGCAATCAAGTTGTGATCCTATAATTTATGGAAGAACTTGTGGTAGAGCACAGTGAGAAAGAGAATGAACTTAGATTTTCAACAAGGAAGAGAACAGGTGAAAAAATGAACAATTATTAGCATCTACTTTGTAACCAGCACTAAACTGGGCACATTGCATATAGCATCTCATTTAACCTTTACTATAATTAGTTCCGTGAGCTTGGTGGGCAGATACTCTTTCCTTTTTCTTGCTTAATTTACCTGAGATTGGCTGGTTTTGTCAAAGGGAACTCAACTAAAAGGTAAGTTAAATTAATTAGCAAATACAGAAAGGAAGTAAGAACAGCATATAATAAGTAAGTTAATAAAACGGTAAGTTGACTGAGGCTAGAATTTACTTTCTTTATTTCTGCTTCCAGGATCTGGTCCCTAAGGGAAATCTTGACTTTCCCGATCTCTCTATTTCAAGAAGGGGGCAGGGCCAAGAACATTTATTTATAAATAAGGAGTCAGATGCTGAGGATTTGGAAAAAGCTTTTCTGACTGAGGTGCCCTGTCTTCTCTATCCTACAAAGTTGGCTTGGAACCAAGGCAGGAGGGTCTGCCTCTGCCTTCACAGATCACATCAAGGCCCTAGGCCATCATCCTGCCCTCTCTTCTATAGCCGGCCTCTGGGCTCTGATAGTGCTGTAAAACTGCCATTATAGCACCACCAAACACAAGGGGGCACAGAGCAAGAGTGGATATTCTCAACGGCCATTTCAGGGCTGAGGAAGGATTTATTTGGGAAAGAGTAGAGTTCCTTGTTTTCCCACTGATGGACTTTCAATACCTGTCTATTTCAGGAACATGAAACTCATTCACATCATTCCTGTTGGACAAGGTAGGGAGGGCACATGGGTCTGGGAATTGTGTCCTGCTGCCAGGAAAGGGCAGGAGCAAGTGTGAGTGCATTTTCTCAACGTCCTCATTTCCTATCTAGAGTCTTTAAATAAGCCCATGCCTGGTGCTCACGATGGCTCAGAACAGTGGCGAGGCAGTGAGATTTACTGCCTTGCTTTCCACGTCCAACTATTTTAAGTGTCACTTATGCTCTGGTGTCTTTTTATATTTATGGATGTGCACTTCAGTCCAAAAAACTGCTGTATTCCTTCCTGTGGCTTCCCCGTAAATGCGCTCTGAAATGCCGATTTAGTTTTACACTGTATGTGCTATAGAGCTTTCTGCAGTCCCTATGGGGGCTCTATACTACACTTTGGATTTTATTTAAAAAAATACAAAAGTATATAAACAAGAGCCATAAATAACCAGAAAATATTGACCTTTCTTCTTAATAGCAAAGCATATTCTCTTTGTGGGCAAAGCTTTAGGAAATCAGAAGCATTTTCCTTGTGACATAAAACCTCAGCCTTCCAGTATAAATGAGGAAACAGATGCTGACTTGTGTCTCTTTGACATGAGTCCTTCCCTTTCCCTCTGTCTTCCTTTCCCACTCCTTAAGGGGGCCAGTCCTCCCCTTCCCGGCATCCCTCTCCTTCCTTGGCATCACCTTCCTTGCCACCTGTTGGGTGGGTCCCCAGTGTGGATTAATTTTTACCTAACCTTTGACCGTCAGAACTTGCTGTTCCCACAACTAAGAGAGGAAGTAGTGATGGCCTTAGTCTTCCAAACAATTATATAAAAAATGGCTTCCCAACAGATGTGGCCCAGGGCATTCACTAACTGTCATTGTGTGCATTACCACATAATTGGATCCAGGAAGTACCCGATCCAGGCTGTACAAGAAAAATCCAGGCTGTAGGAAATGTGCAGGGTGGGGTGAAGGGTGGAGGTATGTGGGACAGATGATAAAGCTACAATTAGAATAGAAATGAGAGATGAAAACAACTCAAGAGGCCTTCCAAGTCAAGACCCTGCTACCTAGTCCTGTTTGAAATTACTTAAAAATACTTATGCAGCCTCTTCTATTCCTAGGACCTAGATCTAGCTGGGAGACATGACAGAAATAAGAAATATTTCCAATAATATAAAGTGGGGTAGGCTAAGTATCACATTGGTGACTTAGAGCTGAGGTTGATGAGAAAGGCAGACTCGTTGAGGTTATGTGGTTTGACCATAGTTCAGCTCTGATTTCAAAGTTCATGCTGTTTTCATTAGTTTTGATTCATTAGTTGGCAAACTCCCTTTCCTTTTTCTTGCTTCATTTATCTGAGATAGGCTGATATTATCAAAGGGAATGACCCGAGTGCAAAATCCAGTGCTGTTTCTGTAAATAAAGTTTTATTAGAACACAGACATACCCATTCCTTTACTTACTGTCTATGGCTGCTTTCACTCTACAACTGCAGAGTTGAATACCTGCAACAGGGACTTTATAGCCAACAATGCCTAAACTATTTCCTATCTGGCACTTTACAGAAAATGTTTGCCCAACCCTGGTCTAGGGTGGGTGCTTTAGGAAGTCAGCAGAGAGTGATCATTCCTGGCTGGGGTGCTCCAAGAGGCTGCATGGAGGGCTTGATCTGTGCCTTGAAAATCTTTAGGATTTAGATAGATATGGTGGGGTGGGGGAGGGTATTTCAGGCATGGAAGTTACATGAGGCTCAAGGCCATGGCAAGTGTGAGGGAGAGGTTTGACTGGAACGAAGGAATTACCTGAGAGAGAAATAGGATGGAAGGATGGATGTAAAGGCTAGGTCTGAATAGCAAAGAGCCTTGAATGTCAGATTAAAATATTCTAAATGATTAAGCACACCATATTCCCATGCCAATTTCTATTATACATGGGCTGTACAAGATGGAGAAGTAACTTTTAAAATCTACTCTATCCCTGAGAATCATTTTTAAAAAGTTCTGATGCCTTGTCCCACCCTGAGATCTTGAATTAATTGGTCTCTGTTGGAATTTTTTTTCTAAACTTCCCAACTGACTCTATTGTGCAATTGGGACCCCCTCTTACTAGATGAAGGAAATGGCCAGGCACGTGCCTGCAGAAGCTCAGGGCCAGGCAGACAGAGCAGGTGCCCAGCACATGTGAGCCAAATTAAATCAGCAATATTGGTTTGTACCAGAGCCAGCCTGATAAGCCTCTGTTTTACTAGAGTCAGCTCTGTAGCATTCAGTTGGCCACATGGTTTCCAATAAAATAAATCAATTCTGCCTGACCTTGTCTAATGCTGGAAAAGCCCATGATGCTCAATGCAATATTGCATCTGTTTATAAATGTGGGCATTTATAGATTTTTCTCTCACTGTTGCTTTAACATGACCATTTACAAGGCCTTACACAACTTGCCCTCTGCCTAGTTGCCCCTCTGATCTTCTCTCCTTCTGTGTACTCCCTCTGTTACCCCACTGTGGCCACACTGGCCTTTTTGTTGTTCCTGGAACACACTAGGCATGCATGTTTCATGCAGGCGGAACTCTGCACTGACTCTTCCTGTGCCTGGGATGCTCTTCTCCTCTCTTCTCTCTCCAGACATGTGAAGGCTCAAGAGCACACATTCACGTCTTTGCTCAAGAACTGCTTTCTCAGTGAGCCCTCTCTGGCCTGTTTAATTTTAAATAGGAACCTCCTTCCCACATAGGCACCACCTCTCCCTCTTATCCTGCTTTATTTTTCTTTACAGCACTTATTACCTTCTACCATATGATGCCATTTGCTTCTTTATACATTTATTTTCTATTTCTCCTACTATAACATCAGTTCTAAGAGAGGAGGGACTTTTGTCCGTTTTGTCTCTGCTGCCTTTGATGGTGCTGAATTGTATCAGTGCATGGAATACTTTGCCTCATCCCTTGAGGCTGAGCTTGAGCAGTTCCTCTGTTAAATGCCCCCTATCCCCACCCCAATTCCCCTTTCACCAAAGAAAGCAGTCTCCCCTCCTGTTCCTTTTGATTTCCTGTGCAACCTATAGAGCTTTTCTTACAATGATGATCAACTTTTCTGTCTGTCCTAACGCTTCTGAGCTGTTCAAAAACTGGGAGAAAGGCTCAGTACCTAGCATTTAACAAAGCCTGAGCAGGAAGATGTAAAGGAAATGAGCAGGACTTAGCAAACAGAAGGTTTGGGGTATTCTCCTCCTTATAACTACACGTTCTGCATTGCACACCTATGTAGCTCTCAATTTATTCTAACATCCTGGATTGAGTGATCTGGGATGTTAGATCTGTCATGTACCACTAGGAGGTACATGAGAGTTTCAGTGAGAAAAACTCCCAAAATTTGATATCTTTGAGACTCTGTTCATTCTATGGCTGATGTTTCCCTTCTCATGTT
This sequence comes from Macaca mulatta, assembly GCF_049350105.2. NCBI lineage: Eukaryota > Metazoa > Chordata > Mammalia > Primates > Cercopithecidae > Macaca > Macaca mulatta. The sequence goes on from NC_133420.1 coordinate 80,337,685, forward strand.
AATCTATTTACCAAGTCCTATTGAAGTTACCTCTTACAGATCCCTGAATTCATCTACTTCTGTCCATTTTTTCTACCTCTGTACTTTATGCCACAGTAATCTATGGCTACCTGGAACACTGCAACAATTTCCTAAACAGGGGACTCTATCTATCCTCTTTCCCTAAAAAACCATCCTCTACACACCAGTCAGAATAAGCTTTTAAAAACACAAATCACACAATCTCTCTCTCTTGTTTTTCAGCCGTTTGAGACTTCCCATTGTACTTAGGGCAAAGTGTAAACGTCTTACTATGGCTTACAGAGTGCCAGCAATTTGCTCCACCTCCCTCTTCAGCCTTGTCTCAGGCCACTCCCCCTTACCTCTGACCAGGAAGGTTCTTGAAAGGTTTTCTATTTTCATTCTTTATAACCTCTGCCGGTTCCTCTGTCTGAAGCGCACATCCCCTCTCTTCACCTGGGTAACCTCTATCCAGTCTTCCAGTCTTGCTCAAACATTGGTTTCTCAAAGCAACTTTGGCCAAGCTGAGACCTGAAAAGCCCCCAGCTCTTCCCGCTTCCATCATGCTCTTCTTACTTGAACTACTTTCCCATCAGACTCTAAGTGCCCCCACTGGAATCACACTGCACAGGACTAGGAACATTGATTTGTTTGGCTTATTACTGTGTCCTCAGTACCTAGAACAGTGCCTGGTATAGTAAATAGATGCTCAATACTGTTTTTTGAATAAATGAATGCAGACTAGGTTTGTATTTATCTTATTTACCGTGTGTCCTTAGCTCACAGTACAGTGTTTGGCAGAGAGTAGTCACTTGGTAAATACTTCTTGAACAAGTAAATGGGTCCATTTACTTTCAGACAGTGCTTTCCTAGGCCCTTTATCACCAATTTCAACTTTGGATATTAATATTCATTCAACTGCTTTCTCATATACCCTCCTACTTTGAGAGGGTTACATGTGAACACTGTGAGTTCTGCCTTTAGACTCCAGACCTGGGTCCTGTATTCCAACCATAGTTTTCATACCAGCGTGATATTATTTGTAGGAGTGTCCTAGTCTTAACCTCAGTATTGGAGAAAGAAGTAATTCCTTCAACTTTTTGCATGAGATTTAGGGTCAATAAGAGCCTTGCCGCTCTTAGCAGGGATGTCTGAACTGCATCTCATGCCAGCTGGGTTCTGCAATTCTCAGCAGAGGAATAAGCAGAGGAAAAAATGCGTAAGTTGTCTGTCTTGGGTGGTCAGAACAACACTGCCCAACTGCAATGTGTTGGCTGTGGCCTCACAGCCAGGCTTTGCAGGGCTGGAAGGGCTCTAAGAAGTGGAGCTGCCACCTGTGCAGGCTCTGCCTGTGATGGGCCTGCCGCCCTGGTGAGCATGTTGGTGCTACTGTTGTGTTGGCTGTGCCCCCTCGAGCTTCCCACCACGGAGAAGGGCCAGTCACAGTGAATTCTTTCATGGAAAGGCTTCTTTCTGTATACTCAGGTTGGAATGACTGACCAAATCTCCCTCCTCTTGGTACATCACAAGGCATGAGAAAAGGCTGGTGCTGTTTGCTCTCTGTGGGGCTGACATGAGCCTCCAGTGGAGATTTGTGAGGAGTTCCTCTGAAGGAGGCATGGGAGCTTGCTCACTAAGGAGAGTGTGTTGCTAAAAAGAGGGGGCGGGCCAAATGTATGCTGAAAGATACTTGAACAGCACCTAAATAAGATGTTGGAAAAAGGCACTGCTTTTATTAAGTCACATGTAATTACATATATATATATATATATATATTTTTTTTTTTTAAGAGACAGGATCTCACTTGTTGCCGAGGCTGGAGTGCAGCAGTGTGATTATAGCTCACTTGCAGCCTCCACCTCCTGGGCTTACGTGATCCTCCCACCTCAGCCTCCCAAGTAGTTAGGACTACACCTCAGCCTCCCAAGTAGCTAGAACTACAGGCCTGCAACACTATGCCTAGTTAAATTTTAAAAAAAATTTTTGTAGAGATAAGGTCTTGCTGTGTTGCCCAGGCTGGTCTTAAACTCCTGACCTCAAGCAATCCTCCCATGTCAGCCTCCCAAAACATTGGGATTACAGGTGTGAATCACCATGCCCAGCCTGGTTGCCTTTTTTTTTTTTTTTTCAAACTGGAGCCACCTGAGGCTATGTAATTCTGAGGAAACTCCAGGCTCTTTAGAGCTTTTCTCTCTTTCCCTACCTTCCTGAGGACAATTTCTACTCCTCTAGGTTTTTTTTTTTTTTTTTTTTTTTTGGTGTCTCTCTGTGTGTGTGTGTGTAATATGGTTTGGCTGTGTCCCCACCCAAATCTCATTTGAATTATACCTCCTGCAATTCCCATGTGTCATGGGAGAAATCTGCTGGGAGGTGACTGAATCATGGGGGCAGGTCTTTCCCATGCTATTCTCGTGATAATGAATTGGTCTCATGAGATCTGATGGTTTTAAACATAACAGTTTTCCCTGCATAAGCTCTCTCTTTGCCTGCCGCCATCCATGTAAGACGTGACTTGCTCCTCCTTGCCTTCTGCCATGATTGTGAGGCCTCCCCAGCCATGTGGAACTGTAAGTCCATTAAACCTCTTCTTCTTCCCAGTCTTGGGAAGAAAACGGCAGCATGAAAACAGGCTAATACAGTGCATCTTTTAGGGTCTTTGACCTTATGGAGAAAGCCTAAGCCAGTGACAGGATGAAGGACACGGTGATACGGTGGGAAGGATATGATCCTCAGAAACAGGGAATATGTCAAGACCCCCATAAGACCTTGGTGTCCTTTCCAATAATAAGGTAGAGGGACCAGATCAGGGGTTGGCAAACATTTTCTGTAAAGGGACAGATAGGAAATAATTTAGGTTTTTGGGCTGTGCAGTGCCTGTCACACGTACTCAACTTTGCTGTTGTAATACGAAAGCAGCCACAGACAACAACTGGGTAAATGAATGGGTGTGGCTGTGTTACAGTAAAACTGTATTTACAAAAACAAGTGGTTTTTGTAAATCTGCAGAGGATCTCCTTGAGTATGCAGCAGAATGCACATTGGTGGCGTGTGTGTGAAGTCGGGGAAGAACCACTTAAAAGAATTAGAAGTACCAGTGTCTGAGGCTCACACAGGGTAGGGAACACTATCTGTTTCCACAAGCCAGACCTTGTGATTTATAGGGCATTAAGTAGAATGTGGTATAAGAGACAAACATATCAATGAAATAGAATAGAGAATCTAGAAATATACCCACATATATAAGAACAATTGATTTTCCAGAAGGATGCAAAGGCAACTCAGTGGAGAAAGGACAGTATTTTCAGCCAATTGTAGTGGATAAGTTGGATGTCCATATGTATAAAAACAAACTTCAATATATAGCTCATGTCATATACAAAACTAACTAAAAATAAGTCATATACCTAACTTAAAAGTTAGAATTATGAAACTTCTAGAAGAAAATATGAGGACATCTTTGAGACAGGAGTAGGCAAAGATTTTTTAAATACAATACTAGAAGAATGAGCCCTAAAAGAATAGATGGAAAGTCTTAGCCAGAGCCATTAGGTAAGAGAAAGAAATAAAAGGCATCCAAATAAGAAAACAAATCAAACTATCTCTCTTCACTGACTATATGACTATACATCTAGAAAACCCTAAAGACTGCCAAAAGGCTCCTGGAATTGATAAATGACTTCAGTAAAGTTTCAGGATATAAAATCAATGAACAAATTTGGCCGGGCGCGGTGGCTCAAGCCTGTAATCCCAGCACTTTGGGAGGCTGAGACGGGTGGATCACGAGGTCAGGAGATCGAGACCATCCTGGCTAACACGGTGAAACCCCGTCTCTACTAAAAAATACAAAAAGCTAGCCGGGCGTGGTGGCGGCGCCTGTAGTCCCAGCTACTCGGGAGGCTGAGGCAGGAGAATGGCGGGAACCTGGGAGGCGGAGCTTGCAGTGAGCTGAGATCCGGCCACCACACTCCAGCCTGGGCGGCAGAGCAAGACTCCGTCTCAAAAAAAAAAAAAAATAAAAAAAATAAAAATAAAATCAATGAACAATATCCGTAACATTTCTATATACCAATGACCTTCAAGCTGAGGGCCCAGTCAAGAATGCAAGGCCATTTACAATAGCAACACAAAAATACACAAAAATAAAATATCTAGGAATACATCTGACCAAGAAGGTTAAAGATCTCCACAAGGAGAACTATAAAACACAATGCTAAAAGAAATCATAGATGACCTCCATAAATGGAAAAGCATTCCGTGCTTATGGATTAGAAGAATCAATATCATTAATATGGCCATACTGCCCAAGGCAATCTACAGATTTAATGCTATTATTATCAAACTATCAACATCATATTTCACAGAATTAGAAAAAACTATTCTAAAATTAATATGCAACGAAAAAAGAGCCTGAATAGCCAAAGTAATCCTAAATAGAAAGAACAAAGATGGAGGCAACATGCTACTTGACTTCAAATTATACTACAGGGCTTCAGTAACCAAAATAGTTTTCAAAACTAATTGAAACCAAACAAAAAATTGACAAGTTGGACCTAATCAAACTAAAGAGCTTCTGCACAGCAAAAGCAATTACCAACAGAGTAAACAGACGACCTACAGAATGGGAGAAAATATTCAAAAACTATGTATCCAATAGAGGTCTAATATTCAGAATCCATAAGGAACTTAAATTGAGCAGGCAAAAAAGAAGTAACCCCATTAAAAATGGGCAAAAGACAGGAACAGACATTTCTCAAAAGAAGACAATGAGATACCATTTCAGACCAGTCAAAATGGCTACGATTAAAGCATCAAAAAACAACAGATGATGGTGATGCTGCAGAGAAAAGGAAATGCTTTTATACTGATGGTGGAACTGTAAATTAGTTTAGCCACTGTGGATAGGAGTTTGGATATTTCTCAAAGAACTTAAAACACAACTATCATTCAATCCAGCAGTCCCATTACTGAGTATGTATTCAAAAGAAAATAAATCGTTCTACCAAAAAGACACATGCATTTGTGTGTTCATTGCATCACTATTCACAGACATGGAATCAACCTAGGTGCCCATCCACAGTGGATTGGATAAATAAAATGTGGTACATATATACCATAGGATACTATGCAGCCATAAAGAGAATGAAATCATGTCCTTTGCAGCAACATGGATGCAGCTGAAAGTCATTATCCTAAGCACATTAATGCAGGCACAGAAAACCAAATACCACATGTTCTCACTTAGAAGTGGGAACTAAACATTGGGTACTTATAGACATAAAAATTGCAACAGTAGACCCTGGGGACTACTAATGAGAGAGGAAGGAACAGGGCAAGAGCTGAAAAACTATTGGGTACTATGTTCAGTATCTGGGTGATGGGATCAATCATACCTCAAATCTCAGCATCCTGCAATATACCCACGTAACAAACCTGCACATGTACCTCTTGAAGCTAAAGTAAAAGTTGAAATTATTTTTAAAAATTAAAAAAAGAATAAGTTGAACCTCATCAAAACTAGTATCTTCTATTCTTTGAAAGACACTGTTAAGAGAATGAAAATACAGCTGCTGACTGGGACAAAGTATTTGGAAATCACATATCTCATTAAAAGACTTGTATTCAAAATATATTAAAACACTGAAAATCTGATATAAGTAAACAACTCAATTTTTAAATAAAGGGCCAAAAAATTGAGCAGACATTTTACCGAAGAAGAAATCAGGATGGCAAATAAGCGCATGAATAGATGTTTGACACTACTAGTTATTAAGGGAATACAAATTAAAACCACAATGAGAAACCACTACACACACAGTAGAATGTCCAAAATGCAGAAGACCAACTACAGTAAGTTTTGGTGAGGACAAGGAGAACTGAGAACTTTCTTACACTGCTGGTGGGAATGTAAAGTAGTACAACTACTTTGGAAAACAGTTTGACTGTTTCTTAAAATGTTAAATATATACCTATGATACGAACAAGTCATTTCACTCCTAGGTGTTCAACCAAGATAAATGAAACCATGTGTGAATACAAAGATGAATATACATGAATTTCACAGCAGATTTGTAATAACTAGAAACTGAAAATAATGATTCCGTCTCCGAACAGGTGAATTATTAAACAAACTGTAGTATATACAATGAAATACTAATTAGCAATAGAAATACCCTATTGATCCATGTTACAATATGGATGAATCTCAAAGTAATTTTTCTGAGTGAAAGAAATCAAATATCACAAAGGCATTATTCCTTTTCTGTAACATTCTATAAAATGCAATCTAGTTTACCCTGACATAAATCAGATCAGTGGTCACCTAGGGTGGGAGCAGTGGTGGTGGGGGTAGGGGTATGAGGGAACAATTACAAAGGGTATGAAGTAACTTTGGGGGCTGATAAATATGCTTATTATATTGATTGTGGTGATGATTTCACAGGTGTATACATATATCAAAACATCATATTTTAAACTTTAAATATGTATTATATATTGAATATCAACTATCAAATTGTCAAATATGGGTCAAATATATAAAGATGTACTTGTATCTTATAAATGAATAATAAAGGAGGTGAAAGATCTCCACAAAGAGAACTGCAAAACACTGCTCAAAGAAATCAGAAATGACACAAACAAATAGAAAAACATTCCATGCTCATCAATAAGAAGAATCAACATTGTTAAAATGGTCATACTGTTTAAAGCAACTTATAGAGTCAATGTTATTCCTATTAAACTATCAATGACATTTTTCACAGAACTAGAAAAAACTGTTTAAAAATTCATATGGAACCCAAAAAAAGCCTGAATAGTCAAAGCAATCCTAAGCAAAAAGAACAAAGCTAGAGGCATCACGCTACCCAACTTCTAAGTATACTGCAGGGCTACGGTAACCAAAAAACATGGTGCTGGTACAAAAACAGACACATAGGCCAATGAAACAGAATAGAGAACCCAGAAATAAGGCCACATACCTACAACCATCTGATCTTTGATAAACCTGACAAAAACAAGAAATAGGGGAAGGATTCTCTATTTAATAAATGGTGCTGGGATAACTGGCTAGCCATATACAGAAGATTAAAACTGAGTCCCTTCCTTACTCCATATACAAAAATTAACTCAAGATGGATTGAAGACTTAAATGTGAAACCCAAAACTATAAAAACCCTAGAAGACAACCTTGGCATTGCCATTCAGGTCATAGGCATGGGCAAAGGTTTCATGTTGAAGACACCAAAAGCAATTGCAACAGAAGCAAAAACTAGCAAACAGGATCTAATCAAAGAGCTTCTGCACAGCAGAAGAAACTATCAGCAGAAGAAACACAGCCTACAGAATGGGAGAAAATTTTTGCAAAGTATACATCTGACAAATGTCTTAACATCCAGCATCTATAAGGAACTTAAATTTACAAAAAACAAACAAACAAAAACCCATTAAAAAGTGGGCAAAGACGTGAACAGACACTTTTCAAAATAAGACATACAGGTGTCCAACAATCATATGAAGAAAAGCTCAACATCACTGATTATTAGAGAAATGCAAATCAAAACCACAATGAGATACCATCTCACACCAGTTAGAATGGCTATTATTAAAAAGTCAAAACACAACAGATGCTGGCAAGGTTGTAGAGAAAATGAAATGCTTATGCACTGTTGCTGGGAGTGTAAATTAGTTCAACCATTGTGGAAGACAGTGTGGCAATTCCTCAAAGACCTAAAGACAGAAATATCATTTAACCCAGCAATCCCATTATTGGGTATCCCAAAGGAATATAAATCATTCTATTATAAAGACACATGCACACATATGTTCACTGCAGCACAATTCACAATGACTAAGACATGAAATCAACCTAAATGTCCATCAATGATAGACTGGATAAAGAAAATGTGGTACATATACACCATGGAATACTGTGCAGCCATAAGAAAGAATGAGATCATGTCCTTTGCAAGGACATGGATACAGATGGAGAGTATTATCCTTAGCAAACTAATGCAGGAACAGAAAACCACGTACCTCATGTTCTCACTTATTAAGTGGGAGCCAAATGAGAGCACAGGGACACATAGAGAGGAACAAACCACACACTGGGGCCTGTCAGAGAGTGGAGGGTGGGATCAGGGAGAGGATCAGGAAAAATAACTAATGGGTACTAGGCTTTATACCTGGGTGATGAAATAATCTGCATAACAAGCCCCCATGACACAGTTTACCTGTGTAACAAACCTGCACATGCACTTCTGAACTTAAAAGGTAAAAAAAAAAAAAAACAAAGAGAAATATCAAAAAACTATCAAAGGACTTGAATAGGCAATTCATAAATGAATATAAATGATAAACATAATAAAAACAAAATTATATATGCATTTATACCATTTTTCATATTGTATTTTATACTATTGTATATTCACCAATTAAAATAGTAAATGTAAAAATTCTTGGTCATATGTAGTCTTGGCAACATTTTGGGGAAATGGGAACTCTCATACAGTGCTGGTGGGCATATAAAATCGGTAAAACTTTGTTGGAGGGCAATTTGACAACATACAACAAAAATCTAAAATATTCAATGCTGTTGATACAACAATTTCACTTCTAGGAATTGATCCTAAGTAAATAGGGGTGCACACAAGGACTTAGAAATAAAAATATTTATATCTATTTTGATATAATAGCAAAATATTGTAAAGAACCTAAAACATTAGAGAATGTGTTGAATAAGATATAGTACCTCCTACCAATGCAGCCATTAAAAATGAAATTGTAGAAGACTATTTGGAGACATGGAAAGCTGTTACATACCATTAAGTGAAAAAAGTTACTATCAATATATAGAGTATATTTCATTTTAGGCAAAAGATATGTATAATATGTATATTAATGTCTATGAAGAAGGTATTTGAATGAATTATCTCTGAGTTAGGTAACTGTAGATAATTTTCATTGTCTTCCTTCTGCTTCTCTCTAATTCATTGTTCTAAAATGAAGATGTATTACTCTCATAATAAAAACTCCAATAAAAGTTACTTTTCAAAAAATATCAGTGCTAATGCCCTATAAATGATACTGTGAGAAATATTAGTTTTAGGTCTTAGTGGCCAAAAAAAATATTTAGCAGAAGTCTGCAAAAAGGTTTTGGTGCTGCAGGGAGGCCTGAAATGCTGCTGCTCTATAATTGGAGCCCTGTGGGGTACTGCTTGGGTCTGGACCACCAAAAAGCGATGGCATGACCACCAGCCTTGCCCTCCAGAGCAATCGGCACAGTTTTGGCCTCCCTGCAAAAAGAATAGTTGCAAACAAGGATAAAAAAATTAGCACCTGTTTTGCCTAGGACAATGGGTCCAGTTAGGTTGCGTCCACTCGGCATGGCCAAGCCTCTACTGGGCATTTCTATGTCTAAGCCATATGGTCAAGAGTGTGAGAGCAACAAGCACTTGCTAGTCTCAAGTTTTCGTTTTTATAGTTATGGAAAAGTGAGGCCCAGGTGGGCCTGTGCATGTGTTGCTGAGGCAACATTCCTTTTGGAGAGTTGTAGCAGTGGCTTGAGGTGACATTAATGCCAGGCTGTTTGATAACTAAAATAGCCAGTTCTGGAATAGTCTCACCTAGTGAGGATCTCAACACTCCAGACTTAATGAAGAAGAATGAGCTCTGATACATGGCTTAAAAAACTCCAACTCTCCCTTCTACCCTTACTGCTGGGAAACATGAAAATCAGGGTCTATGAGTTACTGTTCCTGTGCCACAGAACCATGAAGATCTGTAAGACTGTTACAGCCAGCTGACCTCATACATAGAGGAAACGTGCAGTGGTATCTCACCACTCACTGGCTACAATAGGGCAGGTGAATGGCTTTCATCCTGTATATATCAACTACCACCAGGCTTGGTAAGAACGTTAAAATGAATTCCAAGGCAGTGCCTGGGCTGAGTGAAAAAGAATGTCATGATTGATTAGGGATGTCTTGGCTGTGGGAGGAGTGATTAACAGTATCTTTGCCATGTATTTCCACCTTGGTCTAGAATATCTGTTATCCTCAAAATAGGGCTTTTTAAAAATTACATTTCTCCCACTATCGATGATTCCTAAAGAATATTAGATTAATTCTTCTCATACATTACTTTTAGTATGTCATTCTCCTTTTTAAAAACCCCCTAAAGATTTGTTGCCATTCCCCATGTAGTACACCTACTTCCTTCATTTTATATTCAAGGCCTCCACAATTTGATGTTAATTTCTCAGCAACCCTACACAAAACCTTCTCTCCAGTCTCTCTGGCTTATTTCTCATACCCAGAGCACACACTGTGGTCTGAAAGGGCCACCCTATAGGAGTCAGGGCCTGTCCAGATGGAAGCAACTGGACTAACAGAGCAGGCTGAGGGGGAAGTTCAGGATGGATGGAGGGCATTAGGATTGTTGGGGTGAGGGTCTGAGCCAAATCTGAATGGACAAACTGTGGCTGAGGCTTGTTCATTTTTATGGCCTAGTTTCGATCTTAGTTTAGCTGTCTGTCATCAGTCGTAAAGCAGTGGTGTTTTACAGCTGTTTCTGAACAGACATCTGAAACATATCTCGCACATTTTTCATCTTGGGGCTCATAGAATCTTCCTCACCTTGAGTGCGTATTTCTCTTCCTTTCTGCCTATTTGAATCCCACCTATTCTGCAGTGCTCAGCTCCAAATCATCATAATGAGGCTCTGTCTGTGTCAACCTACTTCTCAGAGTCCTGATACTTGACATCATTGTCTCATTTATCTCCACAATTCCACGTGAATCTCCTAGTCCTATAGCGCTGGCATGACACTGACATTCACCATTCAACTCCATTTGGTTCAGGCAGTTACATTCAGGGACTTTATGAATACTGACTCACTGTCTCATTCAAATGGAGCAGTCTGGATGTGGACTGGGATTTTAAGGTGTCTCTTAACTGCTGGATTTAAATACCAGGCTAAGGTAACAAAGCACCATAAACTAGCAATGGATTGTGGCAACATAAAGTACAATAAATTCTTATTGCCCATGGCTAAAATAAAACAAAATGCTATTCCAAAAGAAGGGAGAATGAAAGTAAAGCTATCATGTAAAAATATGAACAGGTTAAGTTTTCCAGCATGCTAAATGGCACCTGAGTGATCCAAAAGAGTTATTGAAGTTGAAAAGAAACAATTGCTGCACACCCTGCTTGTGACCGGGCTGTGATGAACAGTTATGAGAGCTTCTCACAGTGATGAGTCTAAAATAAAGAAGTTCACAATCCGCATTTCATTTAGAATAAGTTTACTATTTGTAAGCCAGAGGCAATATGCAATTTTGAAACTTCTGTTAATTCTGATCAACATGATACAGAAAAACTCAGTGCCAAACTTGTATAAATCATGGGCAACAGAATAGGGCTACTTGTTACTTTCCCTGTCTTATTTTTACTCAAGTCAAAAACAGAGAAATCAGATTTTTCCATATGCTGATAAGCTATGAAGATTCTTTGCGAGTTTCAGATGAAAACGAAAATTGAAGGTCATCTTTCTGTGCTCTCATCCTAAAGGTAACAGGCCCCTGTGGCCATGTTGATAAGTCATCACAGTATGACTGGGAACTCACTGGCCTCCTGTTCCTTGCTAGATAAAAGAATATAGAAGCTTTACATTTTGAGCCACAGGAATAATTCTAGCTATTATTGTCAACATTTGGGATCACATAGAGTTAATATGAAGATTTTCACCACTTTGTAGGCCTTGGCTCTTTGTTTTATTTTAAAGAGGAGTTTTAGATCTTAGTTTCACAGCACAAGAGAAAGGTACAGAAACTTCTCATATATTCCCTGTCTCTGCACGTGTGTGGGTCTGTTTTTCCCCACTCAGGCCTTTTGAAGGCAGAAGAATTCTTCTCTTCCACCTTGTCCCTCTCCAGAGGTCATGTGTGAAGCTTTTTCTGGCATCTCCATGATTCTGGTGTGGGGGTCCAGGACTTGAATGCCCTCGTACAACTCCTTGCTATCAGAGGGCACTACCCATGTGGGAAATAACTTGGTGAAGGTTTCCAACACTAGATGACAGGGAGGTTGTACTTGGTGAAATTAATTCAGCACTTGCCTTAAGGAGTCTATCTGGGTTGGCTTTAGGCTGTATCTACGGAAAGCTGGTCTAAATAGTATAGTCTTCCTTTGGGAGGGTGCTGATATTTGACTTCCTCCTCGAAAGTTGATTATTGCTCTAGTTTAGGTGGGAGGGGATAATGGAGGAGTACTGGGGAATGGTTAGCAAGAGGAGAGGAGATATAGGAGCTGTTCTTTACTGCTGTAGTTCTCTCAAAGTTTCAAGAGATGGCATCAACCCAAGAGGATTCAGAAAGGAGCCATACTGGAATCTAGACAAGCCATAGAGTCCAGACTAACAACTGCATTCACCTCATATGGAAAGTCAGCCAAGTTTCCACTGGTGAGTCTGGATTCTGTAGGCAATTTAGTGATTTCCTGTTGGCCACCCCCCACTGCTGCCTCCCTCCCACCTGCAAGCAGTCACCCATCCATAAATCCTGTCCAGTCCTGGATTTCTGCCCAATGTTTCCAAGGGTTAGACTCACCAAGGAGAACAGAATTCCCAGGATCCAGGACCAGCTGTGTTCCCAGAGGAGACGTCAGCACTGAAGGAAGGTTCGGTCCAGTGGCTGCGAGCAAGGCCCTGATGTCTTCCAACTGTGTGGGGACTTGAGGGGGATCTGTGAGAAGGCAGAGGGTGGATCAGGCAGGTTAAAGCACAAGGCTGTGTCAAGGGAAGAGGAAGAGGTGGGTATGCATGTATGTGCACATGTGTGCATGTATGTAAGATAGACATTATTGTTGTTGCCTTTTAACATCATTTTTCCTATAGAGGAATCCCTATCAAGGTGAGTCTGAATTTCAAACTTAATACAGGTATTTGATGCCTGAAATAATAAGGTCAGTAAGAAGAAGCAGGCATACAAAGTTCAGGGGTTTCTCACTTTAGACTACTGGGTACCTATACATTTGTAGATAAACTATATCATAAAGACACTTTTTTTAAATAGCAAATTTTAGCATTTACTATGCCAAGTTCTGTGCTAAATATATTTCAGTCCATTTTTCATTTAGCCCTAGTAACAGTCTTTAGAGTGAGGCACTTTGTTATTTTCTGCACAGATAAAGAAACACCACAGGAATTTCTTATTTAAAAGGACCTTTTTCTATGAAGCACAAGATGAAGTTGTGAAGTCGGTAAGTTAATTTGCTTTGTGGTTTAGATTTTAATGCCTAAGCAGGACCTAGATAAAGCAGAGGGGAGAATGTTGCTATGCTATGCTTCAACACTCAGAATCGTACAAGGAATCAGCGCTGAGGTCATCAGAGGTCCCAGTTAATCAATGCTAAAAGTGACTAAAACGGGAAATATATACTGGCTTATCATTTCTGCTGGACATATAAAGAGGCAAGCACCCGCTGAACTTAGCGGTGGGATGATGCCAGATTCTCTTGGAAAAGCAGCAGATCCCTTTGCCCCTCTTCCTGCATCTCCTGAAGAACTGCAGTTTACACTCCCAAGGCCAGCTCCCACCTTTTTCTCCAGAGCGCTTGTTGGAATGGAAGCAGAAGCCCAGGAGTACTGCTCTTGAAATGGATGGTCATTTCAACAGCATTCTGCAAGGGCCCTACTACGTGCCTGGCACCTTGTAAGGCACTTGTTAGGGCTGGTGAATTAATAAGACATGATGGTGCCTGAGTCTACTTGAAAAACATACCTTCAGTCTTTCTGCCTTTGACTGACAAAGACCATTCTATAGAAAAAACAATGAACTTGAGATTACATATATCTCTCTCTCTCTCTCTCTATATATATAGAGAGATATATAGAGATATATAAAATATAGCTTAAAAAGAACCCTTTTCATATGGCATAGAGAAAAACATCATGCCTGGGTTCAGGAACCCTCAGTTTGAGCCATGGCTGTGTCATTCAATAATTAGATCATTTAAATCCTCAGAGCCTTGTTTTCTCATCTACAGAATGAGGTTCCTTTCCAAGATCTCTGTCTACTCTGGAATACCATGATTTTAGGAACTGATGGTGGAAGTTTACTCAAAGTATCCTTCTCTCCTCCTCAATATTTCTTCTTGAAACTCATGAAACCTTTGCTTATTTAGTAAGAGCAAAAAGTGGGGGCTACTTTCCATCTTCAAAACAATCAGCTCTTTTTGGACCAAATGTTGGCCCCTCCTAATGTCCTGACAGCTTTGACAGTAATTTTCCTCTCCAGTGCATGTCCATTTGCTCTTCCCAGGAAAACTGTAAATTCTCCAGGGGTAGAGGCCACCACTTATATTTCTCCTAAAACTTTACCAGTATCCAGGTGACATGGAACTTAATGTCAGCAACATTAAATGGCAACACTTAATGAATAACTGTCCAATGGACTATTTGGATACATGGATGAAAGTCTGCCTTACTACACTTCAAGTCCTCATGGTACAGGTTAAGTCACAGAACTTGGGTGAAATCTCAGCTTCATCCACAAAATTCCCCCTTTAAAAATTAAGCTACATTTTTGTGGATTAAAAGAGACATTGCTTTGATGTTCATAAAGTACCTATTAAAAGCTAACAAACTTTCATTAATAAACCAATAACTGTGATCAAGAAAAGCCTTAAACTTAAGAGTCTTGACAGTGATTTTTTTTTCCCCATTAAGTATGATGAAATGGGGAAGATGTTTTGCTCTTCAAACACCATATTCACTGTTATACTGTATTACAGTTGGAATGCAGTAAGCACCTGCCTACAGAACATGCACACTTCATTGGCAAAGTCACAGTAGCAGCCTTACATCTTAGACTTTCATCTCTGTTAGCAGAGGCAACAAGGAAGGATTATTAGGGAGAAAAGTCTTACTGGTAAGCACCATAACTCAGCGTGGGGCAATATTCCCTGGGCTCTGGGCTCCAGACTAGCAGCTCAGTTGGATGAAACCCAGTGCAAAACAAATGACATCTTTCTCTGAGCCAATTTTCTGTGGCTTCCTAAGATGGCTGGAGGTTTATGCAGCCACCAGTGAGATGAAAACCCGTTTGGGCCTCTCTGAAATCTGAGTGGGTAGGGTCTACAAGGACCTATGGGTTGGTATATCTTCAACTCTGGGTGTGAAAACAGAAGTGTAAAGTTTAAATATTTTTCCCTGAGGAAGTCTGTAATGTATGTGTATGCATATATGTGTGGCATGAATTATTATTTCTTTCATCTTTCCTTTTTTTCCTTAGAATGACAGCTTTCTGTAGGTGAGAAAGCGCATAATTAGAGCCTAAGTGCTTTAATAATTGCTCTGTTTTTTGAGAAAGCCAAAAATAAGTTTTTCATTTTTTAAAAAATTTTATCTCCCTAGCACCGAGACTCAGTGGGGAAGAACAGCAGGGTATCCCTAGTCCAGGGGGCAAAAATGGTTCTGGCTTGCAACATGGCTGAGTCCAGAACTGGGCAATAATCAGATTGTGGATGGTGTCCCAGCAATTGTTATTTTTAACACCCATTTTATACCAGGAGCCATGCCAGACTCTTTAATCAGGGGTTCTTATGTTTAGGGGTGCATGTGGAGACTTTAGGTAGACCAGACCATAAGCTTCTGGAATTATATGAAACATTTTACATGTATGAATTTTTCTCGAAGGAGGAATCCATAGTTTTTATCTGATTCTCAAAGAAATCCTTAATGCAGGAAGAGTTAAGGATAATTGTTTTAATTCAGTTATCTCTGTTTGAGATACCTGTTCTCCCCTTGCAGTCCTCGTGTCTGGAGTCTCCACATAGAGACCAGTATCTAAGGCTTAGCAGAGTGAGGTAACTTGCCCAGTGCCAGACAGTTAGTAAATGGTAGAGCCAGGGTTCAAGCTTTTGTTTGGGCTCAAAGTCTGTGTTTCTATCAAAAGGCCCTACATTGGGAAGAAACCAAGGGATACCAATTTTACCTTTTATGTCCTTAATTGGATTAGGGCACAAAGGAGGTAGAGGGTGGGTTCGATAGTCTCCGCCAACAGGGTGCAGCAGAGGCAACCAGCTTTGAAGTGTTTACCTAGGATCAGCAGCTGGGTGCTCTCAGTCAGCTCTCCATGAAGATTGGCCGCCCTGCAGGAGTACAGGCCCTGATCGGAGGACGACACGTTCGTGAGCAGCAAGGAGCCTTCGTGCAGATGGTGGGGGGAGCCCAGTTTGCTTTTATTCCTGAACCAAGTGACTTCAGCTTCAGGCACTCCTAGGAAGAAGGAAAAAAAAAAAACAAAAAACAAACTCATCAGTCAAACACATTCAGATGAGCCCAGAGGCATTTATAGCATTTATAGCCTCTTGAATCCCTCTTCCCTGGGGCTGCTCTACAGCGGCATCTTCTACCATGCTTTAGCCAAACTAAATAATGCCCAGAGCCTGGTAGGATGAGGATATAGACTTCAGGCTGACCAAAGAATCAGAATAAATGCTGATACAAGATAAAAATATCAGTTGTCTCCGTAACTTTTGCCTTTATAACCTACAGTGATGAAGCAGGAAGAGGGAGGCCAGGAAACAGACAACTGGCGGGGGGGCTTGCCAAGGTGGAAGGAGAGTACCCAAATTCTTTGGAGAAAACGTATTTGAAAAACATGAGAACCAAACGTATACACCAGTGAAAATGAAACTACATGAAACGAACATAATGTTGAGTAAGAGATGCCAGACACAAGAGAACATACTGTATAATTTCCTTTCTGTAAGTAAAAAACCAAAACCCGGTAACATTAATCTACGCTGTTAGTCAGTCAATGGAATGAACGGGGAGGGGTTGTGACTGAGAAACGGGACAAGGGGCTTGGCCACTGGCAATGCTCTGTGTCTTGACCTGAGGCTGGTCTGGTGGGGAGTGTTCACTTGGTACCTTTATGATACGTGTACTTTTCTGTATAGATATATTTTAATAAAAAGTGAAAAGCTATACGACGTTAAAATATATGTATGAACTAGATGAATGGAAGCTGCTAGATTGTTACTGGAGTTCACACTCTATGTAGAAAACATGCTTGCATTTTTGGAAGCCTACATATCTTCTCAGAGCAAGAGAACATGAAATGGTAGTATCGGTAGAACAACAGGAAAAGGACAAAAGGAAAGTGCTCAACTCTTTCCACAATCCAAGTTTATTTTCTGTGAGAGAGATGGGGACATCATCTGCTGACTTGGGATGAGTTCTGTCTTTGGAAGCCAGGCTCTGTGCTCTGAGGGAACCTGTGAATTCCTCAGGAAGTTTCCTTGTGGTTGACATTGTGGAAAACAGGCCCTGGGGGTTTAGGATGAGCCTTCCTACATGCTGTTTTAGGAGGATGCTATAGGAGGCCAGGCTCTGAGTGTGTTGAGAGACTGAAAGTGTGTGGCACAGATTCACAGGTCTCTAGGGAGCGGAAAGCACACCTCAGCCTGCTGACCCAGCTCACACAGTTTACTTATAGAACTTACTGGCATGTATCCAGGGCATGCTTAAAGTGTAAAGTCCTGGCGGGGCACGGTGGCTCACGCCTGTAATCCCAGCACTTTGGGAGACTGAGGCAGATGGATCACAAGATCAGGAATTTGAGACCAGCCTGACCAACATGGTGAAACCCCGTCTCTACTAAAAATACAAAAATTAGCTGGGCGTGGTGGTGGGCAACTGTAATCCCAGCTACACAGGAGGCTGAGGCTGGAGAATCACTTGAACTTGGGAGGCAGAGGTTGCAGTGAGCCAAGATCACATCACTGCACTCCAGCCTGGAGGACAGAACAAGACTCTGTCTCAGGGGAAAAAAAAAAAAAAAAAGAAGTATCAAGTCCTGGGAAATGGGGGTCAAAGCCAGAAATGGCCAAGGAGCCAGACCTTAGTCTAGTGATCTAGTGTTTTCCCTGAGCTGGGGCTGGTTTTTGCCTTTGGGGTAAGGGCAGTTTGCCCTTAATGGCTAGCCTTCTGCTGAGGATGCAGAGTGTTCAAGGAGTTGCCTGTGTATCTGTTACGTGTCCTTGAAAGTGGCTAGAGAAAGAGAGGCAGGGCTACGAAAGCAGGTGGAGACTTGGATACCACAGCCTTGTTACATCAGAGAGAGGCACACATGAATCTGGCTCTAGCAGTAGGATACTTGATGCTCAAGTGCATAAGAGGGGCCAGGTTGGCATCATCTCTAAAGATACCTGGAGAAAAGATACAGGTGAGGGGTGAAACAGCTGATTTTTCATTACAGCACCACTAGGGAGAGCAAGAGCATCATGATGCCTGTCCATGCCAGCTTGGACTTTGGGCCCTGAGCTTAGTTTTTTCCCATTAAAAAAAAAAAAAAAAAAAAAAAAAAGATCCACAGCATTCAGGAGAAAGCCTCAGAAGTAAGTTAAAGAAAAGCACTTTTAGTTATTTTTCTCCTGAAAGAACAAGGAAAAATGAGGTCCTGCAAACAATTTTATTTTATTTTATTTTTTTATTGAGATAGAGTCTTGCTTTGTCACCTAGGCTGGAGTACAGTGGCATGATCTTGGCTCACTGCGGCCTTTGCCTCCTGGGTTCCAGCGACTCTCCTGCCTCAGCCTCCGGAGTTAGCTGGAATTACAGGTGTGCACCATCACGCCTGGCTAATTTTTATATTTTTAGTGGAGACACGGTTTTGCCATGTTGGCCAGGCTGGTCTCGAACTCCTGACCTCAGATGATCCACCTGCCTTGGCCTCCAAAAGTGTTGGGATTACAGGCACGAGCCACCATGCCAGCCCTGCAAACCGTTTTCTACCAATATTCATCCTCTTTCCCTCACATTGCTCCATGCAGCACTTACTGCCTGCATCTTCCTTTGAGGAGGGCTGTGGGCAGCAAACACAGAGACTCAGGGGGAGAGAAAATGAGAGTGAGAGTGACAGAGGGGAGGAGGGGGGGTGGAACAGAGGGAGAAGGGAGAGAACCCAGGGATGGAGAGAGACCTGGGAGCTATTTCTCACTCCCCCAGGAATTGCTTGCAAGCTTCTTCCATTCCCTTTATGTTTGTCTGTCTCATGCCGTTCTAAAATTGTGCTTGTTTGAGAGGACAGGACTGGATATAAACCAAAAGGGCAGAATTCCTCTGGTGACAGTAGGGGGCTTCATGGGAGAAGTGGAAATGTTCAGAATAGCAGGGTGGAGGAAGAAACCTCCAGTTTCTGTAAACCTGGAACTGTGGATGTGACAGCAGTCCCAAGGGAAGAGAAATTAAGTGGGAATCATTCTTCAGTCTACTGGCAAACCTCTCTCAAATTCATTCACGCACAGATCTGCATTATGAGTTTGCCGATGTAGGTACTGTTGCTGGTGCCACATTTTGAGGACTTCCTGCCTCAGATTGTGGGCCTTAGGCAGAGAATATTACAAAGACACCTTGGAGTGACAGCCAGTCCTTCCATAACTGGCTCTGACATTACACATGTATAATGAGGAAAGAGAAAACAATAATTGAGGTGTTATAAAGTTTTATTTTTCTTTTTCTCTCAAGAGCTGACAATGATGCTTTAGAAAACTTCACCAGCCCTTGAATGTTCCACAGAGTCCCTTGAAAAGGTAGTGATACGTATGCTTAATACTGACATTCAGAATGCCTCAACATTGGAGTGTACTGAGCTATGCAAACGTATCCTGAGTGTGTTCAAGGGAGAAATAACATTGACTGAATATTTGCTGTAAGCCAAACATTTTATAAACACAATCACTTATTTTTCACAATGATCCTGTGAAGCAGGTACTATTTAGTAACTCCATTTTATGAGAAAAAGGGTCTCATAGAGATTAAGAAATCTGCCTAAGGTCACATTTGTTTGGATGCCTGAACGATTACATGGGGGCAGAGTTCCTGTTCCCCCAAATTCCGTACCCTACAGCCAATCAGTAATCCACCAGTGCCAGGGTAGGGATTCAAACTGAGATACCTTTAGTGCCAACAGTCCCCATCTTAACAAGTGTACACTGCCTGTCATTATACTAGCCTGACTCTTGAGAGAAAATCTGAACTGCTGCTATACTATTTCTGAACTGTCAAATGCTTAATTCCTTTCTACTTTCAGAATTAATGTTTCTGCTGTGTTTGTAAAACCAAGCTGTTGTCAGGAGAGAGGTTCCAGAATCCATGTGTTCTGGCTTTGTTAGCTCTTTCTTGTTGAGAAGCTTGGTCAGGTTGTGGGAGATGATCTTTTCTAGCCTGCTGTGGTGTGACAGCAAATGCCACAAAAAGGAACACCTGAAAATGACAGAAAATGTGCTCTACCACAGAACAAAATCCAAGAGCTATGTTGTTGTGGACCAGCTACTTGGATAGGCTCCACATGCTAACCTCCCTGGTATTATTTGGATCTTAAACTCGGGGAGGAAAAGAACCCATGTTTACATTTTCCCCTGTGGTATATCTTTTCAACAGCACCATGCTCTCCCTGCTGCTTGAAAGGATCAGTAAAAGAACTTAGACATAATGGGTGGTAAGTTGATATGATTACAAGGTTCAGTGCCTTTGATGTCCACGGAGCTGCCAGGTAGGGTGATGCTATAATATTCTTTTTAAAAAAATCCCAGACAGGGTATTCTTGTTAATTGGATCTCTTACTATATTTGGAAGGCTGCCTGCACCACAGCGGTGTGTCAACGTCTCAAGGTGGGGTGTCCACTCAAAGGTACACCTTTACATGGGAAATTCTAGAAGCTTCCTAGGAGGTGTGGAGGTAGAGTGGCTTAGGGAAAGAAAAGAGAAAGGATACAGTAACTCAACTGTCAGCCTTGTCAGTTATTCTAAAGAACCATGGCAGTCTGGAAAGAAGGTTTCCAGCCTTCCACTTTTCTCCATACTGACTGTGGCAGACAATGATAGCTGTTCACAAAACCAGTTTCCCTCTTTTTCCTGAGTACCCAGTGAGTCTACCTTCCCCAGCATCCTTTGTAGTTGCACGTGGCCATGTGACTAAAGGAATGTGAAAAGTCTTAATGTGTGCTCCTTCCAGGTGTCGCCCTTAAAAGCCTTCTCAACCATCCCCCATATTCTGTTTTCCCCTTTCCTGGTTGATAGGATAGAGGTAACCCCTAGGGAGGCCTTGGAAGGCATGTGTTTCAGATGACAGAGCGACCAGCATCCTGTGACCCCGAATGACACTGTGGGGACAGATCCTCTCCAGATGACCAGGTGTACTCTTTGGGCACTTAGCTAAGCAAAAATAAAACTTCTATTGTGTTTGAGTCATTATACATTTGGGCATCTACTTGATACCAGAGTCTAATCTATCCTAATACACCACCCATCACTGACTCTTGAACTATCTGGCATCCCTAGTCCTGCTGATTTTATCTCCTAAGTAAGTCCTTCAAATGCTTCCTTTGTTTTCAGGAGAAAAACCTAAACTGTACCATAATCTATGAGAACATGTAAGATCTAGCCCCTGCCTACCCATACCTCCTCAGCCTCATATGCTACTTTCTTCTTTGCTCTTGATATTATAGCCACACCACCAGCCAGGTTTTAATTCTTTAAATGCAGCATGCTCTTTCTACCTCAGGCCCTTTGCACATTCTGTTCCTATTTACTGAAACACTGCTTCTCCCCCTGATCCTTTATCACCGACTCAGTTTTCTGACCTCTTCAGAGAAGGAATAGAGAACAAGCATGGGAGTAATACAGTCAATTAGGTCATTTTTCAAGAAAAAACCTATCATACTCATTGCCTCATGCTGTTGATGCTTCAGGACTGGGAAGAATGTGTGAGGCTGTACTTTATAAGCTGAAAGCACATGTATGCAAAAAGTTGTTTAATGAAAAATTGCTAACAATTCAAACATGTGAGTCGGTCTAGGTAAATTACATAATATTCTTAACATAGGCTATTATATAGCCATTAAAATTATGCTTATGATACAGACAAATGTTTATTACTGAGAGGAAATAAAGCAGGATAAAAGGGAATGATTAAGGAAATATAATAAAATGTCAGCTGTGGTTGAGTTTGGAGAGAACGACTTTGAACCAGCTTTTTTCTTTCCTTTTTGGCTTCCTGAGTTTTTCTGTGTTTTCTAAAATTTCTTTAGTACTTTAATATTTTATAATAAGAAAACAACAACTGTATCTGAATATCACATTGTATTATCATTACATATTTCATAACTTTTCTCCTTCCCAGACTGTGAGCTTCCTGAAAATTGTATCTTGTTTATCTGTGGCTCCTTGGATTAGGAGAAATCTGATCTAAGTTGGATTAAATATTCCATAAAAAACTGCCAAATGAATAACATGAATGAATTTGACATAAAATACTTCTTTAAGGAGGCCCTGATGGAGTCCCACTTCCCTGTCTATTATCAGAGTCTGGGTGGCAAATTCTCAAGCTAGAGTATTAGCTACTGGCAGTGTTATTGGTGCTCAGAGAATCCCACCTAACCAATCAGGAGGTCACTAAGCTGCCTGACTAGGAATGGGATAGAGATGTCCAAGAGTAAGGAAAGAGCCATAAGAGCCACTTACAGCAGCAAAGTAAAAGCAGTCCTCTGCCATTTGGCATTTAGCATTATAGCTGTCAGTATTTTAACTGGAGACTAAGCTCACAGATGATTTCCTTGTCCAGCTAACTTACTGTGTAATTAAAAGCAGGCTCTTTCCCACCTACTTTGAATGAGTATCTTGTTTAACAAAAGGAATAATGACAAATATACAAATATTTATTTTAGTTAATCAGCATTAATACAGATGGTTTGATGGGTAAAAACAAAAATAAAGACTGCAATGCCACAGCCAGGGAAAACTAGGTATAACCACCTAGGTTCTCACTATAAGGTTATCAAGTGAGCCTCTGGATGAAGTCCCAGAGAGAGGGCCCTAGGCGACACGGAAGAGTGACCAAAGCTTGTTTTAATGTCGTAGGCTCCCCAATGTAAATGCTTCCTCAACCAGATTCTGGTTCTCTCAATCTCCTTTAAATGCCCATTTCCTTGTTTTGCTGCCCTTTCCTCCCCTATTTTTTTTTTTTTTTTTGAGACAGAGTCTTGCTCTATTGCCCAGGCTGGAGTGCAGTGGTTCGATCTCAGCTCACTGCAAACTCTGCTCCTAGGTTCAAGTGACTCTCCTGCCTCAGCCTCCTGAGTAGCTGGGATTACAGGCACTTGCCACCACACCTGGCTAATTTTTGTATTTGGTAGAGATGGGGTTTCACCATGTTGGCCAGGATGGTCTCGAACTCCTGACCTCAGGTGATCCACCCACCTCGGCCCGCCAAAGTGCTGTGATTACATGTGTGAGTCCCCGCACCTGGCCCCTCCCCTATTCTTTTACTCCTACCAGTTCCACCTCTCAAGAAGATACACAACATGATCCATCATATCACCAGTGTTTCCTCACCAAAGCATGCGTCCATAGTGATCAGGTGTGTGTTGGGGGGTGATGGTTCTGCAGAAAGGGCCCTACTGGCACCACCATTAATCCCTGCAGAGAGGGGTAGCTCATTCATGCCAGTCCCTGTCAGGGGTTTTGTCTTACTATCTATCTAGGAGTACAGGGACTGAAGGGACTTGGTTCTAGATTTCACTGATGAGGCTGGAAGGGAAGCATCACAAAGGCCATGAGACAGTTTACAAAGGCGAAGCTAATGCACATTTACAAAGATAGATTTACATTTCAGATATCCTAATTTTTTTTTGAGACAGGGTTCTCGCTCTGTCACCCAGGCTGGAGTGCTGTGGCATGCCTATGGCTCACTGCAGCCTTGACCTCTGGGCTCAAACGATCCTCCCATCTCAGCCTCCCTAGTAGCTGAGACTACAGGCATGCGCCATCACACCTGGCTAATTTTTGTATTTTTTGTAGAGACAAGGTTTTGCCATGTTGCCTAGGCTGGTCTTCAACTCCAGGGCTCAAGTGATCTGCCCACCTCAGCTTCCCAAAGTGCTGGGATTACAGGTGTGAGCCACCAGGTCTGGCCATATTTCAGATATCCTAAAGCTATCAGAATATTTCAGAGAAAATCAGACTTGGCTATTATTTGGAAACAGTAAGTCCTAGGTTAAGATATTCCTCCTATTTACTCTAAAATGGGTTTTCTGGTCTTATAAGTAACAAAGTGAGGTAAACCTTCAGATGATGAAGATCTAAGATGAATAAACCACCAAAGCATGGAGTGCCAGAGCCTGTCTACTCTGCCCATAGGGTATGATCGGGGAACGTGGGTTTGGCGTGGCCATGCCACTGTGAGTATATCTGATGAGGACAGCAATCAGAACGCTAGCTGTCCAATGGCACAAGAACCATTCATTTCTTCATCCCGTTGTGGCAGTGAAACCCCTAGGGTACACATCACAAATGAGTGGTCTACAGGAAGGGAAAAATAGTAGCTGGGCCTCATTCTGCTATGTGTAGGTGTTTTCTGTCTTTTAATTGAAGGTAAATATTTTTATACATAGCATATTACCACCCCCTATTGTCTACTACTCCTTGCTTCCCTGTGCCTTCCTGGTCCCCGCTGGCCTCTGAGTATGCAAAGCCCACCTGAGGGCAATGCCTTTATCAGAACTCCACTGGCTATCTTCTTTAATAACTCCTGCCCACTTCTGATCCGAGCAAGCTCCAGGCTGCTATTGGCCTTACCTCTTGCTGTCTTTCTCATATCCATCCAGTCCTTACCTTCCCATTCCCACTGCCCTGAGTTCAGGCTTCCATGACCTCTCCTCTAAACGACAGTGATGGGTCTTACCTGGCCTTTCTGCCCTAGTATTTCCCTTTTTCAATCTATTCTCTTCAATGCTTTGCTTTTGGAAGCGTGGCTCTTTAATGTCACTTCCCACCTGCATTTCTGCACTCTGGGCTCCACCCAGACTAAAGCTCACACTGTTCTCTTATAGCCTAGAGGATTTTCTACTTCCATGAATTTATCACTCTCCTTCGTCCACTTGAAACTCCTTGCCCCCATCTTTGCATGTTCACATTCTATCTGTATGGAAGGCTAAGATTAAAGAAAAACACACACATAAAAAGATCAATTTTACCTACCTGTCCCAGTCAGAATTAATCTTTCCTCCTCTAAATTTCTATAGCGCTTTCTACTTTCAGAGGGACTGAGGTTCATGCTTTGGCTTTCCTACTAGCACTATATCCCTGAGAGTAAAATTTGTGTCTAATTTGTCTTTGTATCCCCAACCTAGCACAGGGCTCCATTAACATGTGAACAAATACATGAATTTCTCACCTGCAACCTGGCAGTTAATTGTCACATTCACTCCCTGCACTGTTTTGATGGTGCTTCCTATATCGACTGTGACTGCAGGCTTCTCCGTGTTGATCACGGTCATTCGTGACGTTTTCACTAGTGGCTTTCCTGAAGATAGATAAGAAAGAATATGAGATGTTACTTGGTGGTGACTGTGGAAATTGGGGCATTCCTTTGAAATGTGGGCTAACCACCAATGCATGGCTGGTCTATCCAGACTTTTGCAAATAACTATGTTTTCTCTTGAAAAATTGTAAGTGCACAGTATAAAAGCATCTACCTACCTACCTACCTACCTACCATAGTGTTGTCAGTAAAAGACCAAGGATTGAAGAGTTTGAAGATAGAGCATGTTATACAAATTGAGATGATTTATGCATTCTAATCATTAAATTAATAACCCTTGACATCATGTTTTACAGGGCCTTTTTTAAAAATTAATTTTCAATTAATTTTAGATTAATTGTAGATTCACATGCAATTATAAGAAGTAATAGAGAGCGCTGGGTGCAGTGGCTCATGCCTGTAGTCCCAGCACTTTGGGAGGCTGAGGTGGGTGGATTACTTGAGGCCAGGAGTTTGAGACTAGCTTGGCCAACATGGTGAAACTCCCTCTCTACTAAAAATAGAAAAATTAACCAGGTGTGGTGGCATGCAACTGTAATCCCAGCTACTCAGGAGGCTGAGGCATGAGAATCGCTTGAACATGGGAGGTAGAAGTTGTAATGAGCCGAGATCGCACCACTGCACTCCAGCCTGGGTGACAGGGTGAGACTCTGTCTCAAAAAAGAAATGATACAGAAGACAAATACTGCATTATCTCACTTATATGTAGAATCTAAAGAAGTTGATCTCATAGAAGTAGAGAGTAGCACAGTGGTTACCAGAGACTGGGGAAGGGAGTGGGGAGAGGAAGATAGGGAGATATTGGTCAAGAGGCACAAAATTATAGTTACATAGGAGGAATAAGTTCTGGTATTATATTACACAGTAGGGTGACTATGTGTATATTTCAAAATATCTAGGAGAAAGGATTTTGAATGTCCTGACCACAAAGAAATGATAAATGTAAGAAGTGATGGATATGCTAAATACCCTGATTTGATTTTTATACAATGTATACCTGTATCCAAAAGAATCAGACTGTTCCCCAAAAATATGTACAATTATTATGTGTCAACGAAAAAATTTTGAAAAGCATGATACATAAAAAGAAAAGTTTGTCTTTCTGTGCCTGGCTTATTTCACTTAACATAATAACCTCCAGGTTCATCCATGTTGCTGCAAATAACAGGATTTCTTTTTTTTTTTTCCCCCTCTTTTTTTTTGTTTTTGAGACAGGGATGGTCTTGCTTTGGCATCCAGGCTAGAGGGCAGTGGTGTGATCTTGGCTCACTGCAGCCTCTGCCTGTCAAGTTCAAGTGATCCTTCCACCTCAGCCTCCTGGGTAGCTGAAAGTACAGGTGTATGCCATCACACCTGGATATAATTTTTTTTGTTTGTTTGTTTTTTTGGTTTTTTTTTTTTTTGTAGATACAGGGTTTCCCAATGTTGCCCAGGCTAGTTTCAAACTCCTGGGCTCAAGCAATCCACCCACCTCAGTCTTTCGAAGTGCTGGGATTACAGGCATGAGCCACCACACCTGGCCTCATTCTTTTTTATGGTGGAAAAGTGTTCCACTGTACATATATACCACATTTCCTTTATGTATTCATCTGTTGATGGACACTTAAGCTGATTCTATATCTTAGATATTGTGAATAGTGCTGCAGTAAATATTGGAGTGCAGATATCGCTTTGATTACTGTTTTCATTTCCTTTGCATATATACCCAGGAGTAGGATTGCTGGATCATATGGAAGTTCTAGTTTTAATTTTTTGAGGAACATCTACACTGTTTTCTATAATGGCTATACTAATTTACATTCCCATTAACAATGTATAAGAATTCCCTCTTCTCTACATCAGCACCAGTATTTGCTTTTTTTTTTTTTTTTTTTTGGTCTTTTTGATAGTATCCATTCTAATAGAGGTAAGGTGATATCTCATTTTGGTTTTGGTTTACATTTCTCTGAAGATTAGTGATGTGGAGCATTTTTCATATGGCTGTTGGCCATCTGTATGTCTTCTTTTGAGAAATGTCTATTTAGGTCTTTTGCCCTTATTAATTAACTAATTAAGTTCAAGGGCACACGTGCAGGGTTGTTACATAGGTAACCTTGTGTCATGGGAGTTTGTTGTACAGATTATTTCGTCAGTCAGGTATTAAACCTAGTAGTCAATAGTTATTTTTCCTGATCCTCTCCCTCCTCCTGCCCTCCACCAGGCCCCAGCATCTGTTGTTTTCCTCTGTGTGTCCATGTGTTCTCATCATTTAGCTCCCAGTTATAGGTGACAACATGCAGTATTTGGTTTTCTGTTCCTGCATTAGTTTGCTAAGGATAATGGCCTCCAGCTCCATCCATGTTCCTACAAAGAATTTGATCTTGTTCTTTTTTATCTTTTGTCCGTTTTTGAAAATTAATTTTTTGTTGTTGTTGAGTTGTTGAAGTTCCTTACATATTGTGAATATTAATCCCTTGCCAGATAAAGAGGTTGCAAATATTTTATCTCATTCTGTAGACTGTCTTTTTATTCTGTTGATTGTTTTCTTTGCTGTGCAGAAGCTTTTTAGTTTGATGTAACCAACAAGGACACAACAACAAAAAGGAAGCTACAGGGTAAGATCCCTGAAGAACATGTATATACAAATTCTTAACAATATACTAGCAAACCAAATTCAATAGCACATTAAAAAGGCTGAGGCAGGAGAATCACTTGAACCCAAGAGGCAGAGGTTGCAGTAAGCTGAGATTGTGCTACTGCATTCCAGCCTGGTGCCAGAGTGAGACTCCATCTCAAATAATAATAATAAAAAGAATACATAGGGGGAAGCATCATACTCACTACCTAATTTTAAAATATACTATAAAGCTACAGTAACCAACACAGCATGGTATTGCCATAAAAATAGACACATAAACCCATGGAACAGAATAGAGAACACAGAAATGAATCCACATACTTACAGCCAACTCATTTTCAACAAAACTGCCAAGAACACAGAACAGAGAAAGGACAGTCTCCTCAATAAATGGTGCTGGGAAAACTGAAGCTAGACCCCTAGTTCTTACCACACAAAAATTAAAAATGAAGGATCAAAGATTTAAATGTAAGACTCAAAATGATAAAACTACTAGGAAAAAACATAGAGGAAACACTTCATGACATTAGTCTGGGCAGCAATTTTTTGGAAAAGATCCTAAAAACATAGGCAACAAAAGCAAAAATGGGATTATGTTTTTGATATCAAGTTTAAGATCTATTTACTTAGATCTAGATCCTGATGATTTTTCCTATTTTTTCTAAATGTTTTATAGTTTTATATTTTATGTTTAAGTCTGTGATACATTTTGAATTAATTTTTAGATAAGATGTGAGAGGTCACATTTAGATAGGAGGTCAAAGCCCATTTATTTTTTGACTATGGATGTCTAATTGCTCTCTCACCACTTCTTGAATAGGTTATCTTTCCTACATTGAATTGCTTTTGCACTTTTGTCAAAATTAGTTGGACACAGTTGTGTAGATCTGTTTCTGAGGTCTCTATTCTCTATTCTCTATTCTGTTCCACTGATTTATGTGTCTCTCCCTCTACCAGTACCACACAGTCTTATTTATTGTAGTTATATAATTAATTCTGAAATTAGGTTCGCTGATTTCTCCTGCTTCTTGGCTATTCTAGTTCCTTTGCTTTTTCATATACATTTTAGAATAATCTTCTCTACATGTATAAAATATTAGTAAGATTATGATAAGAATTAAACATGTATATTAGGAAAGAAATGACATCGTGACTTTGTTGTGTTTTCCAATCCATGAACATTGTATGTATGTCTATTTATCTTCTTTAATTTAGATCTTCTTTAATTTCTTTCATCAGAGTTTTGTTGTTTCTGAGATACAAGTCCTGTTATATTTTGTTACATTAACCTAATTATTTTGGTTTTCTTTTGATTGTCTATATAGACAATCATTTCATCTGCAAATAGGGACAAGTTGTATTTCTTTATTTCCAGTCTCTATGCCTTTTATTTTCTTTTCTTACATAACGGCACTGGGTAGAAGTTCTAGCACTATAATGAATAAGGGTGGTGAAGGTGGTTTTTTTCATGATGTCTAGGTTTCAATTGAAACCTGTATATTTTTCTAGTTATGAGACTTTGGATCTTATTTAAACCTTCAGTTTTAGCTGCTTTCTATAAAATCACTCAGGTGTGGGAGCAGGGACATGCCTCCTTGTTACTACCCAGTGCAGGTTAAGTCCAAGTTCTCCACTTGGCCTCTTCTGTTACTCAAGTTGGGGGCTCCTCATTACTGCTACGCAGGAGTGGGAGTTCTGGATCCCCACATAGTCCCCACTACACAGCTGTGGGAGAAGCCTCCTCACCTTGGGCAGGTGGTACAAGTCCTCACTCTCCAAGGGACCTCCTCTTCACCATCCCAGTGGGGAGGGGAATGTGGGCACTGCAGGGTGAAGGTGGAACTCCAGGCTCCCCATGTGGTCTCCACATTACGCTCTGGTAGGTGTAATGAATGAGGACTGAAAATCTCTGATACTCCCCTCCATGAGGGTTGGGGGGCACCTCATTTGAGGCTGGCTGCAGGGGAATCTAGGCTTCCTGCTCAGCCTTTGCTGGTGTGGGTAGTGGTGGATGCAGTGTTTTCGGTGGCATCTGGTAGCCTAGAGTAGAATTTGCTAAAGGTTTTCTGTCTTCTATGATTCCCCTTTCCTGGTCCTTTGGTTAGAGAGAGAGAAGGCTTCTAGGCTTCTAGCTGGTGTTTTTTGTTTTTGTTTTTGGTACTCATTGGTGTTTACCAGTAGCCAGCTTCTTGAGCTCCAAGTTTGTGATTTATGAGGCAAAAAGAAAACCCAACAAATTTACAGTTTGATTTCCAAGGTCTTTGGTCAGGTGGCTTTCTTCCCTTTACTTTTCAATCTCCTTATGTGTGTTTTATATATAATGTACAGGACCTTTAGTGGTACTTAGCAGTAAGAATAGGGAATAGTATAAATATGCCATCTTCCCAGAAGTCGAAGTCCTGTGTACATTGTGTTTTCATAGGCCTTTATCAATTGGAAATAAAATACAGCACTTTGTGCACATGACTACAAAATACAATGAAAAGACTCATTCATCGAACACCTTGGGGAAATAGGGTCCACATGAGATCATATTCATATAACCAAAGCTTAACCTTTG
Source organism: Macaca mulatta (assembly GCF_049350105.2). Taxonomy (NCBI): domain Eukaryota; kingdom Metazoa; phylum Chordata; class Mammalia; order Primates; family Cercopithecidae; genus Macaca; species Macaca mulatta. The sequence continues at coordinate 80,368,243 of NC_133420.1, forward strand.
GCAAGTGGATTTAATTTTGTTTTAACCATTTTATAGGCAGGATATTCTACAATTACATTCACTCTTCTCTGCTTTCATTAAATGTGAAGAAAACCTTAATTCAGAAATGCCCTTTGGAGTCTTATACTTGCTTTTTATATTTTTTGTTTTCTCCGGTATCTATTTATCCTGTATTCCTGCTTGTACCGTCCCACAGCCTCATAATAGAAGCTATCCCTCTTTATTCTTTGCCATTTTATTTGCCTTCTAGGCATAGGTAATTAAGCTCATCAAAACTGTGTTCAAGGGCAGAAACTTGAATAATGTTCTGAGAAGCTCACCTTGGAATGCATGCATAGGCTCTATTTTGACTGTTCAGGGGACTTTTTCCTTATACCACTTATATTCCATACATTTGAGATTATGTATCATGTGATGAGTGATTTAGTACTATAATGATTGTTGAGCATAGTAAATGCATGGCCACAGTGGGAGGAAGCAGTTGGAATGATATTGAATTAGCACTGGTATAAATGACCTCTCCTCCCTACTCAGAGTTAGAGCTACTCAGCTCTGACTCCAAATCTACCCTACATCTTACCAGCATCTCTGTTGCTATGATCTAATGCTACTATAATCTCTGGATGGACTACTATACAGCCTAACTGGTCTTCTGGCTTTCACTCTTCCTTTACTACAGTTTTATGGCAGCCAGAGTGATCTTGCTAAAACATGAATCAAACCATACAACTTTTCTGCTTAAACTTTCCAGTCCCTTTTCAGTACAATTAAAACAAAATTTGAAGCTCTTTTTCTTTTCTTTTTTTGTTTTTGAGACCGAGTCTCACTCTTGTTGCCCAGGCTGGAGTGCAATGGCGGGATCTCAGTTCACTGCAACCTCTGCCTCCTGGGTTCAAGTAATTCTCCTGCTTCAGTCTCCTGAGTAGCTGGGATTAGAGGCATGCACCACCACAACCAGCTAATTTTGTATTTTTAATAGAGATGGGGTTTCACTATGTTGGTCAGGCTGGTCTCAAATTCCTGACCTCAGGTGATCCACCTGCTTTGGCCTCCCAAAGTGCTGGGATTACAGGTGTGAGCCACCATGCCTGGCCTCAAGCTCCTTTTCGTGACCAGCCATCCGCTGTACATTAAGACCCAGTGGTCTACATCACCTACCTCACTTAGCCCACACTCCCCATCAATCACAGTGCTCCAGCACACTGGTCTTCCTTTCCTCCAACCTGGCCATTCCCCGTCCCTCACATCTTCCACCGACAGACTTCTGCATGGCTCTCTTCTGGTCATTCAGATCTCTGTGCAAATAACACCTCCCAGTGAGGCCTTTTCTAACCACTCCATAGAAAGCATGCATCCCTGTGTGTGGCACGGGAGTGAAGAGATGTATACTTTAGATGGAGGCAACTTTACTCTTTTCATAAGCACTAGAACTAGCAGAATTTATCTTCTATATTTGTGTATCTCCCCCCAGCCCCTGCTAGTTCATTATGTAATTTTGATAACATCAGAGATCACATCTGTCTTGTTCTCTTCTTTATTTCTATCACCTAGGCCTGGCACCTAGTAGATTCTCTATAAATATCTGTTAAATGAAAATATGTATTTATATGGTGTGCTATGTGCATTACCTGGATTTTTTGCATAACAACCCTGAGAGGCAGAAACAACAGTACTATCTTTTACATACACAAAGAACTCTGACTCAGAAAGGCCCCATGGTTTGTCCAAGGCAACAGAATAGCAAGTTATAGGGCTGAACTGGAGCCCAGGTCTTTGACCTAAAGTCTGGTGCTTGTGATAGGTAATCCCAAGTCTTTGTCTGTGGGCTGGCTGCCTCAGAATCCCCAGGGCACTTGTTTAAAATATAATCTGTCCTGCTATAAGACAAGAGTTGCTCTACTGTGTTATAAAAACAACTGTGCCAATGGGGAAAATGAGGTTAGGGACCGGAGGGCTTTAGAGTCACAATTACCAAGTTATTTTTCCTACAGGAATTTTAATAATAAGGTGTTTTTTTATAGCTGCAAGTGTATAGCTATAAAATTCAAATGTCACTGAATTAAATCCAGCCCTTAATTAATTATATTGAGCTTTTGCTGGAAAGTAAAGGCCTTTTTTTCTCACCAGAAGCACTGTTGTTACACAGGCTACTTCTTATACATTCTTATTACTTTCATGATCCATTGTTAAGACAAAGCACAAAGTTATCCAGCTATTTATAATCAATAGAGATTTATAATGAAAATAATGTTTCTTAATCAATTGACCCTCTTAGACCTATTAGAAAAATGTTAGCATATATTTTGAGTCCCGCTTCAGAACTACTAAATCTGAATCTCAGATGACAAGGTAGAAGCTGTAATCTCTATTTTTAACAAGTTCCTAGGTGATTCTGCTATGCAGGCAGGTTTGATATTCAATACGTTGTACTCTTTTAGTTTTTCTTTAACTGGTTCCTCTTATTCCTGGTGAGAGATATCTTTTGAGATACCACTTGATCTCTATTAGATTTTTTTCAAGCTGGAGCTGCTATTTTAGTGACCAACTTAAAAAAATCAGCATAAGCCTACTTTAGATGACCTGGTTGATCACCTACTAATTGATTACTGCTGTGTGATGACTGCCATGTAATTGCCAATACCTATGTTTGTGGACATGATTACAATCACATTGATATTAACTAGTACTAGTTTAACCATAGAAGTTAACTAAGGAGAATAGAACAAAGATGCAGAGAAGGAGTGAAATGATAAATTATACATTTGTGTTAAGATAACAAAAGCCACAGCACGCTGTACCAAAAGGGCTTTCAGAATAGGAAAAACAGAAAAAGGTGCTGAGAGCTAAATCATCATCACTAAGCCCTCAGCAGCATGAGCCGCGCCTCAGCAGTCAGTCCTATGCATGCTTTGTGAACAGCCATTTAGTTTTAGCAAGTCAGCATCAGCTCACAGATTAGTGTTAATGTATAGAAATTGATAGGGTTTACATTCTTTCATTTAATCTGTAAATGTATTTGTGTTGTAGCTGAATGAGAGCCATACAAACAGAAGGAGATCACGCTCAGTTTTATATCGGTATAAATTTAAGAAAAAATAAGGAAACAGAAATAAAGGCAAGCGTTTCAATTAATCAGGCACAATATGAGAAGTGAAGCCCCTGCAAGATAGTCAGACACAGAAACAGAAGCGTTACGAGAATCATTTTTGCATGGTTCCTTCAGACCTCACTGTACTCACAGCACAGCTTTTGGATTATAGTTCCCGTTAGAAGTGATGTAACAGAGGAAACAGAGCCTCATTAGTAAAGGAGGGCAGCTCTTATATAAAAGGCGAGCCTGACATATGGCTAAAACTTGTACGTCAGCATCCAAGGATATGAAGGCCATTGAGGAAGGAGCATGGCCTTGTGATGCCTTTAAAAACAGAGGTGTTCAGCAAACCAGGAACCATCTTGATCCTGAAGGATGAGGACCTCTGGAGAGACAGGCAGGGACAGACAGGTAACCCCTGGAATCCCTGGAAACCCATTCCTGCACATAGTCTGGGCTCTGGTTCAGGTCCCTCTCCTATGTGATTTGGGGTAAAATCAAAATTCAGTGGGAAAAAATCTGAACATACGTGTTTGAAAAATATCTTTGGCCTAATATAAAGGTGATTGAGAGAGAAGCCAGAGGAGATGGAAAGTTTGTTTTTTGAATGAAGCCAAGAGTAGAAAGCATTGTAAGTACTGTTTACTCAGGGCTGAATCCCAGGCCTCTGCTAATAGAAACTTTGTTTAAAATGTCATGCTGCCTTCCATTTTAGAAGCCATGGCAGAGGATGACTTGCTATCAGCCAAACCCTTTTCCTCTTCTTCCTGTGCACACAGCTAGATAATTTTCCAGCCTTTTTGCGGTTAGGTGTGAGCATGGAACTGAGTTCTAGCAGATGGAACATGAACAGACGTGAAGTGTGCCACTTCTTGGCCCAAAATACAAAAACTCTCTTGTGCAATTCTTTTAGACTTTATGTGAGCAAGAAATAAACTATCATATTTTAGCCATCATATATTTATAGGTTTGTGTTTTTGTAACAGTTTGTAAGTGCCATTTAACCCAGGCTTAATGAGTATTTGTTGACTCTTTGAATGGGTGAATCCAATGGGTCTTCCTTCCATTCCTCTAACATTGTAAGTCACAAATATACTTGAAAATAATTTCCCCTAGTCTTAGCTATCAACAATGAGTTGTACTTCAAGGACATAGATTCTCTGTTTGGCTAAGGCAGTTTAGGCTAGGAAGTGTGCACGTGTGTTCATTCTCAGGGAGAAGAGAGACTTGTGGAAGATAACTAGAAATGGGGCAACAGCAGACACAAGGGCCGCAGGCTGGGCAGATTTGGCAGGTTTGGAGATGACATGAGAGCTTCAGAAAGGGCCCACAAACAGCAAATAGGTTTGAGATCCTGAAGCCAAATGTAATGACTGATAGAGTTTTCCTGGAGTACTGTGCAGACACGGATCCTGAGTTACATTCATAAGGGCTGAAGAGCAAAAATACACGATGAGCTAGTGATGCCTGCATTGGGCAGGAGCAGGAGAAGGGGCTGCCTACAGGTTAGGTGTCCCGACCTCATCTCTGCATAGTGTAGCTGAGTACCCTTAGGCAAGTTATTTAATCTCTGTGCCTCAGTTTTCTACTTCTACAGTGTCTGAGAGGAGTAAGTAAATGGATGCATGCAGAGCTGTGAGAACAATGGCTTTGCACAGCAGGAAGTTTGAATAAATGCTGGCTATCACCAGCACTATCTCTGCTATAACACAATGAAATAATCTGTATAACAAATCCCTGTGACATGAGTTTACCTGTATAAAAAACCTGGACATGCACCCCCCGAACCTAGAAGTTAAAAAAAGGTAAAGAACTTTTTGGTAATAGTTACATAACTATATAAGTTTGCTAAATAAATCTCTAAATTGCACATTCACAAAGAATTTTATGATATGTAAATTATATCTCAATAAAGATAAAAAATAGTTTTAACCTAATTTTGCCTGTTTTTGTTTAGAGTCAACAATGTGACTACTAATTAATTGCCTTGCATAAAAGATGAGAAGGAATTAGAACTGTTATGCCTTTGAAACTCTGCTTAGTTGGCATGCCTTCAGCATAAGTATTACAGGGCCCTTAGCACTTGAGGAAGTAGGTAGGGCTTAGACTGCCTTTTCCCAGACATTCCCAGGCTGCATGGCGTCCTTCTCATATCCTTGTTTCTATTACCATTCTCTTTCAATATTTAGATATTTTTTGCCAATGTCGGTGGGTCAGGTGGGTCAGGTTGCTCAGGTAACTACCATTACCTCTTCTAATTATGTAATTGATGATGATGGTTTCTACGTAGAATAAGGCCGGAAGTGGTTCTGCCACAAATTCTTTGCATGTTCCACTGCAAGAGTCCTAGCCAAGGGACCCCATACTTAGTACAGCCATGTGATGCTGCAGCCTCTCTAGAAACCACTAACGAAGGATGTTCGTGTCCACCACCTGTCCAACCACCATCCTTCCTGCGTTCCATTGAACAGATGTTGGAATTGCTTTTTTGAGATTGAGATGTGCCAACTTGAACCGCTTGTACTTTCTTTTTTATTTCCTCTAGTCAACTGGGGAGCTGAGTGAGATTCTCCTGCTATACTCTCATCAGTTTTAAGTTCTATAAAAGTTTGAGGTCTTTCATGGGCATTCTCTACATTTGTACTTACTGAGAAAAACTTAAGGGCCTTAGCTATTCAGTATTCTAACAGATTTTGAAATCTCCTTGATGTCAGCTTAGATCAGTCAATGGCTATTACCATGTGGCCCAGAGAACACAGTCAAACCTGTCCACCTTTCCTTTTTTTTTTTTTTTTTTTGAGATGGAGTTTTCCTCTTGTTGCCCAGGCTGGAGTGCAGTGGCATGGTCTTGGCTCACTGCAACCTCTGTCTTCTGGGTTCAAGCGATTCTCCTGCCTCAGCCTTCCGAGTAGCTGGGATTACAGGTGCCTGCCACCATGCCCGGCTAATATTTATATTTTTAGTAGAGATGGGGTTTCGCCATGTTGGCCAGGCTGGTCTCAAACTCCTGACTTCAGGTGATCTGCTCGCCTCAGCCTCCCAAAGTGCTGGGTTTACAGGCATGAGTCACTGCACCTGGACCACCTTTCCTTTTGATCTAGTGCATGGGAGTAAATCTTCCTTTGTTAGCCTTTGCATTGGTGACAAGGTCCTCTGTGAGTCTAACTCTTTATGAAGCAAAACCCTCCTTTGTTAACAGAGCTGCTGGGTGAAAAATTCAGAAATGCCAATTTGAAGTGACTTACATTATGATAAGCTTACACAATTGCTCGTCTTTTATTGTAACTACTAAATCATGACGGGGAGGGACAGAGGAAGAAGAATTTCAAAAAACTGCCTTTTATTTTTATTTTCCCAGTGAGGTTTCTGTGATCTCTTTATTAGACACAATGTGTATCAGCTATTCAACTCATAAAGAGCAAAAAAACATGCCAGGAAAGGAGAAATATTTTCTGTCTCTCCCTTCCTGTGAAAACGTCAGATGAGCTCATCTGTGTTCTCTCCTTTCAATGAAAAATACACTCATCCCTCAGCCCTCATTTTATTCTCATTTCCCATTGATGATGTCAGGCAGGCCTTACAGTATCTCTTTTGTGATCTTATAAAATCAATAACAACCAAAAACGTTTCCCTCTTGTCGATGACCTCACCAATGGTCTATACCTGGAGAGGCCCTTATCTGCATTGGTAAGTACAGCTAAACTCCACGGATCCAGACTGAAGCAATTTACCAGGAAACTACTTCCTTTCCTTCAAAACCTTGCCTAGGCCATTCAGATTTGGAAGATTTCTGAGCAAGATGGCTGAGTGCTGAATTTAACAGGCCAAGATGATTCTCCTGTGTTTATGTCTGTACACATCAGAGACTCTCCTTTACCTAGCCCTGTTTATTCCTGAACACAAATTCACACTTCAGAGTGTTAGGTGTGTGACATTTTGGTGACATTCCTATCATCCCCTCCCTGCAATCCTCCCCTCCTAAGCTACTTTCATCTACACCCGGAGCAGTGAAACAGGCATCCAGTTAAGTGCATTCAGAAAGAGGAATTTTGTGCCATTCGGTCTAAATGGCTGTGAGTTCCCTGGGCTGTTCCAGGGAGGTAGGGAGGGAAACACTGGCCATCTCCATGCTGAGAGACGCTTGCAAGGTACTCCCAAATCCCTGAGACTTAAAGATAAAATCAACACATAATGGAAGATTTGAGAGAGGAGCAAAAGGCACAAGACAGTATTTTACAGGCCAGACATGGCAGAGCAAGGAAGGTTTGGCTGTATTCTATGTCTAAAACTAAATGGTGTTTACATGTTCAAAGAAAACTTGTGTACAGAATAAGAAATAGGACTGAAATGAATCTGAGAGGCAGAATTGGCAAGACACTGGATCCAGGGGATGGGGCAAACTTAATGTCAGGCATCTTGCTGTGGGCCGGGGAGAGCCCGCCAGGCCTCTCTCTCTGTGGCCCGTGTGAAATATTCATCACAAGTCACCTCCCTTGCTCTGAATCCAGGTGCCCCAAGTACTTTCCAGATGGCTATCCTAGCTTCCCTAGTTGACACTGAGACATTGAGAGAGCTGCTATACAAAGGATTTGTGAGCATTCTGGTCCCTGAAAAGGAGTCTCTCCCACTGAAAACATAAGTTGGCCTTTGTTGTATGTATTATTCTCTCAATAATAATAATAGCTAACAAATATTGCGTGGCTGCTACGTGCCAGCCACAATTACAAACATTTTTTATGAATGATTGCATTTAATCTCCATGAGAACTGAGTCAGGTACTGTTATTAGGTACTGTCATTTTCCAGATGAAGAAATTGAGTCAGTAAGTATAAAGACGTTGCACAAGGTTACACTTAGGAAGTGACAGAGCCAGGACACAGACCTAGACCCCAAGGCTCCGGAGCCCGTGATTTTAACTGCCATGCTATACCTGCTTTTGTGAATCATGAACAAATTTCCCTGCATCTGGTCAATGCAGACACACTGGCAAGACACAAGTCCATACTTTCCTTATAAAATCATGGGGACACGTGATTATCTTGAGGCTCAAAGTCTTTTTTTTTCCCGCTTTGGCCTACATTTATACTGAAGTCCAGGAAAACCCCCCTGCAGTTTCCATAACAACACAGTAGTGCAGAGATTCACCATGAGGATGTGACAGCAAGTGAACTGAATCAGTTTCTAAGTTCATACTTGAAAAATATCAGTGAAGACTCATACTGAAAGATACATGGAAGCAGAGTTGGGATAATGGTTTGCACATCTTAGAACTGTTTTCAGGTTGTTTCATTCTAGAAGAGCTAGAAAAAGAAAGGAGGTTTACATTTATTGCGTGTGAACGATGTGCCTGGCATTGGGTTAAGTGCTTTTTCACACATGCAATCTTACTTAACCTCACAACAACCCTGTAAAATAATGTTAGTTTAATTTTTACAGATGAGAACAGAGACTCAATGAGGTTATATACTTTGTCCAAGATCACATAGCTAATAAGCAGTATAACTGGTAATCAAACTTAGAAATGCCTGATACTCATTCACCCCCACCCCTCCAATTTAAGTTATGTTCAGATTATACCTTATAACTACTAAGCAGGATCTCCATGCATACATTTGAAGTAAATTGTTATTATCTCCCAATTCTAGATAGCCAGTTATCCATCGCTTGCCTTCACTTCTCTGTAAGCATCAGGGAGCACGAAATGCAGGTTTTATTTGTTGCTGTAGGTTCCACAATATGTGGCAGAGGGTGTGCTCACAACAGGAGCTGGTGAACCACCTAACACTGTGAGTGCAGATATTGGCACAGGTGTGGATGATAAGCTCAGGTAAGGGTGCAAATGCAGTCATAAGGCAATGCACATTTTGAGCCTTTATTTTTAGAGGGACTGCTTGATAGATTTTCTAGCAGACCTAAACAAACCCTGGCAGCTAAGGTGTAAGGATGCAGCTCCCTATGCCCTGGGTGTTGTGTCTGTAGTCGTACTTCACCAGGCAGCCCCTCTCCTCCCCTTCCTTGGTGCCTCTTTGGCCGCTGTCTCTCTTCCCCAGCTTTGAACTTGTTGGCAGCCTCCAATAACCCCTCTTCAAAGAGCTGAAGGCAAGCCTGATGTTACAATTGCCTTGCTTAATTCCAGACAGGTTTCTATTAGTCGTATTAAACTCGGGTGAACAAAGGGTATTTAGTCTGTGATAGAGCTGAACTGTATCTAGATTAATATAAACAAGAGAATTAATCCTGCAAGAGCCACTATCTGCGAGCAACTGGAAAGATGTCAGCGGTGCCCTTGCTAAAGCAGGTTGGAGGGTGGATAGCAGAAGAGATTTAACAAGATTGGTGCTGAGCATCTGGAGTCTGTATAAAGAGGGGAATAAAGATTGCAACTGGAATACATTAGAAGAAAAGCAAATGTTTTATTCACAAAAAATGGGCATTAATAATATCAGTCTTTAAACCGGCCCAGGGCTCCTTAACTTGCCTTCTTCATTGTTGACTTTGATCTTCCCCGCAAAGCTGCCTGCTAAGGGTCCCTTCCCAGACCCGCCTGAAGTCATGGGGGCATACATACTGTTGCTAAACAGATATGCAAGGGGGTAGCATGTGTGACTGGAGTACAGTGTGACAACATAATCCCGGCAGGGACAGATGAAGTCAGTGTGGGGTGATGTTGGCTTTTCTAGCATCTACTGAATCATCTGATGAGAGTAGCAATTGAAAAGAATAAATACAAACACATGCGACACAGCCACAAAGACTGGATGGCCCAGATTTGAGAAAGGAAGGATCCTATTTTCTCAGATCAGTGGGAAAGCAGGGAGAACAATTAGCTGGGAGTTAGGCGACTCCAGTTCCCTTTTTCCCCTGCCACTAGCCGAGCAGCTGTGTGACCTCGGGTTGCCTGGCCTCTGAGAAACAAGGGCCCTGGTCCGGCTGGTATCTAAGTTCTCTTTCAGTTTCAAAGGCATGGGTTTGTCCTATGCAAAGAGGTTTTATAAAAGCCCTACATGTCTTTTGCTACAAGACCACAACTTTGGGAGACATTGTACTCTGAATTACAATGTTCTTAAGTCACCATGTGCAGAATGTATTGTCTAACCTCAATGGATAAAGGGGAAGTGTTGGCAGTGCGTTAGAGCAAGAGGTTGAAATAAAGCAGAATCAGAGAGAAGTTCTGGGGAACACTCCTGCTTCAAGCCATGACCACAGAATTCCAATTACTTAAGGGTTGTAGTCTTTCTTGCAACAGGTGGAACACGGAGATGACAGGATCCAAAAGAGTCTTCAATGATCATAATTCACAATTCATGTTCCAACATGCTACTTATTTGCATATATCACCTTTGCTCACATTATTCCTTCTGCATGAAATATCCCTGTCTCTTATCAAAATTCCACTCACTGCAACTCTAAGACCTCCTGGCAGGAATGTACTGTCCTTGCATACTCTTTGGTTATCAGTTATAGCACTTCATTCCATCTCATACTACACTGCCATTGTAATTATAGATTACAGACTCCCTGAAGATGGAATCTCAGCCTTCTTTATCTATGCATCTCTGGGCCCGTTTGACACACTGTAGGCACTCATTCAATAAAAGTTTATGAAATGAACAGAACAGGGATTTTCGGGTTACCTGCTAATGTGACGGCAATGGAGACAGAATCGTATCCCAAGGCATTGGTGGCATTGCAAGTGTAGAAACCCACATCTGCTTCCACTGGTGCCAAGATCTGTAAGGAATCATCTGGCTGTAGAAGAATCCTGGAGCAACAGAAAAGAAATATAGACCTGGTCAAGTCAGTTGACTCCTTTTTGGCATTCAATATTGGTAAGGCAGGAAGGAACCTCAGGATGTATGCAGAGCCCTGTTTTAACAACAGAGACAAACCAGCTACAAGGACAATCAAGAACCTGGGCTCTCTTGCCTCTTTGATTAATGTGACTGTGGTAGTGATCTCAAATAAGGAGGTTTCTCATTGCTTTTGCAGCCTGTGGATTACTTGATCTAAATGCTACCAGCTGGACCAGACAACATATGTGCACCAAATACATATAACACACACAGATGTCTAGGGGGAGGGGGGATGCTAGAACAAATGGCACAGATAGATTTGGGGAAGGCTCATTAAGGAAAAAGCAAAGTTACAAAGAGAAGTGGAGCTTGGTTGGATGATTGAAAGAACGTAGGGCTTCCAGAGATGAAGAAAGATATCTTGGGCAGACACCGTGTCTCATGCCTGTAATCCCAGCACTTTGGGAGGCTGAGGCGGGCAAATTACCTGAGGCCAAGAGTACAAGACCAGCCTGGCCAACATGGCAAAGCTCCGTCTCTACTAAAACTACAAAAAATAAAAATTATCTGGGCATGGGGGTGTATGCCTATAATCCCAGCTACTTGGGAGGCTGAGGTGAGAGAATCACTTGAACATGGGGGGCAGAAGTTGTAGTGAGCTGAACTTACCCCACTGTACTCTAGCTTGGGACACAGAGCATGACTCTGTCTCAAAACAAACAAACAAACAAACAAAAAACAAACAACCAGACAGACATCTGTTCAGGTTTGCAGGTAGGAGAGAAAAAGCCAAGAATTGCATATTGATGAGAGGATCTTACACATATAAATGAAGGAAATTCTATGTGTCACAGCCCCGCTGTAGTTATATATACATCTATTGTCTTTATTTAGTTATAAATATTATAAGGCACAAAACCTAGGTTTTTTTTTTTTTTTTTTTTTTTTTTTTTTTTTTTTTTTTGTGAGACACGGTCTTGCTCTGTCACCCAGGAGTGCAGAGGCACAAACACAGCTCACTGCAGTCTTGAACTCCTGGGTTCAAGCAGTCCTCCCACCTCTGCCTCCTGTGTAGCTGAGACCACAGGCATGCACTACCATTCCCAGCTAATTTTTAAATTTTGTGTAGAGATAGGGTCTTGCCAAGTTGCCCAGGCTGTCTTGAACTCCTGGGTTCACATGATCCTCTTCAGGTCTTATTTATTGCTTTTATTTTCCCCACTGCTACAGGGGACTCTCTGTAGAGTAGGTTCCCAGTAGAAAAAGTCAAAACTTGCCCTTCAAGGTCATGGAGAGAAAATTCCAGAATAATCAGAGTCTACTTTAGACTTTTTTTTTTTTAATCTGAAAAGACTTAAAAGAATCAAACTGTGAGTGCCTACAGTGAGCTTCAAACCCACTCCATCCAAGTCTGCTTTTTCTCTTCTAGATTTATGTCATTTCTAGAAAGTACATGTAACATCATGCCAGCTTAATTAATGACTAACAATGACTTGAACCTGATGTCTTGGTGACTTAGTGAGGCTGGCTGATAACTGGAATGTGTATGTGGAGGAGGGAATCTAGAAGGGTTGGGGGAACAGTGGAGAAGCTCAGAGATCCGGTGCCTAGACCTGGCAGGTGCTTTAGGTTGACAGTTCATTTGACAGCAAAGAAATGGCTCAATAGCCAGTTTTGGGGATCCTGAAGCCAGTCATTTCTAGCTTTGTGATTTTTTAACCTCCCTAGTTTCAAAAGCTTCAAAAAAACTGTTCACCCAATATTATGCTAGCATCCATCCCTAGGAGGTAAGCAGTTAATAGGGGTTGTTTTTCAAGAAAGTGAAAGGGTGGGGAAACAGAAAGGTCAGGAGAACCCATAAGACTCTGTGGTAAGATTAAGCCTGGAAGTCAGATCTGCTCCAGCAACACTCTCCCACTATACAATTCTTTCCTCACTATTTCCCTTGCCGGGTCTCTCCAGGCTCTATGATATTTGCAATTCAACACCACTTCTAATCAGCTGTCAATTATTCTGAGGTGGGTGACAGTCTGGCAGTGAATGAGATCTCCTCAGCTCGGCTTTTAGCCTTGGGCCTACTGCATTGCTTATTCTTACCTCCTTTACTGTCAGAGGAAAGGCAGGAAGTAGAAGTAAGGCTTCCATCAATCAATTGAGTTATATATGGGCAGCTCTAGTAAAATGGGGAATGAAATAGATACCTTAGTTAAAGGGAAGTTTCTGGATGATTTGTGCTTGATTTAGTGCTATTCCAGACCATCACCACTATTATTGGAGACACTCAAGTTTTGTGGCATTGAACTAGAGCTGAAACATTGTGAGGGATGAAAGGAAGCCTCTGAGAGCTTGTGATATAGCTCATCCACCCATTCATTCCCTGAGAGATTGTGTTATAGCTTATCTACCCATTCATTCACTCATCCATCAAACATTAGGTGCTTTTTTCTCAAACAATTACATGTTAGTTTATTTCAAAGAAGCTATTAAGAGAAAGATGACTATACACTTTACTTATCTTCGGCAAACCATACAATATTTCAGATCATCGTATGACTGTTTCCTGAAGGAATCTTACAAGACGCAACATAATGTAATATCATTGCTAAGTCTCTTCAGGTGTTCAAGCTGTTTTAGATTAGAAAATTAAAAATCAACTTTATGATTTAAATCTTTATGATGTCCCAGGAATGTTTATGCTTTCACAAAAATTCTAAATAATAATAAAAGTAGGCTTAGTCAAGTTTCAATAGAACTGAGAATGATGGAACTCAGTAGATCATTATTCAATTTTACCACATGGCAAAGGTAGAAATTAAAATATGCTAAGTTCCCAAACCCATTAGGGTAGTTGGCTCCCTGACACTGGAAACATCTCTCTTGTCCCTGCAGAAAAGGGTTCTTGGACACTCACAGCAGGAGGCTAGAAGATAGTTCTTCTGAACTTTGTTTTGGTCCTACTATGATTTAAGTAATGGCCATTGGCAAATCTCTTCACCTTCTTCTATTTCAGTTTACCAACTTCTAAAACCCAATTGAAGTACGTTTTCATGCTCATCAGAGGGAATTGTTAAACTGGGGTATATAATGAATTTCTAGATCCTCTTTTGGTATTTCCGATAACTCTTTTCTTGGTAATGCTGTACACTCTGAATGGCAAATTAACTGTGAGGGAGGAGGAAGGATGAGGAAATTGTGAGGAAGGAGTGAGAGGGACACATGATATTGGCCAGTTTCCCCCAGGCAACTTATTAGATCTCCATATTAGAATCTTTTTTTTTCTTTTTTTTTTGCATACAACTACCGCACCTGTCTGATTTCAGGCAGAGGATGTAACCCTCTCCTACCCTGGCCCATTTATTTTTAGGTGGGGGTTAGTTTTTGTAGTTACACCGGTTTCTCCAGGCACTGAGTAAGCCACCACGCTTTCTGCCCATGTCTAAAGCCTGGAAAAGAATTCCTACAAGGCTGGTGAAAGTAAGGGAGGTGATCCGTCACAGAGGGCACAGAGTTTTAAGGATTTGAACTAGAACAGGAGTAGCGGCAATGGAAAGGGTGACGTGTAGATCATGAGATTTAACATTTGCATAGTCTACTATTCCATAAACAATGTATACAAAGATAGAGACACTGTAGTATTCACTTTCATAAAAACAGTCTTAAATATTGTCTTAAGACAAAATCTACGTGGGAGAAAGCCTGAATTTCTCACTTATTGTGTATACTTACAAAAGTGACTTATATTTATAAAATGGAACTGTCTAGCTCAAGGGTACATAGTTATTTGGGGGCAGAGTCAGGATTTGAAGTAGAATTTCTTGTTTTTGGTCCAGCACTTTTTCCCCCCACCCTATAATTCCTTTGGGACCACCATAAGACTTAATTGTTTAGTCATGCTTTCTTCTTGTAATTAGAAAGCTGCCCACGGTGTGTTCTTTGTACATATGGCCCATTTGGATGTTATTTCCCTTTCTCTTATAATTCAGTAAGGCATAAGTCCTTTCAGGGATAGGGGAGGATTTCACTCCTATTATTATACATACAATACACCCATAAAATTGGTAGATGAAGGCTTGAAGGCTGCCACTAGGCGGAGCAGTAGTTCCGGAAGGGGGTCCCACGCAGGGCTCCTGGGAAGCACCACCAGGCAAAGGAAAGGGCTTGCTGCAGAGACGGAGGCTTGCTTCAGTTTACCTAGCCTGGCAACTAGAGAGAAAGATTCCTGGAGAAAAATATTTTCTTCGTATTTCAGGAGTCTACTCTATTAATTTAGCTTAATTTGCTGGTAGCTTATTTCTGTCAGCTTATATTTAGTTTCCAAATTTGATAGGCTTGCTTTAGAATGAGCAGTCAGAGAAACATAGGGCTGCTTTCCAAACAAAACCAATAGGATTCCTTTGGAGCTGTTTTGGAATTTATGGAATCAGAGGATGTGGGGACATAGAATGGGTACAATTAAGACCTACACAGCAAGTGGTAATTTGGTCATGATAGGTATATCAACACTCCCTGCCTTCCTCCCAGACCTGTACCCCACTTCCTTTTCAGTTTTCTAGCCTAAAACTTATTACTTTACTTATTTGACCCTATTTTTAGCCAGAAAATGAAGAAGCAGTTTTGTTTTTCTGGGGGCCTTCATTTGTAAGCTTCTATGTGACAATACGCCTTCGCAAGCATCCTACAAATTAAGGACCAGCTGAGAGGGTGCAAGAAATTGTTTTTGTACACAAGTAAAAATCCTTGTCATGCATGAGAATAAGATATGGACAACATGCTCACAGGCCGTTTTGACCAAGTATAATCTCTTTCAGACTAAATCATCTCCTCTGTGCTTAAGAGCTCTTATTTGAAATAAAGGCAACTCCAGGTGTATAAAGGAAAAGTCTCTAGAAGTTCTGTGAGTAGGCTGGCATCAGCCACCCAGTAGGCTGGGTCCTCTGGATCTTTGGCTGAACTGTAAACACCACTGTCTTGTGTGAACCTACTTCTCAAATTGATCTCCATGCCCAGCTATGAGGAGCTGCCTTGTGGAGGGGAAGACTTCCCAAATTGGAGCCAATAGACTCGCACTCCAGTCTAGAGTCACGTGGTGGTCTTGGGCAAGTCATTCGATTGTGTGAGGCTTTAAGTTTCTTCTATAAATTCAGGTTAATACTGACCTCAAGAGTGTTCTTGTGAAGATCTCATAGAAGAGTATATAAACTCATTCTTACTGTTTTCCAAGTAAAAAGGTCTCAGTTTAAACACCAGATAAAGCTAATAAACGATTTTTTTTTTATGGTACACATAACCTGAGTAACCTTCTTGGAATTTCTAGTTGTCAGACAAAATATTTAGGTTGTGGGTAGAGAAATGTCCATCTACTATCTGGGATATGTTATTGTGCCACCTCAGGCCTCTTATTCTGACTGGTACACTTTCCTAAACCTATTTTAGGTCTCAACACAGGACTGGAAGCTAGAAATTATGGATGTATCCTTTCTCTGTAGAGCAGTAGCTTCCTCATCTTTTCAAACTTATCTGCCCCACATCCCAATACAAACTTGTCACTCTAGTCAAGATGGCCTCTTTGACTCTCCTTGTCATTAGCTTGGGGCTAAAGATGGGCTCCTCCTCTTCCCCCTCCCTTAAGAACAAGTTCTAGTTCTATTTTCTCATGCTGCTATACTACACAAGAATCTGTCCACTTCCTGATCTAGTTGTTAAAACTCCACTACAAAGTCTTTCAATCAACTGTCTCATTTCTTCAGTGAGATTGTAAATTATTATCTCATCCATAGTTCTGTCTTCAGTATTCAGCATAGGGCTGGCACACTAAATAAACACACAATGAATACTCATTTGGTTACCTTCAAAGCAGCGGGGCTGAAAATGATCATATCCACAGTATAGCATAGCAGACGGTGGTTGAGAGAACAGACTCCGGAGCCATTAATGATGGGATCAAATCCCTGCTCTGCCACTTAGCTCTGTAGCCTTGGGCAAGTAATTTACTTAACTTCTCAGTGACAGTTTCCTCATTTATAAAATGAGAATGATAGTACCTACCTAGGGTTGTTGTGAGAATTCTGTATAAGCTAATGTATTTAAAGGACACAGAAAAGTGCCTGGCATGTAGGAAAAACCAAAGAAATGTAGATGATTATGATTTTGTCACAGTTAACATCGCCATGATCATTACCATTCACTCTTCATGCCAGGGCTCATAAATTCTAGATGTTGTGAAGACATGGGGAAATGAGAAATACAGAGATTTCAATGAAAAAAACATAAATCGGGTGTATAGAAAGGGAGCAAGGGATTTGCTGTGCATGGGACCAGGGAGCAGAAAAGAGGAGCAGAGAACTGAGGCCACGTGGCACGTTGGGTTGGCAACTACCTTAATGCTATTCTTGACTCAGGAATCTCTGAATAAGGACAACTCGTTATTTCCATAACTGTATTAACACCATCAACTAAATACTGAAATTTTAGAACACTAGAAAGAAAAAAAAGCCAGAATTCTGCAATTTCAGAAAGGAATACAAACAAGAGCAAAACAGTTAGAGCCAGAAAACAGTGAACTCAGGAGCAAGTAAGCAAAGTTTGTACAAAGAACCTTAGCCCCAAATTCCTATTTATAGGACCAGATGGTGAGGTCTTTTCCTTATCCTAAAATGAGTGTTTTTCTGCTTAGG
Organism: Macaca mulatta; assembly: GCF_049350105.2. Taxonomy (NCBI): domain Eukaryota; kingdom Metazoa; phylum Chordata; class Mammalia; order Primates; family Cercopithecidae; genus Macaca; species Macaca mulatta. The sequence continues at coordinate 80,385,801 of NC_133420.1, forward strand.
GATTCCTTAGATTAGGATAATGGAATCTACCACAAAGTGGGAGTGGGTGCTAGTATTTATAGGCAAATGTATAAGCTTTATATTATTGAATTCTTACTACCATGTTACTAGATTTATGTTATTTTTCCATTTTAGAGAGGAGGCAAAAAGTCACAGAAGCAATTTGCTCAGCTAGTACATGGTGGAATCAGGAGTAAGGAATGACCTTTGATTGTTCTTAAACTGACAGCATCCAGGAATCGATTGGGGCCTAGTTGGCAGGCATATGGTTTGGCCTCATTTTCAGTGGGGGTGTAATTAACGTCAAGATTTGTAGTTACTTTGGGAAATGGACAATCACTAAAAAATATTCTGGATTTTAGATACTTTCAAATGGTAGGCAAAAGGAATGCTGTGAGAATTCCTCCATGAGCAGGATTATTTTTCTGAAACCAAAAATTATAGTAGCCCAGAGGCTTGCAAGGGGGAATTTTATTTTGTACAAAAATTTTGGGCAACAGATTTGAGGTTCATGAAGAGTTTCATATCACCATTTGGCTAGGGCAACTTTTTTTAACCTTTACTGTTTTTAATGCAATTGCCAACTAAAAGTTATTTAATGCCAGAAGCTTCATGATTTGCTCAGATGGAAGTATAGAAAATATTTTTGGAATGGGAAAGGCCACCTGACCACACATTCTTAACCCTGGTCTTCTTCTTTTTGCCAGACCCTTTAACTTCCTTCTCTTTCAGAAGTTCACAGAGTCTTGAATTTACTAATATGTGTATTTTATCTGCTTGCTAGGTAACTCATTTCAAATTACAAACCTCTGCATGAAATGACTGACTGGATTTCCTATCCACTTGGGATAGGGGTCCTCAAACTGCAGCCAATTACCACTTGCTTTCATTATAAATAAAGTTGTATTGGAACACTACCATATGGATTGAAGTATTATCTACGGCTGCTCTCACACGATAATGGCAGAGCTGAACATAGTCAGTTTAAGAATAGTCAAAGGTCATTCCTTACTCCTGATGCCTGCAAATCCTAAAATGTTTACCATTTGGCCCTTTACTAGAAAAGTTTGCTGACTTCTGGCATATAACATGGAAAAATTTTCATTTCTGGTTTATCTCAGTGACATCCTTATTTATACCAAACAGTTAACCACTTTTCTGGAACTCTGCCATGTGCTAGGACCACTCTTCCAGGAAGAGTAAACTAACTGCTAGGGGGATCGCTGGAGATCCCCTAGCATTTCAGGGAATAGACTGTGCCTGACTCGAAGCCTCACTAGTGCTGTCTGGTTGCCACTGGTTGTCTACTATCCTCCAGTGCTCTTCACCTGCATGATTCATGATGGTCATTTCTGTGACCACTGTGTTGACACTCAATACTTTTCTTTTGCTGAGGGTTATGTATTTACTGGGATGGTTCTTTTTTCTCTGGCTTGCTATTCTTATACTTTTCAACTGAGAAAAACATTTGTCATCTCCATTTCCTTTAGCTCTATAAGGGAAACAAGCCAAACCAAACTGAAACGGGCTTATTTTTCCTTCCCTATCTTCCCTGCTTCTAGTTTTTATATTATCTGCAAACTTGGAAACTGTATTTCATGTGCTTATGACTTTTACACAGAGGATTATTCACAACTATGTTTCTGAAATTGACCCTGGAGGAATTTCCCATCTGATCCTCACTTCCATTCTGAGAAGTTTCCATCTGCTGAAACTCTGTGTTGCCCAAGTTAAAGACTTCCAAATATGCCTTAATTCATCTCCTATCCAACACCACTTTGGAACACTGTACAAAGCTTTCTGGGAAATATAATCATTTATAGGCTATAGATTTCACTTTCCTATCAGCTCAGAGATGATAGCAAAGAATGTCAGTAGAATATCAACATCCCCTCATGATGCCTGGATTTAGGCAGATAATTCTCCATCATGTGGTTTTCCTAGAAATCTTGCTAACCCAACTCTTCGAACAACTACCTAGATGGTCCTCAAATAAGAGTGAAGCTTCTTAGTTAGGGATGTCCTGGAAGACAGCGTGATACAATGGCCCCATGTCTAAATGACAATGATTTTGCGTACTGACAAATGAGTATCCATTGTGTGTCAGGCATGTTACAGACATTATTTCTGTTCTTTGCACTCCTGCTAGTCCAAAGGGCAGAATAAAAGTGCCTGATTGTATTAGTATCATTTTAATGTAACTAATAAGAAAACCAAGGTTCAGAGAGATAAAAGTAGACTCACAATACTAAATGGCAGAACTGAGATTTGTGCCAAAGTTGCTCTGATTCCAGCCTTACTGTCTCCTACCACCGTGGGCTGCCCTTTGTGTTAACTGATGTGTCATCAGGTTGCTCCTCTGGCTGAAGGGGGTGGGGAGGATAAGCTGGGAACACCAAGGCCCAGAAGAGAAGGAAAACAGAACAGGCTTAGAGATTAAAAGGCTGAAACTCCTTGGACTTAGCCATTTCCCTAGGATTCCATGTTAAGTATCACTTGGGAGTGACCTCCCACCCATGGGAAGAAATAAGTATTTTCTTCAAGCATCTAGTTTCATATTATTCTTTATGTTCACTTGCATTCCTTTTAAAAAGAAAAGAAAGTCTTACCTAAAAGCTTATCAGCTGAGCTATGAGGAATCTGTGATATTGGGTTACTTCTGGTCCAATAGTGTTAAGTGGTAAGCAAGGCCTTCCCTGACAGTGTGGTGCTATTAGCAGTATTTAGGTCTTTCTTGGGGGGAAGATCAATCCTCATCCAGTAATTTTTCCTAATTTGGTAATCCAACCTGCAGTGCCAATTTTGCAGAATCTGGCTTTTCTTTTCTATAAGGAAGTCAGCACTGCCCTTCCAGCTGTTGTTTCTAGAACTGGATTCAGACGTAGGAATACTGAACATATATTTGTCCATATTACATGAGCCTCCTGGTATTAGATGTAGAGAAGGATAATTTACCAGATTCTTTGGCTAGGGGTGTTATGCTCTATCCAAAAGCAGACTGGAGTTAGCTTTTGCCTGAGTCTCATCTCCAAATGTGTGCTCGGTGTTTATATAGAATGACTGAAAGCAAGGAACAGTTTAGCTTCATATTGTCTGTGGTCTAGGTCTCTAACCACACATGTGCCTGAGCCATCAACACTGTAAACATACACAGTCACAGACACACACAAATGTAGCAATTGTAATGTTTATTGAGTGCCTAATTTAGTGCATATTTGCATATACATGTGTATATATAAAGGTAGAGCTATCAGAAGAAAAGGCTATCTTTAAAGCAGTTATGCCAAAATAAAAACAAAAGCCTCATGAGCTGGAAGCCACTTGGCTGGAATATTGAATGTTAATTTATGCTGGGTCTAGTCAACCCCAGTGGCCTTCTTATAAAACAGTGGCAAGTCCCTGTATTCAACTAAAGTTATAATCGATAACAAGAAATAGTTCCAAAAGCCAGACTGCCTTGGATTCAAATCCAAGCTCCATTACTTTTTTTTTTTTTTTTTTGAGATGGAGTCTCGCTGTGTCACCCAGGAGTGCAGTGGTGCAATATTGGCTCACTGCAACCTCCACCTCCCAGGTTTAAGTGATTCTCCTGTCTCAGCCTCCCAAGTAGCTGGGACTACAGGCATGCACCACCATGCCCAGCTAATTTTTGTATTTTTAGTTGAGACGGGGTTTCACCAGGTAGGCCAGGATGGACTCGATCTCTTGACCTCGTGATCTGCCTGCCTCAGACTCCCAAAGTGCTGGGATTACAGGCGCGAGCCACCGTGCCTGGCCCCAGCTCCATTACTTTTTAAGTGTGAGACTTTGAGCAAGTTAATCTAATATCTCCTTGCTTCAACTCCAATATCTGTAAAATTGGGATAGTAACTTCAAAGGGTTCTTGTGAGGATAAATGAATACCTGAAGCCCATTGTAAGTGCTCTATAAATGTTACCTGTGATGATGAGCCTGATGATTTCTCTACTGGCCTGGATGTGATGGGAGATAGGATGTGACAGGAGATTACTCTCTGGACTTATACACACTACAGCAGTGCTTTTCAAATTGCACAGTTGTGTCACAGAATCTAAGGGTTGCCTGAAACTTCCTTGGTGGAGAACATACAGGCAAGGCAGAAATGTTTAGTTAGGAGCAGGTATCACTCCGGAACTCTGCCACAATGGCATATTAGAGACTGGAAATTCAGATTATGAAAAACCATGCAGACCACAGCCTCCTGAAAATAAGAAAACCTTCCTCCTAATCGCGGGCATCCAACTATTCATTCCTTTGTTTATTCATTCAGGTTTTTATTTGTTGAGTGTCTATCATGTTCTTAGAATTATGGAGAAAATAAGACACATTCTTAAATATAGGCCCTTGAGGATGAATAACAAACTCTAGAAACACTAACAGCTAATTTTAATACACAATGGTAAGGCTGAGAGAGTATTATGCATAGGGCACTATGTGGTTCACGGAGGGGGTCATCTGACCTGGCTTTGGGGATACGCTTCCTGTAAGGAAGGGCAGGAGTTAGCCAGACAAAGTGTGTCAGAAGGCCCCATGCACATTTGTGAACAGCAAGTATTTGTGTACTGCTGAAGGGCAGAGCTCAGTTCTATGAGGGCAAGGATATGGTAAGAGATGAAGCTAGAGAGATAAGTGGATGTCAAATGATAAAAGCCAAGGCATCTGGACCTTATCCTCAAGTGATGAGAAGCCACGCAAAGAATTTGTAAGCATGAAAGCAGCATGGACAGGTTTGCTAGAAAGATGCTCTGGCGGTAGCGTGGTGAACAGTCTACAGCAGGAGGCAGTAAACTTCTCTGTAAAGGGACGGATAGTAAATATTTTAGGCTTTGAGGGCCACCTGTAGTTTTTGTTGTATATTATAATTTTTTGTTTGTTTTTAATAACCTTCTAAAAATGTAAAAGTCATTCTTTTAATAACCCTTTACATGCCTGGTTTCACATCCCAGCTCTACCACTTACTAAGTGTGAGACTTTGAGCAAGTTAACCTAACAGCTCCGTGCTCAATTTCATTGGCTCTTTTAATAACCCTTTAAAAGCCATTCTTAATAATCCTTTAAAAAATGTTAAAGCCACTGGCTGTAATTTGCCAACCCCTGGTCTAAAGAAGACAAATAGAGAATTAGGAAGCTGCTGCGATAATCTAGAGCGGACAAAGCAAACCTGTGCTTCTTCAAAGTGATCCCTGAATCTGGCTTCAGAGTCACCTGTGGTGCTTGTTTAAATCCACATTATGGGTCCCTACTGCAGAAAGAGCTTCTAATGGTAGGGGAGGATGTGGGAGTCTGCATTCTAACAAGCTCCTGGTAATTAATAACATTGGATTTTTGAACCCCTCTTCAATCTACTTTTAAAAGCTTAAAAGAGAAGTATTTTACCAGTTGGAGTTCAATACAAACTGGGGTCCTAAGTTACTTCATCCTACACCAGCACTTGAGGGTTTCTTAGTTTCTGGAGAGAAGCGTTCTTGCCTTATTTATCATCTCAATGTATCTAATGCCCAGTAAAGATCAATAGCGTTGTAGGGGCTACTGCAATGGCCCCTTACCAGCCCCCAACTTCCAAACATGCGCCTCTACAATCCACATGCCACAAGTTAGCCCATGTGAATCTGCAAAATGCAAATCAGATCATGCCACTTTCCTGCTTAACATCCTCCAAATTCTTCCTGTGGTACTCAGACTAAAACTCGAACCCCTTCCCTTGGTCTCCAGTTACCCTCACAACCTCATCCCATACCACCTCTACCTTTTGCCTCCCTTACTACAGCCAAATGGACTTCTTTTGAGTTCTTTCAACACAAAGTCATTGTCACTTTAGGGTTTTTGCACTGCCTTTCCCTTGTCCAGGAGTGTTCTTCCTCCTCACATCACAGTGCTGGGCACTGGTCATCATTCAGATAGATCTTGGGTGTAATCTCCTTAGCACACCCATCTGAAGCAGTCACCACATCATTCTCTTATCACACCCGTTTTAATTTTCTGCCTGACACTTATCACCACCTGATATTTTTCTTGCTTACTTTTATGTGTTTGTTGCCTTGCTCCATTCATTTGTTAATTCATTCAGTTATTTAATACGTTTGGTGCCAGTTACGGGGGATACAGCAGTAAAGAAAGTCTGTAGCCTTGTGGAAAGGCAATCAACAAATATTTATATAATACATCAGAGAATGATAAAATTCTCTAAATAGAGTTAAAAGGATAGACAATGATGAGGGGTGCTTTTTTAGATACAGTGACAAGGAAGGCCTCTCCAATATGTGCCATTTGAGCAGAACTCCAAATGCATGTAAACTCCAAGGGAACATAGTTTCATTTATCACAATATTTTCAGCAAGTCAATGTATACTTGGTATATTATAGTTAGGTTAGTAAATACTTAAGCCATGAATAAATATGCATACCTCTCTCCTAGCACTTATAATACTGCATTTACTCCTCTGGCTCCCAAAAGGGACTTTGAATTTCATCAACAGGAAATGAATCTTCTTTTCCTCCATCCCTAGTATCTAACACAGAGTCTGGCTTAGAGTAGACATGAGACTGTTTGCAGAATAAAGGAAAAAGGAAGTAGGGATTATGATGAACCAGGCAGTCATAACACACTAAGGACACCCTGTAAATGACTGCTTGAGTTGACATGCATTTCTAAGAACCATGTGAATTTCAACTCGTAAGTTATATAAATGATGAGACACAGTAGTATCAGAATTGTTAGTGATTCTTTTCTAAAACTAATTTCTTTCAAATCAAACTTTGGAATATTTAAAAGCAAAGAAGCAACAGACTTCTCTCACTTTTTTCTGACCTGGACCTATCTTGCTGTCTCATACTATTTGGAGTCTACTTTAACAAACTGCAAAGTCCCACAGACCAACACACAGCTGAATCTTGCAGATATTCAGAAGGTAGATTTGGGCCTTTAGCAAAAACAGACTAACTGAACTATAACACTGGGCATTTTAGCACTTCTGTTTGAAAATAAATGAGCATTTCTGAACCACCACCAGACATAGTCATGATGACAAGCAATGAAACCCAACACAGGAAAGGTCACCAATAGCCCACAGCACAGCAGTCCTAACGGCAGCTCTGTGCCTCCTGCATGCTCTGTGCAGATACAGTCACTCTTTTCTTAAACAGAACTTGAAAGATATAGAAAACTAAGCTCCAGCCATATTTCTTATTGAGCAGCCAAGAAAAATGGAAAAATTATGATGTGAAAGATCAAAAATGGAAATCTCTTATTTTTTCCTACCGCATGCCATTCACTTGCATTGAAACGCTTAGTAAAGGCTAGATCCAGAAAAAGACAAAATTTGATGGTGGCAAAAACTGTTTGTTCCTGCCTCTCAGGTATCTTCCCTCTTACCCTCTGAGTGCTACCCTCCCCCATAATGATGTCCTGGATGATGGAGGATCCAGGACTTGCCCTCTGCTCACCTAGGCCCAGTGCTTTAGTGTTCTTAGCACCAGGCTGCCACGTCTGTTTCTAGCAAGATTCCACTGAACCTTCTCCATTTTAAAGCCACTGGGGTTAGACTCTCAATGCCCATTAAGGCGAAAATTAAAAGGGCCAAACTGTGTTTCCTAAGTGCTATTTCAAGAATTATTGGTGTTCCTCAGATTACTAAGCCAAAAAATTGTTCAGTGATTAAAGGGGAACTCTGAAAACACAGCATACTGTATTGTCCACTTGGAAAGTCACAACACACATTGGGATGCTTAAAAGAGTAAAATAAAAAGAAAAATTCCAAATAATTTTCAGTCGGGGAATAGTTAAATGCATTCAGGAACAGTAATCAGCTGTTAAAAAAGGTAATCTAGACCACTACATACTATTATGAAAACATCTCATAGACATGCTGTTAAGTAAAAACCAAGTCACATTTCTGAACATGACTAATATCCTATTAAAAAACCCAAATCCTATGTGTGCATATATGCTTTTTATGTAACACAGTAAAATATATAAACATTCAAAAAGGATGTATACCAAATTATTAAGAATGATAGCCTCTGGGAGCATTGCGGGGAAGAGGGAGGCTTGCACTTTTTATAGATTTAGATATTATTTGAATTATTTTATAGCCCTTTTATTACTTTTATAATAAAAAATCAAGTGTGATATTAAAAAAACAGACATAAAATCCAGCAGTACATACATCTGTTTAGCCTTAAGTTTGCCCTTCTCAAACTCATGTGATCACTGAGCCTGTTTGTGGAACATTTAGAAACAACTTGTGCCACAACTTTGGAAGTTACTGTGGTCAAGGTTCTCCCATCAGCATATGGGCTTTAACCTTCCGTGGCCTTCTGTAAATGAGGGAAGGAGGTAGGAGGGACCTCGGAGATGATATGGTACAGTCTCCTCATTTCTGAAATGAAGAGACTAAGACCGTGAAAAGTGAAGGGCCTTGGCAAGATCAGATTGGACCCCCCCCATGCTTGTCTACCTCCTTCCACATCATTCCTGCAGTCACCAGGTGACCTAGATGGGCCATGGGCCTTGGTTTTCATAAAAAGTCTCCAACACTCAAAGAAATTGTCAGGACCTCAATGTTCTCCCTGTAGGCAAAGGCTGAGCAGAGTCCTGATGACCCTTTCCCATTGCCCTGTCTTGTTCCACAGCTTTTTAGGAGGAAGTAGGAAGATGTTAATTTCCATCTTTTCCCTCATGCCAATTGTCATTCCCTTCAATCCCAATAACACCAATCCCAGGCAATAGGCCCAGGGGATAGAAATAAAACGTTGTACCTACGCTTGATAAACTGACTGGCTGATAGAGGAGAGGGCATGATAGCGGTGTAATAGGTACAGCAAGTGCACTGATAGGACTGAGTTGCAGGGAACCACCCACCTGAGTATCAGGCCACCCCTCATCACCCTGGGACCAGACACTGGAGCTGCCACTCAGTGATCTCAAAGGGCTTGACTGAAATCTTTGCAACCATGTTATAAGGATTTTTGGAGAAAACGACAGGGATAACAGCAGTTAAGCTGATCAAGGAAAGTATGAGTGGTGGGGGCTGGAGGGCACGGACAGAGGGGCAGGTGAAAAGCACAAGCTCTGGGGCATGCTGCCTGTGTTCAGACCATTTCCAGTGTTTCTATGTGGCTCCAACATCTGTCCCTCAGCATTCTATCTAGATATGGTTACTACAATTGTACCTACTAGTTCCTACGATTTTGAGGGAAAATTAAGCAAGATAATGCCTTTAAAGCACTGAGCACTATGTCTGGCATACCATTGGAGCATAAAGAAATAATACTTAGTATTGTTATCAAAGCTATTTGGTCTAAAAGTACTGAGGCTGACAGGCAGTATTATTGACATTTCAAAGGCAAAAAATAATGTGTGCGGGATGGACAAAAGTTATTATGCATCTATTCACCAAGTCTCGGAAGAGTAGACAGAACTCCTTGGAATCAAATAAACTTCTTGGAATCAAAATCAAATACTGAATGCTTGTTTCAGCTCTTACTAAATTGTGATCTTAGGTGAGCTGCTGAACCTTAGTTTTCTACATAAAACTGGAGGATAATGTCAATCTTGTGGATTGACTGCTAGAATAAAAAATGCAGTTACTTATAAATAAACCTGGCATAGTGCCTGGAATAAATGCTGGCTTCTTTCCTTCCTTACCAAAAGCTAGCAAGCCAGAGAAGACGATTAGTCAAACAATAACATTTAGATGTAGACTTAAAGAGCATTATGCTTGGATTCTGAGAAGATAAAAGGTTAAAATGAGGAATCTAGACTAGAGGACTATGATTTCATGATTCTTTAAAGTGACTACCCATAGGGAAGTTCCTTTTTTGTTACATATCATAGCTCTGCCACCTAATAAATATAACCTTTAGTAAATTACTTAACTTTATGTGTTTCCTCTTCTATAAAGTGTGGATAAAAACTGTATCCACTTCTATTCAGTGAGATAAAACACATAAAGAGTTTACATTTGCCTGGCAGATAGTCACTAATCAGTTAATGACAACTATCTTCATTGCCAAGGCCCCTGTAAAGATTAAAAGAGACAAAATGTGTACAAAGTATGGCACAGGTAGTGGTAAAAAATATTATTAATTCTACTACCACTATTGATTCTACATTATGAATGGCTATGACCCAAAGAGACTAGGAAGTGATACATGTTGTCATCCTGATAATGATACATCAAAACAGAGACAACAGGCAATATCAGGATAATTAATCACAGTTCCAACTGGGAATAAAAGCTTTCTGGAACAAACAGCCTTGTCCAGCCCAGACACAAGATGGGTTCACCCAAGGGAAACAGCAGGTGCTGGCTTCATTCTCTGCCCAGTCCTGGGGGACCACACACACAGAGACAGTGTTCCAGTGTCAAAGCTTTTCCATGGTTCGTCTTACAGAGTAGTAACATAATAATGCCTTGGCCTGGAATGATGTCTTTCTGCCAGAAGTTCAAAGCTATCCAGAGAGTATCTCATTTATCTTTGGGATCCTACAGGGATGGGGGTGGGTAGGCAATGCTGCTATTCCCTTATAAAGATGAGAACAGACAGCTTAGAAAAATGAAATAGCTTGTCTTTGCTCCAGTAGTCTATCAGTGCTGAGAGAGGGCCTGCACCCCATGGTGGGATCCCTGAGGCCAGCTCTAAGCCCTACTCCTGGAAACACCTTGAAGAATGTGTGAGTAGTGTGACTTGGGCCAGATGTGGCCCCTTGCCTCCTTCCCAAGACCAGGTTAGCTACAAGGCTCACCTGTCACTGAACTGAACTTCTTCTCCATTCCTGGCCCAGCTGATGGTAGGCCTTGGGTGGCCGATGGCCTCACAGTGCAGAAGAACACTCAGTGTCCCGCTGGCCAGGGCCACCGTCTGTCCCAGGTGGGTGACCACCTCCGAGGCTGAGAGCTGCTGGGCTGCTGAGATCTTGCGCAGAATGGTGGGTTTGCGGTGTGGCCTTCGAGAGCCTCCCCCGGCGTCCCCGGCGGAGGAGGTCCGCAGGGAGCTGCTGAAGCCAGACACGTGTTTATGAGGCGAGATAGCCACGGGGGAAGTCCTGCGCTCTGAGGGCTTCAGGAGCGTGTCCTGGTGCTCCAGGTGGCTGCGGAAGATCTCCTGGGCCAGCTGGGCCACCAGGTGCTTGCTGTAGAGGTCGCGCAGCTCCTCGGGCTGCTGGGAGAGGTTCCCCAGGATGTCGTCCAGGCGCCGCTGCTCGGTCACCATGGTGAAGGGCAGCTGCAGGAGCGCTTGCTCCGCGCCCGGGTCCTCCTCCGAGGTCGCGTTCCTTTCCGCGGAGTCCTGCGCCTCCCAGGAGGCCAGCAGCTCTCCGGGCCAGCCGCCCTGCTCCAACAGCCGGGAGACGAGGTCGTCGTAGCGGCTCCCCGGGTTGGCGGCCAGGCCCCGCTTCTCCGCCTTGCTGCCGTTGGAGAAGATCCCGTTCTGGTGTTTGTGGGTCTGCAGGGCCTCCTTCGGGCCGGCCTTCCTCCCCACGAGCGCCTCTTCCTCACTTCTGGGGCTCAAGGGCCGGGACACGAGCTTGCGGTTGCCTCCAATGAGCTTAATCACAAAGTGCTCCCGGGCCGGGCCCGCTGAGCAGGTGTAGACGCCTGCATCTGAGGGCTTGAGGCGGTGGATCTTGAGGTAGCCGAAGGGGGCCACCGTGACGTGCGTCGAGCTGATGAGGTGCTGGCCGTCCTTCTCCCAGGTGATGAGGGGCTTGCGGACCCTGCGCGCCGGGCAGCGCAGAACCACCGCCGTCTTGGGGAGCAGGTAGGCGAAGCCCCCCACCACAAAGTGCAGCTTCCTCTGCCTGCGAGTCTGGATGTAGATCTTCCTGGCCGCCGCGATGTGCGGGCTGTGCTTCGTGGACGGCCGCCCGGGCCCTGGAAGGAGAGCGAACCCAAAGGGACAGAGAAAAGAGGTGGGGAGAGAGAAAACCCAGGGTGAGATGCAGCCAGGAGAGAGGGGCAGAGGAAAGGGCCAGAGTGGAGAAGAGAAGCAGAGATGAAGGCGCCGGAGGGATGGGAAAGAAAGTATTCTTCAGGGTTTATTTTGGCCGGGGCCAGTCTTTACTATCTGTGTTTTTCGGGAGGACCTCGTTCCCAGCTGTGGACCACCAAGCTGCCACCACAATCAGAACTAATGAGATGCAGTGGGCAACCCAGTGTCTCCCTGCTGGGCCTTGTTGCCCCTAGAAGCTGAGATGCAGAGTTCTAGATGGAGGGGGATCCCCCGGGGAAAGCCATTTCCTCTCATTAAAAGAATTTTTAAACAAGAAATCAACGTCATAAAAAGGCAGAGGACAGAGAGGAGAATGTCCTCCGCTAAATGTTTGCCTTCTGGGTCCTGCAAGGCACCAGAGCCCTAAAGGACATGGTGAGGAGAGCCTGGAAGTGTTGCGGCTCTAGGGATTAATATTAAACAGATCTGTTTAGAGTCGTTTAAAACCCCAGAGTGGAGAACATTAGACATCATTAGTAATACACTGCCTCCAGCCTCCAGATCTCTGTATGCCAGCAAGTGAACTTTGCTCTACCCCCTGCAAACTGTTTTTCCAGTGGAGAAGAGAATTCAGCCTGGCCACGTGTAATTAAGATTCCTTTTCCGTTTCCAGCTGAGCTCTCCTGCCTGCAGCCCTCCATGGGGTTCTACTGGCCCACTATTTCCCACAGGTGTTGGGTTTAGGAAAGGCCACGGAGTGCTGGCTATAGCTGCTGCTGTGTGGGTTTCATCTCCCCATTCCCAGAGCCCTGACATACTTACTTGCACAGGTTGCCAGCATACAGGGCCTGATGGAGGAAGAGAAAGGCAGGGGCGGGCACAGGGTAGAATTGACAACAGTTGAGATGCCGGTTTTCAGCATCTTTCGGCAAATGGCGCTTCGAGTCTGGGTGCCTTCCCCACAGCTTGTGGAACACTGGCGGAGAAAGAAAGGCCAAATGTACATAAATTCAGGGAACTAGAAGCTAATTTTTTAATAGACTCTCACACTCATCAAAATATGAGAAAAGTTGCTTGGAAAAGCAATAACTACTGAGATAGAAATACTAATTATGAGGTCACAATGTGGAAGACATGCCAATCTTATAGACATATCGCACTCTAAGATTTTCTACTCGGAGGTTTCCTGAAGACCTTTTATCTATTTTACTTATATAGCCTGGGCTTCAGAGTTAGTTATAGAGTGTTTAAATCCCAGCTCAGTATTTCACTAGTTGGCAAGTTACTTAAATTCTCTCAGTCTGTTTCCACTTATGCTTACTTTGCAAGCCTGTGAATTAAGTGAGATAATATATTTTAAATGCCATACATAGAAATGACAATTATTGCTAATTCCTTTTTCCTTCCTTCACAAATAAGTGACAGTATTTTAGTGTCAAGGTTAAGGTAGTTATGAATCTACTTTGTCTAAGGTAGGGTGCTAGATGTTATGAAGAAAAGATGTGCAAGATAGTTCCAAATCTCAAAGAGCTGTCATTCAAATGAGGGGAAAATTCCAAATGCATTGTTAAAATGAAATAGTCCATTTGGGAAATATAAGTCAAAATCACTATGAGACACCACTTCATATCCACTAGAATGGCCATAATAAAAAAAAAAAGACAAGTGTTGGCAAGGATATGGAAAATTAGCAGTTTCACTCATTACTGGTGGGAAAGTAAAATGATACAGTGTCTTTAGAAAACAGATTGGTAGTTTCTTACAAAGTTAAACGTAAATTTACCAGGAGACCTAGCAGTTTTACTCCTGGGTAGCTACCCAAGAGAGACAAAGACATACATCCATACAAAGACTTGTGTGCAAACACTCATAGCAGTATGATTCATAATTGCCAAAAGTGAAAATCACCCAATGCCTATCAGCTGGTGAATGAATAAACAAGATATGCCGTATCTTTACAGTGGAATATTATTCAGCCATTAAAAGGAGTATAGTTCTTATATGTGCTACAACATGGATAAACCTTAAAAACATGCTAAGTCAAAGTTTATAATATATAAATTATACCTCAATAAAGGTGTTTATAGAATTGTAATTACAGAATTTAGTAAAAACATACAATTAGAAGACAAGTAAAGTAGTATAAAAGTAATGCTAACAATAATTGAATTCTCATAGTACACTAGGGATTTCCTCACCAAGGTCTTGAAGATGACTGGAGTCTGGGTGGATGCAGTGAAACAGGGATCAGATGGGAGAAAGGGAAATTTCCAGAAAAAAGATAAAAAAGTTCAGTGTAGGAGTCCCAAGGCAGGCATGGGACAGAACAGTTTGAGAGAATAGAGGGCTCAAGTTGTAAGTGTCAGGAGCTTGAGGGTTAGTTTGGGGCCAAATTTTGGAGACCTTTAATTTTCAGACAAGAGGTTTGTGATTGGTCCATAAGGCAGTGGGAAGCCACTAAAGAGGGGTTGACATGATGAAAGAGGTGTTTTGAGAAGGTTAATCTGGCAACATTGTAGGTAAGGGATGAAAGCAGGAGATGGATGGGAGGCAGGGCGTCGGGGAAGGAGGCTGTCATCTCCAGGCTTGCCTGAACGAGGACTGTGGGAGTGTGCCACGTTAACTTGAAAAATGATAGTAAAAACAAAAAACGATCTTATATTTTCAAGTGTTATATGCTAACATATTGAAGTGACACTATTTTGTGTGATGTGCTGTGATATATGCCACCCTGAAAGAAATTTAAGATGCAAAGGATAGTGGTGAGAATCAAACCCACTGCTTTTATAGCCTGACAATTGTGGGTTCCAGATTCCACCCATTCCTTATTTGATTGTAAATGACAGCACCAAATCCAAGATCAGGTGGGATGGAAGTAAGAAGCCTGAAAATTGAGCATGGTCGTTTTAAGGCTGCTAAGTAGAAACATAAAAACAGAGTTTCAGGTCAGAACACTGGGTTATGACTTTGGTCCAGTCTAGCTCTTTCTCTACCTTCAATTTCCATATCTCTGGAATAAGGAAGCTAAGCTAGAGCAGGGATTTTAAAGCTGTGTTCCATAACTATGTTGACAAAGTGATTCAGGGGCTTCTCAGGTGGTGAGGAGACCCAGCTGTTGGAGATCTCAGACCCCTACTCACACTTAAACCAAAATAGCTCAATTTTATCTGTTTAAGATTATTGGCTTCATAGTAACATTTCATTTGATAAAGGTTCTGTGGTCTTAATTTTTTAACAAAGTAATTAGTCTATAGGATCTTTTAAGCTCCTTCTAGCTCTAAAATTATTCTTTTTTAAGAATTTTTTTTTGGGGGGAGAAAGGAGCAACTTCCATAAAATAGGGTTTAAAAATATTTAATATCAAACTTTTTCAGGAGATTGAGGGTTTCTTTTAAAGAAAAGAAGTATGGCCTTTTGAGAGGTCTTACTTCCAAAATAGAATCTGTAAGTAATTTTATTTGAAATGTCTAAAACTTTGGCTTAATTCTGTCTCTATGGGATTCTGTGCAGTAACTATGAGATTGAGCCAAGATAGTTGAGGATGAAAAACACCCATAGATCATCTGGGTCTTCCCTTCTCCAAGGTCAGTCTCATGGGAGGTGTGGAATGCGCATCTCCTCTCAGCCAGAGGGCCAGGGGAATGGTCATCAGGATGACAGGGCCAATGTGGAGCCTTTGTGAACACCAGGAGCGCTTCAGTATGGCACCAGTTTGAGTTTAATCCCAGCAATTCAGGGATTACTTCCCACCATTCCCAGCCCCTCCCCAATGTTTGGAATTTCCATTCATTAACCCAGATAGCTCAGAAGCTAGCAACATTCCTTGGATAAGGGCTACCTCCTCCCAGTTCCAAAAATAGAACTTCCTCTTGAGGAAGACCAGGAGAGCCTGTAGGAGACCTAAGCTGTGGCCTCAGGCCCAGCCAGCCACGGTGAGTACTTCCTTTCATTTCCTTTCCTTCTCATGACAAGTGAACCCAAATGGAAGAGAATCATAAGGGCTCACTTTTAGTAGGCCAAAGTATTTTACATGCAATATATATTAAATTATATTTAATTTCAGCCTCCCACCTACATGATAGATACTATTATATTTCCATTATAAAGATAAGCAACCGAAAGCCAAAAAGGTTAAATAATTAGCCCAAGGTTATACAGCCAGTAAGTGGCAGAGTCAGGATTTGAACCTAGGTTTGCCTGTCTTTGAGTCTGAACTCTTAACAACACATGATACTGTTCTGAAGGCCTACTGTACTTAATGGTATCAATGGGACCTTTTTCTCAGTCCAAAAATCTCAAGGGTCCCTCTCAAATCTGTAGTCAGAAAAGAACTTTTTCTGAATCTTCTGTGTCTCATAGGCTTCAGAGACCACAAACTCCAGGAACACAGGAAGACAATTATAACACACACAAGTCCCTTCCTCAGCAGCCCACTCATGGCAGACTATCACCTAATAGATTTAGGGGAGCAATTTCTTTTATAATACTCCACTGATAGAATGTTTTCATCTAGAGCCACTTGGCAAATACATCTGTGTTCTTCAAATGCCATACCCCAAATCAACATTCCCAAGGAAAAATTGTCACTAACGTGCACATCCACACACACGCAAATGTACACATGCTCATTTTACTCACTTTTATCTTGAAATCAAATTTAGAAAGAAATCGAATTTCTTTCTAAAGCATGAGAAAGAAATTCCCCAAATGTTCTGAGACATGTGGTGTCAGATACCACAAGCAGCAATTTTACTGCCAAATTATAAAACCTGTGGTAATGTAAGTTAACTCTTAATTGCAATGCACTTAGCAGGCACCATCTCATGGAATTCTGTGTGGGTTGATAAGATATGGGCAAGAATTCTAAGAACGTAAGTTGAGAGAGCTGGATCTGAATTTTCACAGGCCGCTCTGCCCTCTGTAAGCAAGTATCTATGTGAGGTATTTCAAGCAGCAGCAGCTCCCTCCTGTGAGTTGTATACTATACAAAAAAAAAAAAAAAGACAGTGGGGTTAGGAAGGCAATTTCAAATGCTTATATGCTAGAAAAAGGAAGGTCTTGAATCTGGCTTCACAGAAATTTTCACTTCGCGTCTAGAGATCCTGTTCTTGGCTAAATCTTGTGAGGCAACAATTTTGGGGGAACTTCTCCATGGAAGACACACAGGCCTATGGAGCTGGAGAATTCGAAGGCAACTCAAAGAATTGGTAGCGGCTGAAAACAAAGGACTTGAAGCTAGGTGTAAATGAATGATCATACACTAGAATTAGAAGAGGCATTATTTAGAAAGATAGGTTAGTCAGAGGTATGTCTCTAACTTAGGAGATCAAGTCAGGAATGGTGAATGCTGAAGCAATCACTTCCCAAAGTGCAGAACAAGGGAAATCAAATTCTCTTGCTGGGAAGCTGTTGAAGTTTTTTAGAGCCAGGAAACTAACAGTAAACAGGCAGGATTTCCTTGGCCTTCTTTTCCTAATAAATCATGTCCTTTATTGTCCAGTAACTTGGAAGAGACTTGCTAGAGAGGCTGTGCCCTTCCTAAATAGAGACTAGAAACATCTGGGAGTAAGAGGTACAGGGAGGTCAGGAGGAGGGGGTGTTGTGTGGAGATAGAAGGAGAAGAACCCAGTGTGTGCAAAAGAATCCTGGGCCAAAACAGCACCAGTGAGGTCTGGTTTTGCTCCACGAGGAGCCCATTTACAATTCCAAACTTCCGATCATTGGGTAGGGGCTGGCTGTGTAACTCAGGTCCCCGCAGTCTCGTTAAAAGCTAGTTACACACTATGGTATATATGGTTTAAAAAAAGTACTATTCCATAGTATTAGGAAGATTGTTTTGTTCTCTTCTTGCCTTTTCTATGTATATGTCTGGGGTGCCTTCTTTTCCAACTTGGGTCTCTCTTATTCTCTCCTGAGGAACATACATACCTCTGTCCAGTCTGAGAGAAGCCACTCGCTGGGACAGTCATCTTTCTTGCATGTTTGCTGGGAGGCTGGTTTTGAAGCTGAACAGAAGGTCTCAGGAAGCTCCAGGAAGCTGCCATCAGCCATGCGCTGCTTGCAAAGAACCTCGCGTTTCTGAACACCCCCACCACACGTTCTGGAACACTGGGGAAGGAAAGAAGGAAGGAAGAAAAAGTAGACCCAATATGGGAAGGCAGTCTGTCTGACTGCTAATTCTCATCTTAGTTTGGCAGAGTAAAGGAAGAAGAAGAAGAAGAAGAAAAAAAAAAAACCCAGAAAAAGAAGAAAAACCAGGAATCAGCCCAAAGGATTTGGTTTCTTCTCTTTGAGATGAATTTTGTAGCAAGATCTACCCTCTCCACTTAATCCCAGGTATTTAACTAGAGCATCCAGGAATTTCTGGGGCCTTTAAATCTTAGAAAGTTGCTCCTGAACTATGATTTGCAGCCCCATCCAAGACAACTGGTTTAAAAGGTTAGTATAATAGAGTGTTCAGCATATTTACGATCCAGGGAAAATAATCTGTGTTGCTTCCAGAATGAACAGGAGAGAGCGCCTGCCATCAGTATAAATTTAGAGAAATTAATTTGCAGAAAAGACAGCCCTTTCTCTAAGTGAAGGCACTCTACCACACTGAATGGGCATTAGATTTAGGGTCTGGTTTTCTTAAGAACCCCCCTGGAATATTCTTCATGCAGGATTGATGATTTCTTAGGGCAGTGGAAGCCTGAGCCACTGAAATTTGGAATGCAAGAAAAATGGCCTCATGTCAGTGGTTTTCAGAGGAACCCCAATAAAACATTGTTTACATGTAACTGAATAGTTATGATCCAGGGGCATGAAGTGGGAGGGAGGCCCTCTGAAGCACAGACCGTTGGCTATTTTCAAATATGTGTCCCTTTACAGAGCAAAGGAGTCCCCAGCTTTTCACTGGGCATATGACATTTCAGCATAAAGACTATATTTGCCAATCTCCCTTGAAGATAGATACAGCCATTTGACTTAATGCTGGCCAATGGGATATAAACGGAAGGGTTGCGTGTGCTTTCGGGGAAGTGCCCAAAAAGAGGGTCTGGCATCTCTTCCCTTTCTCTTCCCTGCTGGCTGCAATGTGAATGTGATGTCTGAAATGTAAGCTTCCATCTTGGGCTGTCATAAACAAAAAGTTAGAAGCCTGGCTTCCTGACTGTGAAACCACCATACCCGTTCTGGACTGTCTGTGTTTAAGTGAGAGAGGAAGACTTTTCTTTTTAAAGCCAATGTTATTTTGGGTTTTCTATCACTTTCACTCAGACATAACCCTAGCTAAGAGTTCAACCCACGACTACTCTGTGGTGGGGATATTTTATTGTAAAATTTTAGGGAGCCTGCTGATTTCTTCCAGAATAGTCTCTCATCATTAGCTTGCTGCCTTTGGCCTTGCTGAGAGATCAAGCCTGGTTTTAAGAAGCCTGAGAGTTTGTGCTGAAGGACTTGCTCTGCTGGAGGAGTGCCCCTCTCAGAACTCATGGTGATCTTTGCCTAGTAAGTTGTACTCAGAATGGCTATGGGGGTTTTTGCTGGCAGTTAAGGTTATGATGGTGACACCAGTGTCCTTGGGTACAGTCAGAACATTGCTGCAGCCCAGTTTTCACCTTCTTACTCAGTGTTCTCAACCCTACATGCACGTCAAGGTCTCCTGGGAAGCTTTTTAAAAGTACTGATGCCTGGGCCTCACTTCAGACCCAACAAATCAGAAATTCTGGGAGGTGGGTCCCAGGTACCAGTTTTTGTTTTGTTTTGTTTTTAAGAAAGATAGTATAATCTTCTTCCAAGTAATTTTTCCTCAGATAATTTTTTTGTGTCTCCAGGGCTGAGAACCATTTCTCCAAATGAATGTTCTCTGGGACCCAGAGAGGAAACTCTGGGACCCAGAGAGTTTGTTAGGACTGTTAGGACCAGTGGTTGTTTGGACCCCACCTGAGCAAACATGCCATTTGTCTGCAGTTGTGAATGGCTTGAGGTCACAGAGCTAGTGGATAATGATGTTAGAAAAGTAATCAACTTTGTCTAGTTAAGCCTTTTAGTCTTAGAGTCTTCTAAATGATTCAGACCAATGGTGAGCAACCTTTTTTTTTTTTTCCATTTCAAATTTTAAAAAATAACCATATCGAGTCTCTTAGGAAAAAGGATATATTTTCTTATTGCTGGGATCAACTACCTACCCATTGAAGCATTGAAGGCTAACAAAAAATGTGAAATGACCCTACAAGCTAGGTCTTATTTCCATTTTACAGGAAAAAAAAAAAGAAAAAGAAAAAAGAAAAAAAAAGCTGAGGCTCAGAGAGGTAAACAACCCAATGAAGGCCACACAGGGGCTAGAGTTGGTTTATTGCCATTCATTGCGACATTTACTGAGCTACTGGACACCATGCTCTGGACACAGCTGGAGAACAAGTCCAAACTCAGCTTCCCTCCTCTGTGGTTGTACAACTCCTGTGTGCTTTGCAGACCCAGAGGAGGGTAGCGTGACTGTTGCTTCATGAGGAGGGCTCCCAGCCTGATGAGCACCAAGCCTGCCAGGAGCCTGGTCTTACCCTTTCACCCAGCTGGGCTTTGCCATTCAATTCTTAGCTTCCACTCTTGTGACCATCCCTGACAGGCAGGAGCCAGCCCACAATTCAGGTTGGGGAGCAGAATTTAAAGTAGTTTGTCTACATTCTGGTGACCCTGGAAAGTTTAGGGAGTTCTCCCTAAACTCTGATTTCTGAAAGGCAACATTTAAGCTAGACCACTTGTTACTCATCACAAGTCCTACCAGCTCCTTCTAAAGGCTTTTCTAGTGTGTCCTTTGGGCTTGATTAAGAACAAAACCTATGGTCTCAGAACAAATGATTCAAGTGACTGGCCTAAACCTTTGTCTTCTTTGTGGCTTACTTCAGTGACTCTGTGGGCTTTTCATGTATTGAAGAAGCAAATTTTAATTTTAGCTCTCATTTGGCAGCGATTCAATAAGACATTAAAGGATTTCCCTTCTTTAACTAATGTTGTACCCGCACTGCCTAGAATAATGCCTCCTGTGAATGTTCTCAATAAATGTCTGTGGCATTGAATTGAAGTTGGTACTTGGAAGAAATTTAAATTAGTGGCTAAGAATTTCATTTATCTAGAATAATCTTCTTGTTGTTATGGATAACTAAGGTTTTAAATTTAGTTTTAGTCTTTTGCATGATTTTTAAGGTTCAGCCTTCTCTTATTGCTGTCAAATTCTTACATCAAACCAACAAGTTATACTATAATCAGATTAGTTACAAACTTTTCTTGTTCATTCTTTCTTTTTATAAGTAGTCAACTAACCATGTGGATTACTGACTCTGAAGGATTTGCCAAATTTGGGGACTATATTCTCCACAATACTTTCCATTCTGTGAATTACTAAGATTCTTCCATGAACTTATTGTAATTCTTCTGAAACCACAATTGTCGGAAAGAAACAAGTTTGTGCTGATAAATCAAAAATTTTAATTTTAAGCTCTGACCTCTCCCCTAGGCCTACTCAACATGTCCACTTAAATGCAAATAGGCATCTTGATTTAAACATGCCTAAAATGGAACTCTTAATACTGCCCCTCCAACCTCATCCCAAACCTATTTCTCTCTCAGTCTTCCCCATTCATTTAATTGTGCCACATCCAGGGCAAAAACTTAGGCCCTTGAGTTTTTCTTTTTTCTTACCCCACTTCCCCTGACATCCAATTCATGGCCAAATAAGGTCAGTTTTACTTACAAAACATATAAGCTATACTTCTAAAATACATAATGAATCAGCATACCATAATCCATCATCTCTTGCCTTTTACTGGTGCTCTGGTCTGAATGTCTGTGTCCTCCCTGCCACTCCCCTAAATTTACATGCTGAAATCCTAACTCCCAAGGTGATAGTATTAGGAGGTAAGGACTTTTGGGAGGTGATTAGGTCATGGGGGTGGAACCCTCAAGAATGGGATGAGTATCCTTATAAAACAGGTTCCAGAGAGCTGCCTTGCCCCTTCCATCATGTGAGGACACAGTCACAGAGACCATCTATGAACCAGAAGAAGGGTTCTCACTAGACACCGAATCTGCCAGCACCCTGACCTTGGACTTTCTACCCTCCAGAACTGTGAGAAATAAATTTCTGTCATTGATAAGCTACTCAGTCTATGGTATTCTGTTTTAGCAGCCAGAATGGACTAAGAAATAGCGTTTCTAGCAGGATATAGATGATACAATCAAATGTGATCATTTGAAAAGAGCTCCTCCCTCCTGTTGGAAACCCCATATTGTCTTCTCTACACTCTATTCTCCACACAGTAGCAAGAGTGATGTTTTCAAAGCATAAATGTGATCACACAATTTCCATGCTTAAAACCTTCCAATGACGTTCCCTTGCAATGAGAATAAAATCTACACTCCTCTAACCCTGCCCTGCAAACCGCTATAGATTCTGGTTCCTGCCCTGGTGGAACTTAGACATTGTCTAACTCAAATCCTTCCAACTTTATTAATTCATTCCACATAAATTTATTATATGTCAATGATGAACCAAGCGTGGTTCTGGGTAGGTGAATGTACAGCAGAGCAAGAGAAGCGTCGTACACCTCTGTAATCTTATCTTTTACGACTCCCCACTTTCCCTGTATACTCCAACCGGACTTGTTTTTTGTTGTTTTGTTCCTCAAATATGTCAAGCTTGTTTCTCCCACAGGGCCTTTCCATTTGCTCTTCTTTCTACCTGCACCATTCTTCTCTTAGATCTTCATGTGGCTGAGTCTCTTGAATAATCCAGGTTCAATTCCATTCTCAGCTGTGTGGAGAGGTCATCCCTAACCTTCCTACCTAGAGTAGTCAAAGGGGTCTCTATCACCATTACCTCATTTTATTTTTAAAAATAGCTTTCATATTTTCAGAAATTATTACCCATTTAGACCATTAGCTCTATGAAGGAAGAGATGTTGCTTCTGTTGTTGCATATATTAAGTGTTTGAGAATTTCATTTAAAACTTTTCCCCAGTATATCATTACATCTTTTAAAAAAAATTAGGATTGACTAAATCCACCTCTAGTTTTCTTTCCTACACATGCTCTCTCCTTTTCTTTCTTTTAAAATTAATGATTTGTTTGTTTCCCAGTAAAGAAGTGGTCAGGGTATGAGCTGAGCTGAACAGTGGAGTGACATTTTACAATAAGTTCTGGGAGTATATGATGTTTTGATATGATCCATAAATATTTACACTGTTGAAAACGCAGTGTATTTTTTTTCTCTGAGAGAAATAATGGCTGGTTCATAGAACTATTATCTCCTAAACCTCAAAATGACATCAAGCCACTTTTCATTTAATCCTTTGATTATAATTCACACTCAGATTCCTCATGGGTCCTACTGAGTCCTTCAGACATAAAGAACATGCTCCCAAAGTTTCTGTTACCCAGTGATTGACATTTTAGGTACTCCACTAGTGATGCTGAATTTGTAGGAGTATGGATCTCCTCAATGAGTAGTGGCTGAAGTTTTCTTTTTCTAAATATTTTATGAGGCACATAGGCTTCTGTTCAATTTGAATAAATGCTCCAAAATAAACAAGTAGTTAAATAAGAACAGTTCTCAGATTCAAGCTGTTCAGTTAGAGTTTCTTAGTGAATTTGGCAATAAAGAACAATGTAGGTTAATTTTTTCTCTCTTTCAAATTGAGGAAGTAGATAATGAAAATAATTTGTCTTATTTCAAGGGTATAGATGTAATAAAACTGTACTATAGAGTGATCACTCATTGAAAATAACACAACTGGGTTATCAGTTTGCAGATAGAACTCGATTTAAGGCACAGACCTCCAACAGTATATAGGTCTGTAACAACATGATGATAAAACAGCTGCAAGAAAAGTTTCTAAAAATTGTCGTTTAAAATTTTGATGTATACATAAAGCTTTTAGGATATTATCAATGGTAAGAAGGTAAAATCTAGACTCCTGACAATGCCCTTCACTTTGATCTGCATAGACCTTTCCAGCCCATTCCTTGACATACTGCCATGTGCCCATGCTTTAGCTACAGTGGACAATTTGCCTTTTCCTGGGCACACAGACAACCTTGTCTGCTCTGGCCTTTGGTCATGTCATTCAGTCCATGAGCAATGTCCGCCAACTCTTTGTTCATCCAGAGACTTCCAAGATGTGCTTGAAGGTCCAGCTCAAAAGCCACTTCTTGTCCTAGCTAGAGCAATAAGACAAGAGAAGGATATAAATGGCATCCAAATTGGAAAGGAAGAAGTCAAATTATCCTTGTTTGCAGATGATAGGATCTTATATTTGGAAAAACCTAAAGATTCCACAAGAAAACTATTAGAACTGATAAATTTAAATTCAGTAAATCTGCAAGGTACAAAGTCAACATACAAAAATCAGTATTTCTTATGTTCAACAGTGAACAATGTGAAAAAGAAATTTAAAAAGTAATCTCACTTATAATATCCACACATAAAATTTAAAAACTAGGAATTAACCAAAGCAGTGAAACATCTCTATAATGAAAAGTATAAGACACTGATGAAATAAATTGAAGAGGACATCAAAAAATGGAAAAATATTCCATGTTTATGGATTAGAAGGTTTACTATTGTTAAAATATCCTTACTACCCAAGGCAATCTACAGATTCAGTGCAATCCCTGTCAAAATATCAAAAAAATTCTTCACAGAAATAGAAAAACAATCCTAAAATTTATATGGAACCACAAAAGATCCAGAATAACCAAAGCTATCCTAAGTAAAAAAACAAAACAAAACTGGAGGAATCACATTATCTGACTTCAAATTATGCTACAGAGCAATAGTATCAGCTATAGCATGATATTGACATAAAAACAGACATATACACCAATGGAATAGAATAGAGAACCCAGAAACAAAACTATAGAGCTACAGTAAACTCATTTTCATCAAAGGTGCCAAGAACACACACTGGGGAAAAGACAGTTTCTTCAATGAATAGTGCTTGGAAAACTGGGTATCTCTATGCAGAAGAATGAAAATAGACCCCTATCTCTTGCCATATGCAAAAATTAAATAAAATGAATTAAAGACTTAAATCTAAGACCTCAAACAAAGAAGCTACTACAAGAAAACATTGGGAGAAATCTCCAGGACATTGGTCTGGACAAAAATTTCTTGAGCAATACCCCTCAAGCACAGGCAAACATAAACAAATGGGATCACAAGTTAAAAAGCTTCTGCACAGCAAACAGTCAACAAAGTGAAGTGACAACCCACAGAATGGGAGTAATTATTTGCAAACTACCCTGACAAGGGAGTAATAACCAGAATATATAATGAGCTCAAACAACTCTGTAGGAAAAAATCTAATAATTCAATCAAAAGATTGGCAAAAGATCTGACTAGACATCTCTCAAAAGAAGACACAATGGCAAACAGGCATATGAAAAGGTGCTCAACATCACTGATCATCAGAGAAATGCAAATCAAAACTACAATGGAATAGCAAGATCTGCACCAAGATGGCCGAATAGGAACAGCTCCAGCCTCCAGCTCCCAGTGTAAGTGACACAGATGGGTGATTTCTGCATTTCCAACTGAGATACCGGGTTCATCTCAGTGGGGCGTGTTGGACGGTGGGTACAGGACAGTGGGTGCAGCCCAATGAGCGAGAGCTGAAGCAGGGCGAGGCATCACCTCACCTGGGAAGTGCAAGGGGGAAGGGAATTCCCTTTCCTAGCCAAGGTAAACCATGACACACAACACCTGGAAAATTGGGTCACTCCCACCCTAATACTGTGCTTTACCAAGGGTCTTAGCAAATGGCACATCAGGAGATTATATCCTGCACCTGGCTCAGAGGGTCCCACACCCACGGAGCCTCCCTCATTGCTAGCACAGCAGTCTGAGATCTAACTGCAAGGTGGCAGCGAGGCTGGGGGAGGGGCACTTGCCATTACTGAGGCTTTAGTAGGTAAACAAAGCAGCTAGGAAGCTCGAACTGGGTGGAGCCCACCGCAGCTCAAGGAGGCCTGCCAAACAAAAGGCAGCAGAAACCTCTGCAGATGTAAATGCCCCTGTCTGACAGCTTTGAAGAGAGTAGTGGTTTTCCCAGCACGGAGTCTGAGATCTGAGAATGGACAGACTGCTCAAGTGGGTCCCTGAACCCCAAGTAGCCTAACTGGGAGACATCCCCAACTAGGGGCAGACTGACACCTCACACCTCACACGGCTGGGTACACCTCTGAGATGAAGCTTCCAGAGTAATGATCAGACAGCAACATTTGCTGTTCAGCAATATTCACTCTTGTGCAGCCTCCACTGCTGATACCCAGGCAAACAGGGTCTGGAGTGGACCTCAAGCAAACTCCAATAGACCCGCAGCTGAGGGTCCTGACTGTTAGAAGGAAAACTAACAAACAGAAAGGACATCCATACCAAAACCCCATCTGTATGTCACCATCATCAAAGACCAAAGGTAGATAAAACCACAAAGATGGAGAAAAAGCAGTGCAGAAAAGCTGGAAATTCTAAAAATCAGAGCACCTCTCTCCCTCCAAAGGAACGCAGCTCCTTGCCAGCAACAGAACAAAGCTGGATGGAGAATGACTTTGACGAGTTGAGAGAAGAAGCCTTCAGTCAATCAAACTTCTCAGAGCTAAAGGAGGAATTACGAACCCAGCGCAAAGAGACTAAAAACATTGAAAAAAGATTTGACGAAGGGCTAATTAGAATAACCAATGCAGAGAAGTCCTTAAACGACCTGATAAAGATGAAAACCATGACACGAGAACTATGTGACAAATGCACAAGCTTCAGTAACTGACTCGATCAGCTGGAAGAAAGGGTATCACTGATTGAAGATCCAATGAATGAAATGAAGCAAGAAGAGAAGTTTAGAGAAAAAAGAGTAAAAAGAAATGAACAAAGGTCCAAGAAATAAGGGACTATGTGAAAAGACCAAATCTACGTCTGATTGGTGTACCTGAAAGTGATGGGGAGAATGGAACTAAGTTGGAAAACACGCTGCAGGACATTATCCAGGAGAACTTCCCCAACCAAGCAAGGCTGGCCAACATTCAAATTCAGGAAATACAGAGAATGCCACAAAGATACTCCTCAAGAAGAGCAACTACAAGACACATAATTGTCAGATTCACCAAAGTTGAACTGAAGGAAAAACTGTTAAGGGCAGCCAGAGAGAAAGGTGGGGTTACCCACAAAGGGAAGCCCATCAGACCAGCAGCAGATCTCTCGGCAGAAACTCTCCAAGCCAGAAGAGAGTGGGGGCCAATATTCAACATTCTTAAAGAAAAGAATTTTCAACCCAGAATTTCATATCCAGCCAAACGAAGTTTCATAAGTGAAGGAGAAATAAAATCCTTTACAGACATGCAAATGCTTAGAGATTTTGTCACCACCAGGCCTGCCCTACAAGAGATCCTGAAGGAAGCACTAAACATGGACAGGAACAACAGGTACCAGCCACTGCAAAAACATGCCAAAATGTAAAGTCCATCGATGCTAGCAAGAAACTTCATCAATTAATGAACAAAATAACCAGCTAACATCATAATGACAGGATCAAGTTCACACATAACAATACTAACCTTAAATGTAAATGGGCTAAATTCTCCAATTAAACAACACATTATGGCAAATTGGATAAAGAGTCAAGACCCATCAGTTTGCTGTATTCAGGAGACCCATCTCACATGCAGAGACACACATAGGCTCAAAAAAAAGGGATGGAGGAAGATATACCAAGCAAATGGAAAACAAAAAAAGGCAGGGGTTGCAATCCTAGTCTCTGATAAAACAGACTTTAAACCAACAAAGATCAAAAAAGACAAAGAAGGCCATTACATAATGGTAAAGGGATCAATTCAACAAGAAGAACTAACTATCTTAAATATATATGCACCCAATACAGGAGCACCCAGATTCATAAAGCAAGTCCTTAGAGACTTACAAAGAGACTTAGACTCCCATACAATAATAATGGGAGACTTTAACACCCCACTGTCAACATTAGACAGATCAACGAGACAGAAAGTTAACGAGGATATCTAGGAATTGAACTCAACTCTGCACCAAGCGGACCTAATAGACATATCTACAGAACTCTCCACCCCAAATCAACAGAATATACATTCTTCTCAGCACCACATCACACTTATTCCAAAATTGACCACATAGTTGGAAGTAAAGCACTCCTCAGCAAATGTACAAGAACAGAAATTATAACAAACTGTCTCTCAGACCACAGTGCAATCAAACTAGAACTCAGGACTAAGAAACTCAATCAAAACCACTCAACTACATGGAAACTGAACAACCTGCTCCTGAATGACTACTGGGTACATAATGAAATGAAGGCAGAAATAAAGATGTTCTTTGAAACCAATGAGAACAAAGATACAACATACCAGAATCTCTAGGACACATTTAAAGCAGTGTGGAGAGGGAAATTTATAGCACTAAATGCCCATGAGAGAAAGCAGGAAAGATCTAAAATTGACACTCTAACATCACAATTAAAAGAACTACAGAAGCAAGAGCAAATACATTCAAAAGCTAGCAGAAGGCAAGAAATAACTAAGATCAGAGCAGAACTGAAGGAGATAGAGACACAAAAAACCCTCCAAAAAATCAATGATTCTAAGAGCTGGTTTTTTGAACAGATCAACAAAATTGATAGACTGCTAGCAAAACTAATAAAGAAGAAAATAGAGAAGAATCAAATTGATGCAATAAAAAATGATAAAGGGGATATCACCACCGACCCCACAGAAATACAAACTACCATCAGAGAATGCTATAAATACCTCTACGCAAATAAACTAGAAAACCTAGAAGAAATGGATAAATTCTTGGACACATACACTCTCCCAAGGCTAAAGCAGGAAGAAGTTGAATCCCTGAATAGACCAATAACAGGCTCTGAAATTGAGGCAATAATTAATAGCCTACCAACCAAAAACAGTCCAGGACCAGAGGGATTCACAGCCGAATTCTACCAGAGGTACAAGGAGGAGCTGGTACCATTCCTTCTGAAACTATTCCAATCAATAGAAAAAGAGGGAATGCCCCCTAACTCATTTTATGAGGCCAACATCATCCTGATACCAAAGCCTGGCAGAGACAGAACAGAAAAACAGAATTTTAGACCAGTATCCCTGATGAACATCAATGCAAAAATCCTCAATAAAATACTGGCAAACCAAATCCAACAGCACATCAAAAAGCTTATCCACCATGATCAAGTGGGCTTCATCCCTGGGATGCAAGGCTGGTTCAACATATGCAAATCAATAAACGTAATCCAGCATATAAACAGAAACAAAGACAAAAACCACATGATTATTGCAATAGATGCAGAAAAGGCCTTTGACAAAATTCAACAGTTCTTCATGCTAAAAACTCTCAAGAAATTCAGTATTGATGGAACATATCTCAAAATAATAAGAGCTATTAATGACAAACCCACAGCCAATATACTGAATAGGCAAAAACATTCCCCTTGAAAACTGGCACAAGACAGGGATGCCCTCTCTCACCACTCCTATTCAATATAGTGTTGGAAGTTCTGGCCAGGGCAATCAGGCAAGAGAAAGAAATAAAGGATATCCAATTAGGAAAAGAGGAAGTCAAATTGTCCCTGTTTGCAGATGACATGATTGTATATTAAGAAAATCCCATCATCTCAGCCCAAAATCTCCTTAAGCTGATAAACACAACTTCAGCAAAGTCTCAGGATACAAAATCAATGTGCAAAAGTCACTAGCATTCTTATACACCAAAACCAGACAAACAGCCAAATCATGAGTGAACTCCCATTCACAATAGCTTTAAAGAGAATAAGATACCTAGGAATCCAACTTACAAGGGATGTGAAAGACCTCTTTGAGGAAAACTATAAATCACTGCTCAATGAAATAAAAGAGGACACAAACAAATGGAAGAACATCCCATGCTCATGGATAGGAAGAATCAATATCATGAAAATGGCCATACTGCCCAAGGTAATTTATAGATTCAATGCCATCCCCTTCAAGCTACTAATGACTTTCTTCACAGAATTGGAAAAAAACTACTTTAAAGTTCATATGGAACCAAAAAAGAGCCTGCATTGCGAAGACAGTCCTAAGCCAAAAGAACAAAGCTGGAGGCATCACGCTACCTGACTTCAAACTATACTACAAGGCTACAGTAACCAAAACAGCATGGTACTGGTACCAAAACAGAGATATAGACCAATGGAACAGAACAGAGCCTCAGAAATAATACCACACATCTACAGTCATCTGATCTTTCTTTGACAAACCTGACAAAAACAAGAAGTGGGCACCGGATTCCCTATTTAATAAATGGTGCTGGGAAAATTGGCTAGCCATAAGTAGAAAGCTGAAACTGGATCCCTCCTTACACCTTGTACAAAAATTAATTCAAGATGGATTAGAGACTTAAATGTCACACCTAAAACCATAAAAACTCTAGAAGAAAACCTATGCAATACCATTCAGGACATAGGCATGGGCAAGGACTTCATGTCTAAAACACCAAAAGCAATGGCAACAAAAGCCAAAATTGACAAATGCGATCTAATTAAACTAAAGAGCTTCCACACAGCTAAAGAAACTACCATCAGAGTGAACAGGCAACCTACAGAATGGGAGAACATTTTTGCAATCTACTTGTCTGACAAAGGGCTAATATCCAGAACCTACAAAGAACTCAAACAAATTTACAAGAAAAAAACAACTCCATCAAAAAGTGGGAAAAGGATATGAACTGACACTTCTCAAAAGAAGACTTTTACACAGCCAACAGACACATGAAAAAATGCTCGTCATCACTCACCATCAGAGAAATGCAAATCAAAACCACAATGAGATACCATCTCACACCAGTTAGAATGACAATCATTAAAAAGTCAGGAAACAACTGGTGCTGGAGAGGATGTGGAGAAATAGGAACACTTTTACACTGTTGGTGGGACTGTAAACTAGTTCAACCATTGTGGAAAACAGTGTGGAGATTCCTCAAGGATCTAGAACTAGAAATACCATTTGACCCAGCATCCCATTACTGGGTATATACCCAAAGGATTACAAATCATGCTGCTATAAAGACACATGCACACGTATGTTTATTGCAGCACTATTCACAATAGCAAAGACTTGGAACCAACCCAAATGTCCATCAGTGACAGACTGGATAAAGACAATGTGGCACATATACACCATGGAATACTGTGCAGCCATAAAAAAGATGATTACATGTCCTTTGTAGGGACATGGATGCAGCTGGAAATCATCATTCTCAGCAAACTATTGCAGGAACAGAAAATCAAACACCACATGTTCTCACTCATAGGTGGGAATTGAACAATGAGATCACTTGGACACAGGAAGGGGAACATCACACACTGGGGCCTGTTGTGGAGTGAGGGGACAGGGGAGGGATAGCATTATGAGATATACCTAATGTAAATGACGAGTTAATGGGTGTAGCACACCAACATGGCACATGTATACATATGTAACAAACCTGCACATTGTGCACATGTACCCTAGAACTTAAAGTATATATATAAAAAAAACTACAATGAGATATCACCTCACCCCAGTTAAAATGGCTTTTATCCAAAAGACAGGCAATAATAGATGCTGGAGAGGATGTGGACCAAAGGGAACCCTTGTACACTGCTGGTGGGAATGTAAATTAGTACAACCACTAGGGAGAACAGCTTGGAGGTTCCTTAAAAAAGTAAAACTTGAGCTACCATATGATCCAGCAATCACACTGCTGGGTATATACCCAAAAGAAAGGAAATCAGTATATCAGATATATATATCTGCTCTACTGTGTTTGTTGCAGTATTTTTTTTTTTTTTTTTTTTACAATAGCTAAGATTTGGAAGCAACCTAAGTGTCTATCAACAGACGAACTGATAAAGAAAATGTGGTACATATACACAATGGAGTACTATTCAGACAAAGAATGAGATCCAGTCATTTGCAACAACCTGGATGGAACTGGAGGTTATTATGTTAATTGAAATAAGTCAGGCACAGAAAGACAAACATCACATGTTTTCACTTATTTGCAGGATCTAAAAATCAAAACAATTGAACTCATGTATATGGGACATGTCCATGGAAGAAGTTGGTCCATGGAAGAGCGGAAGAAGGATGGTTACCAGAGACTGGGTAGGGTAGTGAGGGGCTGAGAGGGAGGGTCGGGTGGTTAATAGGTACAAAAATATATAATAGAATGAATAAGACCTACTATTTGATAGCACAATAGGGTGACTATAGTCAATAATAACTGTAGATTTTAAAAAAAACTTACAATCTGTAATTGAGTTGTTTGTAACTCAATGGATAAGTGTTTGAGGGGATGGATGGATGCCTCATTCTTCAAGATGTACTTATTTCACATTGCATGCCTGCATCAAAACATCTCATGTACCCCATAAATACATATACTGACTATTGCTCACAAAAATTAATTTAAAATAGTTATTTTTTAAAAGGCCACTTCTTTATTAAAGCCTCCTCCAACCCCTCTGCGTTTTGGCAAACAGATCACCTCCAACCCACCCTGGCCTAGAAGAGTATCTTATCTCCTCTATAAGGGGCTCATCGTTTATGTGCCTGCTATTTTCCTCTCCCTCCCTGCATGCACACAAGATTATGAGTCTTTTGAGGAAAGGGAATTCATTCATCTTTATATTCCCCAGAGCCTAGTAGAGTATCTGGCAAAGAGCATGCACTTCATAAACGTTTGTTGAATTGATGATTGGATGAGCAAAAGAGCTCCAAATCCAGATGTTAAAAAGATGTAAAACAAGCATCCAGCTGATGGGCTGATCATCCACCTTTTATCAGGCTGTTTTATCGTTAGCCAGGAGCTGCTTCACAGTAAGGCAGCAGTGGGTTTCAGCCAGTGACGGTGTGGGCTCTGCTGGAGACTCTGACGCTCCAGGTATGGGAGGCAGCCATCTAGCTGAGTCAATGTCAGGGATTTTGCTCCTAAATGCTTGTCTTGTCTGTGTTCTCAAATTTTCTTCAGTGTGTTTGCATTGATGAAAGGTATTTTCAGAAATTTAAAAAACTTGTAGAAGATGAATTTCAAAGGAGTCAAGGTTCCAAAGTCGTGATGACTTTGTGAATGTGCTAAGATGACCTGGTGAGGCCGACAGTTCTTATGCAAGAGGCAGGATGCAAAGAAAAAAATGTTTCCAAAGGAGCAATGGCAAGAGAAATGTAATGAAATTAAATAAAAATTGTTTGCCTTTATGAGTCATCATTTAAAATAATATTCTAGTATGAAGAGATAAATCTCCAGTAAGGGGTATTATCTTTAAACATATGCAATAAGCAAAACAAATAACAAAAATAGTATTTATATTGCTTATACCAGCTGCCATACACATTTCATGATATGAGGTCATGGGTTCATTTTTATAAGAGAAGTAAAAAATACACAATAAGGAAAACAATTATGTCTCTACACAAAAAATACAATGGCCCAAATGTCTTTTATTTTTAAAGATTTTCCCATGATAAGTACATTAATAAATTCTGCCTGTACTGGAATTTCTGGTTTTTTCTTGGTAGTTTAATTTACTGAGAGCTGAGTTGATTTCTTTGACACTTTTACTAATATTATTGAACCCAACACAAAGTGATGTTTATGTTTTGTTTGTAAGGTCAACTTTCCACTTAACATAATGGACTCGGCACTCCGCTTACAACTTCCAACTCACTTCATTTGTTTCCTCATTCACTTATTCATTCTTTCATCAAACATTTTTTAAGTACCCCCTGAGTGCTAGGCACAGTATTGGATGCTGGGGACTTATAAAAAATGATTACTAAGCCTCAGGTATTTGCAGTCCAGTGAGGGAGAAAAACTTAGTGTATAATGTGATCAGTTTTACAAAAAGGGAATACAACAAAGAGTGCAATTAAATCTTTCTGGGAAGCTTGGGGAAGCTGTAGAGAGCAATGACACATGAGCAGTTTCCAGGGAGATGAGGATGTGGCTTAGTCAGACTGTGTGTACGCACTCAAGGTGCGAAGGGACTTGGCATGTTCAGATGACTCAGAGCAGTCCTTAGATGGTGCACCATTGGGTCCATAAAAAAGAGTAGGTGGAAAATTATTCCGAGACATTAGATTAGGGGCACATGGTGAAGTGCCTTTGGATATAACCTTAAAACCATGGGGTATCAATAGGGGTTTCAAAGTAGGGGGTAACATGATCCAATTTGTTGAAAATGACTCAGGCAGCATAGGCCAGTAAGTTCCAAACAATACTGCTTTGTGAGGTATTAATAGGTATGCCATGGAGAAAGAGCTTCCTGGTCAAATAAGTATGTGTAACACTGCGTACCATAACCCTATGCAGGGGTTCTCATTGCATATTAATGTTTTAAAGGCTGGAAGAGAGAACCTGTGGTAAAGAATCATCAATACCAAGTTGGGAAACACTGGATGAGAGTTAGGCAAGATGAGACAAGGAGATCAAGTAAAAGATTGTTTGTAAGGGTTTGATAAGTTGATTGTAAGGAGAGGGATTAGAAAGGAAGAGAGTGGTGGGGGGAGATATAGAAGATGGAATAAAACAGGATATAGATGTTGACTAAGCGTGAAGGATGTGTGAGGCTGATAATGGCTTGAGTTTCCAGGTAGAAAGCAGGACAGATGGTGGTGTCACCCATACGATAATGATCAATGACGAAAGACCAGGTTAATGGGGGAAGGGGTGGCAGGCAGGTGTGTATCAAGCTTGGAGTCAGACCTTTGGAGTTTGAGGTAACTTAGCAACGTGTGAGACTGAGGGAGCCCAAAGGCAGCTGGACACAGTGCTATGTACACAGTCGAGGTCATAGCTGAGCCAAACTGAATTAGGACCTAGGGAAAGAAAGAAAAATGAGAACTGGAATCTCACTTACTAAACATAATTATTAAAATGAGAACAGAAGTCTTTGGCCATTTTGGGGATTAGAATTCCCTTGTTCATCTAGTCTCAATTAAGCTTTCTTGACTCTGGAAGTATAAGGGGTGTACACTGTACCTTCCAGGTTTCACATTCTTGTTCTGGTGTGAAGCAAGGGGCTGCACACCCATCAGAATCAGAGCAATTATGCCAAAGAGCTTCCTGCTAATAAATCAAAACAAAAACAACCACATGTGAAGCTGGACTTTCAATTTGTTTTGCTATGTTTATTGCTGCCTCTAAAGATAGGATCAAGTGTCCATTTCCTTATGAAATACACTATTGAAAATGAGATAAACATCCTAAGAGTTTTTTTCCTCCCTGGGACAGAAAATTTTAAATAAATATAGCCTCTAACTTATGTGGATTTATATTTTAGTCACTGGAATATAACAAAACTGATTACTATGTGACTCTGCCAGAATTCAGTCTTCTAATCCAAACCAAAGGTATTTTTATCTTTGCTTGAATGTATGTATGTGTGTTTAAATCTAGACAATGAAAATTTTAATTCTCAGGCATTTATAGTTATCATTAAAATTCTCTTTTTCTTTATATCACTAGCAGGGACTCCTCTCCCTTATGCTTTTTCACACAGCTGAACTGCAGGCATTTTGAATTTGACCTCGATTAAGAAAGGTATAGAGGGAAATGGCAACACAATCACAGTTTTAAGCAAGGCAGGGATCCAGAGATTGTGGTGATTGTTTGTGTCTCTGCACAGATGTGTGCAATATGTACGTACAGTTGGGTGGACGCAATCTTGAACATAAAACATATGCAATATAGGGAAAAATAAATTGTATTTCAAAGTGGACCAATTCATTTCAGTTTAACCCTTCAGCACCTTTTTTCTTCAATTCCTTGTTTCAATTTAATTTTTAGAACAAAAATGAAGGAATACTGATGCATACGATGTATACGTTGATATATTAGATGCAGAGAGGCAAAAGGGTAGTGGAAGACAGGTGCCCAGTCTCAAGGAGCTTGTGCTAGTGGAGACTAAGTGCTTCGCCCACAAAATAGCAGGTGGTGGTGGGCTGAACAATGGCCCCCGAAGATATCTTCATTTCAATCCTTGGTACCTGTGAACACTTTGCCTTGTGCAGTAAAAGGGTCTTTACTGATGTGATGAGGGCTCCTGAGAGGGAGATATGATCCTGGATTATCCAGGATCATTTGGCTTGAGGTAGTCACAGTGGTCCTTAGAAGAGGGAGGCAGGAGGGTCTGAGTTAGAGAGAGAGGATGAAGGGACAGAATTAGCAGTGGGAGCAAGATGGAGGAAGGAGCCATGAGCCGAGGAAGCATGTGGCCTGTAGAAGCCAGAAAAGACAAACAGATCCTCGCCTTGATCTCCAGAGGGCACGTAGGCCTGCTGCTCCCCTGAATTTAGCTAGGTGAGACTGAGTTGGGACTTCTGATCTCCAGAACTATAAGATAGTAAGTTTGTGTTGTTTTAAGCCACCAAGTTTGTGGTAATTTGTTACAGCAGCAACAGGAAGCCAACACACAGATGAACTGTCCTGAATAGAGGCAACAAATACCGAGTGTTCCGTAAACTGCTGATTCTAGGACTGTTACCAGGTTTCTTCATAGTTTAAGTTAAGAGCAGATAGTAAAGAAGTCTTGGGAAAGCCATACTGCATAGTGGAAAAGGAAATGAGTTTGAAGCACACAGGGCCCTTTCACATTTACCAGCCTTGTGTCTTGGTTTCCTCACTAGGTTGCTGTGAGGCTCAAAAGAGAGAGGCCAAGTGCAGCAAATGAGTCTAAAAGAGAATGTTCAAATTCCTATTAAGCAACTATCACATAGGATAGTGAGGATTAAGTGAGCTAAATATGTAAAGTGTCTAGAGCTGTGCTGAACACAGAGAAAGTGATGCTCTCATTATCAAAAGCAGCAGCTCCTGAAATGTAGCAAGTATTCAATAAATGAAACCAGCAGAATGGGCATGTACCTTTCTAGTACCAAACTCAACGCTTTGCAGATGTGTCCTGAGAGTTATGGGGTCTCACTGAGACTTGGTCTCTGCCTTCATTGACCTTGTGGTCTAACTCAGAAGTCATGAGAAAGCACCTGAGCGGGTAATATGTGGTTGTTAAGTGAGCTGTCTGCGACTGAACACCATGTGGTTTCAGTGTAGGATAATAGAGGAGTCACTGCAGAAGAGGGAGGCTGCCTGCTGGGCCTTGACGAGCAGAGGGGAGTGGGAAATGGTAGGTGGGCAGGGGAGTGTACAAGCAGGGATGGGAGAGCCATGCCTGGAGACAGGGCAGGGACAGATGCGCAGAGGGATGAAGGCCTGAACAAGGCATGTACTGGCTTTAGAGTCACTGAGAAAAACCCTAGCAGTAGACTGTCACGACCAAGGTGTTTCAGACTAAATTGTGGTATAGGTAACAGTGATTCTCAATCATGGTGTTGTAACTCACCCGTGTGATATGATCCCTCATGAGGTGGGCAAAAATTCACTTATAACCCATATCAAAGAGGATGATGATGATGATGATGATGATGATGATGAGTGTATTTAATAAATTACAGAAGATGCAGAGGACTAATGCACATAAAATAAGTGTTCAAAAGCCATCTAAATATAAACTAACAAGATATTAAAGCTATTAATACATTGGTAAAGGTAAATATGAATCCTTCCCACAGACCAGAGATGAAAAGCAAAGGGTAGAGTATTAAGAGGCAGAACTGAAATAAAGATGGTCCCCTAACAACCAAAGCTAGAATTAGATTTCTGTTTCATTTCTGCTTAATTGTTTCTAAAACAAGGTCTTAACATCAATACTTGAACTCCATGCCAGGTCCTCTCCAGACCTGCAGAATGTGTAAATATTGGCTATTTGCCATTTGTCAGACAAATACTCTACAAAGAACAAAGAAGGTTGCATTCCTATCTGGCAGATGACAATTTACATAATTTATACTTTTTTCCCTCCAGAAAGAGAAACATACACATGAGGTCAGTGGCAACACTGTGTTCACATAGAGAGGAGAGAGAGTTTCTCCCCTCAAACAGGTAATGTCTATCAGGTTGTTATCTGTATTCCTTAAATGAAACATGTGATTCCCCCATGTCCTTTTCTTTCATAAGAAAGAGGGTGTAGGTTGGGTGTTGAAGGATTGGAGACCTCAGTAGTATCCTCTGGCAGATCCTTGCTAAATGGAAAAGACCAGGTGAGTGTACACTAAGTTCCCTTTTTCCAGTAAGAACTGCTGAGGAATCAGGGCTAACCATGTGACGGATTGTCAACAGCTGGTGTCCTAACTAAGCTGAGTTCTAAAACTACAACCAACTAGCCTAGGGATCCCTGAAGTTACTCTGGACTCATTGCACCATCCAACGTAAACAATGGTTTCTTCTCACAAGCAGTCAGCAATAGCTAATTTTTCCCAACAAAACTTAACTAATGAAGTTGGATTCCAGTAAATAATGTAAGATGAATAGTCTATTGTTTACTCCAGGTTTAGAGATTACTAAAAGTGATCAAAGATTCTTTTTTTTTTTTTTGAGACAGACTCTTGCTCTGTCACCCAGGCTGGAGTGTAGTGGTGCATTCTCGGCTCACTGCAACCTCTGCCTTCTGAGTTCAAGTGATTCTCCTGCGTCAGCCTCCAGAGTAGCTGGGATTACAGGCACCTGCCACCACAGCAGGCTAATTTTTGTGTGTGTGTGTGTGTGTGTGTATATATATTATTATTATTATTATTTTTTTTTTTTTAGTAGAGATGGGGTTTCACCTGCTGGACAAACAGA
Source organism: Macaca mulatta (assembly GCF_049350105.2). Lineage (NCBI taxonomy): Eukaryota > Metazoa > Chordata > Mammalia > Primates > Cercopithecidae > Macaca > Macaca mulatta. Next base: position 80,424,505 of record NC_133420.1, read on the forward strand.
CCCTATGCACCAAACCGTTAACATGGCTGTCTCTGGAGGGTAGAAACACTGCTGACCTTCTGTGTTCTTTATTTCTTGTTATGTTTGACTATTTTTCACAATTATGGTGTCTCAGGTGTGAAAGAAGAGACTTTTTAAAGGTTCATTGGATGAACTTTAAACAGTTGTTTACTATTAAGTTTCCCAACCTGAAAAATGGACTTAAACCTGACTCATCCTCAAACGCTTCTCCCTGAAAGAAGGAAATAGAAAAGCTTTCAAAGTTAATTCATATCTTCACGGGCTCAAAGTAGATGAAAATTGAAGAATAAGTGATTCTCTGGAAGTCCACTGTTTCAAACAGGGATACTGGGCATATGGGTGATGGTGGTGGCAATTGACCAGAAAAAGGTCATATATGTGGCTGTGCCCTAGAAACTGAAAAAGCATTATAAGTCAATGTCATTATTCAGCAGCATGTGTGGCTATCAAAAAGACATCGGTGCTTCACTGCATTTCAAGGCTAGAACAATATTAAGACCTGTAACCATAAAAAACTTACCAGTAAGATGTAAAGCCAGCGTTTTCAGGGCCTATAAGGACTAGTCTTCATCTATTCATTCATTTCATCATTCAGTAAACATTTTATCCATAACTTATGTACCTAATAGCAACAAGCTACTAATAATACGGGGACTTAACAATTTCAACAGTGGAGGTTGATTTGAGATGGTTCCTCACCTTTTATTAGGATTGGCATGGGTTAGTGGTGCCATTTAAGGTCATAGATTCATTCCAATTAGAGGTAACAGTATAAATACACTAGCAATCAGGTGACCTGGGTTCTGGTCCAGGCTTTATGATCTTAAGCAAGCCTACATCTAGGCCACAGTTACTTCATTGGTAAAACAAAAGTGCTCATGTTTAATCCCTGAAGGGCCTTTGAGTCATACACAGTGGGTTTGGTATAGTGGAAACGGTCACATAAGATTGAGGTGATGGCCAACCCCAAATTTGCTAGCTGTGTTTGCCTCAGTTACCTCAAACCTAAAATAAGGCTAATAAAACCTCCTTTTAACTGAATTGTGAGGATTTACTTCAGCTTGGTGTGCGATGATATATATTTCTTAAGTGCTGGTACATTGGTGTTCAAAATATATGACATCCTCTTCCATAAACCATCCCTAGTATCGTGGAATTAATGAACTTAGCCATATACATTTAAGCTCTAAAAGAAAATATATATTTAATGTCTGCTGCCAGAGGCTTCATACTTTAGTGTTTTGCTTATTCATCAGTATTTGATTCTTTGAGTGTTTTGCTAAACCACAGCTCCAAGATGGGCAGAGAGCAAGGAGAAGGAAGGGGCTCTGCCAAAGATTAGGAGAAAGCACAGAGGAGGACATGTAGCTACCTGGAAAAGGGAGCCCCTTCTGCACAAGGCGAGGGTACATGAGCTGTCATTCTCTCTCCTTCTCCATTGATGACCATATCATTTATCACCCAAATTGGGACACTTTTGAGAGTGAAAAAACTGTCTCAGTGAAACACAGATGTATGTCGCCTCCACCTTTCATGCTTACTTTTTGTGACCTTTGTTGTCCCTTTAAAGCAGTGTTTTATGTCCTAATAGGGAGCAAATTGCAAAATAAGATTTTATGCAATCAACTGAAAATCCTGTGTTTTTAAAAGGCATGCAAAAAGATGAACATTTCATAAATGCGTATTATTTTTAGAAAGGAAATTATGATAAAATAGTTGTGCTATTATTATATATGCCTGGTAGAGGATCAGAAATTTTGTTTGTAAAGGGATAGCATATATTTTAGATTTTATGAGCCATATGTTCTCTATCACAACCATGCAATTCTGCCTTGTAGAGCAAAAACAGCCATAGACAGTACGTAAAATAATGGGTGTGTTCCAATAAAACTTTATTTACACACACAAAAAAGACTACAAGCTAGATTTAGCTTGAGTGCTGCAGTTTGTCAACCCCTGTTTTGAAACAATGGTTCCCAGACTTTTGGAATTCACAGGACCAGGAAAATAAAATACTTGGAATTGGCTCAGCATTTCTAACTTCTTATATTGCTAAGTAATGATGTTAAAAAAATCATTGCCTACTACCCTTATTTCTTAGAATTTTAAACAGCAAAAAAACTGGAAAGGGTATAAATTAAAAACAAATTTAGCTTTATGGAAAACCCACCACATTGTTTTTATTTTAAAAAATTTTCCTTAGCTTGGTGACAACTTTGTCATAAATACGCTCAGGTGAACAGATGGGTCATCTGCATTGCTTTTGGAGGTCACTGGGATGTGATACAGTAGGAAAAGCATGATATTTGTAACGAAAAGATCTGGATTTAAATCAGCTTAGGGGAGTACTAAGAAGGGAGAAATGAGCAGACCTTGAACATCCCTTTAACATCCCTGGACAAAACCACTCTGAGAGAGCATCCCTTTAGTCACTGTTGCAAACAAAAGCTCCAATATTGAGTAACTCAGAACTCACCGGCTGCCACTGTGCAGGGTACCAGGCTGGGGGGCAATTGAAGCGGTTACAAGCTTGCACCGTGCTGGGCTTGGGCTGGCGACACAGCTCATCGGCCAGGATGACTGTTTCATTCATCTCTCTGGAAAGCAGGTGGGTGCAGAAGACGTCCCTGGTCTGTAGGCCGACCCCACACGTGAGACCACATGGACTCCACTTGCCAATTTCCCACCTGAGAAGAAACCAGAGAGGGAGAGAACACACCCTTAGTACCTGCGCAGAGAACGTTTCCCATGAACTCAAATGGAGTAAAAACCCCTAACTGGGAAAGTGGGAAGTGCCAGCCCAAGATTGGCTGGCAGTTCTATCCTAAGCCTAGAATCTATCCTCTCCCTCAATGCTCTAGAATTCATTTACATTAAAGCAAAGAGGGAGATAAAATAGAATATCCAATTTTTACCCACAAAATCACCAATAATGGTTACAACCATGTTTATTCTGATGGGACATATAAACTTCATCAAACTAAGAGGGGAATGCTGGATGAGACATAGATTGAGTACATAAAGGCTTTCGGCACCACATACTGAATTGTGAGGCTTAAAGAGGACTTTCTGCTAATTTCTGCAGCCCCAATTCTTAGCAAGACTGAAAATTTTTTGCTTGTAATTCTTTGGCTTCAAAGTGAAAGGTCATTGGCTCCAGCTTCCTTCAAAGTTCCATCGCTGCATAGAAACGTCTCTGTCTTATGTTTAAACATCATCACTGCCTGGGACTGGATAATGTAACAGAAGTGAAGGCTGCTCAATCGATCATTCTTCTTGAGGGGAAGTAAAGTGAAGAGAGTGGCTCATGATCTGGATGTAGCAGTCAAATAAGCAGATGAGTTGAGTGCATGAACTGGCCATTTCCAAAGGGTCAAATCTTGAGAAGTACATTTACAGTGAGCTAAGGGCCTATGAAAACAATCCCACTGCATTTCCCTGCTGATGCAGCCTCCAGACTGGGAATAATAAAGCTCAGTCGCTCAGGCTCTAAGTCAGAAGCATCTTCTAAAGATCAGTTTTAGAAAGTTCTGTTTACAATCTTTGTAAAGATTTTACAAACAGGAATTGGCCAAGAAAAAGCATGGTAAGTAGATCCTTTAGTAGCTAGTCCCACCTAGCTTTTGTCCTGAAAGTTGGTTGAAAATTTTTTGGTCTTAATGTTTTTCATCAGACTGTAAGACTAAGTGTATGCGCTCAATCTTTTCCTACTGCTCTGACATGTAACTAACTTTCCAACCTGTGTCCACTACCTCCTTTCATCTACACTAAGGTTAGCCATATCTGTAATAATCTGTTTGTTATTCTCCATTTATGCCCCATGGTTTTCTAGTTGTGTCTTTATGCAAGTTGTATTTCTAATTTGGAATATCTTTTGCCCTTTCCTTGCCCTTCAAAACGTCTTTCATTTCTATATGTCCAAATATAATCCATATTTAAAACACTGTATCCATACTTGCTCCAGACACTGACCATTTTCTCAGTTGTATTATGATTATTCTACGTGTCAAGGGCACTACGAGCGTATGCACCTCCTGATGTAGGGCCTGCCTCTGAGTCAGTTTTGTATCACTCACAGGGTCCATCAGAACACCTTTTAGATAGTTAATGTTATTGGCTAAATGAGCAAATCAGTGAGACCTACCATCATAAAGGGCACCTTAACACATTATCTCATTTAATTGCCTCCAGAACAATATAAGGTAAGCTCTATTGATTATCCTCATTTTACAGTTGAGAGAACCTGGAAATCCAAGAGGCTGACTTGTTCAAGTATCCATAATTAGTAAGTAGTGAATCCAGGATTCATTCTTGGTTGTTTCTGGCTCTAAAGCCTCTGCACTTTCTATTGTACCATGCTGTCTCCAAAAAAATACCTTGAAAACTCTCCTATGAACATTTGCAAAGTTTTAAAGGAATAGAAGAGGAGAAGCTGGTTGAATTTCTTTCTTTTAGATCCTTGTGTAAATTTCGATCAGCTTATTTTTAAACCCTTAGCTTAAGTTAATTATAAGCTTTACAACGTTGTGGTGTTATTGGTTTTAAGATACATCCATACATTCTTTGCCATGCCTTCCTTCCAAAGGTGGAGTCTTGAGTATGGGCTGGACTTAGTGGCTCACTTCTAATGAATAGAATGATGCAGAAGTGATGCTATGTGACCTCCAAGACTAGGTCACAAAAAGGATAATGTTTCCAATTTGATGCTCTCTCTTTGCCCACTCATGGTGGTGGGGAAGCCAGCCACAATGTCATGAGAATACCCAGAGAGTATTAAGGAAAGTTCATGTGTGAAACTGCAGCCTCCCCACCAATAATCACCATTGACTTGCCAGCCATGTGAGTGAGCTACCTTGAATGCAGACCCTCCAGCCCCAAGCTTGCCTTTAGATAACTGCAACCTCAGGAAAGACCTCAAGCCAGAACTGCATGTCCAAGATGCCTCCAAATTCCTCACTCAAATGAACTATGAGAGGTGATCAATGTTTATTGTCATTGTTAGCTACTAGGTTTGGAGGGACATTTTTATGCAGCAATAGACAACCAATACAAGTATATACCTTTCCCCAATTTGCATATGTTCATCAAAAGACATATGCAAGAATATCCTTGGCAGCACTGCTCATAATAGCTCAAACCTGGAAAAACCCAAATGTTCATCAACACATGAATGAATAAAAAATTATGATATATTCACACAAGATTATATAAAGCAATGAGAATAAACTGCAACAATAAGCAACAACATAAATGAATCTCACAAACATAAAACTGAATGAACAAAACCACAAACACAAAAATTGATACTGTGTGATTTATATAAGCTCAAAAGCCAAAACTAATCCACTGTGTTAGAAGCCAGGACCCTGGTTACCCGTGGTGGGTAAAAACTGGAAGAGGAGCAGAGTGGGATGGGCTTCCGGGGTGTTTGCTAGATCTAGTGCTGGATCTGGGTCCATTTTATGAAAAATCACCAAGTGTACACATAGGATTTGTGTGTACTTTCCTTACGTGTATTATGCTTCAAAAAAGGTTTTCTTTCCACTCAAGGGAAATACTAAAATGATGTGGGTGTAAAACAAAATCTAACATCCATGGCCAATGCTGGTGACCCCTCTTTGTATGTCTCATAAGATAGCTGCCTACACAGCTAATTCTGTCCCAAGGTTAAAGCTCATCAAAGTAGAGGCTTTATGTCCTCACTTCCCCAAACTCTACCACCATTTCTGGCAGAAATTTAGCCCCTGGGACCTTGAAGCAGAGGCATTTGGTAGCCATGAGGCCACCTGAGCACTGCTCAGAGAAACTCACATAACAGATGTATCTGCCTGCCCTGATAAAAGTGCACTGCATTCTCAAGGACAGAGGTCAGCAGAAGCTATCTGTATATTAAGGACTTTGCTGATTCTGGGTAAAAAATACTAGAATCAACTTGGGCCAAAAAAGAGAAAGCAGAGACTCTCCTCTACTTCTCTCCTGCCCAATAGAAAAACTGTGGGCCTGGGTTTTGCTGGGTGCTGATGCCCTACTCCTTGTGTTCTGTGCCTTTGGCTGTTTCTGAGAGAGGAACTGCAGGCCAGGCAGAGCCGGCTTAGGGGCAAGGTTGGCTATGAGTGGTGGCCTGGGAGACACTCAGAGTCCTTCTTTGAGGGGCCTGGCTTCTGCAGAAGCCTAGTGCAAGGAGGACCGGGGCTGTGGTCTAGGCATCAGAGAGTGAGGGCATTAGTGCCTTTTTCCCCTATTTGCTTGGCTTTTACTCATCTTTTCATTTCCATTTAAAATGCTACTTCTTCAGAGAGGAAACTCTCAACTGGGTAAACTTCTCTTACTGTATGGTCCCATTAATACTTCCCCCTTTGAAAATTCTCAACATACTTGTAATGTGACTTCCCCACTCGACGCTAGCTTGATGAAAGCAAGGGGCTATGCCTATTTTGGTTTGCCACTTGTTATCTGTTGACCTGTGTCTCCAAAAAAAGATACGTTGGAGTCCTAACCCTTTGTACCTCAGAACGTGACCTTACATGGAAATAGAGTCACTGTAGATGTAGTCGCTTAAGATGAGGTCATACTAGAGTAGGGTGAGCCCTTGATCCAATGTGACTGTGTTCTTGTAAGAAAAGAGGGAGACACACAGGCAAAATGCCATGTGACCACAGAGGCAGAGACTGGAGCGATGCATCTACAAGTCAAGGAATGCCGAAGAGTGCCAGGAGCCACCAGAAACTAGAGGAGGCAAGGAAGGACTCTCCTTATAGGTTTCAGAGGGAGTACAGTCCTGCTGACACCTTGACTTTGAACTTGATTTTAGCTTCTATGACTGTGAGACAATAAACTTCTATTGTTTTAAGCCACCTGGTTTGTGGTACTTTGATACAGCAGCTCTGAATATGAATACACGACCAGAACCTCAGTGTTGAGCATGGTGCCTGGGACCTGGTAGATGTTAGTATGCAGTGAAAAACTGAGTTGAATTTGCAGTGAACTGTGTGTGTACCTCTGGATTAGTCACATGGCTGGTGGACATCTTAGCTGTGTCCTATATACAACTGTTTGCTCCCAACTTCAAGGTCCCAGGAGCTCTGAACACCACACATTTTCCTTCAGTGTGGTGTAAACTCTTTTCGTGACAAACTGGATCTGAATTGGCATGCTTTTGACAGGCTGCATCCCACTTTATGTAAATATTTATACATTTTACCGCAGCAAGATTAGCCTGTTGGATTATGGTGCTTTCCCCCAGAAATTGCTAGGGGTGTTATTCAATTTATGTCTTAGTAAACCTAACATCTTTCTAAAGTACAAAAAAAATTGGAATCTGAAACACATCTGCCTCAGTGGTTTTGGCTAAAGGATTGTGTCCCTAGATAAGGAGGGTGGTAAACATGATTGCTATGGTTTCTCTCAGCTCCTAGGCTTCAGGTGTTTAGCTTCGTGGTTGGGCTCTTGGCCAAAATATTTGGAAGGCTGCTTTCCCCAGCATTCTTTTACTATACTGCTTTCTTTCCTCTGAGTGCTTCTTCTCCCTGTTTCTGTCCCTTTTGTCAAAACCTGCTTGCAGGAAAGGCTCCATGAGTTGACAGATCACAGTTGAAGTCCTCCTGGCTTGACCCCGCCCAGCACCCGAGCAATTGACTTCTGACCAGGGGCAGGCAGGAGACAGAGGGTCTCCCTCCACCTTAATGGCTGGAATTAGTCTTCCTGCCCTTTGCCCAGCCTCAAGTGTGCCTGGATCGGCCTGTCATTTTAACTGGATTTTAAGCTTTCAGCTTGGCTTCCTAATTTCCACTTCGTTTCCCAGACAGTGCTGGAGTTCTGCCCAAAGTCCAGCCTACTAGACTGTGGTCCTGTCACTCTGCCTGGATCTGGCCAGTCCCTGAACTTGGGCTGGGCACAGCACCCTTAGCCACGCATGAGCTATAAACTGTGATGTGACCACAATCCAGCTGACATTACACATGGTTGCCAATAACAATAGTGATACTAACATTCATATCACACTTAAATGAGCCAGATTCTGTGCTAGTTGCTTTAAGTGCATTACCCCCTTTATTCCTCTCCACGGCTTCATGAGATAGGTACTATTATCCTCTCCATTTTCACAAGCAGGAGCTGAGGCCTGGAGAATTCAAATCATGGCCCCAAACGTCTGCTGCTGGGTCTCCCTCAATGCCATGGCACCTGTGTCACGCCCAAGTCCACCATGACGTGGACACAAACACACTGAGAATGGAGTTGCTCCTTATCACGGGACCAGCTCTGTGGATTTATGAGCCTCAGTTCTGCATGATCCGAGCCTCATTCGCTGAGGTCTCAGCAGAGCCCAGGACTTAGCTTACCCAAGATGTGGGAACATATATTGACTTCTTTACTAGAGAGAAAAGTACTGTAAGTTTTCCCATTTTACAGGATGAACTAACAGAGATTCTGAGAGGTTAGGTAACCTGTCCAAAGTCACACAGCTAGTAAACAAGAGAAGCAGCATTCAAACTCAGGCGGCCTGGCTCCTGCATGCTTAATTATTATATTATACTATCTCTTAAGGCCAGTAGAACAAAGTATTAATAGACCTGAGTGGCAAATGCTGGGCTTCCTAGTGCTCATAGTTTCAGAAAATCACAGATGACAAAATGACAGATCTATTTCTAAATAATAGAAACAAACACACTGATACCACCCCGGGCCATGAGTCCACTCGCAGTTGTTATTTCTGTAAAGCAGCAGTGTACTTGGCAGCCAAATGGGCAAAGGCAGAGTGTGGTCTTCCCCAAGTGTTAGTTTTTTGTAAAGGCGGCCATCAGGGTTAATATGGGCAATCAACCACCCATGATGGTTGACCCTTCTTGGCAGCTTGTGTTTGTATTAGCTATACAAAAGGAGGAATTTTTTTTTTTTTTTTGCCTTCCTTTGGACAAGGGCTCATTATGTGAGTTGCCAAGGTTTTGCTCCTCTACTCTTTCAGAGAGGGTAATGACTATTGCCTCCAGAAACTCATTGTTTGTTGCTGGTATAAATGTTCATAATTTCTAATGGCAGACCCTCCCCACCCTGAGCTATTATGCCCTAAGAACCTTCTTTTACCTCGACTTTTGCAGCAAAGTTTCTCTTTATTCAGAAATTTAAAATGAAGTTTTGGTTTGGAGGAAACTGAAGTTATTGTAAACTGAAGTTATTTGTCAGAAGCATTCTTTAAACTTGTGCGTAACCCTCTAGCTTGACATTGCTGTCCAACACTTCTGTCCTGTGATTTCTTGTCTTCCAAAGATATTTGTTTCCCTTAGAATGCCTCTGAGGTCGGGAGGTGGACAGCAATCCGACAATAATAAATCAGACATCACTGAGTGTGCCACCTCTAGAAAGCCTAAGGAGGGGCACATACAGGGTCTAGGATGCATCTCACTTTCAGTTTCTTGGACTGTCACTAGTGGCTCCCAATTTATCTCTACATCTCTCGGTTTCCAATTCCTCCCTAGGCCACAGCCACCAAAATGTCACTCAAAAATGCGAATCTGGTCACCTTACTTTGTCTGATTAAAAACCTCCACTGGAGTCAAGCTGAGCTTTCAGTGGAGGTGAGGAGCTAGTATGTCCAGGGCTCAGCTTTGCTCCCTGGGGGCACTGGAGCACTGCATGTCTGGAGCTGAACTTTCAAACTGGCCTTTCCTTCTTCCTCTCCTTTCCTCTTCTACTTTGTAGGGACTGAACTTTAGTATGAGGTTTGGTGGGGAGTGGTCCTCTGGCCTGGGACGGGGGTCAGCACTGGGCCAGGATGGCTGGGAGTCAAATATTCAGGGAGGACTGACCAAATACATAAATACATAAAAAATAATGGGAGCCAGATTTCTTACTGTCAGAGGAGAGAGTTACAAATATGCGAAGTGGAAAGACTAAGATAAATCTAGTAGAATTGAATTGCTGTTGCAAACAGTATGAACTCATGGTTTTTCATAGATGGATAGACACAGATATATCAACAGATATAAATGCATATATACAACTATACATATATGTGTACAGTATCTCCTAGCTCTCTCTAAAAGGCTTAGAAGCAATGATATCCCAGTAGTATCAAGCAAACAAGTGTCCAGATCTTGGGTTGTAAATACCATTCTCCACTAAAAGGAATCAGTTTCTGTAGAAAGAACTGACTTCTGGGCAGGAATTGGGAGAAGAAAAAAATGAGCCTGAAATAGTATCTTGTACCAGAATATCGAGAAGTGCTCAAAGAACGATGGGGTATATGTCAAAAGGGCATAGGGGCCAGCTTGAAAGGGCTTTTGCTGGTCCTGTCTGGGACAATTTGATAGTAATATATTTTAACCCTTTGAGCAAAGTGGAAATTCATAAATAAATAAACCGGAGAGAAGAAAAAACTACCTTATAGTAGAATGCCTATTAATAATCTAGAAGGAATGACAGAATTTATAGTTACCATTTGGCAATCATCATAATAATAATTGACTCAGGCAGTAATCACCAATCAATATTATATCTAGTGGGTCAAAGGTTAATGATGAACAGGATATTTACTTAACTCATATTGTCTCCCATAAAATACTTCTTTTTACTTATTAAGTGCTATATATTTATTAATTTTACAGCAGAAACACCTGACTGACCATCATCCTAACCAAGTGATAAGAGTAAACATCACCAATAATGAGACACATTATCATTATCTGTCTCCTGATATGATGTACTAAGCAGAACATAGCACACTTTCCTTTTATTTCTGTCAAAAATTCAAAAATCATAAGAAGACATCAAGCAAACACACATGGAGAGACGTTTTACAAAGTAACTGGCCTGTACTCTTCAAAAATGTCAACTATATGAAAGACAGAAGACTGAAGAAATCCCCCAGATATTGAGACATAATATAGGACCTTGGGCTCTAAGATTGGATTGTCTGTGAAAGAACTGTGCTCTGCCACCCTGCCGTTGAATAATCTCGGGAAAGTTGCTTAACAATTCACTCATTCAAAATGGGAATAATGGCAATACCTACTTTCCAGGGTTGTTATGAGGTTCCAGTGAGAATCTCCATGTAAAGGGCGAAGCCCAGGGCCTGGCACAGATGAAGGGCTCTGTAAGTATTAGCCAATATGAACTGTTATTACTGCATGCTCAATAAATATTTGTTCAATGCAGAGATGATTATTGTGAGGATAGGAAACAAGTAAGTAGAGTGAGGCAGTTTCCTAAAGTCAGTCAGAGAAAGTAGCCATCGGTTTTGGAGACTGAGGAGAAGGGCATTTGTGACATGTCCAACTTAGTTTCTCATTTGAGCATTCATTACTAAGCACTGTGACAGATCCAGATGTGGAAACCATGCTTACCACCTTTAAGATGCTTTCAGCAAAGATGGAGAAAGCAGACAAATGCCCAGGAGACATAACAAACAATGTTAGGTAACAGTTATGAGTGAACTGCTAAACTATTTGGCTAAACCATGAGGACTGCAAGAGTTCAGAAAATGTGCAGTGTGGTGCTCATAACTACTTGCATTGACCTGATCAATTACACTTCCCAAAGACTGTTTATGTTATCTCACTTCATCCTCCTAACTCTGAAGTAAGCAAGCAGGCAGTATCATCTCCATTTTATGGACAAGCAAGCCAAGGTTCAGAGAAACAAGTGATTTTCCCAAAGTTGGGATGGGCACTTGGGTTACTCCTCTACCCTGCTAAGTCTCTAAGGACTGGAGGAGTGAATCAGGAAGGGTTACAGAGAGAAGGAAATAGACGAAGTCAGAAAAGCAGTTACACCCAGCAATCGCAGATGGATTTGCTACTCCCCACTTACAACCACTGTATTCTAGAAAACCCTTAAAAGAGGCCTAGAAAAGATACAGCAAAAGATCAAAGGAGATGTTAGACATTAAAAAGCAAAAATATGTTTGAAGGCCAAAAATTAAACAGAAACATGTATGATAAATCACACCATGAGAATCGGGGCTGTCTATCAAACAGTAACTTGCATGGCTCAGGAAATAGCAGATACAGCCACACTTCTCTTGGAAGTCTGCCTGCACACTGTGAGGTTTTGGCTCCATAAAAGTAGTGATAGCCAAGACTACCAAACACCTGAAGTGGCAAAGCACTCATTTCTGCTCAAAAACAGTTTGGCCTTGCCAATTTGCCGCACCTTCGAAATCATCTCTAAAATAACTCAAAAAAAATAAAATCAATGTTACCAACATTACATATGACTCCTGTCAAACCATCTTTGCTATTTTGTAAATTAATAAATAGCTCTTAAAAAAATGGCACTTGCGCAAGATATACATTTACCATTTCATTACTAGCACGCCATTTGCATCTAAACCTACTTCCTTTACAGAACATGCCAAACAGCAGAATAACACTAAAACTAGGTCCAATTATATAAAGTGTCTTCAGCCTTCCCTCACTCTAACACACTTTTCTATGACATCCCCCTGTCTGAAAATACTTATGTGCCTGTTCACCTACACACAGCTTGATTTAATTAAAACTTCTAAACTCTGGTTCCCATTTTCTGATCACCTTGTCTTCCGGGTGATAGCACATTAAAATGAGCTAGAATTCCTGCTGACTGTTATAATTCAGATATGAGCCTCTTGAGAAACAAATTAGTAGGGTAGATGATCTGCAAAGTTACTTTTACTCAGAGGAGTTTGATATTTTAGGTGGTTTGTCTAGATTTCTAGGTATAAATTTCTTGTTAAAAATAGTTCCAGGGTTGTTCTCCTTATGGTGGTCAAGATCATAGAAGAAATTACTTGCATCATGAATGGTGTCATCTGTTGTTGTGTTTCTTCTCTAATACCATCTTTTGGGTTTTATTCCAGTTTGTCTCTATTTTATATTAACTGATTAGCATCTTTACACTAAAAGCCTTTCACTAAATGAACCCCTTTTCTTTTCTAGAATTACCTCCTTTATACAGAGTGGGTTTCTGCCAGGCTCAGCCACTTGTTGGCGTCTCAATACACCATGTTTCTCTTTCACATCTGTGAATCTGCTTCCAGCTCTTCCTGACTTCATGTTCCTACCTCAAGATTAAGGACTGATTCAAGCTCTTCCTCTTCCAGCAAGATTTCCCTCACCGTCCCAGCTCACATCAACTGTACCCTCCTCGCGATTCTATTGGATTTACTTCCATTTACATTCTGCAATGCTTACTACACAGCTATTCTAAGTAAACTGCTACAACATTTAGTCTGACACAATTCTATTTACTTAAATGTTTTCCCCCCTAGTGACTGTCCCAAGTAGACCACAAGGCATTTAAGATTTAGGATCAAGTGCTTTGGGAGTAAGGAAATAATTTGACATTCATCCAATCAGACCATAAATGTCTCTATCTATTTACTGATTTGTAGGTGGCATTCCTTACTAAAACCCTACAAACCTAAGGATTTCTCCCTATTATGGGTTGGATGGTGTTCCCGCAAAAGATATATTAGTGTTAATTCCTAGTACCTCAGAATGTGATCTTATTTAGAAATTGGGTATTTATGGAGATAGTTAAGTTAAAATGAGGTCACTTGGGAGGCACCCAAGATGGCCGAATAGGAACAGCTCCAGCCTCCAGCTCCCAGTGTGAGCGACACAGAAGACGAGTGATTTCTGCATTTTCAACTGAGGTACTGGGTTCATCTGGTTCATCTCACTGGGCATGTCCAACAGTCGGTGCTGGTCAGCCAGTGCAGCCCGACCAGCGAGAGCTGAAGCAGGGGGAGGCATCGCTTCACCTGGGAAGCACAAGGGGGAAGGGAATTCCTTTTCCTGGCCAAGGGAAACTGAGACACACAACACCTGGAAAATTGGGTAACTACCACCCTAATACTGTGCTTTACCAAGGGTCTTAGCAAATGGCACACCAGGAGATTATATCCCACACCTGGGCCAGAGGATCCCACACCCAAAGATACTCCCTCATTGCTAGCATAGCAGTCTGAGATCTAACTGCAAGGCAGCAGCGAGGCTGCGGGAGCGGCGCCCACCATTGCTGAGGCTTAAGTAGGTAAACAAAGCCACCAGGAAGCTAGAATTGGGTGGAGCCCACCGCAGCTCAAGGAGGCCAGCCTGCCTCTGTAGACTCCTCCTCTGGGAACAGGGTATAGCTAAACAAAAAGCAGCAGAAACCTCTGCAGATGTAAAAGTCCCTGTCTGACAGCTTTGAAGAGAGCAGAGGTTCTCCCAGCATGGAGGTTGAGATCTGAGAATGGACAGACTGCCCGCTCAAGTAGGTCCCTGACCCCTGAGTAGCCTAACTGGGAGACATCCTCCACTAGGTGCAGACCAACACCTCACACCTCACACGGTGGGGTACACCTCTGAGACGAAGCTTCCAGAGCAAGAATCAGACAGCAACACTCGCTGTTCAGCAATATTCTATCTTCTGCAGCCTCCGCTGCGGATACCCAGGCAACCAGGGTCTGGAGTGGACCTCAAGCTAACTCCAACAGACCTGCAGCTGAGGGTCCTGACTGTTAGAAGGAAAACTAACAAACAGAAAGGACACCCACACCAAAACCCCATCAGTACGTCACCATCATCAAAGACCAAAGACAGATAAAACCACAAACATGGGGAAAAAGCAGTGCAGAAAAGCTGGAATTTCAAAAATCAGAGTGCATCTCCCCCTCCAAAGGAATGCAGCTCATCGTCAGCAATGGAATAAAGCTGGATGGAGAATGACTTTGACGAGCTGAGAGAAGAAGCCTTCAGTCAATCAAACTTCTCAGAGCTAAAGGAGGAACTATGTACCCAGCGCAGAGAAACTAAAAACCTTGAAAAAAGAATGGATGAATGGATAACTAGAATAATCAATGCAGAGAAGGCCATAAAAGAACTGATAGAGATGAAAACCATGACTCGAGAACTAGGTGACAAATGCACAAGCTTCAGTAACCAACTCGATTGACTGGAAGAAAGAGTATCAGTGATTGAAGATCTAATGAATGAAATGAAGTGAGAAGAGAAGTGTAGAGAAAAAAGTGTAAAAAGAAATGAACAAAGCCTCCAAGATATATGGGATTATGCGAAAAGACCAAATCTACGTCTGAATGGTGTGCCTGAAAGTGACGGGAAATATGGAACCCAGTTGGAAAACACTCTGCAGGATATCATCCAGGAGAACTTCCCCAACCTAGTAAGGCAGGCCAACATTCAAATTCAGGAAATACAGAGAATGCCACAAAGATACTCCTCGAGAAGAGCAACTCCAAGACACATAATTGTCAGATTCACCAAAGTTGAAATGAAGGAAAAAATCTTAAGGGCAGCCAGAGAGAAAGGTTACCCACAAAGGGAAGCCCATCAGACTAACAGCAGATCTCTCGGCAGAAACTCTCCAAGCCAGAGAGAGTGGGGGCCAATATTCAACATTCTTAAAGAAAAGAATTTTCAGCCCAGAATTTCATATCCAGCCAAACGAAGTTTCATAAGTGAAGGAGAAATCAAATCCTTTACAGACAAGCAAATGCTTAGAGATTTTGTCACCACCAGGCCTGCCCTACAAGAGATCCTGAAGGAAGCACTAAACATGGAAAGGAACGACAGGCACCAGCCATTGCAAAAACATGTCAAAATGTAAAGTCCATCGATGCTAGGAAGAAACTACATCAACTAACGAGCAAAATAACCAGCTAACATCATAATGACAGGATCAAGTTCACACATAACAATTAACCTTAAATGTAAATGAACTAAATTCTCCAATTAACAACACAGTATGGCAAATTGGATAAAGAGTCAAGACCCATCAGTTTGCTGTATTCAGGAGACCCATCTCACATGCAGAGACTTACATAGGCTCAAAATAAAGGGATGGAGGAAGATCTACAAGGCAAATGGAAAACAAAAAAAAAGCAGGGGTTGCAATACTAGTCTCTGATAAAACAGACTTTAAACCATCAAAGATCGAAAGAGACAAAGGAGGTCATTACATAATGGTAAAGGGATCAATTCATCAGGAAGAGCTAACTATCCTCAATATATATGCACCCCATACAGGAGCACCCAGATTCATAAAGCAAGTCCTTAGAGACTTACAAAGAGACTTAGACTCCCATACAATAATAATGGGAGACTTTAACACCCCACTGTCAACATTAGACAGATCAACGAGACAGAAAGTTAACAAGGATATCCAGGAATTGAACTCAACTCTGCAGCAAGCAGACCTAATAGACATCTACAGAACTCTCCACCCCAAATCAACAGAATATACATTCTTCTCAGCACCACATCGCACTTATTCCAAAATTGACCACATAGTTGGAAGTAAAGCACTCCTCAGCAAATGTACAAGAACAGAAATTATAACAAACTGTCTCTCAGACCACAGTGCAATCAAACTAAAATTCAGGACTAAGAAACTCAATCAAAACTGCTCAACTACATGGAAACCGAACAACCTGCTCCTGAATGACTACTGGGTACATAACGAAATGAAGGCAGAAATAAAGATGTTCTTTGAAACCAATGAGAACAAAGATACAACATACCAGAATCTCTGGGACACATTTAAAGCAGCGTGGAGAGGGAAATTTATAGCACCAAATGCCCTAAGCGAAAGCAGGAAAGATCTAAAATTGACACTCTAACATCACAATTAAAAGAACTAGAGAAGCAAGAGCAAACACATTCAAAAGCTAGCAGAAGGCAAGAAATAACTAAGATCAGAGCAGAACTGAAGGAGATAGAGACACAAAAAACCCTCCAAAAAATCAATGAATCCAGGAGCTGGTTTTTTGAACAGATCAACAAAATTGATAGACTGCTAGCAAGACTAATAAAGAGGAAAAGAGAGAAGAATCAAATAGATGTAATAAAAAATGATAAAGGGGATATCACCACTGACCCCACAGAAATACAAACTACCATCAGAGAATGCTATAAATACCTCTACGCAAATAAACTAGAAAACCTAGAATAAATGGATAATTTCCTGGACACTCACACTCTCCCGAAACTAAACCAGGAAGAAGTTGAATCCCAGAATAGATCAATAGCAGGCTCTGAAATTGAGGCAATAATTAATAGTCTGCCAACCAAAAAGAGTCCAGGACCAGATGGATTCACAGCCGAATTCTACCTGAGGTACAAGGAGGAGCTGGTACCATTCCTTCTGAAACTATTCCAATCAATAGAAAAAGAGGGAATGCCCCATAACTCATTTTATGAGGCCAACATCATCCTAATACCAAAGCCTGGCAGAGACACAACAAAAAACCAGAATTTTAGACCAATATCCCTGATGAACATCGATGCAAAAATCCTCAATAAAATACTAGCAAACCGAATCCAACAGCGCATCAAAAAGCTTATCCACCATGATCAAGTGGGCTTCATCCCTGGGATGCAAGGCTGGTTCAACATATGCAAATCAATAAACATAATCCAGCGTATAAACAGAACCAAAGACAAAAACCACATGATTATCTCAATAGATGCAGAAAAGGCCTTTGACAAAATTCAACAGCCCTTCATGCTAAAAACTCTCAATCAATTCGGTATTGATGGAATGTATCTCAAAATAATAAGAGCTAGGGATGTAAAGGACCTCTTCAAGGAGAACTACAAACCACTGCTCAGTGAAATAAAAGAGGACACAAACAAATGGAAGAACATTCCATGCTCATGGATAGGAAGAATCAATATTGTGAAAATGGCCATACTGCCCAAGGTAATTTATAGATTCAATACCATCCCCTTCAAGCTACCAATGACTTTCTTCACAGAATTGGAAAAAACTGCTTTAAAGTTCATATGGAACCAAAAAAGACCCCTCATTGCCAAGACAATCCTAAGCCAAAAGAACAAAGCTGGGGGCATCATGCTACCTGACTTCAAACTATACTACAAGGCTACAGTAACCAAAACAGCATGGTACTGGTACCAAAACAGAGATATAGACCAATGGAACAAAACAGAGCCCTCAGAAATAATACCACACATCTACAGCCATCTGATCTTTCTTTGACAAACCTGACAAAAACAAGAAATGGGGACCAGATTCCCTATTTAATAAATGGTGCTGGGAAAATTGGTTAGCCATAAGTAGAAAGCTGGAACTGGATCCCTTCCTTACTCCTTATATGAAAATTAATTCAAGATGGATTAGAGACTTAAATGTTACACCTAAAACCATAAAAACCCTAGAAGAAAACCTAGGTAATACCATTCAGGACATAGGCATGGGCAAGGACTGCATGTCTAAAACACCAAAAGCAATGGCAACAAAAGCCAAAATTGACAAATAGGATCTAATTAAACTAACGAGCTTCTGCACAGCAAAAGAAACTACCATCAGAGTGAACAGGCAACCTACAGAATGGGAGAAAATTTCTGCAATCTACTCATCTGACAAAGGGCTAATATCCAGAACCTACAAAGAACTCAAACAAATTTACAAGAAAAAAACAAACAACCCCATCAAAAAGTGGGCAAAGGATATGAACCGACACTTCTCAAAAGAAGACATGCATACAGCCAACAGACACATGAAAAAGTGCTCATCATGCCTCAACATCAGAGCAATGCAAATCAAAACCACAATGAGATACCATCTCACACCAGTTAGAATGACAATCATTAAAAAATCAGGAAACAACAGGTGCTGGAGACGATGTGGAGAAATAGGAACACTTTTACACTGTTGGTGGGACTGTAAACTAGTTCAACCATTGTGGAAAGCAGTGTGGAGATTCCTCAAGGATCTAGAACTAGAAATACCATTTGACCCAGCCATCCCATTACTGGGGATATACCCAAAGGATTATAAATCATGCTGCTATAAAGACACATGTACACGTATGTTTATTGCAGCACTATTCACAATAGCAAAGACTTGGAATCAACCCAAATGTCCATCATTGACAGACTGGATTAAGAAAATGTGGCACATATATATATATATACATATATATACACCATGGAATACTATGCAGCCATAAAAAAAGATGAGTTCGTGTCCTTTGTAGGGTCATGGATGCAGCTGGAAACCGTCATTCTAAGCAAACTATTGCAAGAACAGAAAACCAAACACCACATGTTCTCACTCATAGGTGGGAATTGAACAATGAGATCACTTGGACACAGGAAGGGGAACATCACACACTGGGGCCTATTGTGGGGAGCAGGGAGTGGGGAGGGATAGCATTATGAGATATACTTAATGTAAATGACGAGTTAATGGGTGCAGCAC
This sequence comes from Macaca mulatta, assembly GCF_049350105.2. Lineage (NCBI taxonomy): Eukaryota > Metazoa > Chordata > Mammalia > Primates > Cercopithecidae > Macaca > Macaca mulatta. The sequence goes on from NC_133420.1 coordinate 80,443,726, forward strand.
ATCAACATAGCACATGCATACATATGCAACAAACCTGTGCCTTGTGCACATGTACCCTAGAGCTTAAAGTATAATAATAAAAATAAAATAAAATAAAATAAAATGAGGTCCCTAGGGTGGATCCTAATCCAATAGGAATGGTATCCTTATGAAAGGGGAAATTTGGACACCATGACAGAGATGCACAGAGGGAAAGATGGCTGTGCATCAGATAAGATGCTGTAGCGCTCTACTTAGAATAGCTACATAGGAAGTACTGTAGAATGTAAAAGGCAGTAAATCCAATCAAATTGCAAGGAGGCTTGAGTTGAATGAGTTGAGATGGTGAGGGCAACACTGCTGGAAGAGGAAGGGCTTGAATCAGACCTTGACCTTGAAGTAGGAACATGAAGAACACCCTAGACAAGAAAAGCTGGAAGCAAATTCATAGATTCACAGAGGGGAAGATAGCCATGCGAAGGAGGGATTAGAGGGACACATTCACAGGCTGACAGATGCTAAAGATTGCTGGCAGACCATCAGAAGATAGGAAGAGGCAAGGAAGGCCCCTACTCCTACAGGTTTTAGAGGGAAATGGCCCTGTCCGCACTTTGATTTCAGACACTAGTCTTGGAATACATTTCTATTATTCTAAGCCACCCAGTTTGTTTGTTATAGTAGGCCCAGCAGATTAATACACTCTCTTGAGTCAGTTCTTGTGAGTAGTTTTTAATCCATCTAGTTACATTGCAAATAGAAATCTTTCTGGACATTTATATTCATGAGTTTTCTCTACAAGTGAAATGCCTAGGAAGGCCAGTCTTTATGTCAGGATCTATGGTTTTGATTCTATTATCTTCTGTAAGATTCTGCCTCCTCTTTCCTTTCATGATAATTGTCTTTGCAGTCTTACAGACTTCATTTTTAATTCTACCCATCTATTCAGCCACTCGCATGTGTATGTGTACTTGTATTCATGCATTTACTTGTTGAAAATCTGGTATGTACTGAGAATTATGCTGAATGATTGGGACACAGAGATTTTCAAAATATTCTTGATTTTAAGAGTTTTTAGAGACAACCATAAGATGCTGTAACAAATACTATTCATTATTTATCCATTTAATTAGTATTTATTGAACACTTTTTGTGCACCAGGCTTTATGTAAGGAGACAGAGTAGTAAATGAGTCGGACCTCAACCCTATTTGCCTGGGGCACAGAGTCTAGTCTATGAAGCAGATAAGCACAATCTAAGACAGAATCATAGATTGGGAGTTTAGAGGAATGAGGTAGTATCATCAATGGCTTCCTCACGATGGTGATATCCAGATTGAGTCTTGACAGGTGAATAAGTGGTAGCCAGGCAAAGGCAGAAGTAAAAAGAAGGTATTCCAGGCTGAATGAGGTATAAGAATGCTTCCATGAAGCATTCAGGGAACTGGGAGTTTGAAATTCCCATGCTCAGGACTAGAAAGAACATTGAGGCTGAGCGTGGTGGCTCATACCTGTAATACTAGCACTTTGGGAGGCCAAGGTGGGCAGATCATCAGAGGTCAGGAGTTTGAGACCAGCCTGGCCAACATGGTGAAACCCAGTCTCTATTAAAAATACAAAAATTAGCCAGGCGTGGTGGTGCGTGCCTGTAATCCCAGCTACCTGGGAGGCTGAGGCAGGAGAATTGCTGGAACCGGGGAAGCGGGGCTGCAGTGAGCCGAGATCTCACCACTGCACTGTAGCCTGGGTGACAGAGGGAGACTCCTCTCAAAAAAAAAAAAAAAAAAAAAAAAAAAAAAAGAAAAGAAAAGAAAGAAAGAAACAACATTGAGTAGAAAGCCTAGTAAATCCATGGAAAACTCTACTTCTTGCTCCTCTCTTCTCTCCTTGATGTAATTACGTAGGGGTGGGTGGGGGCGGGGGAGACTGGGAAGCAGAGGTGCTTTGGGCAGCCAAACCATTAATGACAAAGGTGACTTCAGCTCACTATCCTTCAAAATCACAGCCTCATGGATTAGGCTTCTTGACCTCCCCTAATCCGCTGAGTGCCGGAATGGCCAGCAGGCTCTTCCTGTCTGTCCCGACATTTGCCAGCCTTAGTGAGAAGTTTGGCAGGACACGGCACAGGGTGACATGGTGCTTCAAGTAGGCCCTCTACCCTGCTTAAGCAGACCATGAAACCAATTTAAGCCTGGCTTGGCAGAGGAATGCAAAAAATGAAGCCATTTCCCCTGGAGACATCTCCCTGTCTGTCTCAGGAGATTGATATGTGAGAAGACAGGAGAGGAAGCAGGTAGCTATTGATGCAGGGGTGATTAATTCCCTCAGGGCTGGGGAGACACACACACACACACACACACACACACACACACACACACACACACACACAGATAGTAGACTTGGACACACATATACACATAGACATTGACATACATGCATATGCCTGATGCACACACATACGCACCCCTGTGGGCAGTGCCTGCTGTTTGCACAGGCTTCCTATTCACACAGATGTTCTATTCACATGATGTGGGGACCAGCAGCCCATGTACTTTCTAGCCCTGAAGGGTGTTGACTTGGGGAGTGAGAATGAGGCTTTCCACAAATGTTTTTATATATGACCACACAAAAATGACCTAAACTGATTTTTCAAGTTAGGTTCAAAGATCTCTTCATGTAGAATGCATGTTTTACTCTTTGATGTTTTGGTATCTTAGGGCGAGTTAAGGGATTATTATCAGGCTGAAGCCTGAATAAATTGAAACCCTCACATTAGGATTTATATTGGCTTATTAAATCCCTCATTTGTTTTTGATTATCCATGATTCTCATTTATTGCTAGGACTTTTATCCCTGGGACACTATTTTTAAACACACTTGGATCTGATAGAACTGATGAATTGGCCTAAATCCCTAAGTTATATTTACTAAGTAGGAGACACGTGAGCATAATGTCAAGAACCAGACTGCCCCAGAACTTTGAATTTCAACATACCATCCACTTCCATCTGTGTTTTATGACCTTGGGAAAGTTACCCTCTTTGAATGCCAACTCGTTTATCTATAAAATAAGGACGATAACAATAATTACAATAATAGCTTCCAGTAGTTATTGGGTGCTTGCTATGTGCTGGGTACTGCTGTAAGAACTTCACATGTACTAATTCATTTAATCCTCATGGCAACCCTAAGATCTAGGTACTATTATTATGCCGTTTTATATATAGGGCAATTGAAGTAACTTGGCTAAGTTCACATAGCTAGTTGTAAGAGATCCAGGATTTGACCCTAAGTAGTCTCACTCCAGAGTTCGTAATCGTGTTTTTCCCTGCTAGCCTCTAGCTTGTACAGGTGTTGGAAACAAAATACCATGTGGTAGCTGCCACCATTATTATTGCTATCATTGTTGTTATAATATTATTTCTCATACACAAGAGAGAAAAATAGAAAGAATTTGTCTTTGGAGTTCCTTTTTGCTTATGCTTAGAATTACTGCTATTGCTATCCCCAAGTTAGAGTAACTGTTTTTCTATTTAATTTTCCTTGCCTCCCACATTTACAATAGTTCACTGTTTTGCTTCATGCAGCCTCACATTCTCTAGGCCACAGAGAATTTTCTAGTTGCCCTCTGACCCTCAGAGCAGATTATCTATTTTTCCAGCTAGGAAAACAGAAACAGTGGGGGCAACCCAGCAACTAGATTCTGAATAAGAACACTGGATTACACACAACTTGCAAACAAAAACCATGGAGAGTGTTTTTACCCCAAGCCACACAGAGGTCAGATGAATTCCTATTTCTTGACTATCATTCATTTATACTAAATTACTAGAAAAATCCTCAAGCTTTATGAATGCAACCATCTTCTTTCTTTCCCACTCTCGTTGTCTAGCTGACCTCTTACCCTCTACTCTTCACTCTTAAATAGCAAGGAATGCTTTTCTTGTTGATGGTTAAGAACATGTTTGAAGCACAGAAGATTTTTACCTGGGGTAACTGCATATCATATTCAATTCCTTTCCATAGTTTTAAAGACTAAGATGTAGAGAAAGCACAAAACCTCTCAAAGCAGGGCTGTAAGAAAATCCTTTCTTACCCTAGTGAAAAATATATGATGTCTAGTGACCATCTGGGTCCCCTATTCTATCACAGGAGTCCAGCTCTTAGTGCATTTTATCAATTGAAACACTCAAATATAGAATCTATTCTTAAATAACCAGGAACTCACAAAAATGCTTTACAAACATTAATTCATTTATCTGCACAAAACCCCTATGAGATAGGTACTTTTAAAAATCTTTATCTTATAGATAAGCAAATGAGGACAGAGAGGGGTTAAGTGACTTGCTTAAGGACACAGTGAGTGGTGGAACCAGAATTTGAACTCTGGAAGTCTGGTTCTAGACACTACATTCTGAATCACTAAAGTAGCTCTTGGTTCTTCTGGTTTATGATAAACACTGAGCTCGAAATTGGAAAACATTACTTTTCAGGCTTTGAGCTTTGCCAGTCAGTGTCTATTTGGACAAGTGGCTTAATACCTCTGGCCTCTCTTTTCTCACAGATAAAATGGGAGGATTTAACTGAATTACATTCTGGGATTCTACAACCCTAGTCACTAAGGGAGACTCATTGGTCAAATTGTTAGATTCCAGACACATCTGTCAGCTAAATTTCTTACCATTCTGGTTTTGTGGAATGTCAAGAATAAAGCCATATGACCTTTTGGTATCGATAGGACTAATAGTGCTAATAAAGCCTACTGGGAAGTGATGAGAGTTTGACGTGCACCAAGTTCTTCATGTGACCATGATCCCTCAATCACTAGAAGTGAAGGAATCCCAAGGCCACTTGAAGATCATGGACTCACTGGTGAAGTGACGTGATTCATCCATATTATCTGGCATGGGCATGGGGCCCTGGAGTGGAAGTCTTCCTTGTACTTCACTTTTTTTTTTTGAGACAGAGTTTCATTCTTGTTGCCCAGGCTGGATGCAATGGCTTGATCTCAGCTCACTGCAACCTCCACCTCCCGGGTTCAAGCGGTTCTCCTGCTTCAGCCTCCCGAGTAGCTGGGATTACAGGTATGTGCCATCATGCCCAGCTAATTTTTGTATTTTTAGTAGAGACAAGGTTTCTCCATGTTGGTCAGTCTGGTCTCAAACCTCTGACCTCAGGTGATCCACCTGCCTCGGCCTCCCAAAGTGCTGGGATTACAGGTGTGAGCCACTACGCCCATCCTGTACTTTACCTTTTTAATTGACCTTTCAGGCAGAGAGAGTTCTATGTGGACAAGTGGGCACATTTGATACTCAGAAAATGCATCTATTTCAGATACTAGTCTGTTCACAGAGGAGGGTTTTGGGGCTCCCAAAATGTGGTAAGTAGCACATAATTACACAGTTATGGAAATGGCATAAATGTTGGGGTAGGCTTTCATTTAAAGTTTACCTCTGCACAGAGAGACAATGGAAAGAGAATTTTACACATTTGAGAATGAAACAACATAGCAAGATATTATCTTCAAATATATCAGACTTCAACACATTATTTTCGTATGTGTTAAGAGAAAGGAATATAATCCATGGGACCACTTTCTACACACATAGAAACACACAACTGCAGTAAGAGCATGTGTGGTAAAAAGTAGTCTACCTGTTGCCAACCTTGTCATGCAGAGTTACCCTCCTGGAGGAGTTAGGTATGGAAGGGTGAGCTGGAAAACAGCACTTTTTCTTTTCTAGATCAAGGGAGGGTCAATCCAGCTCACATGTGGTTTCACTTCACTCCACCATGGGTCAGTTATATTGTCAACTTCTACTGAGTTAAAGATAAAGTGCCTGACACTATCCATTTTCACATAAGGTGTTTCTAGGTGTGCCTGGGATGTGCCTTCCCAAGGCCTATGGTAGTACCTAGCAGGTAACACAGAAAAAAGAAGAGAGAAATGGAAGCATTCCTGGCCCCCAGACTGTCATCTCACTGTCTTCCCTCACCTGTGACCACATGGCCTACCATTTATGCTCCCTAACCCCCAAAAGCCACAGAGTCAAACTGGACAGTGGGGGCACATCTTGTGAAGGAGATCTGGCTCCATATCAGCTTCTCCTCCCTATTAGAATTTTGGCATCATTTTCTCATGAAAGGAGCATTGATAAATGGTCTAGTTATGGTAGTTTTACATCAATAAATATCTTGCTTGCATCAGTTTCCTTCCGTGGTTTTCTACAGCACGATGAAACTTAAAATTGTGCATACTCTGCTCATCATGTTCTCTGATTTTTGTTGGCATGCTAGTCTAGGGAGAAAGTTGAGGCAGGAAAAGTATGGTAGAAGGAGGTGGGGGGTCTGTTGCCCATCTACAAAGATTTTTTTTTTTTTTTTAATTTGAGAGAATTTCCCTAGCAAGTGCATCAGTGACATAAGCTTTGTGAGCCCAGGAGGTTCAGGCTGCAGTCAGCCATGATTACACCACTGCATTCCAGCCTGGGTGACACAGCAAGACCCTGTCTCAAAAAAAAAAAAAAGACCAAAAGAAAAAGAAAAAGGGTGCAATCCGATTTCTCAAAGAGCATCCTGAGCACATTCAGTAACGATCTACGGTGTCCTCCCATTTGCACTTTGACTCTAATAAAGGAGTAACCCATATTTGACATGTGGGGTTTTACTAATGCCAGAGTATACATTTCCTGACACTTTTACTTTTTAAACTTCAAAACAACTTGAATGTCCATTTCACATCTGAGAGATCTCTGTAGCACTGCTGTTTCTCTGTGTTAAGCAAATCTTCCAATGACATCTGTACAATAAGCAAGCATTTTGAAGACTGATCAGATAGTGGGGCTCTGAAAACCAACCCTCTGAAATCGCTCATGTGGCAAAGGATGAAGGGATGCCCTAAAAGAAGAAATAAGGAGAGACTAATAATTCAGTATCTTGTACTTCTATAACACCTAGTTTCACAGAACTCAGAAAACTTTGCAAAACATTCTAACCGAAGAATTCTTGAGTTTACCACTGAGGGAGACGGCAAGTCATTGGTATTGCATGAACCATGTGGTCCTTCTGTCTTCCATACTTTTTCACCATTGCCTGAAATGCAACATAAATACGTTGCCCTGTCTTCTAGATCTCTCTCATATGTCCTGAGCTATGAGAGGTGTCTGAGGCAGCATGGCACCTTGGAGAACACAGGAAAGCTATAGATAAATTGTGAGGCTTCAAGTTCCAGTGTTGTCCATAGGGACAGAGGTTTAATAAAAGTTAATTTGATCCATTTTTAACAGTCAGCATAGTGATTATTGCATTATGTGGTTACAGGACACAAATCTATCAGATTCCTGGTCATTGAGAGTAACTAGAGATACTCTTACACAGTGGAATCAAGCAATTTTAGGCTTACCTGGAAGACTGAAAGGGGACGGAAGGCAGGGCACAAAACTGCCCTGAGGTTTCTTGAAAAGCCTGGATTGGGACTCTGGGGGAATATCTAATTAGTAGATCAATAACATGTGTGATTAGATTTTTAAGAAAAAATATTTCACCAGCTCTAAGAACAAGAGACTCAGCTCAGTGGTTACCTTCTCAAGGTTACCTTCTCTAACCTGGATTAGGTGAATCCATCATCTCTGTGTTTCCATAAAACACTGGTTGATATCTCTAACATGACTGTTATGGGTCTGTCTTGTAACAATCTGTTTGTATATTGGTTTCCTAATAAGTTGTTAGTGCCTGGCCCAGGGTCTATGTCCTAGACTTTATTGTTTCTCCAGAACCTATGACACAGTAAGAATTTTATAAATGTTTGCTGAACTGTGCTGGATTTTCTCTTAACCAGTAGAAAATGCCCACCCTCCCAAGGATTAGAGCTAATAGAAGCAGATAATGAAGGCCAGGCATTCTTGGTCTAGACTGGGCAGTACCTTTCCTCTATAACAGAGCCTGTCTTTCCTTCAGGAAAAAAGGTGAGAACACAGTTTTCTAAAGTGCACACAAATCACCTACATCCTCCAATCAAGGACTGCTTCTTACAAAGATACATAAAAAACCCTATAAAACCCCAAACTAATCTCTATTACCATTCATAGAGTACTTAGTATGAGCTAGGCACTGTGCTGAGCGCTTAACACACTTATCCTCACGACCACTCTCTGGGGTTAAAGAGGAAGAAACTGAAGTTCTGAGAAGTTCAACAACCCACCCAAGGCCAAAGAGGTAGCGTATCATATGAACTGGATTTTAACCCTGATTTGTGGGACTCAGAAGCCCATGCTCTCACAGCTGGAATGAAGGGCTAGGAATCAGTCATTTACACCTTAGTGTGAATTAGTTTAGGTAGTTTTCTTTTCCTAATTCTTAGCTGAGTTGAATTGAATGGGGATGGGGGAGGTGGAGAGTGAAGAAAAAGAGTTGAAAGAAGTGAGAAGACTATACCCTGTACAAGTGACTGAGAAGGGTCAGCTGGGAATTTGGGTAGTCAAAAGACAATGTGACTGAGAATAAGTCTTTAGGGGAGAGAGGGAACAAGCACCAGGAAAGTCAGAAAGAGAGTGGCACAGAAAAGGAGGCAAGGACCCAGGTTTGCCCTGGGGAAAGAGAAGAGAAGTGGGGTGGGGGGGTGGAGAGAGAGAAAGAGTGTGTGTGTGGGTGGGTGGCGGTGGGGGGAGTGGTGGTGCTGATAATTTACAACATGAACAAGCATCACCAAAGCATAAGCTGGACCAGTGGCAGAGCAAAGATACAAAGCTTCTTCCTGATTTATAAGCAAAGGATGCATCTCTGCATGTCTTAGTATTTCTTTATATTTTTTTAAGGATATGAGCTTTTTGCCTAATAACTCAGTGGTGGGTTTGAACACATTCACTTTAGGTCTACTAGACTTCTCTTTTAGCATGCTTCATTTCCTATGTGTTGGGCTCTGCCCTGAGAAATCTGTACTCTAATGAATTTTTGACTGTCTTTCAAATGCTCACTTTCACCAAGAGCCCAGTCCTACTCTCATTAACTCAGAGTATAAGATGAAGGTTATCTGATAGAGATGAAGCAGACCTTGTTAACTTGTGATGTTTACTAGGTTGTAAGCTGCTATGAGACTACAGTTGGTTCTTTACACTGCGGTCATTCCCATGCTTACACCGTGGTACCCAGGACAGTGTGAAAGACAGACGGGATGATGGATGGATCTATAAACACAGTGATAGAGGGACAGACAGCCTCGGGCTCTCAGTAACTGCTTTGGAATTAAACATACCTTGTTCCAAGTTTGGACCTGCCACTGGCTAGTTACAAGATATCTCACTAACGACTGTTTCCTCAGCTGTAAAGTTAGGATAGGAATGGAATCACTCTTACAAAATTGTGGGGAAGATTAAGCAAAACAATGTATATAAAGTGATGGGCACAGTGCCATGCATATTGTAAGTGCTTAATAAATAGAAGCTTTATTTATTAATAAAGGTATTAATTTTATTTATTTATTTATTTTTATCCTGCAGTGAATTTTATTAAATTCAAATGTAGTATTATTCCTATTTGAGAAATAAAAAGCTAAAATCAAGTTTTACAAGTAATCATCATGAGATAAACCAGTGAAGAGGACTTTTCAGATCATACCAGAGCTGACACCAGTTTCTACCCCAGCCCACATGAAGATGTTTTTATTCAATACAAACAGGAACAGAGGCAACACAATGGCCACAGAATGAGAACGTAAGTGCACTTGAATTTTTTCTGAGTTCTGGCTATAGGCTCTGACAAGCCTAGCCTTCTTTTCTTACCAGGTGAACAGAATCATCTGCTAATGCCAGAAACTTTAAAGCTCTTAATTCAGCTAGAAACAACTATAATTGAGGGCCTTTTTACTAGCTTCTTGCTTCCCAATTTAGGGTTGCCTAGCAAGTTAATTGCAACATAACAGGTCATCTGCCTGGCCACATCATGCACTAGTGACAGGGGCAGGTTTAATGAGTTTTGTGCTCAGATCGCTGGGTCTCCTGGCTGCTCTTGTCCATCTCTGCACCTTGGTCCTGAGCATTCTGAGACTCAGTCAGCTGAGGATAAAAGGGACCTACCAGCCAGTTGAGGGGCGTGTTGTTAACAAGATAATCCATCACATCATCTAAAGATTCCTTCATTTTCTGCAGCTGCCCCTTGCTAGAAGTGAGGAGGCTGTCAGACACTTCCTTAAAGGAGGCAGCACTGCGGAACACTGAGTAGATGTCGCCTGCCATCACCCCCATGTGCTTGGCCTGATCTTGGATGTTCTGCGGTACACCTTGGATGTTGGACAGCAGGTTGTGGCACGTGGTCTGGAGCTGCTGAGTCAGGTTGCGGGCAATTTCAAGAGTACGTGACTCAAAGTGCTCAGCACAGTGGGACTCATCAGTATCATCGTATCCAATGCTCCTTTTCCACTCCACCCATGAGAGGTAGAGCTTATCCTGAGCATCCAGAATTTTCTGATTGGCACTATGCACATTCTTCCTGGCAAATTCAATCAGGTGAACAGTAGAATGGAGCTGAGAAATGGTCTCTTGGCTTTTTTGCTTAGCTTCTTTAACCCTGCTGAGAGCCTGCTGGTAGGCACGGGAGCGAAGCTTGGTAGATAGGGATCCCAGTCTAACATAATAACTTGGCTTCTGAACCAGATCAAATCCTTCAACTTTTTTTGCTTCTTTTTCTAGTTCTTCCTCAGTGAGAGGGAGGTACTGTTCTACCAACAACTCTGATTTGGTGAGTGCATTTTCTACGCCACTGTTCACGAGCTGCATCATCCGACTCCCCAATACTGTGTTAATGCTGCCACTGACCACAGACTTGGTCTTCTCCACACTGCCAGTCACTGCCCCTTTGGTCTTGTCCATCACCCCTGTGATCGTGCTGGCCACAGAATCGTTGGCCCCAGTCACGGTAGGCGTCACAGCATCTTTTGCCCCAGTCACAGCACCTTTGGCATTGGCAACAATCGGAGTTGATGGCTGATTCAGAATAGGCAGTCTCTCCTCAATCCTGTCTAGCCCCTTACAGGCATAGATATTGGCAACTGCAATTTGCGGCTCTAGCTTCTGGATGATGGGCAGAGCACTGGTCATGGCCACGGAGGTGATGGTCTTCACGCCCTTCTCTGCCATCTCACACACAGACTTCAGGTAGGGATATTGGTCCTTTGTACTGAGATAGGCTGAGGACATGAGGTCATACGTGGAGCTCACCAAGGGCAGGTTGATCACCCGAGTCACCACACTCGGTTGTGGATCAACTGCAACGGATGCCATTTTTCTTCCTGGAGAAAGAAATCGACGGACTGCAGCGAAGGGCGGAGAGCAGGCGCGTCCCTAAGGCGACTCCGGCTGCCACCACCCGGTCCTAATTTTATTAATTAATTAGGTATTTAATTAATTAGGTATGGAGGGAGGCCATACCTTGCTCAAAGATGACCTGTGAAGGTCAGCAAGGATATGGGGGCAAGATGCCCTGTGCCTTATCTCTACCATGATGTGGCTTTTCCTTTTTTCCTTCTTTTCTTTCCTTTACTCTCTTTGTTCCTTCTTTCCTTCCTCACTTTCTCCTTCTTCCCTCCCGCAAACATTAGAGGAGACAACTGGCTAGGAATAACACAATTCATAGATGCTTCCTGATTTCTTCCTGCCTTATCCCAGGCCGTTGCGGCCATCGGGACACAGCAGCTCATTTCAAGATCACACTTCTTGTCAAGATAGTGAGTTCTTGTGATATCCGGTCATTTAAAAGTGTGTAGCACCTCCCCATTCTCCCTCGCTCCTACTTTCACCATGTGAAGTGCCTACCCCTGCTCTGCCTTCCACTATGATTGGAAATTTCCTGAGGCCTCTCCAAAAGCAGCTGCTGCTATGCTTTCTGTACAGCCTGCAGAACTGTGAGCCAATTAAACTCTTTTCTCTTTTCTTCCATTTTTTTTTCTTTTTGAGTTGCATGACTGCATGGTGCACTCATGGCTCACTGCAGCTTTGACCTCCTGAGCTCAAGCGATCCTCCCACCTCAGTCTCCCGAGTAGCTGGGACAACAGGTGCATGCCACTGTGGCTGGCTAATTTCTGTATTCTTTGTAGAGACAGGGTTTCACAATGTTGCCCAGACTGGTCTCAAACTCCCGGGCTCAAGTGATCCTCCCACCTCAGTCTCCCAAAGTGCTGGAATTACAGACACAAGCCACTATGCCCAGTGCCTCTTCTCTTTATAAATTACCTAGTCTCGGATATTTGTTTATAGCAATGTGAGAACAGCCTAATACACCAGCCCATGCTACAGAGCAAGTGAGAAAGCCAACATCTGTCTGATCTGAAAACCCTACGATATTTCTTTTTTTCCAGGCAGTGTCTCTACTCCTGGTGGGGAATATTTAGCTTTGGCATTGCCAACTCTCCTCTTGGTCTTGTCCTACTGAAGTTTCCCCATTCTTAAAAATTGCCAAGATCCCCCCATTAGGAAAAATCATGTCTGGTAAAAAAGAAACACCATGATGAGATGACAATCAACTATCTCTTCCAGAGGCATATATATATGATCAAAGTAAGTCATGGCTTGGTATTTAACAGCATCACTACCAGTGGAATAAGTGTCAAGCTCCAGGCAATTTGGGCAGAGGGCCCTTTCTACCTGTGTGAATAGTATAGTAGCTCCTTTAGGCAGCCAGAAAGGTGTCTGTGTCTACCCACTCAGTGACCAGAGTCGATAGCAGTAAATTACAGAGAAGGCACCACTTTCAGCTGTTCTAGCATGCAGCCTACGGCCCATGTCTGTGCCTGTCTAGGCCTCAAGGACGGCAACTCCCCATGTAAAAATTGAAGCCTCATGAGAAGGTAATGAGCATCTACAGGTCTGGGAGCTGTGTTAATGCAGCGACAATCATTCTTCCCTTAGGTTTCCTGTGTCCCTGACATAAACACCAAAGTGCACTGCAGCCCTGGATAAAGACAACTAGATAAAATGATGAAGAGAAAGAGGGAATGGAAAAGACATGAATGAAGGAAGAATTCACTATGAAAAAGAAGGTAGCTGGCTGGGCTCTGCTTTGTGACAGATCTTTCTGCACCTGCAGTAGATAACCTAAGAACCGACTAACCTTGGCTGGCGCCATGACAGGAATAATATTTTCAGAAGTATGAACTGTTCCTGAACTGTATCTGCCAGATTATTGGATACAAATCAGAGCATTCTCTTTTTCACTCCCTCATTTTTATGTCGCTTTAACATCTCTTTTTCTCTATCTCTTTCTCAGGTCTTTTTCCTACTTTGTTTTCCAAGTTTAAGGAACATAGTAATATAGCATATTTCTAACTATAAGGTCAATAGAAAAACTCTTCTCATCAAATTGTTCATGAGGCCTTCTGCTCAAAATTTCCTAAGAAGGCATCTTGTATACTTAGGAAGCAATAATCATCATTTCAAAGCATCAGCCAAATTATTGCCTGCTCTTAAATTGTTACTTTAGGACTTTGGAAACACTAGATTGTAGGGAAAGCAAAAAACTGAAGGAAAAAACAAAGATTTATTTTGGGAAACTCCACATTAGTACTGTTGATTGATTTGTAAGGTGGAAGGTTTTGAGCTATAAACCTCCAATGTTTCATCACCATATCCACAGGAGAAAGCTATCTGCTGGTGCTATTTCCATTCTCATGGTGCTTATGAACAATGAGGTTGATGACTGGTACAGATACATCAACTCTCAGTGCAGTGAATAACTCAGGAGGTTTAAGTTAATAAGTGTCTTAAGAAGAGCAGCACTTAAGGCATCCAAGATTTAGAAAATAGAGTGACCCCTCCAGGACCATTCCCAAACTCTGGCTTTGGCTGCTACAGGGAACAAAGTGGGTCTTGTTCACTACTGTATCTCCCACACTATGCTTGGCACAAAGCAGGCATTCAATAGACGTTTGTTCAATGGAGACTAAAGGAAGAGAAATTCTCGTTATCTTAAAGGGCATCATAACATTCTAAATGGAGGGATGCAGGATATGTATATCCCTTTACACATAAACAAACATTATAAAAACATTAAGGCATTATAAAAACATTCAGCATTTCAGTGTGGAACCATCCTTGCTGCCCCAATGCTTTCACCTGCATTTTTCTTATGGCCATGTAAGTCTTGTTCCCTGCAGACTTTTTGTGACTCTTTATAGTTAAAGCCAGTTCCTGTTTTGTAACGAATAGAGGTGCTTTGTCTTTGGAACTTAAATTTGACTCAAGGTATTTTTCTGATTAGAATTTAATTTTTCCTTCTTTGTTGAAAAGTTTCAATTCTGTGGATAATTATCATTTCCTTCAAAGAATCACAGAATATTAGAGCTGGAAGGGTTGCCAGGGATCAGGCAGTTGCATCGCTCATGATGCCTTGACACCCTTCCTTGGGGCTGTATCCTCCTCCTGCCAAGTGGCTAGGCCAAGTCAACACACACTGGCTTGATCATGGGAACAAACAAAATGTGAACATACCTGGGACAGGAGGGCATTAATTTTTCAATGAAAAAATGTTACGGTTCAGATCACACAGAGCACACTCTTTATTTTTGACTCTACATGAGGAAAAGGAAATATGCCTATGATAAAAGCTAACCCCCATTACCAGTTTAGCTTTCTTGGATGAGCAGCCAGAGTCATCTTTCTCTAAGTAAATCTGACGGTTCCACACCCCTGGCTAATATCCTTGAATGGCTCTTCAATGCCCACAGGACACAAAGTCTAAACAACTTAACTTGGCATACTGGACTCTCCTGGATCTGACCTCTCTGTCCACTCTCTAACACTTGCTTCCATTTTTTGTCCTTCATTTTGTTCTCATGGTATTCCTTCTGCCTGCAACATCTTCCTTCTTTACTTGGATAACTCCTACTTATGCCTTACCATTCAGCACAGGCATTGCCTCCTCCAGGAAGCCTTCTCTCAGCCTCAAGCTTCCACCAAACTCCATGCTTGCCCTATTCACGAAGTTACTGTTTTGAAATCTTCTTCATCTATTAACTGGTAACTCCTTTAGGACAGGGTTTTGTCTTCTAGTCATCCCTGACAACCAAATACAAGCAGACACAAAGATGCTTGTTATTTGTTGTTTTTTTTTTTTCCCCCTGAATTGGGATGCAAAAACACTCTCTGCTTTAATATTCGTGCAGAAAGTTAACTCTAATCAATGGTCTATATAAAGGCATTTCCCAGAGTCTAGGCAGAATTATGTGGTCTAAGGTGCTGTCCAATCACATAGACGTTAAGAAACCAGAAAAGCTTCCCTCTCAGGACGTAACTGCATGGATTTTCCTAATGCTGATGTTTCTATCTCTTTAGAATGAGTCATATCATATATGCTTTCAGGTGACATGATGGGAAGGTAGATCTAACCCCTTGATTTTCACCCCAAACTCATGCAGCAACTAAATATATGCATGGAAGGCAATTGTCTTTATTATTTATTTATTTATTTATTTATTTATTTTTGAGACAGAGTCTCACTCTGTTGCCCAGACTGGAGTGCAATGTCACCATCTTGGCTCACTGTAACCTCCTCCTGGGTTCAAGTGGCTCTCCTGCCTCAGCCTCCTGAGCAGCTGGGATTACAGGGGCTAGCCACCACACTTGGTCAATTTTTGCATTTTTAGTAGAGACATATTTTTGCCATGTTGGCCAGGCTGGTCTCGAACTCCTGATCTCAGATGATCCACCCACCTCAGCTTCCAAAAGTGGTAGGACTACAGGCGTGAGCCACCAGGCCCGGCTTCAAAGCGATTTCTAATATCATCAAAGCTTATTTCTCATAGATTCAAGACCGATGTAACAGGAAAAATGAAGATTTTAGCCCTGAGGCAAATAAACATATGACCTTTACTCTTGTTGATGTCAAAATGCTGCTGGGGACAGTTGTGATCACTGGGCTAATACAGTCCCACTAGAGAAACAAAAGAGACTCTCACTGGCCCAGTCAGGCCCAACTATTAAGGAACAGGCTATGGTAGGTTCCTATCCATCAATGGAAGAAAAGAGAGAGACAGTGTAAGATACATCTGAATTTACCAAGGGGCATGGCAGTAGTAACAGCATGAACTCTTCAAAGGCGCCTGGATATGGACTCAATTTCTGTGGATGCCAGTGAGCTCTGGTGTACTTTTGCTTTAAGCACTTAAAAGTGAGTGTGGACAGAGCCAAAAGGCAGCGTATGGAAATTTAGGAGTACAACAGAAGATAAACCAATATTTCAAGAGCATGTTGAAACAGTAACCTTTAAAACAAGTTGTCACAGGGGAAGAACATGCAAAGCTTTGAAAGCTGCATCAAATAAATTAAAATATGATTGTGTTAAAAGGCAGCACCTTCTGCTCTAGCCATTGTAAGCTAATATAAAAGAAAATTTGAAATTGAAAATCATTTGCTGCTAGTATACATGGATTTTGTTAGTGTATAATAAAATAGGCATTCTGAAGTATGCTTTTAAAGAGAAGACTCTGTGACCTTTCAGACGTGTTTCTTAACTCTCTCCTTTCAAACAGGGATTCTCAAGCTTCGTTTATAGCTCTTGCTGGTTCTAAGAACCATCCTAGGTCTGAGAAAAGAGACTGGGGCTGGGGCAGGGGGAGGGCAGAAACCAAGGACTGTTCCTGGAATTACGAGCTTTTTTCCCCTTCCCTGTTTATCTATTCTGTACCACTCAGCTGTTCTCTGTTGCACAGAAATAAAAGTTTAGTTTAAAAAGTATGTTAGAACAAAGCTGCAGAAATTGCTTGGAATTTCCTTCATTTTCAGCATCTGGCTTTCATTGCTTACTTCATTCCCCTCCTCCACATACATTTACCAAATCTTTTCAACACACACTGGCGTGGCTATCAAATGCTATAATTAATAACAGTCATACACTTTTTTTTTAAAGGTAGTACTTTCTGCTTTTCCTTGGGCTGCTCTTGTCATTGCTATTGTAAACCAGGGAGATAGTTGTTAAAGCTTATTATTATTATTTTGGAGACAGGGTCTCATTCTGTTACCTAGGCTGGAGTGTAGTGGTGTCATCACAGCTCACTGCAGCCTTGACCTCCTTGGGTTCAGTGATCCTCCCACTCTAGCCTCCCAATTAGCTATGACTACAGGCACCCCCCCCAACCAACACACACCCAGCTAATTTTTGTATTTTTTGTAGAGACAGGATTTTGCCATGTTGTCCAGGCTGGTCTTGAACTCCTGATCTTAAGCAATTCATCTGCCTTGGCTTCCCAAAGTACTGGGATTACAGGCATGGGCCACCACACCCAGACTATAGCTTAATTATTAAGACTTTAGGTAAATAAAAACATCTAATACAATTGAAGGCCTGAATTTTTAAAAATCATGTTTTCTTTTAAACTAGAAGTACTAGTTTGAAAATGAAAAGAAAGGAGAAGATATGAATTTTTCTGAGTGTCTACTATGTTCCTATTTCAGAGATGAGAACATTGAGGATTCAAAAGGTGTATGGCCTCTTGAAGGTCAGATAGCTGAAAGTGACAGAGCAGGTCTACATCAATGTGCTGATTCTTTTATTTTGGTGTCTCAGGGATGTAAAAGATTTCAGTGCATAATATTAAATGACAAAATCAAATTTCTCAACAATACACACAGTAAGATCCCATTTACAAAGGGAAAAAGCTTTATCTATTTGTATATGTTCTTATATGTATATAAATTCATAGAAAAATATCTGGAAGTATATGTAGCAAAGCATTAACAATGGCTATCTCTGGGTATAAGAAGGAACTAGAACTGAAGAAGATGGTGGTGAAAGGGGAAGGTGTACCTTTTTTTTTTTTTTTATTACTCCTGTTGTGCTTGAGTTTTAAAGAATGAGACTATTCATGTATTCCTTGTATAATAATAACACAGAAAACCTCCTTATTAGGAACGGGAGGCTGATTTCTTTTTGAATGACTGCTCTTAGGTCCTTTTTGGGCATTTCTCCCTTGAGCTGGTTTCACTACTGAAGGATTGGGTGGATGATATGCCTTCTACACACACAAATTACTCATTAACTTTCATGGAAAATTCTCACTGGTAGCTCACAAGCAAAAATGGTCCTAACTTCTTATGGTTAATCTTAGGCAAAATTGTGAAGGGATTAACATCTGTCTTCCATACACTACTTTCAATCTTTCTCGACAATCAAACTCCTCCCTGGGTAATGCCTATAACTTACTTAACCTCCACCTCTCCCTCTCTTTTCTATTAAACCTTGTACTTGTATCCTTACTTGGGGGATACTTTGCCATACATGCATGATAACATAAAAGGTTCAATCCTGACCGGGCGCGATGACTCACGCTTGTAATCCCAGCACTTTGGGAGGCCAAGGTGGGCGGATCATGAGGTCAGGATATTGAGACCATCCTGGCTAACATGGTGAAACCCTGTCTCTACTAAAAATACAAAATATTAGCTGGGCGTGGTGGTGGGTGCCTGTAGTTCCAGCTACTCAGGAGGCTGAAGCAGGAGAATGGTGTGAACCTGGGAGGTGGAGCTTGTAGTGAGCTGAGATCTCACCACTGCACTCCAGCCTGGGCAACAGAGTGAGACTCTGTATCAAAAGAAAAGAAAAAGAAAAAAAAGAAAGATTCAATCCTGAGGCCATTTATGTTTTAAGTTGGCTTTTAAAGCCTTAAGCTTAAGGAAAGGATCAACAGCATCTGGAAGGTGAGAGAGAAGGGATAAGGAGGATGCAGAGGAGAGAAAGCACTGAGGTCTTCCCAGCTGTCATTGATAATATGGTCCAAACATTGCTACCTATAAATTTTGCCCTGGTCCTTCATACTCATTTATATAATAAACACTTAATAAGCATCTGCTATGTGTCAAACATTACACTAGGTGTCAGAAATATAGAAAGGAGGATTCAGACACAAAGCTGATAGTAAGAACTTTAAAATCTAGTACTCTTCGAACAGAAAATAACTATTTTTAAAAAATGTTCTAAAAAATGTAGGCACTGCATGCACACAAACATACAAATTGGAACAATCAGAATACTTTCAGCTCAAGAAAACATCCTCCTGTCGTGAATAACCAGGTATGAGGATATATCTGCCTAAACCCGGTTAAAGTTAGACATGTGCTTCTGAACAATCCCTGCCATCACACAGAGTCAAGAGAAGCCAAGTTTAACCTTAGAAAGCCTGGCTAAACAGATTGGACTTGCCCTCCGGGGCCTTTGGTATTCTCCATGTGATCTGATAACTCTGACCACATACAAGAAAAAAAGTGGCTTCCTAACTGGTGTTCAGTGGGACTAACGACTGCCTGGGAAAGCTATTTATCTTAACCAGGGGGTGACCTCTCAGAGACAAAGGCCCAGCGGCTAAGACTTGAAATGTCATTTTGTTATGTCCCACTGAAAATGCTATGGTATTTTTTTAAACACATGCATAGCAGCACAGACCAAGACCCCAAAGGACACGGTCTAGAAACTTATATCCCATCAGAAGATACACAAAAATGTACAGGGAACGCTGAACCATGTGGGGTAGGAATTGTGAACTAAAGATCTAAATTGCTTCCAACAGAACAGAGGTTGTGGGTTGTGTGAGAAAACAATACACTATTATGCTCCTACCAAACACATTTTCTCTTCTGTATACATTGAACACCAGGAGAAGGGAAGAAGAGATTTTTCTCTGACATCAGAGTGAGATATTCCACAGGAAAGGAACCTCTATACAAATATCACTTTTAGGAGGAAAATGTATTTTGACTCTGGGATTGGATTAGGCCATTATAATTTGGTCCCCTTTATTGTTGTAATTAGCAACCTTCTACAAATGTTTAAATGTGTATGGTCGACCCAAGAAACTCCTGGCTGTGCCCAGTGAGACGTCTTGCCTGTTGGCTTGACAATTGGCTGCTGGGAAATCAGAGAACTGAGTTTATCTGGAGCAAATGCAAATACATTCAGCTCAACAACAGTTCTTGTCTGTGAGTCAACAAAAGGGTCACAGGATAACCTAACCTTATCTAACTTAACCATGGTTAGTACTTTGAGAATGAGAAGTACAATCTCATGTCTTATTCCTTTTGCTGCTCAGAGAAGGGTTTGGGGACCACGAGTCCCAGCAGTTTTAAGCAAGTCCCAGGCACTGACTCCTCAGCACTGCCTCAGCATTTGGGTGTTGTTACAACATAGGAATGTGGTTAGAAAGACCCTTTTGCATGTTTTTCAAATAATGGCAAATAAGCAGAACAGAAATTACAGCAATCATTAGCACACAGCAGAAGCAGCTGTTTAATGCTTCTGCCTCCAAAATAAAGAATCATGGGACACGTGAGCAAGTCATGGTGACCTCAGATCATCACGTACAACCAGTTCACTTTGCAGATGTGGAAACATAAAGGGCAGGCACCTTGCCCTATGCCACAGAACTAGTTGGTGACAGCGGGATGAGAAGCCAGGCCTCTTGGCTGCCTAACAAAGAACCTTGCAGGCTTTCCATGCTGAATTGATACTGCTTCTTCCTAGATGACAGGACTGTAGTCAAATAGAAGTTTGTGTCCTTTGCCCATGCACTTAGGCTCAACAACTAGAGAGCTGCGAAATTAGGACAGAGATGTGGAACTAGGTGGGGCAGGGATAGAAAAGGAGGTTACTCAGGATTTCATGTACTGGACCTGACTTGGACTCTATTTTGCTGACTGCTGGAGAAGCATCAATGGGGTGCTTCTCCAAAGGAGTGGCTGACTGATTTTCTGGATGCCTTGGAGAATGTGGCATGAGTTGCCCTCTTAACTTCTGTATTTGAAGAGAGGATGCCCTTGTTCACCATTCAGATCATCATACAGAACAACTCTGGTGACTAGCAGGAGAAGTGTCACCATGGGATGTGCCTCCATCTGATTGCAGGAGGACTATGATCTGTACCCTCCAAGTCCCAAAGAAAGGAATCTAGCCAGCTGGGAAACAATACAAACAGTGCGTCAGCATGACCAGCAAACTACTGTAAATGCCTGACAGCAATACAGTTATTAACTGCTTCTTACATGACACACTTTGCAGAAAGAGAAAAACTATCATTTGAAATCAGCATTCCCCCTTTTATCTAGGATCTGACCCTATTTAGCAACATTTCTTCATTCCATCAGCAGATTTGAAAGTCTGGCTTTGGTTCTTAAATGTCTCCCTTCCAAACCCATAGATGAGATTTGCTCAAAAAGAAGTATCTAGAAGGCAAGTTTCTCAAGACACCATAAAATTGTATGGACTGAAGCAGTGATTGGATTGATTAACTCAATCAAGGCTGTGACTCAAGGTTGGATAATAATGAGACCCAGGCAGGGCTGAACAATGAAATGCTCTAATTGATTTTACGCATGTGGAATGACACACACACACCCAGAGCATGCTATAATGAATCTGCATGCTGTGTGCATATTGATTTCACAGTGGATCAATTATACCACCCAATTGCTTCAGGTCCTGATATTTTGCAATTCACAGACCAGTTCATTACTATAGAGTGAGTGCTTAGGACACAGGCTCAAAGGTGGCAGAACCCATGAAGTCTGTGGTCACCTCATGTTCCCTTTAGGGGAAAGCAACTGCATGGCACACACACCTACCAGCCATGCCACAGGCTCATGTGCATGCACGGTATCTTCCAGACTCTGGCATGACCATTGACTGGGCTGGAATTCCAAAGCCCTGGTTTCAATTAAACTTAAGTGGATTTGACTAAAAGTTTGAACTGATGCTAATTGGTTTTCAAAACATTGCGTAACAATAAGTGTTTCAGTCTTGCCCACTGAAAGATGCACCCAGTTCTGTACGTGCCCCTGGGCAGCAGGGCAGGCCACACATCCCTTACCTTGCTGGGCAGGGATCCAAATTGCAGGATTTCAGGAGCTGTGGGGGCCGGCGGCTGGTCACGCACAGGTTCTCATCAGCAGGCTCCTGAGTCTGTTTGTTCAAGCAGCTCACCACAGCCTCCTGGACACCTGGGTACAAATCACACGGTCAGGCCAGAGTGCAAAGTGGGTGTGTGTGTGTGGGGGTGATGAAGTGTGGACAAGGCAGCTGGTGGGAGGTCCCTCTGATCTGTAGGACTCTCGCTGCATGTCAGAGATTGCAGTTTAAAGCCCGGGACTGCCAATCTTGTCAAGCATCACTCGAGCTGGGAGAAAGTACTCATAAGCTTGCTGCCTCTGGGAGCATGCTCTTTGAGGGAGGCAACTCCCCCACAGAAGACAGGCTGCTACCTAGACTCTTGAAATGCTTAAAAAATGCCACGAGGCTAATGCCGTCAATGCTGGAACGTGATAATTCAATGCACAAGGAGCACAGGGTGACAAAAAAGGGCCTAAGAACTTCACATCTTGTATTTTAATCGATAGGAGTTTGTTGTATTTGGAAGGGAGGCCCAAGGTCATGTTTTATATCCAGAATTCTGTAAACTGCTGGGCTCTTGAGGTCTTGAATCTAGGACTCCAGTCTTTGCTCTTTTCCTTCTGATTCTGGTTCATTTCTTTTGTGACCTAAAGCAGCCTTGGAAGTTGGAACAAAGAAAGAGAATAAAATGCATAATAACCACAGCTATGGAAAACAACCTCTCCACTGACACCCACACGCCCTGACTCAGTGCTAGTGAAACAGCAGTTTGAGCAGTGACTGGCACACTGGGAAGTTCTCCAAGGTGGTCTGCAGGGCCCTTGGGGAGACGCTTATTTTTATTTTACTTTATTTTTTAGTTGTTTTTCAAGGCAGAATCTCGCCCAGGCTGGAGTGTAGTGGCACGATCTCAGCTCACTGCAACCTCTGCCCCCTGAGTTCAAGCGATTCTCCTGCCTCAGCCTCCTGAGTAGCTGGGATTACAGGTGTGTGCCACCATGGCCGGCTAATTTTTGTGTTTTTAGTAGAGATGGGGTTTCACCATGCTGGTCAGTCTGGTCTTGAACTCCTGACCTCAAGTGATCTGCCCACCTCTGCTTCCCAAAGTGTTGGGATTACAGGCATGAGCCATTGCACCTGGCCCCCTTGTGGAGACATTTAAATGAGCAATGTAATAGCCAGACATTTCATTTTGATGCCCAGTCATAATAACAATAGCTAACGTTTACAGGATGACCATTATTAACCAGGTACCAAGGCTAAGAGCTTGGCATGCATCATTATTAACTGGGTACCAAGGCTAAGAGCTTGGCATGCATCAACAATTGCACAAAGTAAGCACTATTTTTATCCCCATTTTACAGATAAGAAAACAGGCTGGGAAGGGTGAAGAGACCTGCTTAAGGTCATACAGCTGTAAATGGTAAAGCTGAGGATGGCTGTGCCCTTAGCACTGACCAACAGACTTAATATTTAAAAACATTAAGAGGCTGTCATATCTGCTTCCCTGGAGATCTTTAGGAATAACCTAGGCATTTGTCTGGAATCATTTCAGCAGAGTTCAGTTTAAGAGGCAAGACAGGACATTCTCACTAATTTGCCTTCAGCCATACATAGCTGTGTATATAAAGATACTTACATTTAAAGATACCTATCTATAGCTGGACATTTATATATAGTTATAGCAGAGTCTGGGACTATCCATGTACTTAGCAATATATATAAATACACACATATTGCCTTGCTTTATTTTCTGCACTGCTTCATCAGACGCTACCTAGTATAGTACAGTTGACCCATCATGCTGCTCTCCTCCTACGTACCCTGTGTTTCTCCAAGAAGCCATCAGCTCAATCATCGGCTAATACCTGCTAGGCGGATGTGACATTAATCTAGTCCACTTAGGAAGACCATCATTTAAAAAGTGACTCAACTGGAGTCCAAAACATCTTTCTTCCTTGTAAGTCTGAGAAATTAAACATTAAAAAAAAAAATGACAAAGTCGGGTGCACTGGCTCATGCCTGTAATCCCAGCACTTTGGGAGGCCAGGGTGGGCGGATGACCTGAGTTCAGGAGTTCGAGGCCAGCCTGGCCAAAATGGTGAAATCTCATCTCTACTAAAAATACAAAATTAGCCAGCTGTGGTGATGCACACCAGTAATCCCAGCTACTCAGGAAACTGAGGCGGGAGAATTGCTTAAACCTAGGAGGTGGAGGTTGCAGTGAGCTGAGACCACACCATTGCACTCCAGCCTGGGTGAGAAGAGCAAAACGCCGTCTCAAAAATAAATAAATAAAAATAAAAAATGAATCACAATATTTACCCTGTGGCTGTGATGGTATCTTTATATTTTCTTTTTTCTAAATTGTTTATGAGCTTTGAAATTTAATTTAAATATATCATGGCCAGTTCAGGGTGCAGCATTTGAGATTTCTATCAGACATTCAAATTATTCCATTATATTCTGTAATGCTGACTGCAGGGTGTTCTCCTGGTTGCAGCTCGGATGAGCCATTTGAAATTCATGGCATGATGACACAGCCAAACACTTCATAAGAAACTGTTGATATAATCACTGATACTTCCCACTGGAATAGTCTAGCATTATTAAGGTAGTGATGAGAAGTCACTGGATGTAGCTTTCTACCCCATACAGAATCTAGAGCTGTGGTTATCTTAGAAGTTAAATTTTTAACTCATTTACCCGTTTGGTAGTATTCAAGAGATTCTAAATGAGACTCTAAAATAAAACATATTTTGGCTTTATTCGTCTGTTGAAAACCTTATGAAATTGGGTCAACGATCCTGAGGCAGGAAGTGGGCCATGGGCTTGTCACATGCTTTACTTGAAAGTGACTGTATCAGGTGTGTGTGTGAAGGTGTGTGAGTAATGTGATCTGTGTTTCCACCTTGTGAACTCCTTCTTGATAGAACTTAGGCCCTTCTGGACACTGCTAAACCTCGCCCAGAGTCAGGTGTGTAAACCAGCTGGAGTGGCGGCGGCAGCGGCAGGACTGCTGTGGAGTCGAGAGTAGCAATCCGGAGGGAGCGTGGGGGTGATACTGGCTGCGGGGACCCGGTGACAGCGTGAGAAGTACTAGGTTTCTACAAGTTTGCATCATGCATGAGTATAAGTTAGTCATTCTTGGCTCAGGAGGCATTGGAAAGTCTGCTTTGACTGTACAATTTGTTCAAGGAATTTCTGTTGAAAAATATGATCCTATGATAGAAGATTCTTATAGAAAGCAAGTTGAAGTAGATGCACAACAGTATAGGCTTGAAATCTTGGATACTGCAGGAATGGAACAGTTTATAGCAAGGAGGGATCTGTACATGAGAAATGGACAAGGCTTTGTATTAGTTTATTCCATCACAGCACAGCCCACATTTAATGATTTGCAAGACTTGAGAGAACAGATTCTTCGAGTTAAAGACACTGATGATGTTCCAATGATTCTTGTTGGTAATAAGGATGACTTGGAAGATGAAAGAGTTGTAGGGAAGGAACAAGGTCAAAGTCTAGCAAGACAATAGAACAACTGTGCATTCTTAGATTCTTCTACAAAATCAAAAATAAATGTTAATGAGATCTTTTATGACCTAGTGCGGCAGATTAACAGAAAAACTCCAGTGCCTGGGAAGGCTCGTGAAAAGTCCTCATGTCAGCTGCTTTAAGGTACTAAATGCATTGCAGCTCTGAGTGAGGTCTGAAGAACTGTTGCCCAATTCAGCAGTGCCAGCATTCCAGCTTTGTTAAACCTACCAACATCTTAAATGGGCTTTCCTGTGGTGGGACCCCTCAAGAGGTGGATGAAAGCTACTATATCAGTTTGCACATTCTAATCACTTTCCAGTATCACAAGAGAGATTTTTCCTTATATAATAGTCCTAGAGTATGCAGCTGGTAAAAGCAGAGGCTACATCCGGTATTACTGGTAAGAGACATTCTTCATCCACCAATGTTGTACATGTATGAAAATGGTGTACTGAATACCCTACCCCTGCCTCATACTTTGTATTGGAGAGTACAATAATGTAAATCCTAAAAGCACCACTATTGTAGCATAATAAAAGAAAGTCCAAAGAGCTCCTATGTGGACTACTCCAGATAACTTTGCTTCTTTGATACTTGTAGTTTATTGTAGTTTTTGTTAAAAGAAATTTAAGGTCATTATTATTGTACAAAATAAGTGCTTTGATTAATACAGCTGTATAGTTTTTAAAATTTTTTTAAAAACCTATGGAAACAGTGATCTTGTCTTTAAAATACGATAGTCCTTTCAGTATAATGTCTTAAAGACACTGCCTTCAATATCTGTTGGGAAGGAAATGTCCAGACTTTTCAAATTTCTTATTATGTTTCCTTTTTTGTTTATATAAGGAATAATGTTTATAGTTATATGTACAGTGGGTGTCTACGACAAGAAGTGTATATTTTCAAACAATTTTTTAATGATTTAACAATTTTTACAAATCATTTTCAGGCTTCTGCAGCTGTAGATTATCACTGTGAATTGCTTCCTTGCTCATGCATAAGTGTATTTGTAATACCAAATATACAGGTTTAGTATTTTTGCCTGTTAGTGATTGTTTTACACGTGTAACATTTTGGTTGAGATGTTAAATGGTGGACGAGTACTGTGGACATGAATGTGGGAAGTAATTGTAATCATATGTAATTGGTCACAAGGCCTAATTTGCAGTAACTATTGCTGTTTTATTTAACAATGCCTTGTTGCTTTGTATGCATTAACGTTTGGATGTAAAGATTGTGTCTATCCAACAGTGAGCCACAATATTTAAACTGAGCAACCTAATGTTACAACTACTTTGAGGTGGCCAAATGTAAACTAAAAGCCTTAATTAAAGTGGTTCCATTTTGTTAAAAAAAAAAAAAAAAAAAAAAAAAGAACTTAGGCCCTTCTAAGACTGCAAGGAATGGGGAAAGTAAGGGCTACCTTTCTAGAAAGACGCCAATAATCTCCTCCCTTAGGTTTGTCAAACACAAATTTACATTACCCTAAACCAATAATCATAGCTCAGAAATTAAAATAACTCAGGGGGTAATGAAGTGCTGAGACTAAGAAGCATTCCAGAGTTACTACATTCTAATCTAAAGTATTCTAAAACAAGGCACTAGGCCTCCCCAACGCTGTGCGTTAAATCTCTGTTGTTACGGGGACCAGTTGCCTCATCCTTCTTAGGTGGAGCCCAGGGTGGTGGGTGAAGCTAAGGACAGAAGTTCTGTCATAATTAAGGGGTATCTGGGGTCAGCCCTGTGGTCAACACTCAATACATTTTTGTAGGATGAACAAATGCAATGGCTAAAGGGCAGGGCAGTCTAAGCATAGCATGCAATTGAGGCTGAGGGAAGGTGGGAATGGGATGCCTGGGGAGCATGAACCTGGAGTGAGGGAGCCGCCCTGGAACTGGGAGTGTGGGAAGCTGGAGGAGGGAAAAATTCTGAGGGTTTCACCTTAGATTTCACAGTAGAGTTGGCCCATGGGAGGCAGGCACGACGTGAGAAGTTAGCTCATCAAGTTTGTGCTCTTTCCAAAACAGCTAATACATTCTCTTAGGAGGACATTGTAAACCGACAGAGAACATGTTTAAGCACAGTAGTTGATGATTCTGGGTTTTCCTTTCTTGACAGAAGCAAAAAGGAGAGAGGACTTGTAAGAAAAGGGGAACAACAGGTACAAGGCTTCATCTTCCATTTTTGCTGAAGTCAATGTCAAGCTTTCTCCCAGCTAGATTTTAATGTGGATTTTACTGTCTAGGAGTTCAATACAATAAAGCTGATCGGGCTCAGAGTTGCTTTCCTTGATAACACCTATCAGTTCATATGTGGGAAATTAAAATCTAACAAGGAGGTGATAGTGGGACACAGGATTCAGATCTGAGCAGGTTAGGCTCACATGCGATCTTCCAGAAAATGGGATTTTCAGTGTTTATATCTCCCAGAATAGCATAATTGTTACATGATATTTGATGACAGCTCAGGGAAACGCAGCCACCAACTACAGACTAAATTACTAACTAGTTCCTTCTGGTTGCTACCTCTGCTAGGTGAAAGGTTACTTTTATGTCTATCCAATTTCATCTCTTGAGATTACAAAAACAATAAAATTAGCCTGACCGGCCCTACAACCCAAAATTGATTTAAAATCTATTTATTAATCCCGCACATTTTTTGTTGGCTTCAGCAGAAATAATTAAAAATATATATTACCTTGTGGGTTACATCTTGGTGAAACATCAAAGTTGATAACACAGTAAAATCTTACTGCCAAACAAAGACTTGAAAAATATACATGTCCTATATACCAAAATAATTTTTTAGTGCATATGGGCATCATATGGACCATATAACCCAAGCATATTTTCATCACTTTGGAATTTTCAACTCTCATATTTTAGGCATAAATATATTACCTTGGCACAGTGACATAACTGAAGGTAAGTGTGTTCAGTTGTTGACATTTAAAGACCCAAGAAATTTCAGTAACTTACCCTGCCTTGGATATAAAGGATGTACAATTTATGTTATATAAAAATACTTCGTTTCTACAGGTAGAGATCAATTGTATCTCAAACATCCAAGTCTTATTTCTAAATCAATATCTTCTGAAAACATTTTAAATTAAATACATTCCACATACACTCGACACTTCGAATTTTATACCCTTGGTTGGTCAGCAGAATGGTTAGACTCTTAAAGAAAAAGGTATCTGGTTATTTATATATTCCATTACTGCATCTATTTTTTCCATCTGTTCATAAAGTTCCAGGCTTGACTTGTAACTGAGAACCATAACTGAGAGATCATAAATAATGTTTTAAAGCACATTTGTTTTAGACTAGAAATAATGATCATTCAATTCAGGTGATCATGGAAATTGGGGATGAAAGCACAACCATCTGAATTCTGAGTCATCTGTTATGTTGGAAAGAAGCAACTGTAGCCACTGGCTAACAGCCTTTCTACCTGATCTCTCAGCTCCTGCCCAGGCTCCAGAGATCACCAAAGCTTATTTAACACTTCTCTCTCATTAAGCGTGAAAGAAAAGATGTCCTCAAAGTGAGTGAAGAGTCCCAAATGAACACAGTTACATTCACTAAGTTCCAGGAAACTGTCTTCCAGAATCATTTGTTTTAACATAAGAATTTAGGTTTTAACATACCAGGGCTCTCCATTAAAACACTTCAGAATTCCAGGGTTTGAAACTGGAAGACGTGGAAACAAACACGAACCTCAAGGTCAGGACTATTAAATGCTTACAAAAGACCTGCTGGAGAAAATGGATTCTTTGCTAGTACTTGTTCCACTATTCATTCCTTTTCAACTACATGTGAACAGTGTGGCACATTTATTCTTACGTTCTCAATCACGACAAAAGACGCATTTTCAAAGTTTCCAAAATGTCATGGTTTAGAAAACAGTTTTGGAAATCATTTTAGTACTTTTTTCCACCGACTATTAAGAATCTTTGCTGAGAAAACAGAATCCTAGCATGCCCAAAGGGGTTACTAATAGCCAGGGAAAGATCTGGCACTTCCTCATCTATTAAAATCTCTCTTGGGATTAGACATAGGAGATGGTGTCAATATTAATCTACCGTATTTTTAGAGCGGGAAGAAAGATCGTGATCTTGAAGAATCAATTGTTGATTTCAATGCCTTCCTCTGCCACTACAATCCTGTTCATAACATCTGAAAGAGTCACTGAATCTACTGTTCTATCACCATTGAATACACCAAGGAGAACCATGTGTGGAAACATTTAACATGAGTTAACTAATACTTATAATGAGAAAGCTTCAAGAATTCTCTAGGTGCTTAAAGAAGTATGGTATGATGGAAAGACACTAGACAGAGAAAGGAACACTTTGTCCTACTCCCAGCTCTGTTGCTCACCAGCTGTATGATCTTGAACAAATCACTTTGTTCCTCTGACTCTTAGTTTTCTCATCTGTAAGATGGGGATGGGGTCAGACTTTGATCTTTAAACTCCTTTCCAGCTCCAGGTAACCACCGTATCAGTTACCTTTTAGACACCCTTCCTCGAGATGTAAACAGATTATTACTTTGGGAAATCAGCTGAGTACATCAGAGAGACTCCAACTAGTTCTTGGGTCTTGGTTCACATGGCATGCACTGAGGCAAGGGCAGAGATCAATAAAACAATGTTGAGAGCACTGCCAGGTCAGTGTCAACTGTGTTTCTCAGCTAGATACACGATGATATGTTGCAAGACATCAGAATGACAACTAAAAGCCAAAGCATTTGTTGTACTGGCCACTCACAGCTGACAGTCTGAGAGCCACTGGAGCCAAGAAAGAAATACATCTGTGTTTCATTGAGTGTGCTTTACATTTAGAATGGCTGCCTCCCCTCCTCGTCCTACTTATCATTCTTGGATTTGAGGCAGTCCCATGACCCAGCTGCACGCAGGAAGAGAAGAGAGAGAAAAAGAGCAAGAAGTTGGCAGGGATCTGAGCCAGAGTCCCCTTTCTTACCTCCTCCACAGGACTCGGAGCACTTGGTGAACCCCTCGTACTCCCAGTCATACAGCTCGTCGAAATCCTGCAGGCCACCGAAGAGTCCATCTGTCTCGTCTGGGTTGAACTCAGGAATTTCCCCACTGCATGGGCCTGCATAACAGGCACGCTGGGATGCTGGCTTGGGCCCTTCACACTCATCAACAGGCAGGTCAGCCACGGACTGAGAGAAAGACAGGAGCACCTGGCACCTGACTATTCGCACCTGGGTCCCCACACCACAGGTGACTGTGCAGGCCGACCAGGCCTCTGGGATGAACCTGCAATCAGCAAGCAAACAAGAGGACAGGATGAGAAGCCCCAGGCAGGAGGCCATGGGGGTTGTGAGGGGCTGCATCCCACCTGCCTCCACTGCCCAGAACTGTCCCAGGGGTGCTCAGGGCTCCTCCACCCTGTCCAGTGATGGTGCCTCAGTTTAGTTCATAAGCGATTTTGCCACTGTCTCTGGGTTGCTTGCTTCATGAAGGTCACATGAACTCCCAGCTGCAAGACATTCCAGAGACCACCTGCTTGCTCCCTGCTTTGCACCCACAGTGGAAGCTCTTCCAAGCAGGGAATTGGTGGTTTGTTCTCCTCGCTCTAAATTCCAGTGAGATAGGAATTTGTTTTACAAGACCCCACTAATAAAATAGGATGCTGGAAAGAAGACGGCCAGATCCTGTCAAACCAAGATGGCAACGAAAGCGACCTCTGGTTGTCCTCACTGCTCATTAATACACTAATTATAATAGATTAGCATACTAAAAAGACACTCCCACCAGTTCCACGGCAGTTTACAAATGCCATAGCAATGTCTGCAAGTTACCCTATATGGTCTGAAAAGGGGAGGATCCTCAATTCCAGGAATTCTCCATTCCTCTCCTGGAAAACTCATGAATCATCTACCCCTAGTTTAGCATATGATCAAGAAATAACCATAAAAATAGCCAATCAGCAGCCCCCAGGGCTGCCCTGCCTATGGAGTAGCTACCCTTTTATTCCTTTACTTTCATAAATTTGCTTTCACTTTGCTCTGTCAGCTAGCTCTTGAATTCCTTCCTGCATGAAGCCAAGAACCCATGAGGTCCCACCAAGGCTGGACCTCAGTTTTGGGGTTTGCCCTGTGACACCAGCACTTGTGCCTCTTGCAAGTGGCTGGCTATTCTTATAGCAGACTGATACTGATAACGAAATAAGCCCTTGGAGATATTTAAGGAATTTTTTTTTTTTTTAAATAGTCTGGGTCTCATATTCTGTAACTTTCTTTGTTCAATATGCTTCCCGAGATTTACTTATATGTATAAGAAGGTATTTTTGTGTGTAAGTTTCCAAGAATGGTGCGAAGTCTTGTTCCTTACACATTCTTTGAATTAGCCTGAGCTCCAATTCTTTTTATATCATAGAGAAAAGCTGTGCTACAAATGTAAATCCACAGGCATACCACTGTAAATGAGAGGTTTCTCATTCAGACAAGTGTGCTCAACATCCTCACACCCAGTCCCCTAAAACAAGCCACATTAGTAAGAACTTCTGAGTTTTTCCCTAGAACGTAGAAAAATACCCAAATCTCCAAAAATGTCCTCCCACCTTCATTAATCAACCATGACCATAACTATAATGACCTTGAGAGGGACCTAGGAAAAAAAAGCCTAGAAGGAACCACTAACAGTTTCAAAAAGTTAGTATAATTCCGACAAAAACTTTGGGATAATTTTTTATTTTGCATTTTTTCCATGATCCTATTGCTTTCTCACAGGGAGTCATGCTGAGGAGGCATGCAGACCTGGCTCCTTAACCTTGACTTTGGCAGACAATGAAAGATCTGATAAGAAGGTTACAGCATGAGATGCTAGCAAGTGCAAATGGCTCCTATCTGGTTCAGGGAAATTGAAATTCTAACAGAAAACCGATCCAAGTTTTCAAACTGGAAGGAACACAACAAACATGTGGCCTGGACCTGAGCCTGGGCTTCATGTGGAACAGGGGTGGTCTGCTCAGAAGATAAGACTTCCCCCAAAACAGCACTCAGTGCTCTGAGGCATGGCAAGAGACCCTTTGAGAAAGGCCCGACCCCAGCTACCTTTGAAGAGTCATCCACGAGGAGAGAACAAAGGTCCCCATATAGCCTTGTCAGGAAGGTGAATGAGGGTAGAATGGCCACCTAGAATTATCCCAAGAAAATCTCATCACAATTTCACCTCCCTCTCACCTTTTTGACTTCTTTGTTCTACCTTTTGCACCTAGAGAACTTGGAAAAAAATGGTATCCTAAAATATTAAAAAGTCTTCTTGCTTTAAATAATGCCCCCGGCGGGAGCTTTTTAGGAATATAAAACCAAAAGCTGCCAGCAAAATCGTTTTAACCCTTTTATTACACATCCACATCCACCTGCCTGGCTCCTGTGACAAGAATCATAACAGATACACAAGCACCGAATTTTGCCACACAGGTGCAGACACAAAGGAAAACGCATGCTAAACTATTCTGTGTGTAAGAAAGACACAAAAGCAAATGATTAGCCTGCCAACTTTGACAATGGTGTGATGAATAACACTTCTTTAATAGTGTGGTACCAAATTTTGTTTTCGAATCAGAAAGATGGCAAGATCTCAAGAAGAACTGCACCCTACCTGCTTTTTCTATGCAATAAGAATTACGGTTCTGTTGCTTATAAAGAGCCCTCTTTAGGAACCATTGTAACAAGGCAAGGGCTGGCAAGCTTTTTCTATAAAGGGCCAGATTGAAAATATTTTAGATTTTGCACACTGTGTGAACTCTGTTGCAACTACTCAACTCTGCCATTGTGGAATGAAATATGTAAACAAATTAGTGTGGCTGTGTTCCAATAAAACTTCAGTTTTAAAAAGGAGGTGATGGGATGGTGATGGAGGGGTCTTGATTTGGCCTGTGGACTGTAGCTTTCCAACCCCTGCTATAGGAAAAAACATTTGGTAGAGATACAAACACATTGAGATCCACAGATAATCCTCAAACTTATTTTAGGTCTTAGTTTCCATCTCTTTTCACATATATAAGCTTATGGAATATGATAAGTAGCCAACTTGATTGGTGTTTTCTAAGTGAACCCCAGATAAGATCTAGAATATAAATGATGCACAAACTAGACCCTTAGCTCTGCTTGTCTAGAATATGAATGACTTCGCATTTGATGTCATTCCAGAACCAAGAAGATACACCAAAAGCACATAAAACAGAAAGGCCATTCTACTGAAGCCCCATGAACTTGTTGCAATGGTTGAAACTTATTTTAAGGCATCATGCTTCAATTAAAACATATACACACACACATATATACATATATATGTGCGCATGCACATGTGTGTAATTTTTTACTATCTAGACATTTAGGGTTAATAGCAAAAACAATAAATGTCTGTTTTATGTCTCCCAAATGAGAGTTTTATCAAATGTAAAACAGCCTCACTGGCTTATCTCCCAATCCACTATCCTTAGGTCTTCATCGAGTTCACACCAATTAAAAACAATTTGGTTTTTAAGTGGTGCTGTCCTTTGGCAGTCATCTTAATTTCTCTAGTGCATACAGTGTATGATATAATACAATCTCTCTTACTGAAGGCAGGAGATTATGTTTCAAAAGAAAAATATCTGATAGTGCAAATGGCCAAATGAATAATAACTGTTTTTCATAGGAGGCTTTTCCCCAAGTCCCTAGATCTCCCAACTCTGTATTTACTATCTTGAGTTTTCTGGCCACAAGTGGGAGGAAGCGAGGTCAGTGAGAGGGCAGGCAAGTGAGTTAGGAGGTTTAATTCTAATGTTTAGAAGTCTCATCTTGAACAGCACTTGCTGAGCTAGAAGCTTTAAAGAGGGACCTTTAAAATAGAGGGAAAATTTTTGTTTTTAAATCACTATGTTAATCACTTTCATGTAAAAATGGACAACAAAAAGGTTAAAATTTGGGAAGTTTAAAAATTCTTTTTGTTGGCCGGGCGCTCACGCCTTAATTCCAGCACTTTGGGAAGCCGAGGCAGGCAGATCACCTGAGGTCAGGAGTTCGAGACCAGCCTGGCCAACATGGTGAAACCCTGTCTCTACAAAAACACAAAAATTAGCCGGGCATGGTGGCAGGCGCCTGTAATCCCAGCTACTAGGAAGGCTGAGGCAGGAGAATTGCTTGGGCCCGGGAGGCAGAGGTTGCAGTGAGCCAAGATTGCGCCACCACACTCCAGCATGGGTGACAGAGTGAGATTGACTCAAAAAAAAAAAAAAATTCTTTTTGTTAGCACCACTACCATTGGATGAATGAAGAACGGTTTGACAAATGACTTCTTTAGAAGATGGGTGAAAACTTCAGAAGTAACTGACATGAATTCTGTATTTAGTCTTTCCTTTCAGGAAATTAAAACAACAACAACAACAACAACAAACCACACCTGGCAAATGAATGATGTATGCTTCTGGCTGGCCTATTTGCAAGCTTAATTTTTCCTTTCATTAACAAAAAATGTAGTCTTTAATTAGAGTAATTACCAGTCTCTTTTATGAAATAGAAAACAGTGACAATAAAATTCACTTGTAAAATTCCGAAGTGGTTTAAAAGTTTATTAGTGACTATTATAGAGTTAGAAGCATGCACTGAAATAATAAAAATAATCACTTTATTAATATACTGTTAAACAAAAACAACTTACTCTTCGTTGATTAGTCTCGTGTCACCACAGATACTAGCTAGCACTAACCTCTACGTGTATGTCTACATGGTCTGTAACTAACATATTTGATATGGTTTGGTTCTGTGTCCCCACCCAAATCTCATCTTGAGATCCCATAATTTCCATGTGTTGTGGGAGGGACCTGATGAACGATGACTGAATCATGGGGGCAGGTCCTTCCTGTGCTGTTCTCGTGATAGTGAACAGGTCTCACGAGATCTGTTGGTTTAGAAAGCGGGAGTTTCTCTGCACAAGCTCTCTTTTTTGCCTGCTACCATCCATGTAAGATGTGACTTGCTCCTACTTGCCTTCCACCATGATTGTGAGGCCTCCCTAGCCATATGAAACTATAAGTCCAATTAAACCTCTTTCTTTTGTAAATTGCCCAGTCTCAGACATGTCTTTTCAGCAATGTGAAAATAGACTAATACAATGTGAAAATGGACAAATACAATGTGAAAATTAACTTTTCCTTTTATCCTATTACTTTCCTCTCTCTTCCTTTCTCATATATGTTTGTTTTAAAAATCATTGGGATGATTAAAAATAAAAACAGCTTTATAAGTGTCTTATTTTGATGCCATCACTAGTTTCATGGCCTAATTAAAAAATGCAAATTGAAACATGCAGGAAGTCTCATTAAAAATACTCAATTTAGGTACAGGTTTTCAATCTAATTACATTTCAAGCTATAAGCCAATAGGGGTTGTGGATTTCTCTTTACTTGTTTCATTTGGTGTATTTTTGTGTATGTGAGTGGTGGCATGATAATAGGGTGAAAAAAGAGAAGGGAATAAACTGAATAATATGTGAGAAAAATTAGAGTTTAAAATTGGGCACAGTGGCTCATGCCTGTAATCTCAGCACTTTGGGAGGCTGAGGTGGGAGGATCACCTGAAGTCAGGAATTCGAGACCAACCTGGAGAAACCCTGTCTCTACTAAAAATACAGAAATTGGCTGGGTGTGGTGGTATGAGCCTGTGATCCCAGCTATTCATGAGGCTGAGGCAGAAGAATCGCTTGAACCCTGGAGATGGAGGTTGCAGTGAGCTGAGATCCGCCACTGCACTCCAGCCTGCGTGACAGAGTGAGACTCTGTCTCAAAAAAAAAAAAGAACCCCAAAGATTACTGATTACTGGATATCTCTGTTAAGTGCATTCTTTCTAGGTTGTCTTAGCCTTTCATTGATTTGAGCAATTATATTTTACAACCCTGTAAGTGGCAGAAAATTGATAGTGCAAATGATTTTGCCCAGAGAAATACAGATTCCGTCTGGTGGAATGCAGTTGATTGTTGCCCTGCAGCTAGACCTATTTTGCATCTATTTGTAAAGTCATTTGGGCATTCATATTTGCCTAAATAAACAGGGTTCTTTTACATTTCCTTTGAATTGGCTGTAACATCTTACTGGTTCCCTCATTGGTTAATGAGGTAGGTAAAATCTTTGACAGATGTTCATTTTATATTTACACGAGAATCATGGATTCTCCCTTTTAAAAATCTTACCATTAACAAGTGACCACAAAGGGATCTGGAAATAGTGTATTGGAAAAAGAAAATATTTCATAAATAATTCTACTCTGAATTGACCAAAAAGTCTTTTCCATAAATATGTTATTTAGGACCAAAAATTTTACATACTTTATTGGTAAAATATGTAATTCCATATTGCCTCATCATATTTTTAACCCAATCTTCATTCTTACATGTATTTTTTAAACTTTGAAAAGTTGATCCTTCTCCTGATTCTGGGCAATCCTTGAGACATTAATGGAGTAAAAGCCTTAGGATAAAGTGCAGTTAACTAAACCTAAGCTTCACATTTTGGCATCTGAAGAGGCTTTTGGATAAATAGGGAAAAAAATTGCTACTGGATGAGAAAGAAGCTTGAAAGAGAGAAAAGGAAACACCTTCTTTGTATTTCTACTCTTATCTACTTCCTTTTTTTTTTTTGAGACGAAGTCTCGCTCTGTCTCCCAGGCTGGAGTGCAGTGGCCTGATCTCAGGTCACTGCAAGCTCCGCCTCCCGGGTTCACGCCATTCTCCCGCCTCAGCCTCCCGAGTAGCTAGGACGACAGGCGCCCATCACCATGACTGGCTAATTTTTTTGTATTTTTAGTAAAGACGGGGTTTCATCGTGTTAGCCAGGATGGTCTCAATCTCCTGACCTCATGATCTGCCTGCCTTGGCCTCCCAAAGTGCTGGGATTACAGGTGTGAGCCACTGTGCCTGGCCTCTACTTCCCATTTTTACACGAGATCTTCTGATCTCGTGTAAAAACTCTTTAGTTCTTTAATGCCTCTCAATGATGTCAAAAAGAAAGATTTAAATAAACCCTCTAAGATAAGTAAACAAACACCATTTGGAATGCTATAATGGAAGGCAAACTCTTCAATTGAATCACTTTAGTAATTTTAAAATTACTTGTAAAATCTATAATATTAAGGCAATCTTAAAATATAGCTGGAGCATTAAAGTTTTGAGAAAATACTTATCCAAATATCCCACACATTTACTTAGAACCATGCCTAAATGAATCCACATAAATGAGAATCTACTTATTAGGAAAGATCTTTACTCAAGGATATTTGATCTGAATGTGGAATTATGAAAATATTTCTCAACTGCTGTTGTTTACAACTCTCTGGAACTGCAAATAATTCATGCTAGTTATGCAACTCATATTGAGGTCTCCAAGCAAAATTTTTCAAAGGTTCTAGGACATCACTCCTCACAACATCTGACAGCACCACTTCTTTTCATAGATTTCTCAAATCCTCAAGTGTCATGCCTAGGCTATGAGGCATTTTCAGCACTGTAAGGTGCCCCAGTAGAATAATCAAAAACAGAATGATCCTGAAAATTAAAATAAAACAAATAATTTTGAAGCAGCCACCAATACAACTACTTGAAAAGAAAAGAATTGAGTGACTGTCCCTGTCTAATGTTGCTAACCAGTAATAATTTGAGGGAAGAACTTAATTTAAAAAACATACTAAAGTGGCCAGGCACTGTGGCTCACACTTGTAATCCCAGCACTTTCAGAGGCCAAGGCAGGAGGATCATCTGAGGCCAAGAGTTTGAGTCCAGCCTGGGCAATATAGCAAGACCTCCTATCTACCAATAATAATAATAATAAGTTAGTTGAGTGTGGTAGCACACACCTGTAGTCCCAGCGACTGGGAAGGCTAAGGGGGAGGATCTCTTGAACCCAGGAGTTCAAGGTTACAGTGAGCTCTGATTGTGCCACGGCACTCTAGCCTGGGCTATGAAGAAAGACCCAGTCTTGCTCTCAAAAAAAAAAATAAATAAAAAATAAAAATAAATTTAAAAAGGAAAAAACCCAGCAAAACACATGGAAAAGCTATATTTAGAGGCATTTTTCAAGTAACAAAAAGACTTTTTCTCATGATAATGGTGCTGTTTTGGGTTGAGAGGCGGCTGGCCTCTCTGCAAGAATGCCTGAATGTCTTTCTTGCAGAAAATGCTCAGTGCTGGAAGTTGGGTTAAAAAAAAAAAAGTGCTGACTGCATTAAAGAGCACATTTTCCTTTCAAAGAGACTTTATACTAAAGGAAAATGTTGCAGGGGATGAGTTTTCTGAAAGTTCCAATTCATCCAGAGACTACTGGCTCTTTCAAAGCCTGAGATCTTGTATGTTTGAGCACTTTGTTGGAGTCATCTTGAAGTTCTGCCTTCTCTTTTCTCGGATATGGTTCTAGATCAGACATTATAAGGAGTCTTATTAAAGGAGGGTCCTGCTGACCATCAGGAGGTTGCTTTTCTTTAACAGTAAGAAAAAGGCCAGGAGGAAGACAGGTATCAAGTTCTAAGAACGCAGGCCTCATACTGTCTGCTATTCTTAACAAATCTAATCCTCATTTTGTCTCATTTCCAATGGCATTAAACATAATTGACCATTGCTTTCAAGCACTTCTTGAAATACTATCTCCTCTTGAATTACATGACACCAAACTCTCTTGGTTTTCTTCTCTGGTTACTTCCCTCAGTCTCCTTTTCTAGGTCCTTTTATTCCCAAATTCAAAATATTGGCTGAGTGCAGTGGCACAGGCCAGGCATGGTGGCTTATGTTTGTAATTCCAGCACTTTGGGAGGCCGAGGCAGGTGGATCACTTGAGGTCGGGAGTTCAAGACCAGCCTGGCCAACATGGTGAAACCCCATCTCTACTAAAAATACAAAAAATTAGAAAGGCATGGTGGTGTGCATCTGCAAGCCCAGCTACTTGGAAGACTGAGGCAGGAGAATCACTGGAACCCAGGAGGCGGAGGTTGCAGTGAGCCAGGATCACGCCACTGCACTCCAGCCTAGGAGACAAAGCAAGACTCTGTCTAAAAAAAAAAAAAAAAAAAGGAAAAAGAAAAAAAAATTAAAATATTGCAGAGCCTCAGGGCTTGGCTTTGTGCTGTCTTCCAATGTGTTAATCAATGATTCCTAGTTTCAAATACCATCAGTGTACGTGAAGCTTCTAAGTATTTAATCTCTATTCTAGAACTTTCTTCTTTGAAAAAAGTAAACATTAATTTAATTAATGTATTTATCAAAAGCTTATTTAATGTTTCTTATGTGACAGGCACTATTCTAAGTGCTTTATAAACAAAAGTTGTTAAATCTGAACAAGAACATTATGAGATAAAACTATTATTATTCTCATTTAATAGATGAGGAAACTGAAGCATCAGTTACACAACTAGTAAGGTTTTGTGCTCTTAACTATTGCACATTGCTATTTTTTCCTTCTTGACATTTTTGCTTTTAAGTTTCAAAGGCAGCTCCAATCTCCGACTTACGATGTCCAAAATGGAACTCCTGATTTCCCCCTTCAGTAACCCAATCCTCTTCCAATCTTCTCCAGCACGGCAAAGGATTTTACTGGCTACCCAATTGCTCAAGTAAAAAATCAGGAGTTATTCTTGACCCCTCAATTTCTTTCACATTTCACTTCCAACTGATTGCTAAATTCTATAAATTCTCCCTTGAAAATATATACAAACTCATTTACTTTTCTCCATTTCCATTACCACCACCTTAATATAGCAATAATAAGCTAACATTACACTTACATGCTTTATGCATTTTACATATACAACTCATTATGACACTGTTGGGAAATGGGTACTGTTGGAAACATTTTGAAATAGGCAAAAGAGATTACTGGTTGTCTTTTCAATGACATGCTGGCATTTTCTAGCAAATTTCCAGGGGTGGTCTTGTTCTATGGAATTATGAGCCTTTGAAGGTCTTTGGCTACTTAGTCTGTTTTGCAACTCCATAGAGATAGAAGTTTCCCTGTAGAGGGCTGGTGATGATACAGATGTTTCTTGTCCATAATAATATATGCATTTTTCTGGTCATGGCATTGCAAGTGGTTTTGTCTGGTAGAAAATATAAACTTTAAATCAAATTCTCATTTAAACTAGTTTTAACATCACACTGGCTTCCTCAATAATTTGTGAGTTAAATAAAATTTTTAGCTGGGCACGGAGGCTCACACCTGTAATCCCAGCACTTTGGGAGGCCAAAGTGGGCAGATCACAAGGTCAAGAGATCAAGACCATCCTGGCCAACATGGTGAAACCTCATCTCTACCACACACACACACACAAAAATACAAAAATTAGCTGGGTGTGGTGGTACACACCTGTAATCTCAGCCACTTGGGAGGCTGAGGCAGGAGAATTACTTGAACCCAGGAGGTGGAGGTTGCAGTGAGCTGAGATTATACCACTGCACTCCGGCCTGGCGACAAAGCGAGACTCCATCTCAAAAAAAATAATAATAATAATAACATTTTTGACATGTGATTATTTTATATTTTTATAAGACTTATGATTGTACCCTTTCGAAAATTATATTTTAATAGTACTACTTTCATCTCAATTTCTAGTTGATAATATTGGAACACAATGATTTCTAAGGCCACACTGCTGAGTAAATGGTATTGTCAGGACTTGAACCCTGGCAGGCTGGCTCCACAGTTGGTGCTCTTCATCACCTCACTGTCCTGCCATGGGCTGCCATGCATACCATGATCACTAAAGCTAATACTGTCTTTCTGCTGGATTACCACAATAGCCACTGGTCTATTTTCTTCCTCTGTTACTCCTTACTGACCTATTCTTAATGACGTAGCTAGGGAAATCTTAAAATGTAAAGCTTTCAATTGTCTCCTACTGCCCCCAGGTAAAAAAGACAAACTCTCTCCCAAGGTTATCTTATGCCATTTTCCAACTTCATCTCCCACGATTTTCCTCCAGCTACTACTCTCTCCAGCCACACTAATCTTCTTTTACTTCCTTCAATGTGGTCAATGCTTTCCTGACTCAAGATTTTGGCATGTGTGGGTTGTACCCTGGATCACCCTCCTCCCTTCTCTTTGCTTGGAATAACTCCCACTCATCTTTCAGGTCTCAGTATATATGTCCCTTCTCAAAGAGGGCTTTGCTGGCTGATATGATTTGGATTTGTGTCCCTGTCCAAATCTCCTGTCAAATTGTAATCCCCAGTATAGGAGGAGGGACCTGGTGGGAAGTGACTGGAACATGGGAATGGATTTTCCCCTTGCTGTTCTCATGATAGTGAGCTCTCAAGAGATCTGGTTGTTTAAAAGTGTGTATCACCTCTACCTTTGTCCTCTTCCTCCTTCTCTGGCCATGTAAGATGTGCCTGCTTCCCCTTCATTTTCCATCATGATTGTAAATTTCCTGCGGCCTCCCCAGCTATGCTTCCTGTACTACCTGTGGGACTGTGAATCAATTAAACCTCTTTTTAAAGAAATATTACCCAGTCACTGGTAGTCCTTTATAGCAATGTGAGAATGGACTAATACAGAAAATAGGTATAAAGAAGTGGGGCGTTGCTATAAAGATACCTGAAAATGTGGAAATGACTTTGGAACTGGGTAACTGGCAGAGGTTGGAAGAGTCTGAGAAGGCAGGAAGATCAGGGAAACTTTGGAATTTCCTAGAGACTTGATCAAAATGCTAGTGATATGGACAATGAAGTCCAGGCTGAGGTGGTCTCAGGCACCTCAGGCACTGTGGAACCTTGAACCTTGAACTTGATAGTGATAATTTAGGGTATCTGGTGGAAGAAATTTCTAAGCAGCAAAGTGTTTCAGATGTGACCTGGATGCTTCTAACAGCATATAATCACATGCATGAGCAAAGAGATAACCTGAAACTGGAACTTATATTTAAAAGGGAAGCAGACCATAAAAGTTTAGAAAATTTGCAGCCTATGTGGTAGAAAAGAAAAACCCATTTTCTGGAGAGGAATTCAAGCCAGCTGCAGAAATTGGCATAAGTAAAAAGGAGCCAAATCTTAATAGCCAACACAATGGGGAAAATGCCTTGAAGGCATTTCAGAGACCTTCACAGCAGCCCTTCCCAAATGTTAATAACCAAGACAATGGGGAGAATGCCTCAAAGGCATTTCAGAGCTGTGCCAGTCCCTCCTATCACAGGCCTGGAGGCGTAAGAGGGAAAAATGGTTTTATGGGCCAGGCCCAGGGCTCCACTGCCCTGCACAACCTTGGGACACTGCTCCCTGTGTCCTAGCTGCTCCAGCTTCAGCCATGGCTTAAAGAACGCCAGATACGTCTCAGGCATCTGCTCCAGAAGGTGCAAGACATGAGCCTTGGAGGCTTCCACATAGTGTTAAGGCTGTGGGTACACAGAGGGCAGGAGTTTAAGCTTGGAAGCCTCTGCCTAGATTTCAGAGGGATGTATGGAAATGCTTGGGAGTCAAGGCAGAAGTCTGTTGCAGGAACAGAGACGTCATGGAGAACCTCTACTAGAACAGCATGCAGGGCAAATGTGGGATTGGAGGCCCCACACAGAGTCTCAACTGGGTACTGCCTAGTGGAGCTGAGAGAAGAGGGCCATCATCCTCCAGACCCCAGAATGGTAGATCCACTGACAGCTTGCACCATGAACCTAGAAAAGCTGCAGGCACTCAACTTCACAGGGGTGGAGATGCCCAAGGCCTTTGGAGCCCACCCGCTGCATCAGTGTGGCCTGGATATGAGACATGGAGCCAAAGGAGATCATTTTGGAGCTTTAAGATTTAATGACTGCCCTGCTAGGTTTCTGACTTGCATGGGGTCTGTAGCCCCTTTGTTTTGGCTAATTTCTCCCTTTTGGAATGGGTATATTTACCCAATGCCTGTACCTCCATTGTATCTTGGAAGTAACTAACTTGTTTTTTATTTTACAGGCTCGTAGGAAGAAGGGACTTGCCTTGTCTCAGATGAGACTTTGGACTATGAACTTTTGAGTTAATGCTGAAGTGAGTTAAGAATTGGGAGACTGTTGAGAATGGATGGTTGTATTTTGCAATATGAGAAGGGCATGAGATTTGGGAGGGGCCAGGGGCAGGGTAATATGGTTTAGATTTATGTCCTTGCCCAAATCTCCTATGAAATTATAATCCCCAGTGTTGGAGGAGGGGCCTGGGGGAGGTGATTGCATCATGGGGAGAGATTTCCCCCTTGCTGTTCTCATGATGGTGAGTGAGTTCTCACGAGATCTGGTTGTTTAAAATTGTGTAGCACTTCCTCCTTTGCCCTCTTCCTCCTTGTCCAGCCATGTAAGATGTGCCTGCTTCCCCTTCTCCTTCTGCCATGATTATAAGTTTCCTGAGACCTCCCTAGCTATGCTTCCTGCACAGCCTGTGGAACTGTGAGTCAATGAAATGTCTTTTACTTATAAATTGGCAAGTCTCAGATAGTTCTTTATAGCAATGTGAGAACAGACTAATGCACTGACCCTCAGGCCTAATAGGTCCCCTATTAACCTCTTTGAGCATCTTTCCATTTTCTTAGAACAGCTACCAGTCTTTGATAATCACAATGCAAATCTTTATGTAATAATTGTCCCCCTCACTTGACCAAATCTCTATGAAGGTAGAACTTCACATAATAGGAGCTCAATAAATAATTTTTCAAAGAAATAAATGGATTGATAAACAGAAGGATATGAGTTACTGTTATGATTGACTTGGTACTATGCTTATTCTTAGGGCCAAAGACTGAAACCAAGCTAGATAAAGAGGCAACAGCCAAAAGACTCTAAGAAACTAAGTCATACTTTTCTGTTCTAGGCATTTGGCATGAGGAAATACAAACCTCTT
This sequence comes from Macaca mulatta, assembly GCF_049350105.2. Taxonomy (NCBI): domain Eukaryota; kingdom Metazoa; phylum Chordata; class Mammalia; order Primates; family Cercopithecidae; genus Macaca; species Macaca mulatta. Next base: position 80,487,944 of record NC_133420.1, read on the forward strand.
CCTACTGAAGGAGTTTCATATGGCTATAGAAACCATAAGAAACTCCTACAGCAGGAAAAGCTTGGAGTTACTATACCCAAACTGAGCAGCTATTGTGGGCTTATTCATTTATATTTCTTATAGCCATACTTGGGCAGTATATGCCTGCTGAATTTCATCTTGATGGGTTGTTAGGTAGTCATGTAGCTTGAGGTAAGTTGAAATTCTGTGTCTATCACACTTCAGTGAAATATCAATAAAATGTCATTTTGAAGAATAAAATATTAAGGGGCAGCTTTGAGACAGACGCTGACTTCAATAATTTTTACAGGACTCCGGTCAAACACTGCCTTATCATACCATCAGCTACTCAACAGTGAAGCGCTGGAGCACTTTGGAACTGTTTCTAGGTTAGAGAAACCCAAGGTAGAGCTTTGTCTTTTTTATCTACTTTTTAAAACCCAACATCCATACAATTTTGGGAAAAAAGGAAGAAAGACTACTCACTACACGTAGCAGATACAAATAAAGCCAAATTATTCTTTTCAGAAATGAAAAGTGAGGATATGACACTTGTTTCAGATCATCTTTCTTTCTCTTTGCTTTTCTGACCTAAATGAACAGAACGTGATTTGAAAATTTGCTTTGCTTTTCCTTGAAAATAGTCTGCTTAAAAGGCCACATCCCAGGGACTCAGATGCCATCACAGCTTACAATGCTATCACTGCATTTTTAGTTCTCAGCTTAATATTGGAATGTAGTTTAAATGCCTATCATTTTCCCTGGCTTTGATAAAGATTTAAAATATTGGAAACCAATACTTTTCATGTACCGTTTCTTCTTTACATGGAACGAAATTAGTTTATCTTGTAATTTTGTGAAGGTTTCTTTCCCTTAATTCAACACGTTTGGCTAAGCTTTCCAATGAAAAGTTCAGTTCATTAGAAATGACCTTAACGGACTTAACATATATTGGTGGTGACAGGGTGCATACTTTATTTTGGCACACAAGGATCCCATTAATTTGTCTTTGTCACTCTCTAGGGCTCTGCTAAGCAACAATTCAGATTTAGCTTTCTGAAAGTAGCTACAGAATGAGCAACTGTGGTGACAGAGGGAGGGGCTGATAAATTTAGAACTTCTTGGTTTGCAATCAAGGCTTTTCTAATGACTACATAAAAAGGGCTCTATCTGCTCTTGAGTTTATTATTGATTCTGCTGTCTCTGCGTATGGAGATCAAGTATATTTAACTGAGAGTAGAGAGAGGTTGCTTTTTCACCCAGGCAGCTTCTGAACTTTTCTTACTCATTTTTGTAATTCCTCATAAATCTCTTTTTATTTAAATAAAGATTTGTCTCTTAAACTCTGGGCTAACTCAAAAGTATGGTGCTTCTAAGTGAGTCTTCAAAGACCCTCAGGAGTGTAGACAAAGAAAGGCAGTAAGGTGGTGTGAGCTGGGAACCCATTAGCTGAGTTTTGAGTTAAATATTGTTGTTCTCTCTCAAATGCCATTAGATACAAGATGTATGAGGCAGATACAACAGCTGCCTCAATTTCTCTATTTGTAATAAATCGTTCTTAGACATCTTAACTCCCTTAAATATTCTCTAGGAAAATGAATGATGCTAGAAAAGGCCTAATCATAACAATACTTTATATACGTAGCACTTCCTGCATACCAGGTACTTTACACAGATTAACTTAAACCTCAGAAGAACCCTATGAGGTAGAGATTATTATCATCCTCACTTCACAGGTGATAAATGGAGGCATATGGGGTTAAATGACTCCCAACGTCAAGATTCACACACAAGCTCTGTGTCTCTGGGGCCCACACTTTTTGTCACTGTGCAGAGCTGTCTTGCATGGAGGCATGATCAAAAATCACCTTGTTTTTTACTCTGATTCCAGCAGGATTGTATCTGTGCTAGGGCATACAAATACTGAGACTCACCCCTCACCAGTTCACACAGTTGGCAGCTTAATATATCTGAAAAAAATCAACTTTAGGAAATTATCTGTGACTTCTATAGCCTGTTTTTAACATATAGGTAGGAATATCTGAGGTACGCATAATGATACAAAATATCTGATCACTTGCTATGTAAAAACATCATATATCTTTCCCCAAGTACTAGTTTTGGAATCAAAGCCAGATTCAAATCAGTTTGATCATAATCTGTCAAACATCGGTTCACATCAACATCCCCCTCAAACCCTTTCAATGTATATATTATATTCTTTTATCATTTATTTCTGATGTTTATGCATTACCATGTAGTAGCTTAACTATTTGATATTTTACCTTAGAGGCAGATGAAATTCTAATATATGCTGGTAGAGAATTTGGAAATTCCACAAATAAGTCTCCTGAACTCCTTTTTAAATCAGTAACCCTCTCATGCTATGATACCCAAACATCAAATTGCATTTCTTATAGACAGCTAGCTCATTTCTTCAGTCTGTGGATAGACAACCAGTACTCAACACTTTGGTCACAATCCTATTGCTCTTGTGATAAGAATGCACTAAAGGTTTCTTGAGGGCAAAGACTATGGTTATTTTTGCAATACCTGCACCTGGTACATAGAATGGCATAGGGCAAGCAATTTATAGGTGAGTTTAGCTTCCATCATTAGGAGGTGTGAACAATGTAGCAAGTCTAGTGGCTCTCTAAAGTCATCTAGAATACGGAATTAGCCCAAGAAATTATATTAAGCACTTTGCTGCTGCAGATAATAGGGAGGAGGCCAGAAAGAAAGGTGTTGGAAATGAGAGAGGTCAAGACTATTGTAGGGGAAGGGTTGATGCTGTCTGGCCAGGGTGAGGCTTTAGCTCTACCATATGCCAGTTTTCAAAATTAAGTGCTTTTTTATCTTATAATTCTAATGCTCAACTCTTTGCTGCTTGAACATTCTTTTTGTTGATTGAATAATCTGTGAAGTGTTTAAATTTCTTGATCTTAGATTTCTTAAGAATCATGAATCATCTCACCTGTTTCTATACATAAACAAGATATTCCTCATTACTTTTCTGTAGCCTGAGATTCATAGAGAATATAATTCAGGTATCTCATATTTAGAATATAAATAGTAACACTATATGGACCCATCATTGATGTTTGGTTCACTACATTTTAAGGAGGGATATAAAAACACATGTCACACAATTAACATTTCTAGCCACTTAAAAAAATATTAATTCACCTTCTTAACCACTGAGTTAAGTCATCTACATTCTTAGACTACTTATTGGGTATAAATATGGACTAATGAAAACATATGCTTAAATATATCTTTAAATACTATTTTCTACAAGGTAAACAAGGCATTTAATGATTACAGAATCACCATGGTGACTCTTATTGGCTTTTCTATATGCATCTAATTCCTTGTCGGTTCTGTTCACATAGATGCATGACAGGAATTTCCCTTTGCTTCTTATTCAATAAACCCCACTGCTAAGCTGATGCCATCTGGCATCCAGATACTACTGCTGCCTTCTGCTTACTTACTTTTCTTCCTCTTCTTCTTCTTTTTTGTAATGGCTCACAACAGGGTTATTTATGGCAATGCATTTAAGCCCTGACTATTATGTTGAAGCACAAATATAGTCTCCTAACCATGCAAAGCCGTTGACTGAAAATCTAGTAAGATAACTCAAGATCTTTTAAAATGCAAGATCAAGGCACAAGAACTACCCAATCTTACTTTTGAAAAAATGGCATCATTAACGCTCTCCACCTGGTGAATGCCAGCTATTTAACAAGAGAATGCCTGGATAAAATGGTTATGTTGGCCACACCGTGTCCAAAGCAACTGGCATATCCCATTGTTCTTCTGAGCCATTGAAGAACTATTGGCAACTGAAATATATCTGGAAGAACTTGGCTTCCCTAAGTGCCAACTGGTCCTCACTTTCTCTACCTGGGATGCCTTGTTTCAGAGATCAGGAAGAGCATCTAAAGCATCCAGACTATACCTTTTTTTGTTTTTTTCTTTTTTTCACATGAGTCCCTTAGCAAATTACACCTTCTAGGGCATTAGGTAGCCTGTTAGCAGCCTGAAGGAGTTAAGGAAATGAACAATTTCCTTCTGGTTCCAAGTCAGACAGGCTTTTTAAGGTAAGCTGAATGACTTCCTATCCAACAACATTTCTTTAAATGTCCTAGGGATCATCATTGTATCATTTTTCCTCAAGAAATGAAGCTGTCGGAAGGGTCACACTATGTACTTGCCTGGGTGATGCGTGTCAGGCGATAGTGATGTTTATGCATACATCTCAACCAAGACTAAAACTACAGTATAAAAATAAGAGGTGGAAAACCTGTCAGTAATTTTTTTAACTTTCACTTGATTAACAAATGTAATTGTACTACCACTTTGCAGTTCCAATTCCCCACCTAATAAAGGTACACTTTTGACTTTCCAAAAAGTCCTAGAAAGCTATTCCTACATATTGTTCCACGAAAGCAACCAGATGGGCTCAATCTGGCATTAAAATGATATATCCTAAATCTAACAGCACTCTCAACAGCTGGAGGGAAATTTGAAATGACATAGTTTGAACCTTAACAGAAGATAATTTTATCAGTCTTTTCCCCATCCCCCCTTTTCTACTACTAGCATGGCACTGCTGTTACCCTCTCCCAGACTCTCCCAGAGTCTTAGGAATTGTAGAAGTCTACCTCAACGGTCAGAGGCATTTGAACCAGGGCGACTCCATCTCAAATAGGCACTGGGTAAAATGAGGCTGAGACCGGCTGGGCTGTATTCCCAGGAGATTAGGCATTCTTAGTCACGGTCTCTCTCTCTCTCTCTCTTTCTCTCTCTCTCTCTCTCTCTCTCTCTCACACACACACACACACACACACATATATATACACGTGTATATGTATATATATACACGTGTATATGTATACATATACACACACACATAAATATAAATATATATATATTTTTTTATTTTTATTTTTTTGAGATGCTCTGTTGCTCAGGCTGGAGTTTGGTGGCATGATCTCAGCTCACTGCAGCCTCCACCTCCCAGGCTCAAGCAACCCTTCAGCCTCACACTCCTGAGTAGCTGCGAATATAGGCACACACCACCATGCCTGGCGAAGTGTTTTGATTTTTAGTAGAGACGAGGTCTTGCTATGTTGCCCAGGCTGGTCTTAAATTCCTCATGTTGTACATACCTAGAAAATATATTCAGCTGGGCGTGGTGGCTCATGCCTGTAATTCCAGCACTTTGGGAGGCCGAGGAGGGTGGATCACCTGAGGTCAGGAATTCAAAACCAGTCTGGCCAACACGGTGAAACACTGTCTCTACTAAAAATGCAAAAATTAGCTGGGCACGGTGGCGGGCACCTATAATCCCAGCTACGCGGGAGGCTGAGGCATGAGAATAGCTTGAACCCAGGAGGTGGAGATTGCAGTGAGCCGAGATCACGCCATTGCATTTCAGCCTGGGCGGCAAGAGTGAGACTACATTTCAAAAAAAAAAAAAAAAAAGAAAAGAAAATATATTCACACAATATTCCTACCTTTCCACCACATGAATCAAATGTGTCGTAACAAACCAATCTGTTGTTGAGGGAAAAAAAATAAACATATAGAAGTATTTCTGAGTTGAAGATTCAGCTTTCTATGATGAATCTATCTATATATCACCACCATGTGAGCCAATCCCCATATTTATTTCAGTGGTTCTATGAAACTGATATCTGGATTTGTATCTTGTGCACGGTGTTTAGTGCAGCCACAATGTTGGTTGTTGGTACATTCTTCTGGTCTATAAAATGTTATTTCTTGGCAATTCAGTTTTTAGTCTTTTATCATTGTTTTCTTCTAAACATCTTAAAGCAGTTACTTCCCAACATATGTTTGGCCTGAGTGCTAACCAATCTTTTCCTAACATTTTGGGGTTACTAAAAGTATCTAACATTGAACAAGGGTATCTTGATATGCTGAAGACATTAATCTGGTGATTTTTCTGTATTATGTAATGAGATAGCTTGGTGATAATATTTTCACTTTCCATATGGGGAAATAAATGATAATTACTGCTTTACTACCAAACTCTCCAATGTTAGCTGGAGCCAAAGCAAGAGATAATAGTTGTGGACCACTCTTCTTGCCTCACTGTAGCAGTTCAGAAGTGACAGTCACAGCTTCTAAACATTACCATTTAATTTAAGCAGTATGAGTCTCTTTGGTGGGGGAAAGGAATGACTTGCTGACAGTTGATCATTTTTTTTCATTATGCTTCAGAGAGTAATTATAGGTCGTTACATACATTTAGAAACCAGTCTATGTGGTTTAAGAAAAGATGGAATTAAGGCCATGCAACATTATGTTTTTTAAATTCAAAATCAATATAGATTTAAAAACATGTGACACTTAGGATCTTTCTTAGGGTGCAGTGCACTAAACACATACAAGTGTATTAAAATGTGGAAACCATATACCTTTCATTACATTATTCTACAGCTGTCATTTATTTTATTTTGGTATAAAAGTAATTATTATTCTGAGCACAATAGTATACATTTCCTTTACCCTGCACCAGCACTCCAATTACAATCTACTCCAATTCAGATTAATCATGCCAAAATGGCAATTTCATTACACTAAGAGTAGATCTTAATAGTTTAATATATGGCTATACTTTCAATGGCTAAAGCTATGTTTAACTACTTTAGAGACTTTATTAAGATTAAAGTTAAACGTAATGCATCTTAATCAGACCTTTAGTAGAAAACATTCATTACAAAACATGGTTGACGATGGCCTATGTAATGCTTCTGTGGATGCATTAAACTCCACTGTTAGCTTTCATCTGAAAGGCATCTAATAATGGGAAGATGTTTACTGATGTAAGATGTTTCTATTTATTTTCAATTTTGTATTATTATTTACCATCAGCCAGAATGCAAGATTATACATAGGATTATACTTTAGTCCAAGTGACAAAATACAGTGTACAAGAGGAAAAGAGTTTATTTAGGTAAAATAATACATACCTGGTTTCAAACAGATTTAACCCAATAGCATATAAAAGGAGTCACCAGTTCTAATTATATAGCATCTTTCTGTGTCTTATATAGGACCTTACTGGATTAAGAAGTTATTAATGCCCCCCTAAAAAGAACTGCTTATTTACTCCTCAGCAACAAGAAGGCCTGTCAAATCAGGTACTGGTGGAGGAGAAGTAAAAAATTGTAAGCCTTCATATATTCATTTCAAGGTTACATCGTGATCTTTAATCACTTCCTTTCCTCCAAAGTTCTGCAATGGTTAGTTGTTTTTTCTCAAAGAAGTCAAAAAGTTTGCTGTAGTAACTTTACATTACAGAAATAATTTATGTTTGCTTAATTATCCTTTTAAGTAAAAATACGTGTTTCCTGGGCCAGGCGCGGTGGCTCACGCCTGCAATCCCAGTACTTTGGGAGGCTGAGGCAGGCGGACTGCTTGAGGTCAGGAGTTTGAGACCAGCCTGGGAAACATGGAGAAACCCACTGTCTACAAAAAAAATTAAACTTAGCCCGGTGTGGTGGCCTGCGCCTGTAGTCCCAGCTACTCAGTAGGCTGAGGTGGGAGAATTCGTTGAGAATGGCAGGTTGAAGCTGCAGTGAGTTATGACTATGCCACTGCACCCCTGCCTAGGTGACAGAGTGAGGCCCTATCTCAAAAATGAAAAAATAGGGAAAAAAAGTGTTTCCTAATGTGTGCATCTTTTTTATGTGTGAAATCAAATGGCAGAATACCATTTCTTTAGAAATCACCTTTGGTTATTGTACAAATCTATATTTTGGATTTCTTGTGCACTCAGGTACACAACTGTGTTCTGGCAAACCACATCAGATTTAGATTCAAATAGAATGAATCTGAGAAAATTCTAAATTGCATTTGAATAGGTTGCAATGTTAATTTATATCTCCAGTAAAATTTGGAAATCATTTTGTATCCTACATGCTGTACTATTAACTCTTGGAGGGTAGGTGACATATCTTAAGTGCCAGTGAATAGCACAGAGCTTAGAACTTACATTAAATCAATTAATCTAGAAAATTTTTCAACCTGAGAAATTTCTTGGGTCATTGATGACATTGTTCAATCAATTGTATCTCCTCATTTGTAAAGTGATGTAGCAGCTATGCCTATCAGTGTTTTCTAATGAAATCAATACATAAACTTATCAGCCAATCAATCAACCACTTAATCTACTTTTGTCTCTCTTTGTTTCCTCTTCCAAAGCATCTGGCAAATCTGTGCCTCACGGTTTTACAGATTCCATGGCCTTGATAAAATTGAGCACACATGGGACATAATCAAGTAGGGCAAAGAACTAGGTCCACCCCTAATATCAATCCCAGAAAGAAAGAGAAAAGAAAAGTTAATGAACTTCCTTTGCCTCTCAGGTATACTTTACTTGCTCTTTAATTTTTGTAAGCAACTGTATTGCAAAACTGGGAGAGTGTGAAAAGCAGCTCAGACTTTCCCATCAAATCTATGTTATATCATCAGCTGCAGCCTGTGCCTTCTCACCTTTGGCCCCTTGCCAAGAGAGGAGGTCCGATTTTGGAGAAGAGGGTAAGCACTACACCTTCATTTACTTACTTTAGGCAAAACAGAAGTATTTACAATGTAATCAACAGTTTTGATAAACACTTTTTTGAAACTAATCAATCTTTAATTGAGAGCCAAAAAGCCTCCTTTCACCTTTGGTGAGATGATTACACTTAGTTCAGAACCCATGAAAGCTACAACCAGTGATACACTGCTTTCTTTAAACAAATCAGTTTCAAATGTAGAACAATTTGTGCTTTTAAAACTTACGAGGGCTCCTCTGACACAGCAGCTCCTTCTTCTAGTTCTTGAGCTTGTTTGAACCATGGCAACTTGGCCTCGACTGGAAGTTTCTCTGAGAATTCAGTGAGTGCACATACAAGAGAAGAGGTTAGAACCCATCTGGGATTTTAGGAAAATTCCTTATTCTCGTCACCAAGAAGTTACTATGTTGACAAACACGAATAATAAGTTTTTAGGTAAATTGCTGCCTCTGATGATGGTTATATCTAGAAAAATAAAATCGAATTTTAAAATGTTTAATAATACTAGTTTGTGTACAAGTTTCCTCTTTATAATGATTAATAGCAAAGGAAAATCCTTTTATTATGAAAGTTGTAAGTGTAGGAGCACTAGCTCAATATGCATATAAAGAATCATCGAAGTGTCTTTTCACCATTTCCTCTTGAAAAGGTAGAGCAGCATGTACCTTGGAAAACAAAGTACAATCAATTATATTGTGATACTTTCATAAATTCTAACTTTTTTTTTTTTTTTTTGCCTTTTAGCTAAGTGTGATCTATGTCACATTGCCAAAAACAAATTCTGTCACTCTGAAATTCACAAACCATTGGTTTAGATATCTGACTCATTCGATACTACCCCAAGGCTCACTGACAACTGGAATATGTGCAAATGAGGGCTCATAACACATAATTTGACTTATTTCGCCTATTTATCTATCTCTGGCCAAACAATTCAAAACAAACTTCTAGTTACTTCCTGGGAAAAAATTGGGGAGGAGAAAAATGAAGAGGGAGGTTATAACTGCTCCTACAGAAGTAACTGCCAAGATTCCCATTCTAGCATATTTATTAGGGTCATTTATGGGGATATTTGCCTTTATAGTATGAGCCAAAGACGCTCTATCACCATTTTATAACATATAATTGCAAGGATGAAAGAAATATGTCTATACATATATGCACCATAGAATTATCTGGTATTTTAATGATGTTTAGAGAGCCAGGCTCACTCCTTAGTTGTGAAAATCCAGATTGATTCTTGATAGTTAACTGCAAACTGCTTTTCTTTCTGTGAAGTGGCTTGGTGAAGATAAAGCTAATAAATAATTGACTATTTTAAGTTACGGGCATCACTTCTTGTTCTCTATGCACAACAATTGTTTATAGTCAAAAAGCAAAGCAAGTGAGAAATGTAAAACTGCCAAAGCCAAAAGGATTTGCTCACATTTTAAACATAGCAACACAGTACCTATACATACATCATGTTACAACTACCACAACTAACCCAGTAAATGACTCAGTCGGCCAGGCACGGTGGCTCATGCCTGTAATCCTAGCACTCTGGGAGGCCGAGACGGGTGGATTGCCTGAGCTCAGGAGTTCAAGACCAACCTGGGCAACATGGTGAGAAACCCCGTCTCTACTAAAAAAAATACAAAATATTAGCCGGGCACGGCATCATACACCTGTAGTCCCAGCTACTCCGGAGGCTGAGGCAGAAGAATTGCTTGAACACGGGAGGTGGAGGTTGCAGGGAGCCGAGATCGCACCACTGCACTCCAGCCTGGGCAACGGAGCCGAGATCGCACCACTGCACTCCAGCCTGGGCAACAGAGCGAGACTCTGTCTTAAAAAAAAAAAAAAGACTCAGTCAATGAGGCTGTCTCTGATGGCGTAAGTTAGCTCTCTGTCTTTCAATAAGGAAGCATTCAGTTTGGCACTAATAGTAAACTTGCAATACTTTATTGTTCTTTTGAACTAAATCCTGTCAGACACACCTGTGGCAACCTCCTCCCACAGTTGAGGTCGCTGATGATAGTCAGGAGTTAAAAGTAACTTACTGTATGTGGAAGTTACTATATTCCAGGCACTAGGTTAACCACCTTGTTTATGGTATATCTTATTTAACCTTCACATAATCTTTGATTTAGATACTATTATTATACCCATTTTATAGAGGAGGAAACCAAGGCTTTGAGAGAGGTGTATTTATTAAAATAAATCAGGATTTCTGAGGTTTTTTGGTTTCCTTTTATATCATTAATTTAGATTTTATGATGCCATTCATTTGCAATTAGGACTACCTATAGTATAATAAAGAGCTACACTGTGACTGATTTTCAGAGAAATTTAATGGCTTAAAGAAATAAAGAAATGGGAGCCATATTTAATATTAAAAATTAAAGGAGATTTAAAGAGTTATTTACCTCTGAATGGTTTGTGATTTTGAATTTTTCTATTCCATTGGCACAGACAAGTAACAATACTTGTACAGAAATCAAATTCGTATTCTTGCTAATCTGAGACACCCAGTGTAATTATAAGAAGTCTGGCTCACTAAATGCTTAGTTCTACACTTCCCTAAAATTTATTTTTATTAATTCCTGCAATATCTATTAAACTCTGATATATTTTAAGTTATGGTTCTAGAATTCAGTCTCATATTAATGTTTTAATTTTCAATATAAAAGCGATAGTTTTCTGTTTCATCAGTTTGAAGTATGAGACTTCCCAATGTACTTCAACCTTAGCAAAACAGACATACTTGGGTTCATTCCCTTGTTTTTAAAGGCAAGAAATGTGGATAGTAAATCAAACATATATTTCTAGGATATCTGGTCTCTCTTTAAACAGATACATCTGCATTCTTCAGCAATAGTCCTCAAACAACTTTATGACTTGGGAGATAATTATATAAATATATTTCTACATGTAGTGGTTAATGAAATTTTGCAATCAAAATCATTTGAAAGATTCTTTACAAGAATCAAATTCCTTTAGTAAAGTTATAAAGAATTGTTACTAAGAATACTTGGGATACTTAAAAATGTTCTAAGGAGTTTAAAACACATCTGACTACACACAACAATTAACAGGCTGGTAATAGAGCACCTGTCAAGTTACCTTTGGGTTTATAGCAGGGAGTGGGTATGATGCATTCCTCTTTTATGTGGGGCTTTGTTTTTGGGCTACAGCCTCCTGTGTGCATTCCTCGATGGTCGATGCAGAGGACCACACGGTATCTGAGGCCCTGGCCACATGTCACCGTGCACTGGAAAGAGATTGCAAGAGAGAGGAGACTCGTAGGCAAAGCCTTGTTTACTTTTCTTCACTTTGCACCTAAAACTTTTAATCTAAGTTTTCTTTTCTTTTTTTTTTTTTTTCCACACGAGGACTCCTGGTAAACTTACACCATTTCTTACCAGTCAAGGGGATCTTTGTTCTATTTGGCTATTTGAGGTGGAGCTCGCTGAAAATTAAATCACTTTCAATTCCATAGCTTTGGATTAATCAGTCAGCAATGTTTAAGTACCCACTGTGTGCAAAGTCTCAAACCAAGCACCAAAAAGAAGAAAGGAGAAAAGAGACTGTAGAGCGTGCTTAATTTTGATTACCAACACCGTATTTTATTTAGTTACTTTGCTAATGACTGCTACTTCCAAAAATATGGGAAATACCTCCACATGGATATGAAAAAATTTAAACTGCGATTATAGCTAAATTATATTGCAGCATTGTCAATCCAATTGATTACATTGAAAGGCAAAAATAATATTTAAAAGAACAGATTGAATGACCAGATGCCCAATGTAGATTGCACCTCTAATGGTTCCCCATGTCTGGTAACGTGTCTAGATGCAGAAAATGTCACAGCTCTGATCTGCTGCCACGAAGCCACAGGGCTCAGTGAAGAGTCTTTTGTCATTTCTGAGGCTGAAGGCACAATGGCTTATTTCATCTTTCTATTTCCTTTGCCACTTTCCTTTCTGCATTAGCAGTCAGGAAACCCTGAATGACATTTTATGTTTAATTACAGCAGGTTTCCTAACATCTATAAGTTTTTTGTTTTAATTATCTTACTTCATTCCAATTTTAATTTTTGTGCTATTTTCATTTCATCTTCCTCCCTCCTCCAATGACTAATATACATAGTTTTAATATCAATCTACTTAGACCCTTTTGGATGCAAAGCATAATACATACAAAATGAAATCAAACTTCTGGTCTACTGAGCTCTATCATCAAAGCAGCTTTTACAGATTCAGGATCAGTCATTCAGCCTCAATCACCCTTGAAAGGCAGTTGTTTCCCCTTTGCCATTTGAGGGAACATTGTCTGGGGAACAATAGAGGCTTCTTGAAGAAACTTGAAGAAAGACATTTAAAAAAAAACATCATTTACTTTTGGTCATGCTGGATTTGGGGCATTTCTACTCCAGGAGCTAAGCTGGTAGGCTTCTAGACACCTCAAGAAGTGTGGAGCTGCTCAGGGTACCCGGTGGGGCCATGAGGATGAGAGGGAAGAGTGGACTTACTCTCCTAATGAACAAAGAAAGAAGGCACAGTTACCGGAGACCACTCCTGTGCCAGCCATTTAGGGCAGTCAAAAATGTTGCAGGGCTGCGCGATGGGCATCTTAGGGGTGTACATGCATTTCCACTCTTCCACTGAAGTGACATGCCCCTGGATGTCCTCCTCCACACAGGAAACTGCCCGGCTCTGGATGCCCCCCCCACACGAGGAGGAGCACGCGGTCCATGGGGTGGCCTCCCACCTACAGAAGCAAGGGGAGTCATCAGGGCAGACATGCACATTGCTAAGCCTCCTCAGTGACCGGTCGACCAACCCATTCCCCGTGCCTACTGGTAAAATCAGGTTCTGAGAGGCTAAGGTCCAGAGAACCAAAAGCCATCTATTGCCCGAAATCTGATGAGTGAGAGAGAAGGATTCAACACTGGCAAAAGGGCTCTGCAAACCGTGAAGCTCTACACAAATGTAAGCCATTACAGTTCTGAGAGCTGTCCAGAAGGATATCTGTGCTGTCTGTAACCTACTCAGAAGATGTAGGATGTAGTTCTATCCTTCTCCCATAGTTTCAAGATATGTGTATATAAAATTTATTTTCATTAAACCCATTAAGCATCCATCTCAAGACTAAAGTGGTATACTCAGTTAACACTAATGGTTTGCACCTGCAGATACTTTTTATTTTCAATGTAATACTTTATTACTTAACTTCTAGGTATTTTTTTTATAATAGAAGCAGCTCATAAAAGATGAAGGTAAACAAAAGACCCTCTCCTTTGCTTCTGCAATCGTCAGCTTTGGGACCACATAGATTCAGCACAATTCTGATGTTCAAACTGTGCTATGATTATTAAGCTGAGGAGCAGAAGTGTTAATATTATCTACATATTCCCTAACTGTTCAGGGATACTGGTAGTTAGAGTTCCTCCAGTAAATAACTCTTGGAACTGTGAAGAAGTTTGGTTTGGGTTGGAAGGCTAATGGCATCTGAAAGTAGATACATAGTTAAGTAGGGTAGAAAATAACAATATGTCAAAACATTTAAGAGACTTCCACTGATTTTCTTTCAGAGCTTTAAACAGTTCTGAAGCATTAGGTCCCAGATGCAGAGAGAGATCTTTGCCAAATGCTCTTCTCTCCTCCTGTCGCTTTAGAGAATGTAGAATTTCTAAAAACAGAAACATTGGGACTGAGTGAATTGAGATTATCCTTTTTACATATATTCTGCTTATTGATGAGGATTGCTAAGGAGATTTAAGATTTCTCTTAGAATTATGAGAGATATAATTTTAATGAGAGAAACAAAATGTCACCGGGTTGATCCATTTGAATAGTTAAAATTTTAAAATATTGCACAGGTACACCATCGAGACATTAATTATTCTGTAGTCAAGTTTTCTGTGTACATTGTGAGTTTGATTTCTCTTCTGCATAAGCCTGAATCATGTGTTTTTCCTAGTTACAAAGGGTTTTCCTTCACATTTTCTCGACACTGTTAAAGTTTAGGCAACAACTGTTATCTCCACTGCCAAAAGCCAAGACATGCTGCCAGATACAATATTTTCCTACGTGTATTTCCCCAGGAGACACATAAGAAAATGTCATGGTGGGGAAACTGAGGCCCTCTGTTTGGCCCTTGGGAGACCTTCTGATCTCTTTCAACAGAATGAAGTAGCTCTGTAGAGAGTTTCTCTTACCAAGGGGTAAGACAAATTCTCCTTTGTCTCCACACAAATCTCTGCAGGGCTTCCTTCTGGAGATGAATAACAGGCCTGATTCAGATTGAAGTTGGGTTGAATATGTAAGTATGTATTCACATTAGATTTGACCTGACAATGAAGTAGGAATATGTTTTTTAAATGTACATTTAATCACTTAGAATATTAAGATGCCATAAAAGAACACATTTTCTAATTGGTACTCTAAAATTCTCAAGCTTGACCCCACTGAAGGGAGAGTGATTAATTTCTGTCTCAGCACTTGGACCTGACCATAGTGTAATTTCACACATAGCAGTAAGTATCTTTTTCAATGTCCGTGATCATAGAAAGACAAATGAGGCTAATATTATCTCAAAAATTTATACTATGGTTCCAGCATACAACTACAGTTCTATGTGTAGAAAATTATCATGTGAATCCTTGTATAATAACAGGGTTTTGTTGAATCTTGAAGTAAAACATGTCCGTGTGCTTTAAAGAAAGCGTAACAAAAGCTGAGAGAGATCAGGAGATCTGAAGATGGTAACCAGGTAAGTGCTTGGAAAAAAAAAAAAAAAAAAAAAAAGACATATTCAAGAATCTTATCCTGGAGAACATTGAATGAATTTATATATCATACATTTAAACTCTTTTGGCCTTTAATTTTTTTAAACACACAGTGTGTTTAAGAAATTCTCAAATAAAGCAGGATGCACAAGAGTGACATATATTAATTACGATTATTCAGACTACATCCTCATATTATGTCCAGATATGTGTTACAGTCAAAGGCTGAAAGCAGGAAAGAACAAGGTAAAAATATGTTAATTGTGTTTTATATCTATACTTGTGTTCTTGACCCCATTTAAATAATTGAAATTGCCTTGATTAGTAGGTAGCTGCCATTCGAGAACCATTTTTGAGCCTTAATTCTTCTTATGAATGAAAACACAGCTGTAAAAATAGCTTCCATTTACTAACAGTCTGTCAATATAGCTGAATATCTAACTTTATAACTAGTTCAGTATCAGACATACAAAGGGGTAAGAAATAAAGTTTATTGTTCTTACCCATTGTGATACATAGATATGCCAAGAGTGTATACAAGGACATAGTACAAACACACACCCAGGAGGATCGTTTTAATATATCATTGGGATTTAGGCATTTGGAGAAAATCCCAACCTATAAGAAATCAATTTTAACCTAATAAAGGCATTAGTTATGCCAGAGAAATATAAACAAGAGAGATCACAGATAAAACAGAAATCTAGGAGTTGTCATTACATAAAACATAAACTTGATGTTGCTTACTCCTGATGTCCAACTTTACCTTTATCATGAAATAATGAAATGTATGGCTTTCATACAAACAGATACGTATATCCTATGAACACTTAGTTCACAGATACACAAATTGAAACCAAAGGAAATCTTGGTTCAGTTAAATTAATCTTTGCTATTTTCATTAAAATTTTTTCAAGGACAAGAGTTCTGGATAAAACCAGAAAAATGATGCATTAGGAACATTGTGAAGACATTTATTGTCTTTATCAATATAGTCATAGGAAAGTAGGAGGGAGCTGACTAATGACATAGTCACGTAGTGAAAGAATTAAAAATAACAAGAAAAACAAGAAGTATATCTAGTAAAATTCCTTTCCTATATGTGATCATTAGGTGAAAAGTGAGTTGCCTGCCAGTCGCTAGACATATTTAAGTAGATGCTGGATGACAATTTTCACTTGTATATATGTATTATATAAACATCAATAGATGTGTATATACATGTGTGAATACATATGCATTGAATATGTGAATGCATATTTGTGTAAATATATATTAAACATATCTGTGGTATATGGTTGTGATTGTTGGAGAAGGAATGGGAGAATGAAGCATCAATGGGGAGTTGCACTAGATGACCTCAAGGGACTTCTATTTGGATTCTAATTCATTAGGTATTTGGAGATTTTTCCATCAAATCTTTACAGTTCAAAATAAAATTATTTTCTGGGCTTGGTTTAATTTGAGATGGAGCAGGCTGCTGTGGATTACTCCAACCATTCATGATCTGATTTAAACCCTTGGTTCTAAATAGCAGCTGATTCCCTGAGGGCCAAATAAGCAAAGAAAATAGACCATAGGTCTACTTCAATCCCAACTCTAATTTCTGCTCTCTGTGGAGCTGTTTCCAATGCAGGCAACACACTCAGTAGCTAGCGGATTTTTCAGCTTCTCCAGTTTTCTTATGAATATATTATAAAGGGAACAATTTCTTTTAAAAGTTCCTGAATTACTTTCATTACCTTTTTTCTAGTTTTTAAAAGTACTGAACTTTAAAAAAGCAATGCAGCACACTGAATTTTGTTTAGAAAAAATGTTCCCCAAAATGTTCTGAACAATTAGAATATAAAAATTTGCCTTTTGTACTTAATTATAATTTCTTTGAATCAAAAGTGGACATTTAAAGCCCCTATGCAGAATAATACCACATCTGGAATTCCATGTTAGTGGTAGTGCAATAATACTTTAGGCAGTGTTTGTTTAATAGTTAGCAACAGTGCTTTAATGACTAGGGTCCTATTGAGAGGAAAAATAGAAAAGAACAAAGGGAGGGAAAGAAAGACATAACATAAACCCATACACTGTATCTAATCAGAGTGAATTACTGTGTTCACTCCAGTGTAACTTGATTCTACCTTAAAATGGTTTTTGAATGATAAGCTTACAGTCTGAGCAGGCTAGTATTATACAAAAGCAGAACTCAGGATGGATTGCAAAATATACCATCTACCATCTTAAAAACATATAATCTCTCTCTCTTTGTATATGTTTATCCATATATATCGATAAGCAGCAGAAGACTAATTTGCTAATTCTAACATCAGGATGATTGATTTACGTACCGAGGAAGGGGATGGTAGAGGTCATAAGGCATGATCTGCTTGTATCCGTCACTGTTAGGAACAATAATGCCAACCCTCTGAGTAGAAGGTACACACAATAAAATAAACACTAAATGATTACATTATACAAATTTTTAATACAAATGCAAAATAACATTAATAACTTGTATCTGTAAAACAACACTAAAACAGTTTTATATTTTTATGCCAGCATATGCTTTAGGATGGGGCAAGTTCTTTGAAAGGACACCATTTACTATAATTAGTTCTCTGATCCAAGCAGGAAATACCATTGCAAAGGGTGGTGGCAAGAAAACTTGGCACCTCATCATTAACTATGACACAATAAGGTTGTAAATGTTCTTTAATCCCCAAATTATACATCCTATGAGGTCATTCTTATTATCATCATTATTCATGTTACTTCCAGATGCTCGCCAAGCAATTACAGTAACTGTCTCACTTCTGATGAAAGAGAGAGCTATTCAAGCCAGAGAACATGTACCTCAGAATTGACAATACTACGTAACTGCATTAGCTAGATTTCTTCTCTTGGCAGATCTAGGGATTTCACTAATACCTGGAAAGTAGCCACTTGGGTATTTTATAAGGGGAGGGGGAAACTACTGAACATAGTAGGCAATTATTAGCAAAGGGAAATTTCCTAACAAAATAAAGGTAGGCAGTTAAAATGAGATATTATGAAAAGTGGGTTTTTTGGTCTATGAAATATTATACAGTGTTAACTGCTATTGCAGTGATGGTTGTGATTGTCATGGCTTGTTAGTACATCTAGGACCCTGGGAAACCTGTGAGGTTTAGAGACAGAGTGACTGCTCAGGATCCACAAGACATATCATAGGCCGTGTGGAAGTTCCTGGAGGCCTTTAGGATCCCAACAAACTACTCTAACCTACTTCACTGATTTCGACTAAAGTCTCCAACTGGTAAGACTGGTGGGTCCCTCCAGAGGCCTAATTGTCCAGTTTGTGGCAGACTGATGATTCATGGTTTTTGGATAAGACTACTAGTGCAACAGCACCTTCATCAAGAGTGGGAGATGGAGATGCACAGACGTAGAGCATGGTAGCGCATAAGTGGAAGATGCTTATTTTGCAACTGATAAAAGATAGAAAGCTATTGAAGGAACTCATGTATTCTATCTGTGCCTCTGGGATAGATGGATGTATATATATTTATATATCTATATAATATCTATATATTCAATATAAATATGTTTATCTTTATATTTAAATAAATAAAGACTTCCATTTTTACCCATTCCTCTGATATAAGATGATATAGTAGGTTTAAAAAATATGGCTAGCAAATCCAGGTGTTTGGGTAGAAAGAGTGAGCCATGAGTGTGGATCACAAAGATAAAAACAGCACTGGCTGGAGATGATGAAAGGTAAGAAGGAGAGAGAGGGGGATAAAGGGGCCTGCATAGTTTCTGAAGAAATTCCTGAAAGGTAAGGGGATACATGAGAGAAGTCAAATTTTGTTTTTTAAAAAATAGGAAACAAAGGGATTAAGATGGATATCTATTTGCAGGCGGGCAAGTCATTGGAGTACTAACTTATTTATTCTACATGACTAAATTTTCTGTATTTATTTGTGTGAATAAGTTTTTTTATACTCATTTCTGTGAGAGAATTTTCATGGTGTGTGTATGTGTGTGTGTGCATGTGTGTGTATTAACTTTCAGTAACAATGTATAAGAAATGGGATGCTGCCTTTTGGGCATGCTCAAAATCCCACAGTTCTTCACACAAGAATGAAATGAACAGTCTTTAACCTTTTCTGTTTTTTGAGTTAACCATCCTATTTTTTTCTACCTTCTGACAGATAAGAAATCAGGTGAAAGCTTAATCCTTCCTTATGTTAGAATCATTCTAATATCTAGTAAGAATCATTTTTACATCTAGTAATAAAGGGAACTTTTTTTCTAAAAGGACTATATTTTAAAGAATGCCAATCATCTTCCACAGTTTTTCTAGTGAGTTTGTACATACACTGTTATCTAATAGTAGTCAATCAAGGAATAAATCAAGATGATTTTGAAATTATATTTTACCTTACTCTAGTATCTTTATTCATGCTACATCAATTTCTAAATGCAGAAATGCATACCATAGACTTCTCTCCCGAAAAAATTTATGGCTGTAATTTGTCATCTTCAATATTAGAATAAACTGTTGCAGATCTCTGTCAATTGATTTATCAGCTGATGATATTTAAAATGGAGACAGTAACATTGAAGGAGACAAGCTGAAGTGAAGGAGAATAAAAGGGAGAGTGTACAAAATTCAAGACGTTGAACTTTGCTTTGGACCGATTTAGAAATTATGTTTTTGTTTGAACAAGGAGCTTGAAACCTGGATTCAGCAAAACTATAGCTATATTTGTCTTCTATGACATGGGTCATGGTGAAGACTCATAAAATGACTCTATAGCACCTGTGAAAACAGAAAGATATCAAAACAATGGTGCTCTGTCCAGTCCTGCTAATGCATATTCGTGTGCACGGGCTCAGCTCTCTCTGGGGTTCATGTCATGGCCCTAGCCTTTCACTACACTGTTACGGGGGGGAAGCAAGCTTGCCTGAAGTTAACTTCCTATTGCTTACCTATTGCTTACTTTTTTTTCTTAGGCAAAGTGCGAATCATAAATAATAATGAAAAATAATGTAATTTCGGGACTTTAAGAAGTTCTCCCCATGTTTAGGTCTCCATGTGGGTGTGTGTGCGTATATGCATGCATTCAGACATGCATCTGAATATGTGGGGTGTGGTGAAGGAGGCAAAAATGATTTTTAAAAATGATCCCAAAGGGAAAAGATAGAAGAAACAGTTGGCTTGCGGGTAAAACTCATTCTCTACTGCCTTCACTATGCTGACCACCACGCTCACAGTTCTTACATTGTTTCTCTTACACTGGGCAGTAACATGACTCCATCTAATATCCCCATCATCAGGGGTTGTGGTGGTAAGAAGAGAAGGTGAGCATGAGCAAGTGATCATTCTGGAGTGATGTGGTATACGTAGAAAAGGCATCCCACCTCATCCTCTAAAAATACATGTCTTACTGAATTGTCCAATGACAATTCAGGAGAATGATTCAGTTATGACAAGTTTATATAATGAAACATTATGCAGCACATGGACATAATGGTTTTTGAATCATTTTTAATGACATGGAAAAATGCTCAAATGTAATGTTAACTAAAAATAATTGACTATGAAATAGAATGTATGATACGATCTATAATACTAAGAAAATATATAGATGGCGTACATATCTATGCATTTTCATAACTTGCATATGTGTGTTCCTGTGACACATGTATACACACATATGTATACATGCATATATGTGTGTACACACATATATAAAAAACTCTCAACAGTGGTTAGTTATTGGTGTTTGGCTTATGAGTATTTTTTGCTTTCTTTTTAAATGTTTTTCTGTTTTCTAAGCTTTCTATATTATCTTTTACAATCACAACAATTAGAATATTCAAGTATGAAAAAATTCAAATCTAAGAAAGCAAAAGACAGAAACTTTGGAACTATGATGTAAGTGGATGAAATGAGGCCATCACCTCAAATTCCATGTGTCATTTCAAGATCATTGAGTCTGTGCAGAAGTGATCTAAGATGCTACTTTAGAACAGAGTCCCCAGTGTTAAAAAACAAACAACAACAACAACAAAAAAAACAAGCCAAAATTGGGCTCACACTGATCAGTTGTAGAATTTAACTATTGTGATACATCTCTCTTTACAAGAAAAATCCTAAAGTAGTTAAGTCCATGGACACCTAATTTACTGGGGTTCTGGTTTTTTGTTTTGTTTTGTTTTTTGTTTTGTTTTGTTTTCTTGTTTTTTGAGACGGAGTCTCACTCTGTCGCCCAGGCTGGAGTGCAGTGGCGCGATCTGGGCTCACTGCAAGCTCCACCTCCCAGGTTCACGCTATTCTCCTGCCTCAGCCTCCTGAGTAGCTGGGACTACAGGTGCCCGCCACCATGCCTGGCTAATTTTTTGTATTTTTAGTAGAGATTGGGTTTCACCGTGTTAGCCAGGATGGTCTCAATCTCCTGACCTCATGATCCGCCCACCTCGGCCTTCTAAAGTGCTGGGATTACAGGCATGAGCCACTGCGCCCGGCCAGTTCTGTTCTTTTTATAATGAAAATGAGCCATAAAGAGATCCTTTTATGGTTTCAAGGGTTTCTTTCAGTGAATCTCTCAGGACCTCTTGCCTCTTCTCTGGAACTGCAAATCTTCATTTCTGACTTCCTGATAACTAGATGTGCTCTAGGCTTTTCAAGCTCAGTGCATCCCAGACAATTCATTATTTGGCCCTGCTTCTTCTCCTGTGATCATGACTACCATTCAGACATGGCCATTCTCCTATCCACTGTACACTGGGCTATCTTCACCACTCAGTTCTTCCAGTTGTCATCGCAACACCAGCAATGTTTGACAAGTAGATCTCCTCCTGACACAAGTTCAGGCACTTTCATACCAGTCTCCTAACAAATCAATCCAGTCTACTCTGCTGCCAAAGCACCTAATATTTCACTTCACCATTTAGATGACTCACGTGGTTCCATAATGCCCACCGAAATTTATTAGTCGAATGCTACTTCTCCTAAATTCTTGCCTATTTTCTCTCTTAACATCTAGCCAGAAATTCTCTCTCCTTCTTCTCAACACCCGTAATACTAACTCCTCTCCTCACTTTTAACTGTGTACTGTTGGCCCTTTATATCCATGGGTCCTGCATCCATGGATTCAACCATAGCCTGAAAATATTTGAAGAAAAAAAATGGATGGTTGCATCTGTACTGGATATGTACAGATGTTTTCTCTCATCATTATTCCCTAAACATTATAGTATAACAATTATTTACATAGCATTTACACTTTATAAGGTACTATACATAATCTAGAGATGATTTAAAGTACACAGAGGATGTATATGGGTCACATTCCAATACTACACCACTTTATATATGGAAGACACTTGAGCATCTGTGGCTTTTGGTATCTGTGGAGGTGGGGATGGGGTGGGTCCTGGAACCAATCCCCCATGGATACTGAGGGCCAACTGTACTAACTTCTAACTATTGCACAAGTTTTTCTTTAGTTTATCACCATGAGTCAGAAGCTATATTGGTTCTTTATTGCATCTCTTAGGACAGTGCTCTGCACACAGGTGATTAGTAAATAACCATTGAGTGAACTTATGTCATCAGTGTGCAGATGCAAAGGCTAGTAATGCAACCCCATCCAAAATTAAAACAAAAAAGCAAAAAAAAAGTTTTTAAAAGCTAGTTAGGAAAGGAAGGAAAGAAACTCCCTAACTGCCACTGTTGTGCACATATTCAGTCCCACGCCTTGCCTTTTGCTGGCCCTGCCATCTTTGAGAGAGGGCAGTTTGATATGGAGAGTGGTCTGGCGGTTTAGGAAGGCTGTTCTGGCAAGCAGGGGTGATTGCCTGATGTGAGCAGAGAAAGGACAGATTAGTGACTGTACTTCTATCCTGCTTAGGTTACCTCTGTATCTTTTCATTGGCTATCTCCCTGAAATAACTCTGAAAGCTTTTTAAAAGATCTTCTTTTCTCTCTTTCTCATGTGTCTTTCAGATACCACGCTGCTTTGGACAACTCAACCTGCCCTGGACACTGTGGGGGCCTAGATTCTAATTTATTCATTTTTACCTTTGCCATGGCACCAAGCACAGAACCTTTCACAAAATAGGTGACTATATTTTTAAAAAAATGAACAAAATTGTGTGTAGTAGAAGGGTCTCTTGTATAGAAAATGGTGCTCCATCTTCTCTAGATGACCTCAGGGCAATAGAAACCAGTCTATTTCTAAGCAACAGTTTAGAAGAGTGCAGAAGAGAAATAATAAAAAGTTGGAAGAGATGAAAGCACTTTACTATTTCATGAGTAGCAAAGCACAGAGGATCTAGCCATAATGAGGAAAAGGATCACATGAGAGGCTGGGAGTTGGAAGGTCAGTACTCCTCTCTGCTACTTTCTTTTTATGTTACCTTGAGTACCTTACATCAAGGTTTGGCCATCTGCAAAATCTAAGTACTGGATGAGATCAGAAGTTTTAAGATGAAGTAAGAGTAGGTGCCTGGAAACCCATGCTATTGGACTCTATCTTACCTGCCCCTTCCTAGTGGCTACTGAGGGTAGAACTCAGAGCTTAGTGGACCACAGCTTGAAAACCACTGAACTAAGATAATTCTCTCAAAATTTCTCCTCCTGTAACACTTCATGACTTCTTAAAACAGAGAACTTCCCTAACATGTACAGAGGCAAGTTAGGATCCCGCAAATAGAAAATATTCTATAATTAGGTACCATTTTTTAAAAACCATAAACTAAGCAGCAACACTCATTTATCTGGGCTTCCACTGAAATCAGATCAAAAGGAGTCTGCTTTAGGCAGATCTGAAAACAGTTTTTTAGACACAAGTTCATTTTCTGTAATAAACTAAATACTGAAGCGTTTTAATATTTTGGGTCAAATCATTGAACACTTCCTCACATCTACATTTCTGGGGTTAAACATTCTTGGTATTAATGAATGTAATTTCTGAACTGCTTTTAAATAAGTGGGACTAATATTTCCTCGGTCTTTACTTCTTTCTGCACTGAGTGATTTAGCCATTGTTTGATTTGAGTAAACATCAGTATTTACACTTACATGAAAGAGGCTTGCGTAACCTGGGTATGTGGTCAATTCAAACACCCAGACTTGGCATTGGTGTGGTTAGCAGTTCTGTGCTGGCTGTGCTGTTCTACGTTGGGTTGGAACCAGATCTTACAGGTTGCTGAAGGCATCATGCAGAACAAGGATGACTGTGGGATTCGATGGCATGAAGGCTGCACCAGGGATCAGGTAGCCTGCCTTTATGCCTGTCTGTAGGTAGAGATGCTGTGGAACTGGAAGAACTTAGATCCACATCCCGATTTGCTTTTGCAAAGTGGCCCTAACACTTAACCTCTCTGAGCTTCAGTTTTTTCATCTGTAAAATATAAGTGACAACCCCTGACCCGCTAACCTAGGGATTGTAAAACTAAATAAGATAATGGATGTGAAGGCACCCTATAAACTTCAAACAGAAGTGACATTGGGCAAGTTGTTTTACCACTCTGTTTCTCAATTCAATCATGATAGCTGATGTTTGGTGAGTGCTTGACACCTTACTAAGGACTTTATATTGTTATCTCATTAATTCTCACAGTTACTCTCTGACAGGAATATTATATTTATTTTACAGATGGCAAAACTCAGGCATAGATAAGAAGTTACTTAGCTAGTAAAGTCTTTTGGCTACAAACGGACGGACTGAAGTTAAAAATGAGGATGGTAACAATACCTACTCTATTAACTCACAGGCCAATTAAAAGAATTACACAAATAATTACACTTTTAAAAGCTTTAAAGTGTACCATAAGAAGTGATATTACTATTAGGGATGATCCAGCTTTGCAGAAAATGGAATTTCCCAGATAATTGAGTTATAGTTGATTATGTAATTGTCTGATGACGTGTGGTGCAGCTACATGCATGGGAAGGGTATGATCATGCATTCTAAGAAGCACCCTAACTTTGCTTCATTTATCTCATTATGAATAATACATAAATGTGGAAATGGGATTTTATGGGTATTTTTTTCTTATTATTTACTAATTACTGCACAAAATAGTATACTTAAATGAGGTTCATCAAAAGGTAAGAAGTTGTTACTTTTCTAAATCATTCACTTACTGTAATAAAACTAAAAGACCTCCATAATTAAGAAAACATTTCATTATACTGTAATTGCTAAATAAGTCAACCATTTTCTTGTCCCTACACTGAGTTTTTTCTGGAGACATATCTGGCCTAAATCCCATGTAAATTAAATGGCAATGTCTCACAGCTGGTAAAGTAGACGTTATCAGACACTTGTGAACTGAGACGTCAGGAGTTGCCAATTATCTTAATTTCTTGTGATCATTATATTTAAAACATCTGATAAATGTGATTTACTCTCAAGATCAGATTTTCCTAGGACTTACAGCTCCTGGTGTTAAAACCACAATAGAGAACCATCTTTCTAGACCCATATAGAATTCTAGAGTTCCGTCTTTTCCTTTTATGGATGAGAAAGCTGATTTCTAGAGAGCTTAGGAGTTTCTCTGAGCTAACATCAACATCATCATAACCATGATCTTAGTCATTATAGCTGCTGCAGCTAACATTTATTGAGTGCTTATCATGAGTCAGGCACTGTGCTAAGCTCTTTAAATGTATTATGCCATGTGTTCCTCATGACAACTTTATGAGGTAAGTATTGTTATTATCCTCATTTCACAGGATGAAAAATCTGAGGCTTAGTGGGAATAAGGAATTTGCCAAAGTCTACTCAACTAGTAAGTGACAGAGCCAGGGTCTCAAGCCAGGACATTTTATGCCAAAGGTCCCACTCTTAAACATCAGGCTATATTGCCATTGACTAGTTGGTCACCAAGTTAGTGTGAGAATCACGATTTTACATGCCTACTACATATATCACTTGTTCTAATGCAGAGTATTTCTTTATAGTTGCATTGGAGTTTAATTGAGACTTTTTTTTTGGTTCCTGGCCAGAGATAATTGATGCAATTTACTGTGAAACTAAATGGAGCTGGACAAAAAAAAAAAATAAAAGTTCACTTGAACTTGCCAAGAATTGCCGCTTGGTGTATACAAGTTTGGGCATTTGCTTAGGACTGTTGCTCTGAATTCCTTGGGGGAAGGGGGAATCTGGATGCAGTTTCAGCTAGAAACAGATTTGTTTGCTAATAATTGTGGCCATGATAGTGTGATGAGTGAGAGCTTTTTTCACTTGTCCACCTCTTGCCAATTTAAGCCCCCTTCATTACTGCCTTGGAGGGAAAACTAAAGGTCTGTGCCCCAAAAAAAAAAAAAAAAAATCTGCAAAGGTGGTTCTCTTATTGTCTCACAAAGAGTAACTTGCACAAATTCCTCCAGACAGCCTTAACTGTCTCACTGTCTCACAGACTAAGATATGTAAGGCTAAATGTTGTATGTTTTACATCTAAAGCTGCTTTGAAAACGTCAAGGTGCTTATTAGCTGAATTCATGCTATCCCTTTTTAGTTGTTGCTAAACCACAGGGCTTATACTTTGAGGCTTTCTAGCCACATGATGGACCTGACCTTTCACCCAAGAGGTAAAAATGCCACAAATCATTGCACAAATTCCAAAAAAACTTCCCCCAGTGTAAGACAGAAGCTTTGATTATACCGTGGTAGGCACAAGAGAGGATTTTACATTTGACTAGATCCTAAATGTCTTAGTCACATGGGAAAGCACACAGAACATAGTGTTAAATGTATGAAGCAGAAAATAAACATGTGCTAGATCCCTCACATGCAGGTGGGGTATGTCTCTGGACTTCTGGGAATGCCCATTGGGACTACCAGTAGAACATGTAATACACTGTGTACAGAGCATATGATGGGCTTAGTGAGGTCATAGCTCTGAGTCACTAATGAAAAACCTTATTAATTTTAGCTAAAAGTCATTAAATCTTTATACTTGACTTTCTCTTCACTTCCCTTGTAAGGATTAAATTTTGGCTCCCTGTTTGAGACAACTTTTGGCCAGGAAACAAAGTGTTTTATCACTTCAGAAAAATGACTGTGTAAATGACACCAGCAGAGAGCAACAAAGCCTTCTTGGGATGAAACTGCTGGGCAGCCAGCAAGGCTCAACTGTTGGTCTTATAGTCCAGTGGACTTAAATTCCTACCTCAGCACAATGTTGAGTTACTATGTGTCATGGATATTCAGGCTTGCTTTTAGAAGAATGAAAACCAAGAATGCCAAGTTATTCTATGCCAAGTATCTACTGTATAAAGTATGATCTCAATTATGTTATGAGCTATAGACAAGACTGGAAAGAAATACAGCAAAAGCATTAAGAGAGGTTCTCTGCGGGCATTGGGGATTATTAGTGAGTTCATTGTTTTCATTATAGTCTTTTAACTTATCAACATTTCTAAGTTAGCACTTAGAATCAGCAAAAAAGCCATAAAAACATAAAAATTATTTTGAAGAGTATAGGCGAGATGTCAACAATCTCTCCAGTCTCAAGAACTAGTAGATGAACTAATCCACCACCATGGAAGCCAGTGGATGTTGTCAGTGAGTGTAAGAAGGAGGAACAAAACATGAGATGGGAAAGTAAAGAAAAAAGATGGTGGGAACAAAAGGAAAACAGAATGAGAACCAAAAAATAGACAGATGTGTGGAGTGAGATATTCCTGAGACCCCTCCATGCCACTGGTTGCGTTCTCTGTTGATTTCAGACAATTCCTAGAATTTGTTCATGTATTTAGGAGGCTGTTGTAAACTTCCTAAAACTAAAATAATGACTGATATTTATAGTCATTGAGTTTGAAGTTGGAAGGGAGCATGGATACAATTACATGCAGTGACTAGAAACATCCTGGTCATTGGGAGGCTTTATATTGTGTAAAAGACCAACATATATAGACCCAACGCGGATGATATTTATGATTTTAGTTGATTAGTTCAAACGTATAATGTTTACCTATTATTATTATTTTTTTTAAATTTAAAACTTTTACTTATCAAAACAAAATTTACAACTTTTACTTTTTAAAAGAAGAAAATGAAAAGATAAATGACAGACTAAGAGAAAATGCTCTTAATACATATAACTATTAATAACATAGCATTTTCAACTAGAATACAAGTCAAGAATAAGAAAACAAATTGTTTACCTATTATAAAGCAAAATAATGAGAATAGGGAAGCTATTTTGGTAAACACAAAAAGCAGGTATCAGGTATTGTGGCTACCGGTGGCCATGTCTAGTTTATTTCTTCTTTGTTTTGGTTTTAGATATGTAGTAATAAGAAAATTCTTATTATCACAGAGAGTGTTTGGTAATGAAAACTGTTTTTACAGCTTACCTTGCAATCTTAGGGTAGTTATTTTTTCAACTAGACATAACCAAGGAACTCAATCATGAGGGCAAAAGCATTTACTTTGGTAGTACAACACTTAAAATTGTTATAATTTTTATAATTTAACTTAGTGTGAATCAGTTAAAATTAGTTTAACATATTTGAATATATTTTTTTGTGAATTATTATTTTAAAAAACTTTAAAATATATAAAACAAAATTTAATTTAAAAAACTGTGGAACAACAGGCTCTGTGGGCACAGTTTGAAAACCACTAATTTGACAACAAATGACCCTCTCTTCCCATTTTGTGGGTGAGAAAATGGAAGCCCAGAAGGGTAAAATAATAAATATAAGGTTGTAGACTTAATTGTTTGATGTGGTTTTGGCTGTCAATGACACTTGCAAGCCTTGATATGGAATAAAGTTGGCTATCTAACTGGGACTTTGCTTTTCAATTTTTTAAAATTTAAAAATTTTTTTCCTTCTCTTTTCTTACTACAAGTGATTCTACTTTTAAATACTATAATAGGTAAAAATCCTAGTGTGATTCAGGAAAAATGAATAAATATCTCAGTGGCTAGATATAATAAATTTCTTTTGAAATTAAAAATATGTGATTTTATACCAAGAATATTGGTTTTCCCTTTTGGGAATTTCTAAATTTGGACACAAAAGTGTTGGTGGAATGTCATTGTTCGCTCTTGATTTTACTATTAGACCATTAAATCTGAGTGAAAAAACAGTTTCCTGAGGGTTTGATTCTGCAATGGCTGATGGAAGAGCAGATCTGTTTTATGGAGTCTCTTCTATCTACTTTGCTTAGACCATCACTTTGCATTTTCTCTTAGAATTCAGAAGTGTTGCTTCGATTACAGGTATGCAAAAGAGTTCAATGAATTTCACGGCAATTTCTGAAGTATCTTAACCTCAGAGTAGCATACTTATATTTTCTGAAGCAGCTGTCCCTTAGACCTTTTTACTGCTAAGTCTTCATTTTCTCAGCTTTGTCTAATTACTTTTTCAACAAAAAAAGCAGCTTCCGGACATTTGCCTATTTTTTCTTTTTCCTTTTCTCACTTATCTTTCTTTGTGTCTTTCTTTTTTAAATAGCCACCTGTCCCAACACTTATTCATGTGCTGTATTAAATGTTTTAAAATAACACAGGACATAGAAAAGGTAGAAATTGCACAGGCAGACTTCTTCCATTGTAGAATGGCCTTTTGCTTTGGGTAATAAGAAATAGGCCAAAAAGTTTCTCCAACAGACAAGAGTGGGTAAAAATCAGAGGCGAGAAAGACTGAGTAAACATTATTATAAACATTTCTTTCAAATTGTTAACAAAATGCTTTTATTTCACATAACTCTCTTCCATGGCCATCTCTTAATTGACTTTTTTTTTTTTCCTGGTGGAAAAAAGCTTTATGAAGTTGTGGGAAGTGAAACTGTCATTTCTCCTAGAAATATACGTACAAATTTTCATGGAAATGTGTAAAAGACTTTCAAGGTCTCTCTAGGGCTGACTCGACCTGTCTGAATTAGGATAACTGTGCCTTTCACACACTGGTCTTCTTCCTATTACAGTTATACATAAAAAATGTATAAGTAGAATAATTTTAAAATGAAATCAAATTGCATGGGTTATAACTATCTTGGCTAAAAAATTTCAAACCCTTAAGATTTCCAAAATAAAGAAATCCAAGCACAATTTCAACACCTTATTCAGTTTTTATATTGTATCCAATTTTTAATATATAATTTTCTGATGTAATATGATGCTAAATTAAACTTCACCTAAATTTTACAGTTATAAAATATCTATTCTTTTTGTTCCTTTAATGAAAACCTGTTATTCTGAGTTCACTTTTATGAGGTAGGGAATATGGTTCCTGTGAATTAATTAATAAGAGCAATTTCATATCACATGCAGAACTTAGCATTCATAAATGTAAAGATAGAAGAGTACAGGAACATACACCTTAAGAAATTAACAGCAGAAAACAAAAACTAAAATTGCATTGCTTGTAACCTCAAAATAGAATGACTTGCATCAACATTGCCCAAGTCATATTTTAACGAGTTGAAGCTTTCTTTTTGTGCATACATCATTAGTATACTATGATTTTAAAAAATAACACTGGGATGTTTCTCAAAAATCCAAGGAGTTTGAAAATGAATCTTTGTTTTTTGGTATTCCTGATTGCTTTTGTAGGGGAAGGCTTTTCTTATATTCTCTCTCATAAGCTGAGGATGAGTAAGCGACGCTATACTAAAGAGAATCACCAGCAAGTGTCGTCACTGCAAAGGCAAATGTTACACCCATGAAAAGATTCTTGACCTGCACTTCCATGACTACTCATCACCTGAGATATTTCATTCATCAGGCAGATTCTTGACCCTGCAAATAATCTGAGGGCTAACTGTGGATTCCAAAAAGCAAATAATCATGTGTGAAAGTGTCAAGTGCCTGCTTAAAGCTTCTAATTTAAAAGACCTTTTAAGAATCTGACTACTGGGAATAAGTTCTGTTTTCTCTTTAGCAAAGACTGAGTATGTTCAAAGGCAGCAGAACTGTTCTAAGGCTGGTTTTGACTCTATATAATCAGTGTGGACAGACTAGAAGGAATCAGCTGTAGCCCTGAAATATGGTCTGCTCTGATCATGTCCCTGATTGGGAACAGAGATAAAATGGAAAAAATCCTGAGAACATTGTGTCATCACATGGGTTAAGAACGTTGAATGGTCCATTGGCCTGGACCTTCTTAAGGAAGGAAACAAGGAACCAGAAGGAAAGGAAATCAGAAGAGAAAATGACTCTGAAGAGCATGTCACCTGCTGCTTTATAAAAGGAAAGTCTGTAGACTCTGAGATGGCCTCGCATAGCAGCAAGAGCAGGAAGCATGGGTACTAATACATGATTAGTAATGGACACTGGACAGCAACGCTATTTATGTTTCATTTCATTTTATTTTCAATGAAAATATTTCATTTTAATTTAAGAAACCTATTTGGAACTTGAGTTATATTTATGACAAATGAACTAGCAAATTTGACTGACCTGGCTGGACAAGGATCCAAGTTGCACTCCTGAAGCTTGGGTTTGGGTTTGATGTTCTCTGGATAATAGTGACAGTATTGGTCAGCAACCACGCGGTTGCTCCTCAGATCATAGCACTCAGCCGATGTCAGCTGATAACCTGTAGTATCAAACCATCCAGGCAAGTTTAAATGTACATGCCAATGCAATATATTTCTTTATGCATTTTGGCCAGCTCATATCAATGGAAATTATTCCCCAATGCCTTAGTCATTTCCAGGAAAAAAAGACACATAATTGGAAGGCTCATTAATTTTTGCAGACCTCAAGTACTGTGCTTTTCTCAAGTAATCCACTCAAATCTTAATAATTACATTATATAATTAGGCTTGAACTACTTAAGGGCCCAGCCAGATAATAAGACTGTGGTAAGAACTGTTCTTGTTATTTCTTTTATATGATCTAAAAATATAATGCAGAATTCTATATCCAAAAAAGATCATCAGTATTTACCAACCATCTTATACAAGAATGCTAAATTGCCTCCTTAGTAACTGGGGCACTAGGGAGAATAAACTCCCAAATAAATAAACAAAATAAATCCCACATTGCTCCCCTTGCACATGAGGGGCCAGCACAGGATCAGGTCCCACCAGCTGCCTGGGAACATTACTTTTGCTTAAATTCAACCTGAGTGGGTTGAGTAAATGGACCACTGAGATTCCAACAGTGGACATCACAAATCCTGTTTCCCTGCAGAATTAATAAAAATACCTCCCTGTTACTGTTCCATTTTTGTTATATTCAAAATCTTCTGTCATTCTCTTTAAAAAATCTCTAGTGAATATTTCTTAGCCTCCACCCACAAATTGTCATTGTTTGAAGAAGCCTCTCTTAAAAAAAAGTATTGTTGACTAATAGTTAATTCTCTTCATATGTTTTATCTTTCCTACCTGCCTTTTTATTGTCCTGTGGATTTCTGGTAGGGTGGTAATCAAGACTTAGATTCTTGGGGTGAAAAATAAATGTACATAGAGAATTTTTAAAAATTAGACTGTTTATATCATTCTTACCCTAATTAATCTGCCAAATATATTATCCCTAGCAGGTGGGTTGAGCGCTGTTATTGCTAAATATATATTAGGAAGCAAGATTTAAATCATTAAGGGACTTGCAAAAGATTTTAGGAAATCAGAAGGAGGTTTATGAGCCAGATTTCCTGGCTTAAGGCTGTGTTCTCAGACCACCCACAAAAATTAATTGTTCATTAAAGACCCTAAAAAAAGGCCTTTTAAAATTTGACTATAAAGATGAAAAGCATGAAAAGTAATGAAAGCAATGGATAAGAACACTTTTTCCATCTAATATTTGTTTTATAAAAAAATCAAGTAGCAAAATGACATTTTAAGTAAGTAAATGTACTTTTACTTTTCAATCACATTGTACTCAAAAAGCATCTAATTTTATAACAGGCTAATCATTTTATAATTTTCCAGATAATTTCTACACAGGGACAGAATTTATCACATAGTAAAATACAGGAACAATAGAGTAAGTTATTAATCTGAGATGATTATTTTTCAAAATCAAAATTTGTCAGCCTAAACCTGTTGCTTTGAAGCTATTATAGCATGGATAAAATGAAGGGTTAGAGCAAAAATGAAGGAACTGACTAAAATCTTCAGAAAATAATGTTTTCTAAAGTTTCATATGGTATTTGGAGTAGCAATTTTTACACTAAGCAAAATAACCAACCAGTTGAATCTGGAACCAGAAACAGAGAAGACAACTTAGAGATCATTTCTTCAGTAATTTTCAAGCTGGAAACTTCAGTAAATTTCAAAATAAAGTGGAAGGACGGCTGGTCTCCACATCCCTCACACCTTCACTCAGAACAGTCTTCCTTTTATCCTGGCTTCATAATTAAGGTTTCCTTTGAAGCAAGTTTTGATACCCAGAAACATCTGAAAACCACTGATAGTTCTACTTCTTCATTTGGATGTGAGGAAAATGAGGCCCAAAGAAGTAAGATATATGTGAATAATGTTTTTATTATGTAGTGAACTATTATCAAGGTTGCTGACATCATACTCTAATAGCAGCTGTATGTGTGCATATAATTGAAGTGCTATTTCTCACAAAGCATGGTTTTCATTTTTACAAAAGAAAAAAAAACCTTAGATTCTTTCCTTGAAACTATTTCCTATGCTAGTCATTAGTAAATATATCAAAATAATGTAGTCCCATGGAACATCAAAGTAATTGACAGTTCATTTTTAAACAAAGCAATTTTCTTCTTTAAAACAAAGCAATTTTCTTTTTTATTTTTGAGATAGAGTCTTGCTCTGTCATCCAGGCTAGAGTGCAGTGGCATGATCTTGGCTCACTACAACCTCTGCCTCCTGGTTTCAAGTGATTCTCATGCCTCAACCTCCCAAGTAGCTGGGATTACAGGCTCGCACCACCACACCAGCTAATTTTTGTATTTTTAGTAGAGACGGGATTTCACCATGTTGGCCAGGCTGGTCTTGAACTCATGGCCTCAAGCCATCCTTCTGCCTTGGCTTCCCAAAGTGCTGGGATTACAGGCATGATCCACTGCGCCTGGCCAGCTAAATGATTTTCTATTCCTGACAGATGGAACAAGTACAAACACTCATTCTATCGAAATGCTTAACATGTTGAATTGACCTTTTTTTATCAACTGAGTAAAAGTACTTCATGGCACTTCTACTGACTTCTTTCAAGCTAAAATCCAACTTTGCTCCATAGAACCACATTTTTCAGTGGTTTGTTCACATTGTGTACATAGAAAAACATAGGTAACGATGAATTACATCATACAATGTTATCCAAAAATTTATAGGTAATCATTTATCTCCATTTTGAGGTACTATCCTTTTATATCTTGTCAAATTAATCTAGTGATACTTCTGTGGATTAGCTAAAGTCAGCCAATTAACTGGTTTCTATGAAACTAGACCTAGAATTTATTTGATGTGCTGATTTTCAAAGGAACAGACATACAATTTTATATCCATTACATTAGAAAAACTTAGAAAAACGATAATCCACAAATACTGACTCAGTTGGCAATGAATCTAAAATATTCACACACTGATTGTTATCCTTCTTGAAAGAATTTGATAATGTGTGCCAATAGCCATAAAAATTCTGAAATTCCTTGATCTAATAATCTCAGTCCTGAGTATTTACACCAAGAAAATAATTTGAAAGGAGAAAAATACTTAGGTATTAAGTTATTCATTGCCTTATCAAAGCATAAAAGTTAAAGGAACTAAATGATTTGCTGTAGGGAAATGTCTAAATAAATTATTGGGAAATAATTCAATGCAATTATTATGTAAACACTATAATTATGATGAGCAGAAAATGAGGAAAAATAACCTTCTGTGGTAACACAAACGCCTCTTCTAGTAACACGAAATGTGTTCGTGTTACAAATATGATGGAGAGAGACGGGAGTTTATTTTGTGACTTTTCAGGAGAGATGCATTTTAATGAATAAATAAAGCAAATGGCATTTCTTTTACTGCATGGATGATGGGGTGGAGTTGAAAAATAACTGAGCCTAAGTCTAAAATGCAGAGGTTTTTTTTTTTTTTTTTTCCCGGTAGCAAACTATTTTCTCTAATTAAGTAAGCCTGATAAACACTCTTTAATTGATAGCTGAATAGATGACTTTACTTCAATTACATGAGTAGTTTACATGTAAGTGAATGGACCCGCCTGTTTCAGGACCAAACTGCTGCCAAATCAGAATATTTCTAGCTGTGACCTTCTACAAAATCAAGGTGAGAAGTAAAGATTGTTTCCTTGGTTGGGTGCGGTGGCTCACGCCTGTAATCCCAGCACTTTGGGAGGCCGAGGCGGACGGATCACGAGGTCAGCAGATCGAGACCATCCTGGCTAACATGGTGAAACCCCGTCT
Source organism: Macaca mulatta (assembly GCF_049350105.2). NCBI lineage: Eukaryota > Metazoa > Chordata > Mammalia > Primates > Cercopithecidae > Macaca > Macaca mulatta. The sequence goes on from NC_133420.1 coordinate 80,523,651, forward strand.
CTACCAAAAATACAAAAAATTAGCTAGGCGAGGTGGTGGGCGCCTGTAGTCCCAGCTACTCGGGAGGCTGAGGCAGGAGAATGGCGTGAACCCGAGAGGCGGAGCTTGCAGTGAGCTGAGATCTGGCCACTGCACTCCAGCCTGGGCGACAGAGCGAGACTCCGTCTCAAAAAAAAAAAAAAAAAAAAAAAAAAAAAAGACTGTTTCCTCGAGTGGGACTCCTTTACAGGCAGAAAATGTCTTTGGCATCTTGGCGGAGGTATCTGCCTTACAGGAGGGCCTCGAGATTCCACTCTGCTAAGAAAGGATCTGGTCCACCACAGTATAAAATTTCTTCCACGCTGAAGTAACTCTACTCTTATAATACCCACGTATTTCCTCACGGAAGCTAACAGTTTCTAGACTAAGTGAACACCATTACCTCCTCCACAGGTCGCCGAACAAGGAAAGAAATCCGTCTCCCTCCATCGGTGGATGATGGGTTGATAGAAGATGAACTGGACTGTACTGTCACTGGAGCCCGAGTTACGAATCTGCAGGAGTCAACAGGAAAGTAAAAGAAGTAACGTGACAGTGCGGTGCTTTCTGGTCCCTTGCAGCTTTGAACAAGAGTATATGGTAGTGTCGATGGTTTTAGGCTGTCTAAGGGACTGCATCGGGGGAGAAATGGCAATGGCAGTATCACTGATCCTACCGTTTCACCAGTGAATGGTCCTTGCATGAGCTTTCACTATCATTATCTTCTCAGTTCTGTTGCCACAGAACAAGGGAGAGCAATATCTCAATTTATGATTTCACTATCATCTTAATCCAAGCTGGTATTCCTTTTCTGTCCTTTATTTCCAACGTCTTTGGTATAATAGATAAAATTATGTGGATTTTAAAATGTAGATTCAGAAATAGACAATTTGTTCTAAGAAAATTATATACTGCAGAAAATATACTGGTTTTGGTTAAGAAAAAAGAAGAGTTGAAGAATTAAGTAACACTGCCAATTCAGAGACACATACTGGGCTTCTTGTCAATTTAGCGATTCACATATTTGAGTGTGCAAAGTTACCAACTAGATGCTGGCTAAAATGCAAATTTCTGGGCCCATGCCTAGAGAACTAGGTAACTCAAATGTTGATGGTTTAAGAATAAAACTGAAAAACACAAATTTATGTTATAAAAACAATTATTTACTTAAAAACAATTTATTTACTTTTACATAAAACTGGTGCTTAATGGAAATTACAACTTCTTTTTTTTTTTTTTTTTTAAAGGGGGTATGTGAGTATGTGAGACAAGTCCTTAATGGTTCTTAAGAGTACAAGGTTGAGAAAACATACTCAGACTGAAGAGAAGGAAAAAGTACCTTACGTCAACAATTTCATGAAGACAGAATGATACAACATTTAGACTGTTGGACAAGGTTTGGACTACTTACTATAAGGAGGTTCCAAGGACAATTGAGAGGATTACCTCTTACTCTACATTGCAACAATTAGAGAAGTATCACAGTCCAACTGAATCACCTGCCCCAAGTCTTTTTTAAGTGTTTTTAAGTCTTACCATTTTCTTAATTGCCCGTAATGTAGGACACATTGATGGATTTGGCCTTCAGATTATTTTACGGACAGTCCTATTTCTGTGCTACTTAATTTAACAAGTAGATTAAACATCTAGAATGCAGGGGGAAAATAAGAATATTGAAGAAACAGGGCCAAGAAAAATTGATGGATGCTAAAGTCTATATCAGTTTTTGGAGTTTAGATGGGAATATGCAAAAGTTTCCCAGAAAGTCTGAGAGAGGTGGAAAGAAGGAAGAGAGAAACCCTACAGAATGTCTCATATTATCCTGGGATTTTGACCTGTAGAGCATTCACGTATTTTCCAATTAGAATAAACAGTGATACCACTCCCTACTTTAAAACAAAAACAGCTGAAGCAATACAGTGTCTTTCACAAAAAAAGAGCACTGCCTATAGATTCCTATTTCCCATTTCTATGTGTCAGATACAAGGGTACCTAATTTCTTGCTTAGGGGTGTAGTATTAATCATACTCCTTGGAAAGTTCTTTTTAAAAAATTTTTTTTAAGCTTACAAAAGTCTCTAGCTCTCTTCGGATGTGTGGTTATCACACTGGAAAGCTATTAGAAAAAACCTTTCATTTAAACATAAGATTCATGAAAAAATAAAAGACCAGAACGTTTGTTTAGATTCAAAGAGATGAGTTTTTTGTTTGTTTGCTTTGTTTTTTGTTTTTTCTGTTTGTTTTTGCAGGTGTTCTTTTTGGAATGCCAACCTGAGTCCTGGGAAGTAAGGGAAAAAATCTTAGCTTCCTACAGCCAAAGTGAGGAGGATATAACATCATAATACTTGGAGAAACTCTGTTCTAGAAAGCTTCAGTTTGACACATTTGGTTTAGGGAGCTAAACACATCTGGTATATGTAATTTTGACCTCCTTATGTTAATAAAAAAGAGTACTCAAACCAAACTCTTCTTCCTATAATCACAGTGTTTCTAATTCAACACAATGATTTCTCACACTAACATGAAAAGACAAGACAAAAACTTTTCCATAGTGATTGACTGCACTGTCATGACAGAGCTGGAAGACCATAGAAATGTGTATGGGGGGTTATGGTTGAGCTTTAATTCCATGTAAAATCCAAGGAGTCAAGGAGATATCATAAGCACATGAAAACATCATTAAGCACACAAAGGCTTTTCCAGATAAAGCACTGTGAAAGCACCTTTTCCTTTTTCATTGGGAAAAGGCAATTTGTGAGCTTTGGGATATTCCCTAAGTTTCTTTCTCTCACTGATGTAGAAACTGTTGCCTCAGATGGGCCAGTAAGGGGACTGGCAATCAGGGGTCCCCCCAACCTGGCTTAGCTCTTCAGTTGCTGCTCTCATGAGGACAGGGAGGCAAGAGGAACCCACAAGTGAGCCACTACTGTGTACCTCTGAGCTGGGATCCACAGTGTTATGTGACTTGGTCACACTGCTCTCAGAGCAACAGGGATGTCATGACTTTGGAAAGCTTGGAAACAGTGAATATACATCAGTATGCCTGCTAGGGAGAGGATAACATGAAAAACTGGTACATCTGTTTATTAAATGTGTCAGTCTACCAGACTCAATTTTGGGTTGTTCTGGTAGTTGACAGTGATACTGTATCCTCAGGAACTGCTGTTAAGACTATTTTAAAATGCTTTTGTATGGGCTTGAAAAGATATGCAGCAATAATAAAATCTTTCTTATAGTAGTTATATATCTATAAATACCACATTTTGAAATAATTGTTATCTTATCATCTTTCTCCTTCATATTCTATAAACTCCATGGAGGCAGGTACATTTATCCTGCTCATCACTTTTCAGTGTCATCTACAATGTCTGGCACATAGTAGGTATCCAAATAATGGCTGAATAAACAAATGCATTAATGAACAAACAATTGAATTATATACCTTTCAGGTACTTTTGGAATTTCAAACTATTATATGTGATAAATTACTTAATGAGTCATTATCTTTTTATATATATCTGCCAGTTTCCTTGAAGATGTTACTGATCACTTGATCATCAGATTATACTGTTTCATAAAAAGAAACAGTATTATTACAAAACAATGTTTATCCAAGAGCACTTTGTTTTGAGATGGAGTCTCACTCTGTCACCCAGGGTGGAGTGAAGTGGCAGGATCTTGGCTCACTGCAACCTCCACCTCCCAGGTTCAAGTGATTCTCCTGCTTCAACCTCCCGAGTAGCTGGGATTACAGGTGTCCACCACCACACCCAGCTAATTTTTTGTATTTTTAGTAGAGACGAAGTTTTGCCATGTTGGCAAGGCAGGTCTCGAACTCCTGATCTCAGGTGATTCACCTGCCTCGGCCTCCCAAAGTGTTGGGATTACAGGCGTGAGCCACCACACCCAACCCCAAGAGCACTTTCTACCCTCCTTGGAAGGCTGTCTTTTTAGGCAGGATAGTATAGTGAAGAGGGTTTGCCAAAATGCTACTTACTATGGGAATGAAACAGATTCAGTCGTCTTGCTGTTTGAAATACCTGATAATTTTAACAGTTGGAAATGCTAAGATTAGGCATTAGTAGATTAAAAATGATTTAAAAAATATTAGTACCCAATTTTACCTCTATACTTCTTATAGAGTTTTCTAGTTTTTCTAGAACTCCAGACCTCCATATTGGAAAATAGTGCAGTTCAGCCCATAGACCCCTAGCTCAGAGTTTTTCTTTTTTTTTTTTCTTTTTCATAGAAATGGGATCTCTCACTAAGTTGCCCAGGCTAGTCTCAAACTCCTGAGCTTAAGCAGTCCTCCTGCCTCAGCTCCCAAAAGTGCTGGGATTCCAGGCATGAGCCACTGTGCCCAACCTACCTAGCTCAGAGTTGTGATTAATGCTGCCCCCAACCCTTGAGTAGGGCAGTAGATCAGAGATGCTTCTCTGGAAACAACAGGTATAACGCTGTCTAAAGAACAAAGAGGGTGGCAAAGATTTGTCAGGAAGGAGACACTGAGTGGCAAAGCAGACTGCAGCCTACTTGAAGGACTGTCCCAGTGGTCAGATGGAGGACGAGGACAGGAAACCAATGACCAGAACTGAGCTTAGTACTGTGGTGGTGGGGAGCGAGGCAGGATTGGGCAGGGATCTGCAGCTCTCAAGAGTGAAAGAAAGATGAGGAACCAGTTCTCTGTCTCTGCATCCTAAACCTAGCTGTGTGATTGGCAAAACAATGTGTGAAATCTGCCAAGAAATGCAATATATTCTGATTAGCTCAGTTTGAAACGCTTGGCATCTATCAGCAAAAGGGGCATATTTATTGGCGGAGTCACTACCCGTAAAAGTTGGGTAGGAAAATGAACCAGTACTTACTATTCACTTCTTTTCTTTCCTACAGTTGACTTAAACTTTCCCTCTCAAGAACACATGGCTTAGGACAATGGTTTTCCCTTCTATAAGCATGGGTTGATGGAAATGGGGAGACTGTCTAGAAACAGGCTGGGTGTCAGAGCGAAACCAATCTGGGATTAAATATTGGCCAATGCTCAGCCTCCAGTGGATAAAAGAATTGGTTACAGATGCTCCTCAACTTACAATGGGGTTATATGCCAATAAACCCATCGTAAGTTGAAAATATTATAAGTAGAAAATGCATTTAATACACCTCGCTTACCAAATATCCCAGCTTCCCCACATCTACCTTAAATGTGCTCAGAACACCTATGCTGGGCTACAGTTGGGCAAAATCATCCAACACAAAGCATGTTTTCTAATAAAGTGTTGAATATTTCATATAATTTATTAAGTACTGTGCTAAAAGTGAAAAACAGAATGGTTGTATGGGTACTTGAAATGCATTTTCTACTGAATGTATATTGCAGTGGCACCAAAATAAAGTCAAAAATTTGTTGTTGGTTATTGTAAGTAGAGGACTAACTATATTTCAATCCTACCCAAGATTTACAGGCTGCCCAAGTATCATAAAGGCTTTCTTTCTTTCTGGTTTTTTTTTTTTTTTTTGAGATGGAGTTTTGCTCTTGTCACCCAAGCTGGAGTGCAATGGTGCAATCTCTGCAACCTCTGCCTCCTGGATTCAAGCGATTCTCCTGCCTCAGCCTCCTGAGTAGCTGGGATCACAGGTGCCTGCCACCACACCCAGCCAATTCTTGTATTTTTAGTAGAGATGGGGTTTCACCATTTTGGCCAGGCTGGTCTTGAACTCCTGACTTCAAGTGATCCACCCACCACAAAGGCTTTCTTAAGCATATTAGCTTGTAGGGCATATCTATAGCTTTCACTATGTGTCTTTTTTTCTTTAGTATTCAATGGTATGTATCATTATTTCAAACTGTCTATATAGAGAGACAATTATATATATTTTATAATTATATATATTTTATATAATTATATATATAAAATTATACATATAATTTTATAAACTTACTTAATAAAGTAAATTCCCATTATTTTGCACATGGGATTTCTCTCCAGACTCCTTGTATTGTTTCCTCTTATAATAAAAACAAGTTTTGTATCCTGAATTGTACGCAAGGTTATGTTCAAGGCTGTCTAGAACAAAATATGAAGGCATCATCTTTGCCTAATACTCTAACTGATACAAGTAAAAATCACAAAGTTTCTGTTCCCTTAGAATTCTCAAAGATGCTATTTTGGTAACAATTGGAATGAAGCCAATCTTCCTAACCAAATTTTCCAACTATAGAAATGCAATATCTTTTTAAAATTGTCCTCTGCAGGAAATAAGTGTTCTCTTGTTTTCAGTGCATGAATTATGAGTTAGTGCTCTTAGGTCTGAGTATGCTATTGCTTTCTCTTCTGCTGTGTGTTTCTGCTACTTTTGTAGCTTAGATACTTATCAATGACCTTCTTCTCTGTCTAATCTGGCTTTCTGCAGAGATCTTTCAAATGGGCAAAACCAGAATATGTACCAAAATATCTTAGCTGCTTTTACAGGTAGAGCTGAGTTGGAGGTTCTAATGAAGAATGGACCTATGACTGAGAAGGACTCTTCTACCTGGGAAAGTCATTCTCTTTCCTTGGGTCTGCAGCTTCAGAAAAGATGCACATGGCATAGTAAGGGAGGCAGGGGATACTAAGCCAGCCAGTTATCCAGATGATGGCCAGATCACCTCTAATAATTAATGTACTGACAGATGTCACCGCCAGTCTGCTCTCATAGCCATTTATCTTAATGGCTACATCTGCCAAATTGTTCCTGGGTATATCACTGGTAAATGCATCAGCCTCTCACGATCTTCAGCAAAGCAGCTTCCTGCTGTTGTTTAGATAGAGTATAGTGATTTGTTTGACTGAAAGTTAAAGTGTTTCAAAAAGATGGAAAGTAAGTAATTTGGATCTATCCACTTTTATACACATTATCTCATTTAATCCCCCACAAGGGCTCCTTCAGGAGTGAGGAGTATTTTATTACCATTTCATAAAGGAGTAAACAGTTTCGAGGAGGCAAAGCAATATTCTTGAGGTCACACACCCAGTAAGCATCAGATTATCTATTCTACCACACTAAACTGCCATTGTCAAAATGTATGTAGAGCCAACGAAACAAGTTTAAAATTTTTAGAAGAAATGCTCCTCTAGGAAGCAAGATGAGAATTCAGTCTAGTTTTAAAGGTGGCAAGAGAAGGATATTCCAAAACGTTGTTTTGGAACCAAGGGCAATATATAACAATTGCTCACTGTCAGAAAATCTTCCTTTTGCACAAAAAAGTCTTTTCCTTTTAAAGAAACAAAAATGGTATTTTGGCAAGAAAATTTCATGGAGATACTGACAAGTGGCCATTCTGATTCCTGTATATCTTTTTCAAAAAGCAATGTGGTGCTTAAATTAATATATAATGCATCCACCAAAGAACTGTTAGAACTAATCAATAAATTCAGTAAAGTTGCAGGATAAAAAAATCAACATATAAACATCAATAGCATTTCTATACACTAATAACAAACCATTCAAAAAAGAAATTAAGGAAACAATCCCATTTATAATAGCTATCAAAAACCCCCAATATTTAGGAGTAAATTTAATCAAGAAAGTGAAAGACACTGAAAACTATAAAACATTGATGAAAAAATTGAAGAAAACACAAAGTAATGGAAATATATCCTGTGTTCATGAATTGAAAGAATTAATATTGTTAAATGTCCATACTACCCAACACTATCTACAGATTTAATGCAATCTCCATGAAAATTCTAATAACATTTTTCACAGAAATAGAAAAAAAACCCTAAAATTAAAATGGAACCACAAAATACCCCAAATAGCCAAAGTAATCTAGAACAAAAAGGAAAAAAGCTAAAGGCATCATACAACCTGATTTCAAAATCTACTGAAAAGCTATAGTAATCAAAACACCATGGTACCAGTCTAAAAACAAACACATAGACCAATTAAACAGAAGACAGCCCAGACATTACTCCACAAATTTAAGGTCAATTAATTTCCTGACAAAGTTGCTGAGAAAAGGACAGTAGTGTTTGGAAAAACTTCCATATGTGGAAGAATGAAATCAGACCTGTATCTCACACTATACACAAAAATCAACTTAAAATGGATTAAAGACTTAAATGTAAGACCTGAAACTATAAAACTACTAGAAGAAAACATACTGACCATCTTCAATTAGTCTGGGCAATTTTTGGAATATGACCTCAAAGTACAGGCAACAAAAGCAAAAATAGAAAAAGCTTCTGCAAGGCGAAGGAAACAATCAACAGAGTGAAGAGGCAACCTACAGAATGGAAAAAAAAATGTGCAAATCACACATCTGATAAGGGGTTAATATCCAAAATATACAAGAAACTCAAACAACTCAATAGCAAGAAAACAATCTGACTGAAAAATGAACAAAGGATCTGAATAGATTTTTTCTCAAAAGAAGACATACAAATGGCCAACAAGCATATTTTAAAATACTCAACATCATTAATCATCAGGAAAAGGCATTCAGTACTATGATATCACCTTACACCTAACAGAATTGCCATTATCAAAAAGACAAAAGATGGGTGTTGGCATGGATGTAGAGAAAAGGGAACCCTTGAATACTATAGGTGGGAATGTAAATTGATTCAGCCATTGTAGAAAGCAGTATAAAGATTTCTTTAAAACATTTGAAAAATAGAACTACTATATGATCCAGCAATCTCACTCCTGGGTATATATTCAAAGGAAATGAAATCAGTATGTTGAAGAGATATCTACACTCTCATGTTCACTGCAGCACTAGTCACAAGAGCCAAGATGTGAAATCATCCTAGATGTTCATCAACAGACAGATAAACAAAACATAGTATATATGCACAATGGAATACTATTCAGCCTTAAAAAAAGAAGAAAATCCTGTCATTTTGACAATATGGGTGAACCTGGAGAACATTATGTTAAATGAAATAAGCTAGGCCCAGAAAGACAAATACTGTGTGATATGAATAATATTTCTATGTCCAATCTAAAACAATTGACCCAATAGAAACACAGAGTGGAATGTTGGCTGCCAGGAGGTTGGGGTAGAAGTGAATTGTGGGGGAAATGTTGGTCAAAAGATACGAAATTTCAGTTAGGAGGAATAAGTTCAAGAGATCTATCTACAACATGGTGGCTGCAGTTAATAACAATGTATTGTATTTGTGAAAATTGCCAAGAGATAGATTTTAAGTGTTCTCAGCACATTACTGGGTATATACCCAAAGGATTATAAATCATGCTGCTATAAAGATACATGCACACATATGTTTATTGTGGCACTATTCACAATAGCAAAGACTTGGAACCAACGCAAATGTCCATCAATGACAGACTGGATTAAGAAAATGTGGTACATATACACCATGGAATACTATGCAGCCATAAAAAAGGATGAGTTTCTGTCCTTTGTAGGGACATGGATGCAGCTGGAAACCATCATTCTCAGCAAATTATCACAAGAACAGAAAACCAAACACTGCATGTTCTCACTCATAGGTGGGAATTGAACAATGTGATCACTTGGACACAGGAAGGGGAACATCACACACTGGGGCCTGTCATGGGGTTGGGGGAGCAGGGAGGGATAGCATTAGGAGATATACCTAATGTAAATGATGAGTTAATGGGTGCAGCACACCAACATGGCACATGTATATATATGTAACAAACCTGCACATTGTGCACATGTACCCTAGAACTTAAAGTATAATAAAAAAATTGATAAATATGTGAAGTAATACATATATTAATTAGCTCAGTTCAGCTGTTCCACAAAGTATACATATTTGAAAACATGTTGTATATGATGAATATATAGTTTTTGTCAATTAAAAATTAATTAATAAAAAATAAAAGAGAACTTGTTTCAACTAGACTGTTTGAAGAGACATGTCCACATCTCAAAAATAAAATCCTTCCATGCCTTTAAAAAAAAAAATCTTCACATAGCCATTGGACAGCTCTCTGTGAAGAACCAGATACACATGGCCTCTGTGTAAGCACCACACTGATGGCTTTCTGCTCTATGTTTGGTTTATTCCACTTTCTGAATCACCTGACTTCATACCATCAGATCGCCAGGGTAATGATCTCATCTCAAGGATGATGCTATTTTGCTTATTGTGAAGATGGATTTCAGTGTTTCTAATGATGCTTATCAAGGTGAGATTGGTTTGAGACTTGAGTAAATGGCCATTTAAATCTATAAAGAGGATTTGATTAATCAACTATATACGTGTGTTATATACATAATGCAAAAGAGACTATACTTTGAATGCTACTGAAAGCTTAATTCATATGATATATATATAATTGTAATACTTAAATCATGAAAAATAATAATCAATAGTAATATCTTATTTTCAGCTATTTCTCTGATGAAAATTAGGGAAGAGAAAATTGTTTCATTATGAAGTACTAGAAAAAAAGATAATTTTCTTCTTTTTTTCTCTATATACTTCAATTATCTGGCTCATTTTAAAGTTTAAGTAAATTAATTTAAGAATGACATAATCTATCTTAGAATAACTTTACATTTATTTGATTCCCAGTGTTTTCTAATGAAACACTGAAGAAAAAGATATATACTCTTAGAAGCAACACAAACTATTGAAAGCGTTCTGGACCAGAAGTAAAGAGATGTGATTTTCAGTGCTGGCTTCCCATCAGTGTGAACTCAGGCAAGTCACTCAAATTTCCTGAAGCTAAGTTTCCTTGTGGGTATAACAGAGATGTCAGCATCTGCTCTATTTAAACAATTGTTGTGTGGCAAAAATTCTTTATTCATCCAGCACTTGTTAGTGCTTATTGGGTTCTTCTCATGGAGATATGAAGACAAATACAATTCAGTTTCTTCCCTCAAGGAACACAGAGGTGGGGAGATACAGGCAGAAATTTGGGGTAGAGTCAAAGAATACTCCTAGAAGGAGGAGATCTTGAAGAAGAAGTAAGAGGTAGTGAAGAGAATGGAAGAAGACACGATAAGAGCATTCCAGGTAGAGGGCACAGCATCCTGCAAAGGTAATGGGTTATAAGAGTGTAAGGTGCTAGGGGACCTGCCCATCATTCAGGGCTGAAACAGAAGGGGAAAAGTCCAAGGTGAGGTTGGAAAGGTAGGCACAATCCAGCTAAACGAGAGTAACAGATGCTGTGCTATGGATTTGTCTTCTAACCTAGAGGCAATGAGTGAAGGTGAAGGGTTATGAAGAATTAGGGAAGGGGTTTTAGGAAATGCACTCTGAAGGTAACATAGGCAATGAAATCAGAGGCTGGGAAATTAGCTCAGGGTCCATGGTACTAGCTCAGATGACAAAAAGTAAAGGCCTGTGCTAACACAGTGGCAGCAAGGATGGAGGAGAAAAAACAATGCTGAGAGACAGTTTGGCTGAAGCCTGACCGACGGCACATAGAAGGGAAAATCAGGGTGAATCAAAGGTTTCTCACTTGCCTGGGTAGACAGTGTCTTAATTTGTAAGATTAAAAAAATAAAGATGTTAAAGCAGGTATCTGGGGCTCAAGTTAAACTTAGGCATGTTGGGCTTGTTGTGCCTATGGGTTATCCAAGTGGTGAGGTGCAGAAGGCAACTGGATAGATGTAACACATTTGACAATGCTGTGAGCTGTTCCAATGTAAGTAATATTGCTTGAATCCAGTTACATAATTTCAGTATGTGTATTAACTCTCACAAGGCCACTAGGGAAATTACTATAGTATACATGGTCTATTTAATGGTACTCCAAGGGCTTCAAAGAATAAAGACATCTTTCACTTCTTTACTGGATTTTCTTGCTTAACGGAAATCATTTAACTACCTACAGCATCATTTCTATTGTGAGCTACCTCTGATGGCTTGTAGCTTCTTGCTCACGTTCATGTGGCTGGCGTCTGGACTGGATTAAAGAGAACTACCATGCAGATGGAGACGGAGGACAGTATTCTGGAACCTTTCTCCCTCCAACCTTACTGCCTATTGTATTTTTCTATACGCATTCTTACTTCCAGCTGCCATGGGGTCATCAAGCTTTAGCTTAAATCAAATGTCCTCTGGCTCCAGGTCCCATGATGAAAAATTTATGGAGTCCTGGACACATTACAAGTTTTACAGCTTTACAGCTGAAATCCTTCAGGTCCTCCTGACCTACTGAAGGAAAAAATATGTTTTATTTTATTGTGATTCCCAAATGTTCTTCTAGTGTGTACATTTTTTCCAGCAGAATGTGCATGTAGCTTCCAGCAATGTGTTTTATATTACCTTGAAGAGTAGGGAAGCTCTGATAGAAGGAAACAACTTAGTTTTCTTGCCAGTGCAAAAGAAAACAGAACTTGCCATTGGAAGCATGATGAGTTGACCAAGTCTGTGGATAATCGGTTTTTCTCTTTTACTGAGGATAGCCTATATAAGTCAATGACTGTATCCAAACTATTTTAAAAACAATCTATAGCCACCAACTTATGATACACCGGCTTCTTATGTGGGGTTATTTTATTAATTATAAAGATTATATTAATTATATAATAAAGATTTCCTATGATCTTAAAATACCATATGTTCTCATAAAGTCCAGGATGAAGCTAGCTCAACACCCTCAGATTAAACATTTCCTGGGTGACAAACAGGCTTTCCAAACATATGTCAGAACCTAAAGTCTCTCTCTGCTCAGGAAATTATAAGTAACATCAGTTTGGATGTGGCTTGAAAAGGAGGTATCTAAATTGGGCTCACCTTGACAATGAAATCTGCTGTGAGTGGTCCAGCCATTCTCAGTATCTCTTTGTCTGGAAATTTCTGGAAGTCCACACTAGAATTGTCCACAAGAAAAGTTCCTGTGGAGCTGAGACTGTTTTCACCTTTAGCCCCCTGGAGGGTTTTGGTTTCCAGATCTACATAATCAAACACATAAAGATGAGAGAAAGATGTTCCTAGGGCAACCACAGGCAAGCACATTTCATGCAACAATGTTTAGAGCTAGGTAAGGGAGACACATCATTCTTTATATGACCGACAAATTGAAACTGTGATATCAACAAAATATATAGGCACTGATGAGTCACATAGGAATTTATGCTGCAATTGAAATTATTTTAAAAGTCATTAGCCAGGCATTCAAGGGTTCCTGTCAAAAAAATCTTTGACTCTCCAGATGACATTATTTGGGCACCCTACTTTACTGCAACCCTATTCTTTTGAGTAAACCAATTCTCATAGTCTCTTTTTGACTTCAATCTTGATGGCCCTCAGCCTAGGATACCCTCCAGTTTTCTTTTTGCTCTACAAGATCCAGGGTGTATCTCTGAGTTGCCTCAGTACCTGTATGACTTTATATTAGTGCATTAACCTGTGTTTATTTATACTTTCTGGTTACTTACTGCACTGATGCTATTGCTCAAAATGAAGAAACAATAGTCACATAAGAACAGGAGCTACCATTTTCAGTATTCTCTTTTTAAAATTCATTTTGATACTTAGCTTTATGCAAATATAAGATATTTCATAAGTGCTTAAGATAGAAAAAAAGCCCCTTTATTTCTGGAGCATTCAAATCCAGATTTGGCCAATGACAAAGCCTATGAAGCATGTTTTGTTGTAGAAAATCAGAGCACGCTGGGGATGATGGCAATTATGATGTGTGATTCAGAGAAGACTAAGTTCTCATGTCACTGAGGGGTGATTTAGAACAACTGTCTGTTGTGTTGCATGAAGAAAGATGGATGGACTAAGGCTAATGGTTTCCAAAACTTGACAAGAACGTTTGGTTTTGGCAAAGATTCTTCAGCAGAAAAATGGGAATGCTTGGGTGGGGCTCTGGGTTAAAACAATTTTAAGATCTCTGGGGGCACTCAAGTACCTAGATACTTGTATTACATTATTGTAGAGGTGGTCTACTTGTAGTTCTCTACTGCAAGGAATATCAACAGCTGGAAAATCTTGGTCTTCAGTTAAATGCCCAGGGACTCTCAGATGAAGTCTGTGGAGCCCTTCTTCTAGAGTAGACAAGACTTCACTCCCTTTCCTCAGAACAGAGGGGATCCCACTGAAGAATATAGGGCACATCAAGGGAATATTGGAGGGAGGAAATCACAGTTGTTGTCATAGGGGAAAGCAACTGCACTAAATCTCCTTCCTCTAGCCTTCGTTTCTCAAACTGCCTCACAGGCACTTGTAGAAATATTTCTAGGACATCAATTAACTTAGTTTTAGAAAAATCTTGCAGTTTTAGGCCTGATCTGAGCTTCTGATTCCATTTTATCAAGAGGCTTACAGCTGTCCTTCTCAAGGTACATCTAATTAAAGATGAGCCAAGGGGGCAGACTAGATTGCCTCATCTTATTCTGGTTTGGTCCAAAATATTTAAGGTTGATTTCGCACTATGCCAGCTTCTGGGAAGGAAGGGCAAAAGGGCTACAAGAGAAGCAGGGTATCCTTTACTCCCACATTCATTTTGCTGAATTATATTTCAAATATAAAAAAAGAACACATAAGGAAAAATGATTTAGTTATACATATGCTACCAATAGTATGTTTGTTGGGAGAGAAAAGCAGATTCCAGTTTGCTTTTCATCAAATCTTTAGGATAATTAAATCAAACAAGGCCAATTCTTCAGCTTCTTTGTGATCACATAATTAGGAAATCTAGGAGACTAGTACATTTATAAAAATAAATTTCCACGGCCGGGCACGGTGGCTCAAGCCTGTAATCCTAGCACTTTGGGAGGCTGAGATGGGCGGATCACGAGGTCAGGAGATCGAGACCATCCTGGCTAACATGGTGAAACCCCGTCTCTACTAAAAAATACAAAAAACTAGCCGGGCGAGGTGGTGGGCACCTGTAGTCCCAGCTACGCGGGAGGCTGAGGCAGGAGAATGGTGTGAACCTGGGAGGCGGAGCTTGCAGTGAGCTGAGATCCGGCCACTGCACTCCAGCCTGGGCGACAGAGCGAGACTCCATCTCAAAAAAAAAAAAAAAATTCCCTCTTAAATCTATTCCTATGGGTTCTTTCTTCTGCAATGCAATGAAGAGTCAGTCCCCCACTTGGTGATGATATTGGCCTGAATATTTTATTCCAGTATCTGTTACTGCTCACAAAAGTACTGCTTTTGAGTGCAGTTGTTACATTAGAAGTTAGCCCTCTCCAATTCTCAAATGGGGAAAAATGAATCATCTGAATGGTAATAATACACACACGTACATTATCTTTTCACATGTGAACGCCATATTTTACAGGGTTGTTCAGGATTAGAAACAAACTTGAATCCATAGAAGGTGACTTATCAGCATTTTTTGGTTTTGCCTGAACTGTACCTTACTTATTCTTTTACTTCACATGGCCTTTCAAATCCCACCTCTTCCATGAAATGTATTTATTTTTATTTTTAGAAAGAGTACTGTAGGCGATCTTGACTTTTATGGGCTTCAATTTGTCTTCCTCTTGTTTGCCTTTTTAGCATGATTTCATTCATAATCCAATCACTAAAAAATAATGCTTGCTATCTAAATTGGTTTCACAGACATTTGTGTGGGAGGGGCGAAAGGACAGATGATAGATGGCTTTGTGGAAACCCAGGAACAATCACAGTGGAGGAGATCAGAAATGCTCAAGGAACCAACTGAAGTGAAGCCTTTCAGTGAAATTGAATTTTACAGAAAATGCTATCATATCCCCTCCCATCCTCTTCCTTGTTTATAGCCTATAATTTTCTTCTCGTAATTTACAGCTCTGTATCTAAACAACACTAAATAATAAGAAATAGGTGGCTCTGTACTGCTGCCTCGGCATGACTGAAGATCAATTTTTGCACAAATCCTGGAGGGGCCATGCTGCCATTTGATCTTTGGGGTTATGATTACCATTTAATCCTGAATCCCAGTAGCTTTCTTTAAGATATGAGGGCCCTGAATTTTTCTTTAATACATGGGATGCTTAATTACACCATGATGGTTTTCTTTAAATGCTACAGTGTTAAGGTTGTTTGGTGTTTCTATATTCCTCTGGATTGATGAAGTAATGAAACATGAAAGTAGGTAGAAAAAGAAAATGAATGAAGAAGAGAGAAGGGGGTTAGAAGAAAGCTGAAAAAAGGAGAGGGAAGGCAAAAAAAGACTGAGATTGGAAAGGAAGAAGAGAGGGAATGAGATATAATACTCACAAGAGCATAAACATGCGCTTAACCCATCAACAACCCATTGGGAGCATCTATTTTGTATTTTTCAGGATGACTGTGGTTAAAGATAATTACCACAGGGCTTTCTGCCATCTCATCAGGCAGCTAAAAGATAAACAGAAGCCCTCAAAATATCATATTATGATAGAGTAGAAAGATGTGTATTCTTGTGTTTTAATCTTTTCTGGGAACACAAAATAAATAATAATGACTACAATTCCCAATTCCCAAAGGAAAACAACAGAGTTACTTACACAAGTGATCAGGACCTTTTAAGACAAGGCGAACATGTCTGCTTCCATAAGGAATCGCAACCACAGCGTCATCCGCTAGAGAGAGACAAAGCAAAATCTTAAAGCACGTCACTTGACACAAAATTATTGATGGCCTTCTAAATAAAGGCACTGACTTACATGCCTTAAAAACTACAGTTTTTTAAAGTGTTTGAAATGTGAAGGCCATTATTTAGAAATCAACATTTTCACTTTTCTCAAAATAAAATATGCCAAAGATGCTAGTCACTAGTTAACTCCTGGAGGATGTGGCCTTTTAAAAAATAGGAATTTTGAAATACTGAAAAATTAGTTTGCAAGTTTTCATTTTTGATTTTAAAATCTGGTCTTATATGATCAAAAACACTTGTGCTGAATTAAAACATAAAAATAAATTCTAATGTTCAAAGGATGAATTTATTACATCAAAATCTGGACTTCTCCCCAGCAGAGTATCCTGGATGAGCAGAACAGATAAGAGAAAGGGAAGATATATTTGTATGCTCTGAACACCCCAGGGGCACAAATCATGCCTTCTAGTTCTTAAATATCCTTCACAACATCTACCCCTAAAACTATATGTAGTGAGTACCCCATAAATATTTCTTAACATTTCTCTACACACACTCTATTTAAAAATATTTTTTTAGAAATCGACTGAACCACAGATCACTTTATAATGGATTTCTTTTCACTCTATTTATAAATTGAGCTTAAATTCATTAGAAGCAGGCATTTTTAAAAATTAGAGCTAATATGCATCTCAAATATATCATAGGTATTCTTATTCAGAACTCCATTTGTAATGACAGTATCTTATATTTTTATGGTGCTGCAGAGTTTCAATTTCACCTAAATTATACTATTTACTCCCTCACCCAAAACTTCTGACATTGGCATAGAGGATTTTCTGATGAAGAAATGAAATTTCTGGGAAGTATAATGCATAGTCCGAGATCAAATGGATAGGAAGGCACTTCAGAAGACAAGAGAAAGGTAGGTTTAAAAATATTTACCAGCATATTCAGAAGCCCTGTGTGATTCTTTGTTCATACTACTTATCTTTTATATATATATATATTTTTTTTTTCTTTTTTTTTTGAGGTGTCCCGCTCTGTTGCTCAGGCTGGAGTGCAGTGGTACCATCTTGGCTCAATGCAACTTCTGCTTCCTGGGTTCAAGCAATTCTTCTGCCTCAGCCTCCCAAGTATCTAGAATTACAGGTACCTACCATCACACCCGGCTAATTTTTGTATTTTTAGTAGAGATGGGGTTTCACCATGTTGGCCAGGCTGGTCTCGAACTCCTGACCTCATGATCTGCCCACCTCAGCCTCCCAAAGTGCTGGGATTACAGGCGTGAGCCACCACGCCAGGCCCTTATTATTATTACTATTTGGAGATAGGATCTCGCTTTGTCACCCAGACTGGAGTGCAGTGGCGTGATCACAGCTCACTGCAGCCTCAGCTTGCCGGGCTCAAGAGATCCTCCTACTTCATCATCCCAAGTAGCTGGGACTACAGGTGCACACCACTATGCCTAGATAATTTTTGTAATTTTGTAGAGATGTGGTTTTGCCATGTTGCCTAGGCTTTTCTTGAACTCCTGAACTCATGAGATCCACCTGCCTTGGCCTCCCAAAGTGCTGGGATTGCACAGGTAAGCCACTGCACCTGGCCTGTTCAGACATATTTTTTTAATAGTGTACATAATTATCCTATCATTGGAAGGATTTAGGTTAAATAAGAGAATCCCAATTCTTACTCAATATTTCTCTTAATATTATCATCCTATCTTTAGGAGAATTTAGTTTAAATTAGTGAATCTCAGAAGTTACCTGACTTCTCTGATCTTCAGTTTGCTCATTTGTAAAACAGGGAAAACAAAACTTGCCTTATACTATTGTTGTGACTAGATATAAATATAGACATGAATCTAGATATATGGATGTATAGCCTGGAACACAGTAAGTATTCTGTAAACATTATTTTCCTCCCTCTACTCCAAATCTCTTAAAGGACAGGGACTGAAAAACTATTTTTTATTGTGTTTCAACTCTCCAAGGCCCCTAGCACATTACCTGTTGAATGAGAAAGAAGAATCATATTCTCCCAATTCCTTCCTCGGAGAGGTTATATTATCAAGTTCTCTACAAAGTTGAATATTCCACTCATGCTAAAATCTTATAGCTATTTTTAATGGCATATGTTGTTGAATTTCAGAGAGCTAAGAGTTTGTGATATATAAGAACAACAACAGAAAAAAAGTGTAAGGGGAACATAGAAAAGGAACAACAACAACAAAATGTTAGGACTAGGCCTACAGAGCTTTTTTTGTTTGTTTGTTTTTTGAGACGGAGTCTCACTTTGTTATCCAGGCTGGAGTGCGATCTTGACTCACTGCAACCTCTGCCCCCTGGGTTCAAGTGATTCTCCTGCCTCAGCC
Organism: Macaca mulatta; assembly: GCF_049350105.2. NCBI lineage: Eukaryota > Metazoa > Chordata > Mammalia > Primates > Cercopithecidae > Macaca > Macaca mulatta. The sequence goes on from NC_133420.1 coordinate 80,542,545, forward strand.
TCAAGTAGCTGGGATTACAGACTCCTGCCACCGCACCTGGCTAATTTTTGTATTTTTTAGTAGAGACGCGGTTTCACCATCTTGGCCAGGCTGGTCTTGAACTCCCGACCTCATGATCCACCCACCTCGGCCTCCCAAAGTGCTGGGATTACTGGAGCGAGCCACCATGCCCGGCCAAGACTGGGCCTACAGAGCTTTAAATGCCTTGCATAAAGACATGACTTTTTAAGTTTGCAAAAGAAACTCAAAGCAGTTAAAACAATGGCACTTTCTAGAAATAGAAAGTCTTTGTTTACCCACAGGTCAAATAAAGTGCAAGTAAAAGGAAAGCTTTCTGTTTGGCCCTGCCATGCTCAGCAGCAGTCTTCTGACCCCCACACAGCTCATGCAGCCTCCCTCTTGCTCTGCTGGGAAGTGACTCGCATTCCATACAATGGAACATTAATACCCTAGCTTTTGGCTGATGCTGTAGTATCTGTATGTTCCCTAAAGAAGACAGGGTGTGGTAACATTTGCATGCTCCCCAAAAAGAGAAGAACCTCCTAGAAAGTTGTTGAGGAAGAGGGTATATGGAGAAAGTAGACCAGGTGAAAGAGTATTTTCTGATGCCCCTTGCACTCACCTAGTCAGAGAAATGAGGCAACTCAGGCTGGTACAAACTGTAGCAGTTGGCAGCACATGGCACAGAACTAGGAAGAGCCACAGCCTTCTCTTATATATTATTCTGAAAAGGGCTGATGGACCCCTGGCAAGTCATTAAACGATCTGCAAATTCATTACTTTGTTCCATAAATATTTTTTGAGGGTCTTTTAGTGTCAGGCTGCATGCTAGGAACTAGGGTTTCAGTGACAAAGAAGATAAACAAAGCACTAGTCCCACAAGATGGTCCTGAAAAAGGGATCTAAGATAAAACATGGGGGAAATACAAAATACTACACCCCACAGATGAAATTCCCAAAGCACATTCATTCATTTTTTTAGGTGCCCTGCACCAAAGAAACCCATTTCAGTCTATTTAACCCATTGTATCCCTAAGATGTTTATCCATAAAAACTTCTTATGTGTGTCATCTGTTAAAGTCAGCTGATATATCTTAGAACATACGTTAAGTGACAGTACTCTTACTTTAACAAAAAACAAAATAGGAAAAATAATTAAAAATTTCATTTTCTGCATATTCATAAAAAGCCACTTTTGAGTTGTTTATGTATTAATAATTGTCTCACTTGCTGATAAATCCTCAATGATTTGGGATGGATTGGAAGATGCTTCTACTTGGCATCTATTAGAATGTTGTGCACAGAGTGGTGTTTAAGATTTCTCAGGATGTGAGAGCAATCTGATTGCAACACCTGCCTCCTTGGTGATGAATGCCATTAGTATAGCTGGCGAGGCAGGGGCCACATCCTCTCCCACTGTGCTGCACATTCCTCTGGGTGCCCTTTCCTACAAAGGCACACTGTTCTAGGATCGAGTGCATCTGCCCTAATCTATTCTGGCTTTGTTGACTGAACCATGATGCCAGTCTTCAGGACATATTTCTAGCTTATTAATCAACAATTCTAAATGATCTGCTCCAGATACCAGATAACTCCTTTCTCCATTCAACGGACAAACTTTCCATGGGAATCATAAATTCTGTCATTTCATAGATATGGGTTGCAAATGTCTTTTCTCAAGAAAATTGTTCCCAAGGTTTGTATGTAAGAGAATTCTTTAAAAATTATCTATCTATATGTATATCACACAACTTTCTATATAGAACATTTTATATCCGTTTTAAAATCTTATCATATGTGGATGCTCTGTGTGATTCACAGCTGTATCAGAGGAAGGTGATGAGGATAATATTTTGAAAAGACAGAATTTCCTATTCTGATATCTGAGTTTATCTTATTTTTAGATCCATTGATAAGTTCATGTTTTTAAAAACTCTTCCCTCTATGCCTATGGAGCTGATACTAAATTTTATTTTATTTTTAAAAATGAAAGAGCCATTTAAAAATACAATTGACCACATATAAAATTAGTTTGCCAATGTTGAGGAGATTTAAATGGTATATTTTGCATCTTCATGACAGTTTTATTACTTAAAATACATCCAACAAAATAAGAAGTTGAGCATCTGAGGCTTTCAATTTTCTCCCTGGTTTATCTGTAATTGCACAATAGAAGATATATACTAGACAGGCCAAACAAGATGCCCTCCTCATTCCCATCTGGAGAACTTCATCCTTCCATTTGCCTAGGCCAGAAACCTTGGAGGCATCCTATACTTCATCTCTATATCTAATCAGTTAAAAAGTTCTATTGTCAAAATATCCTATTTCATTGATTCCAAGAGGGACAACTTTTCATGCCTTAACATATATGAAATCAGAACACATCTCACAATTAGTAGTATCTTCTATTCTCACTCAGGCAATAATCCTGACATAGACACCTTTGCCTGCAGAGGTGATAACATCAAAACAGCCAGTATCAGATTCACAAAATGAGTGTCAGCTGCTTGGGAGAAAGTTCTAAGACAATATTGGAACACGTTCAACCTCTAGGAATCAAATGGCTGTGGAGGTTGAGGGGAGATGAGGAATCAGAACTAGAGGTGCTTAACTACATTGCCACAGAAGGAGTCCAAAGCTGGCTAGCTCTGTGTAACTGCAGAGTGGAATTGAGAGCCCAGCACCAAGACTTCTGCCTCTGACAGAGATGAACTAACAGGAACCAGATTTAATATTCTGCCTAAAACAATTAAAAAGTCAGATGAAACCATGGTTTTTAAGTTAGTGAACATCAGGCAAACAAGGGCAGCAATTCTGTACACTCAGGAAACAAATCAGATAAGGCCCAACATTGCCTCAGCTCACTGCCTTGATAGAGTTCCCAGGCTACAGCTTTGGAAGTAGGAAGGCTGGTAGAGCTCAGTAGATTCCCTGAATTGAGGAGACAAAGCCAAGAGTCCAAGGAGACCAAAACGGTTAGAATTTCTGGGACAAAGTAACAGAAAGGAGAGAGCTATACAGAAAGCCAACTCTGGAGACCCAAGAGAGTTTCCTTAAAGTAGCCAGCAGCATAGCAATCAATACATAAGTGTGAGGAAATTACCTGGCCTGGGGTAAGAACTACACAAAAGAATTATAGAGAAGAGTACATGGTGCTCATACAGGGCTGAGAATAGTATCTTATCCCATCAGCCAAAGTGACAAACTTTGTAAGTCATGGAACATTGAGTAGTATACTCAGAAAGGTCCTGCCTCAGTAAAAGGGTACAATTAGCTCCAGACCAAACATGGCTTTGGTCCTGTCTACCACATTTTAAGACCCCAAAGGTTCAAACTGATTTCAGTAACTTAACTGCTCCCAGAACACAGCTCAAGGATATTTATAGAAATACAAAAATATCTAGTACCCAAAAAAGTAAAATTTGTAATGTCTGGCATCCAGTCAAAAAATACGAGGCATGCAAAGAAACAAAAAAAAATACAGCACATATTAAAGTGAAAAATCAATCAATCCAAACACAGAATGGACATTAAAATAGTTACTATAATGGTGTTCCATATGTTCATAAGGTCACATACTGAAAAATAAATCTCCAGATCCAGAAAATTTCACTGGGGCATGGTACCAACCACTTAAAGAAGAAATAACATCAATTCTATACAGTCTCTTCCAGAAAAAAGAAGACAAGAGATTACTTCTCAACTCATCATTTGAGGCCATTTTGTGCTAATACTAATACCAAACAAATACATAAAAGAATACGACAGACCAGTATCTCTCATGAACACAGATAAAAAGCCTCAGCAAAATACTGCCGAATCAAACCAGAAATCTATATAAAGAATAATACAGTATGACCAAGTACAGTTTATCCCAGAAATGCAAAGTTGGTTATTTGAAAATCAATTAATATAATTCATCACAATAACAGTCTAAAGAAAAACCACGATTTTGTCAGTTGAGGTAAAAGAGAATTTAATAAAATTCATCATCCCTTCATGATAATAACTCCCAGCAAATCAGGAAAGGAAGGGAACTTCCTCAACCTGATAAAGGGCATTTATAAAAACCTACAGCTAACATCATACTCAATGGTGAGAAACTGAATGCTTTCCTCTTAAGATTGGGAATAAGATAAGGATCTCCATCGTCATCATTCCTATTCACTATTTTATTGCATGCGTAGCCAGTACAATAAGACTACCAAAAAAAAAAAAAAAAAAAAAAGAGCGGCTTACAAATTGAAAAGAGGCAAAACCACTCTTATTTGTAAACAACATGATTGTTTGTTTATTGAGAAAATCCCAGTTATCTACCAAAAAACTCAGAGGTATTGAGTGAGTTTATCAAGTTTACATAATACATGGCTAACACACAAAAATCAATCATGTTTCTATGAACTAGCAATATATAATTGGAAATGGAAACAAAGAATACAATGCCAAGCCAAGTGCAGTAACTCCTGTAGTCCCAGCTACTTGGGAGGCTGAGGCAGGTAGATCACTTGATCTGAATGTGGGTCTGTAGTGTGCTGTCATTACATCTGTGAATAGCCACTGCACTTCAGTCTGGGCAACATAGTGAAACCCCACCTCTAATTTTAAAAAAGAGAATATAACGCCATTTGCAATAGTTACAAAAAAATACAGCAGGTGTAAATCTAACTAAAGTATATGTGATCTTCATGCTGAAAGCTAATAAAGGCTAATCAAAGAGATAAAATAAGACCTAAATAAACAGAGACATAAAATTCTCATACCTTACAGATTGAGTGACTTAACAAGATGCCAATTCCTACCCCCTCCAAATCAATCTGTAGAATTAACACAACAAAATCCCAGCAAGAGTTTTTGTAGATATGGACAAGCAGATAGTAAAATTTATATGGAAAGGCAAAGACTCAGAATAGAATAGCCAAAATGAATTTGAAAACAAGAATAAAGTTGGAGAAATCACACTACCTCATTTTAAGATTTACCTTAAAGCCACAGTAATAAAAAAAAATGGAGTACTGATGAAGGGACAGACACATATCAGAATACAGTCCAGAAACAGACCCACACAGAAATGGCAATAGATTTTTGACAAGGTTTAAAGGCAATTCAAAAGAGAAAAGGTTGTCTTTTCAACAAATGGTACTGGAAGAATTGGGCATCTATATGAAAAAAAATTCAATCTACCTGTCAAACTTATACCTTATACTAAAAATAACTGAAAATAGGTCACTGATCTAAAGGTGAAATGTATTTCTGCAAGAAAACATAAGAGAAAATCTTTGCGTCCTGGTCTTAGGCAAGAAGTTCTTAGACATGACATTAAAAGTATGAGCCATGAAAGAAAAAAATGATAGCCTGGTCTTCATCTAAATGAAAAGCTTTTGCTCTGTGAAAGATAACATTAAGCAATTTTGAAGAAAAAAGCTAGGATGGAGAAAATATTTCCAATTCAAATATCCCACAAAGGACTTGCACCTAGAAAACATGTAAAGAACTCCCAAAACTCAACAAGAGAAAGTCAAGCAACACATTTTTAAAAAATGAGCAAAAGACTTGAAATGACACTATGCAAAAGATGAACAAAGCACACTGTGGTAAGTAGACTAATGCATCCCTCTCCTCTGCTAAATAAGTCCTTAAATCTGTGAATTTGTGATATTATGTGGGCAGGGGAAATTAAGATTGCTAATGGAATTAAGATTGCTAATCAGCTGACCTTAAAATTAAGCGATTATCCTGGATGATCTGAGTGGACTCAATGTAATCACAAACATTCTTTAATATACAAGAGGCAGGCAGAAGAGGAAGCTTGAGTCAGAGAGAGATCTGAAGATGCTACGCTACTGGCTTTGAAGATGCCAAAGAATGTGTATAGGCTCCAGGAACAGGAAAATCAAAATTGAAGAAAAAGATATTCTCCCTCAATGCTTCTAGAGCTGAGTTCTGCAAACACCTTGTTTTAAGCCCACTGAAACCTATTTCAGTTTTCTGACGCCCCCAGAACCATCAAATAATAAATTTGTGTTGCTTTAAATCATTTAGTCTGTGGTAATTAGTTACAGCATCAATTGCAAGCTAATGCAACATGAAAAGATGTTAACATTATTAGCCATTAGGAATAGGCAAATAAAAACAAGTATGAGATACCACTACTCACTGATAAGAATGGCTGAAATATAAAATGCTGGCCAGGTGCCGTGGCTCACACCTGCAATCCCAACACTTTGGGAGGTTAAGGTGGGCAGATCACTTGAGGCCATGAGTTTGAGACCAGCCTGGCCAACATGGCAAAACCCCATCTCTACTAAAAATACAAAAATTAGCCAGGTGTGGTGGTGTGCACCTGTAATCCCAGCTACTCGGGGAGGCTGAAGTGGGAGGATCACCTGAGTCTAGGAGGTCAAGGCTGCAATGAGCTGAACTGTGATTGTGCCACTGCACTGAAGCCTCAGAGACAGAGTGAGACCCTGTTTCAAAGAAAAGAAGGAAAGAAAGAAAGAAAGAAAGAAAGAAAGAAAGAAAGAAAGAAAGAAAGAAAGAAAGAAAGAAAGGAAGGAAGAAAGGAAGAGAGAGAGAGAGAAAAGAAAGGAAAGAAAGGAAAGAAAGAAAGGAGGGAAGGAGGGAGGGAAGGAAATAAATGAATAAATAAATAAATAATTACAGTTGCAGTGTATCTAGAATTGGATCACTTCTCATCATTGCCACAGCTACTGGTACAGTCCAAGTCACTGTCATCTGTGGCCTGGCTTAGTGTAATGTCTTTCCAACTACAGTCTACTCTCAGTATAGCAGAAATCTGATCAAGTCATTCCTCTGTTCAAAATCCTCCAACGACTTCCCATTTCATTCAGACTTACAAAACCCCACAATATCTGTGCCATTCTTCCCCCTGCCTCACATCATTTTCTCTAGCCTTTTTGAAACTCATCTCATTTTAGTCACACTGGCTTCTTTGTTCTTCCTGAAATATATCCCGAATATATCCTAGAATTTTCTTCTCCCTAACTTTTGCATGGTGACCTCTTTTCACTTCCCTTAGATCCTTGTTCAAATGCCATGTTATCAGTGAGCCCTTTCTTTATTAACTTACTGAAAATTGCAGCTCCCCTGCATCACCCGTGGTTGGCAGCCTATACCCATTTCCTGTTCTCCTGCTCTGGTTTGTTTTTTCCATGGCTCCTATGAAGATAAATGGATTTTGTCTGTTTTGTTCTGTGCTGTGTTTCCAGCACCTAGAACAGTTCCTCAGCACATAGCAGGTGCCCATTAAATATGTGCTGTTGAATGAATATATCCTTGCGTGGCTTGTGAGGATAGCCTGAAACATCCAGGGGCAAGTGGAAATTTCTTTAATGTTTTGTGCTTTCTTTAAAAAAATCCATATGTATTTTGTACTTTATAGCATAGAGGCCTGTGTTTTATTATAAGCGTACTTTACCTCAAAATCTTTGAGGTGGAATGATAGTTCAAGAATATGTTTACCCATAGCCATCATACATCAGCATAAGCCACAGTCTGAGAGGACATTTTTAAGTATTAAAAGCTTAAGCTTAATTTTATCTTGATATAAATTAGTTAAGTGACCTCACCATGCAAGGAAGGTAGAGAGAGAGAGCTTTAGGATCTCCAGGTGATTTCAAAACATACAGATACAGATGAGAGCTCCGCAAAGCTGGAAATATCAAATTGATAGCAAATAGGCTGGCTCTAGCCCTAAAAATATTCCGAGTATACTTGGAAAATATATAATATAGTATAAGTCAATACATCTTGTGAGAAATGAGCCTTTAAATTTCAAGAATCAAAAGCAAGGTAATGTTAGCTATATTTGACTATTTTTGTGGGCTGGGGGAGTTGGGAAGCAACTAGGAAAAATGAAACGGCTGAGTGCTACCAGTGGGCAGTCTTTTCCTTTAAGAAAGGAGAAAGAGTACTTTGATCTTGCTCTATTTCCATTGTCTGTATTTGTATTAGGCAATTGTAATGTCTTTTAATAAAAAGATGATTTTTAAAAATTCACCAGCAAATGGCAGCCATTTGATAAACTTTTCCTACTTCTCTTTATCCTTCTGGCACTTTCTACCATGGTTTTCTCCACTCTCCTGTTTTTGCTTTGTTCCTCTGAGGCTTGATAACATACGGGGAAAAAAAAGAAACTTGGATATAAGTTCAGAAAGAAAATGAGTTCAATGTGGGGAATCTGAGTGCCAGAAGTTTGAAGAGAGCATGTGGCGAGCTGACGGTGCCTTTTGGCAGAAGGCAGGGGAGAGATCTGGCAGGACTCCTCCAGGCATGGAGAACTGCTCACCTGGCCGCTCCACGGGGCCCTGCAGAGCAGCCTCATATTCCCTGCCAGTGGGTCGCCTCACAGTCCGTAAATATAAGATGGAAGATTCTTCTAGGGTGGAGAAAACATAAGTGAGGCAGTTTGTTCAGCATCTGCTATAGATTGTGGTGAGATGCATGCATACGCTGGGCTTTATTGATATCAATCATTTTGTCATGAGGCATCATCAGTGCTAAGGTAAATGAATCAATTGCATTTTGCCATTATGTATAATCATCAGGTCGTGTATTATATAATTCACCCACTGTTGGTCTTGAATAGGGCACTTTTCATTGAGGTATTTATTTGTAGACTTGGAGATTATATAGGGCTCTCAATTTGCTTCAGTTTGTTCCCTCGGAGCTTCTCCATCTTTGTTTTGTGATTCAGGCCCCAGAGGTTACCCATCCTTCCCTAACAGTACGGTAAGAGGAATGTCTATCTGAGTATAGTAGTCTAGCTCCTCTATGAGAACAAGAAGGTATGGGCATGAGAATAAAGAAGCATCTTTACCATTAAAAACATGCTCCCAGGACACTATACAGCCATTACTGCACACATGCATGACATTCCCTTTTGTACCTAACAGTAATTCCTAGATTCCTAGATAATGAAAACTGATTCAGATACGAGACAGAAATAATTAGAGAGATTTTAATTCTTCTAGCATTCCTTGAAGAGTTCTTAAGAGTGATCTTTTAAATATAACTCTTTCCTAATATCCAACCATGATTTACAAGAGAATTATGCCTCTATCCATTTCTGGTTTCCATCTTCTAACTTTAGAAATTTTTCATCTTATAGAAGAAGCTACCAACAGACATGACCAAAGAAAAATCTTGCCTAAATGTATTATATCAATGTCTAAGTTATCTCATTCTTTATTCTATATGCCAGAATCTTTTAAATCTATTTTATTTTATTTATTTTTGCAGAATTACATTTTCCACTGCTTCCAACGGAGTTAGAATGTACAGAGTTCCCTAAACTGGTATCTCCAATTTTTCATGTGTGTAGAAGTCCCCGTTCTTTCTTTCTGCCCCCTCTTTTTACCTCGAGGCTAATCCTTTGGCAAGCTGCCTTTTCAGGACTTCTGAGAATATTTCTCCACTGCATACCAGAATAACTGCCTCTGCCTTTCTTCCTTGACCTGTAAGTCCATTTAAAGCAACAAACTCCCCGTATGTCAACTGTTTTCCTCCAGCTGGTCAACAAGTAAAGATAACAAAACACATTCAGTGAAGATATTCATTCTCATTTCCTAAGCCAGAGAGACATGTGGAAAGAAATACTCAATCAGGGATCTATTGAAGGATTCTGCATAGTAGCGAAATCTGGAGACAATATGCCAAGCAATGCCAAAATAATTCTAAAAATGCATGTCCTTAATACAAGGGCTGTCTTATTTCTATCTGTATCTGCTGCAGTGCCTAGAACAGTGCTTGTCACAGAGGACTGTGTATCATAAAATGTCTCAGATTAATGACTCCGTTTTTGGCTTAGGTACCATGAGAACTTGTACCATCTATCCTAGCAGGACCTGACTGGGTAGACATCTGGGGCACCTTCCCTTGATCCATCTATCTGCTTTGCAAATGTCCCACCACAGAGACTATCGGCAGGGCTGTGACCAGTGCAGAGGAACAAGTAAGTGCTTAGGCTCTGGAATCAGACTCTGAGCTCCAATCTTGGCTCCATTACAACTGTGTGACTCTGTGCAAGTCCCATAATCTGGCTAAGCTTCAGTTATCTCATCCATAACATGGGGATTAATAGTACTTTGCTCATGAGGTTGTTATAACAATTACAGAGGATGACTGTGTGAAGTTCTCAGCAAGTACATGTATAATAAGCATACTTTTTTTATTTTTTATTTTTTGCTAGTATTGAGGTATCAGGACACAAACGTCAATAAAAAACTTCATATAGCCTGGGTGCAGTGGCTTGTGCCTGCAATCTCTCACTTTGGGAGGCTGAGACGGGTGGATCGCTTGAGGTCAGGAGTTCAAGACCAGCCTGGCCAACATGATGAAACCCTGTCTGTACTAAAAATACAAAAATTAGCCAGGTGTGGTGGCATGTGCCTGTAATCCCAGCTACTTGCAAGGTTGAGGCAGGAGAATCGCTTGAATGCGGGAAGCGAAGGTTGCAGTGAGCTGCGATCGCCCCATTGCACTCTAGCCTGGGTGACAGCATGAGAGACCTCGTCTCAAAAAAAACAAAACAAAAAACAAAACAAAACAAAACACACACACACACAAAACCCAAAAACCCAAAAACCAAAACTTCACGTAATCACTGCCCTACATTAATTCTGAAAGAACTTGTTTTAATACTGACCAAAGGCCACCTTGTAAATGAAGGCCATGTGACTTCACAGTGACAGGAGTGAATTTGTGTTATCTTCCCACTCTCCCTGCTATCTTCTACCAGGCATAGCACACTACACATCATGCAGGAGCTGGGATACAGTCTGTCCTCATGTTGGACAGCAAAGCTCATGTTTGCACAGAGAGTATTTGTAGCCCCATGTCTGGCTCACTCCTGATGTGCCTCAGAAGGACAGGTTTCCTCTTTGGAACTGCAGCTGGTAACCTGACTTGTCCACCTAAGCTAATTCACATGCCAGAGCATGAGGCCTTCTACATTTTCAGGTTCATCATCATTTTGGTGGATATGTTGTTCCCTGGCTGTTTAGTGGGGCCAGACCTAAGCCAGGGGAGGATAAATGAACAAGTCCAAAGGTCACCCATCTCTGTGTGTCTTACATTTGGTTGCGGAGAGCTGGGATTTATACTGCCCTCGGACCAGCCGGCAGGTGGACCCATCTCCGTTGCAGACCCCACAGTTATCTTCCTTGACGGTGCTTCCCAGCTGGTGATCGCAGCCCACGATCTAACAAGAAAGAGAGATGTGTAATTCAACCAAGCAGCTACCGATGGCAGAATCCACTATGAGGCCAATCACCACAAAACAACCCTCCCTTCATCCCTGAGGGGCCTAAAACATACTTCCCATGAAGGGGACTGAATTCAACCGGAATTTGAATCAAGCTAGGAAAGAAAAAAAGGTAGCATGGGTAAAGATGTTTTCAAAGTTCAGATATACAAATAGAAAGAAGGGTAAAAGAAAGAGAATGAGAGAGAATAGGGAGCAGGGTAGGGAATGATGGGAAGAAAGTAAGAGAAACAAGAAGATCCTGAATTATTGATGTTTTAGGGCCTAATTCAAGAATAACTTCTATGTTAAGAATTACGATTCACCCAAATGACAAAAACTACAACCAAGAGGTAATGGTAGCAGGAAACATTTTATAAATGATCTCCATGTTCCACATGGTTCCTTAGAATGTAAGCTGCATAAGGGTGGGTGATTTGTATCTTGGGTTAATTAATGTATTCCAAGCAATGAGAACAGTGCTTAGTCAACTGTAGGCCCTCAAAAAATATTTGCTGAGTGATAATGAAAATACTTCCTTTTCTAGCTAGCACTCCAGCTTAAAAAAGAGAAGACAGTCAGCAAACAGATACGAACTTAGTGTGTGTGTGCGTGAGGAAGAGGAGGGTTGCATGACGGGCAGCAGGGATGAACACCACTAAGACCCTGTCATTTGCCTTATCCTGTCCTGTACCAGGCACGGCACAAATATCTCATTTATTCTCAAAAGAGGCATGCAAGTAAGATATCTCCATTCTATAGTTGAGGCCATGAGTCTTACCCAAGGTCACTTAGCTAAGAAGCAGTCAAGTTCTAAAGACTTCTAGTGAAACAATTACGCCTGGTCCAAATCAGGCTTAACAACATCACGGGCTTTTATAAGGTATGTGGGCAATGCCATTTGTGTCTTTCCTCTTTACTTTCCAATATCTGAGTTTTAGAAATTCAAATCCAAACTATGCCAGGTTGTATGGCTTATAGTTCTAGTTAGATCAAATATAGAAAGATGTATTCCATTCCCAAACTATTTCAATTACTCTGTTTGACAAAATAAAATGATAATGGTAGTGACAACTAAAGGGACTTATGGCTTCTCTTCATAAAGTCCCCACAGTTCGTCTTGCCTTTCAAAAATCTGGTTGTTAATATGACCAGAGCCTTGAGGCTTTTCTTTTTTATTCCTTTTATTAATAATTGCAAACACATGTTTAGGCAAAGGTTTAAAAACATAATTATTTAACATTGTGTTATATATGTACTCTATTTTTTAAATGTGGTAATGTGTATTTTTTCATTAATAGCAAATGAACATCTTTTAAAAATAGATGAAAAGCAACAACTCCTTCGATAACTGTACATTTTTTTAAGTGCAAAGATGTCAGGAAAACATGATGCTGAGTTCTAAAGTCAGGGACAAAGGCAGATGGGCTCTATCCCTGTGAGTTTACCATAACTGAGGAGCAGTTCACTTCAATCTATTCAGAGGCTGCAGTGAGGCCACTTCAGAAAGCAACCGAATTTCATCCCTGCAGTGCCAAGCATGTGCTGGCTTAAGAGTTCTTTGGTGTATTTCTACGTAACTGCAGTAAAATTATTTTCAAAATTCATATCTGTAGATGGGCCCGCCCATGAGCTGATCACTTCTGTATTCACTCTTATGTTCTTAGTACAGTGTGAAATGGGATTACAGAAGTACTTTATAAAAGAATTCATTTAACTGTTTAGGCAGCATTTATTGAGGACCTGCTATGGGCCAGGCACTGTGCTAGCAGCAACATTCAATGGTGAATTTCAGCATCTATGGGTCCACTCTCATGAGACTGTACAGTCTAGTGGCAGAGGGAGATAGTGCTCAAATCGTCACACGCAAAAAGTGTAAAATGACAATCATGATAAAAGCTATAAAACACAGACACATGGCACTCTGAGAGCATAAAATGTGGATAACTCCATTTGGTTAGGGAGGCAAGAGAAGATTTCCCTTAGGAAGAGACTTTTTTGAGCTGAGATGTGAAGTCAGAGTTAACAACGGAAGAGAGGTGTCACATGAGGTTCACCGTGTCCTTTAGAAATGGCTGGATACTAGCTAATTGGAGAGGAAGCAAAAACCAAAGTTGGCCAAAAAAAAAAAAAAAAAAAAAAAAAAAAAAAAAAACCAAAAAAAATCAGAAAACTGATAACCTAATTGCCTTAGAGGGACCAAATTCTTTGAGAAAGCATGGCAGTTTTAATTTAGGCAACATTCAAAGCATTATTGACTCTACTGTTGTTGTGGTTGCTGGGATTAAAGAGGACTTAATCTGACAAGATCCTTGGCTATGTGGAAGGACAGCACGGGCAGTGGGCACAGGAATTTCCACTCTCAGGCATCCCAAATCTAACTGGATTTACTCCTTAAACTATAGGAATTTCAGGTTTCTCAAAGGATTTAAGTTTCTCTGGAAAATTTTTAATGGACTCTGATACCTCTAATGGAGCCAAAGGAGATAATCATGAAAATCTCTCCCTAAGTCTAAAGATTTCTTATGGTTCCAAAACCATTTTCAGTAACGAGCAATTCAGCTTCACAGATCCAAAGTAACAGTAATATTAGAAATAGCTAAATAGGAGGTGACATACTTTAAGACTAACTTGGCTAGATGCCTGACTTAGCACTCTTAGTGTGGGTTTATGGACCCCAGGATATGAATCAAGTCAGTTTTAAATGGGCTTTGTTTAGCTTCAGAATTTAAAAGACAAACATCTCCCTGACACAATTGTTTTTTTTCTTCCTTTTCTCTGTTATCGATTCCTCTTCAATCTGCCAAAATCTTCTAACTCAATTATTTTAAAAATGTGGAATACTTGATATCAGATAAAATGTTCTTACTTTGGTCCAAGTGGAAAATTGTTTGCAGAGATATCAGGATAATCATACTTGACATATCTTAATCTGTTGATTTTGAATAACTGTTAGATTAATTAAAATTAGTTGTTACTTTAAGACCTACTATTAATAACAGAGAGAAAAATAAATAGAAATACAAAAATGGGCTTAATTGGCCCTCTGTGCACGTGCTATTATTTTTTGTCTAGGATACTCTTTCCCTAGTCTTTATTTGGCAAACTCCTATTCATCCTTCAAATCCCAAACTAGGTGTCTCCTCAAGAAAGCCTGTCCAGATTCCAGAGGTAACTGCCTTATTGCTGTATGTTTCCATAGTCGTTTCTTCATACCTCCATGTGGCAGAGGTTTCTGGTTGTCATCCAATATTCATCTTCTCTTATTTTTCTTGTACTGGAGCCCAATTTTATCTTGGTTAGCATTATATGCAGTTAAAAGAATACATTTCTCATTCGTCATGAGACCAAATCATAATTACTGAAATAAAAGTGGAAGTGTTGTGTGAGGCTTCTGGGAAGGCTACTTAAAAGAAGCTGACTTAGCTGGGGAATGCCTTTTCCGCCCTCTGCCTTCCTACCTTCCTGCTGGCTCCGGCAGCCATCTTGGAAATGAGACAATCTTGAGAATGGAAGCCTTGTACTCAGAATGGCAGAGCAGAAAGAGAGAAAGATCCTGTTTCCTGAACCACACTTGGACTGATTACATCTTTTTTTGTGAGAGAATAAATTTTTTACGTGTCTAAGCTACTATTATTTTGTGTTTTTTTTCATGTATACCCAATTCAAATGGTTATATAACTTATATTGAGTTTACTCTATTAACATGTCTATCTCTACACAACATCCTGGGCTACCTGAGAACCTGTGTTTTACTAATCTTGATATTTCTGCTGCTCAGCCCAGTATCAGACATTTGAGATGCACAATAAATGCTGCTGAATCAATGAAACACATAATGGTTTGCTAATAGCTCCAATGTAGTTTGCAGATAGGAGACCTTAGACTGCAGCCATTGACATACGAGTCTGCAAAAATGTGTGCAGGCATGTGTGTAGGTATGTATATGTACATGTGTTTTTAACTGTGCACACAAAGAAACAGACATACCATAAATGACAGCAAGAGACTACCTAAACCTCTGTCCTGATGCATGAACAAGAATTGCTGTAAAGGGCTATTATTTTTCAGAGACTATTTCCCAAGTGCACCTATGTTAATTATTAGAGAAGTGTCATGAAAGGCAACGTTTAGGTCACTGAGTTCCCAGACCCACCCCATTCTGGACAAAACATTTAAGTGAGATAATGACCACTCATAACTTTGGCAACTGCATGAAATTTTTTTGCAAACAGTGGAAAACTGAATATTTTGATCTAATACAGTTTATTAGTACTCTGCTAGGAGGTGTCAGCTGAATGCAGTGGTCTGACCTCATCCTCACCCAAAATCATTGCACGGTGCTGCTTATTTTGCAATATTTTAATCTCAGGTAACAAAAAAGTGAGAAGATCCAAGAAAAATTTAAAGAAAGGCAAAATAGCACCCCGAAACTTACCAAATTAATAGTGTTTTCATTGTTTAGACACCACTAGTGGGTTATCAAGTTCTGCTTTCATATCTGAAATGTATGTTTTTTGTACCCTCTCTTATGTACATATATGTGTACAAAGATATGCAGCCCCTTGTCTTATTTTTGAGTTGAGCAAACACACTTAACACTGCTGATTTTTCTTTATTCTTCTTTCAGATTTACTAAAGGGAGGGAGAGAACTGCCCACCGACCCAACCCCCTCCCACTGCCAAAAACAAACAAACAAACTAGGATCATAGCATCCAATCCAAGTTGGCTCAGAGACTTAGCATGTTGTGCAGATTTTAGGCATCAGGCCTGCAGTAGGGGTTTCTTCCTTCACTTTACAGAGCTGATAGCAAGAGAACAGGCAGTATGCAAGACTGAAATTCTCTAGACACTGAAATATGTATAATAAAATGCCTTCATTAGTAGCCACAGGAGAAAGAAAGATCACCATGCTAATAATTTGGAGAACATAAATAAATATAATCCATAAGCAGATATCATGCCTCAGACTGACATTCTTAGGATGGGTTCACACTGGCTTCATTTCAAATGGTTTCCCATAAGGACCTCAATCTAGCATCAAATACTGAGCCAGTGATGTCAAGCTTTTCTTGATCCAACACCATGAGGTAAGAAACTTTTAAAGCCTTCTATTTTCAGCACTGGGAAAGACAAATATGGAAAACTAAACTGTGCAAGTCTGATCATAGCTGCTCTTATTTATATTTACTTCATTCAGATAGAACTTTATGGGTAACAGTATGATTTACATAGATTATCCTTTATTTACTATTTTAATATATAGGGGAGGGAGCGCATTTCTAACCTCATCCTCAAAAGATTTAGCTATTCATTAATTTGCTTATGCTTAACCTTTCATTAAATAATAAAAAGATTTATAGCATATATATAACAATAAATTTAAAAAAACAAATGAGTGAATGGAGCAAAAAGAAAGGCAAAGGTAAGAAAGATAAATCTAGAAGTGAGAGAACTACACATAATGCACACTATGCCGTCCTGTACAGTTGCTAGATGTGGTGGGGGAGGTCACATCTGGATTTGAGCTTCCCAGAAAATAGGAACACATGAGCAGTTGTAAGAGTCAGAGAATCTACTGAATCTTTTAGAAAATGTATGCAATAATGTGTTCTTTATAGTAGACAATACGTATTTGTGTAATAAATGAATAAATCAAAAACCAGCTCAGGAGCACCATAATTAAAGTACTGAAATAATACACATTACTTGTGAGTTTTCTGAAAGACAATGTCATATAACAATGTCCCAACAACATCTGAGCAAATAAATGTCTCAATAACATCTGAGCAAATAAATACAAGCAGTTTCAAAGAGGTAGCTCTAATACCTGCAATAAAACTTCATAAGGTCACCAAAACACCAATCAGATTATAACACTGAGGTTCAGAGAAGGTAACTTCCCCAAGGTCACATAGCTGCTTAATAACAAAACCAAAATTCCACCTTGAGATTTTTTGACTATAAATTATAGTAGGATGCCCATTAACCATGAAAAGGCATACTATGCAGTATTTACATGGCAATAGTGAGCTGTAATAACAAGTTTGAATATTCTAATCAAGATCACTACCTCTAGAGTTACACTTATGCACAGGGATGAAGAGATGGTTTCATCTGTGATCTCTGACTTAGAAGCACATATAGCAAGTGAATGGGAAGGTGCTAAGCCCCAACACCACCTGTGGTCCATACCTCCTACCCCTCCCCCTGCCACACAGGCAGGCATACATACCTCTCTCATGGTTTGTTATGGGCACAAAAATTTCCTCTTTTACACACTTGGTTTTTTGTTTTTGTTTTTGGTTTACAACTAAGATTTCCAATACGAGAAAACAGAATCCCCAGTAATTCACAAAGGTGCTAACGGTGCTCCATGAGCTATGTTTACTATTTCCAAAAGCCTAATGGAAATATATTTACCTGCAGTAAAACTACATAAGGTCACCAAAACACCAATCATCTCATTACACAAACAAGCTGAATCTTGACCTTTACTGTATTTATTTTTTAATTGCAAACTCAGGTTTTTTAGCTATAAAATGGGAAAACAAATTATTACTTAATACATGCAGTGTTTTGAGTAGACGGAAACTTCCAAAACACAAGGCCCATAGGAAAAAAAATAATAAAGGGCTCCTTTGTGTTAAAAAGTTGGGAAACACTGGTGTAGTCCTTTGTCTGTTGTTCCAGTACCCTTGGGAGGAGTAACACATGAAGTTGCTGATTATACTTAAATTAGACCAAATCAACTGAGCATAAGGCATTAAGCTGGCTGTTATGGTGCTGTTGGGAATACAGATAGGTGCTAGGCATGGTCTCAAACTAGGGTGAGGGGGTTTAATCAGACTTTTCCTCAAAACAGGTGAGAGTAGACAGGGAGTAAGATCAGTATAACTAAAGGTCAAAGGGGCATGGAGGAGGAGAAAGACAGGAGGGAAACCTGCTTACAGAAGGAAATGTGAACTAGTGTTTGTGAAAACTTGCTATTTTTAGATACATAACTTCTCACATAATTCTTGTAATAATCTTGAAAATTAGCTACAATCGTGTCTATTTCACAGAAATAAAACTGAAACAGATTACACAACTTGCCACAAATCGCATTACTAGGATTTGTTGTCACCAGAGTTGAAGTCTAGGCTAAATAGCACTGTGTCATCAGTGAGCTTCTCTCTAGTCTATGAGATACCATGTTCCCCTTGAGGTTTAGATGGCAATGAAGACACACGCAGAAGGAGGATGCAGATCCTCCCCACACCTGGCATTCTCTCTCCTGGGGTTTAGCAGTCATAGCCAGGACTAGCAAATTTCCTTGCAGGTTCACCAGACCCTTACAACAGCCCACATCGTCCTGCAGCATCTATGTGAACGACCTCTCTGACCTCACTCCCTCTGGCTCAGTCTCTTTGCTGCCCTTCAAACACAACAGACACTTTCTCATCTCAGGACAGCCCTGAGTCGCTACCTCTGGCTGTAACACTCTTCCTCAGGCACTTCTACGGCAGTTGTCTGACTCTTTGAAGTCTTTGAGAAAATCAGTACCTTCTCAATAAGATCTACTTTGATCAGACTATTTAAAGCTGTTCTCCTCAGTCATAATATTTATTTTTTAACTTTTAAGTTCAGGGGTACATGTGCAGGATGTGCAGCTTTGTTACATAGGTATATGTGTGTCATGGGGCTATATCGTACAGATTATTTCATTGCACAGGTACTAAGCCTAGTACCCAATAGTCTTTTTTCCTGATCTTCTGCCTCCTCTCACCCTTCACCCTTAAGTAGGCACCACTGTCTGTTGTTTCCCCTTCTGTCTTCATATGTTCTTATCATTTAGCCCCCACTTATCAGTGATAACATGCAGTATTTGGTTTTTTTTATTTGTTTGTTTTTGTTCCTGTGTCAGTTTGCTAAGGATAATGGCCTCCAGCTCCATCCACGTCCCTGCAAAGGGCATAATCCCATTCTTTTTTGTGGTTACATAATATTCCATGGTGTTTCTTTACCCCATTTTCTTTATCCAGTCTATCAGCGATGGGCATTTGGGTTGGTTCCAGGTCTTTGGTATTGTGAACAGTGCTGCAATGAACATACATGTGCATGTGTGTTTATAAAAGAACAATTTATATTCCTTTGGGTATATACTCAGGAATGGGATTACTGGGTCAAATAATATCTGTCCTTAGGTCTTTGAGGAAGCGCCACGCTGTCTTTCACAATGCTTGAACTAATTTACACTCCTACCAACAGTGTATAAGTGTTTCTTTTTTTCCACAACCTTGCCACCATCTGTTATTTTTTGACTTTTTAACAATAGTCATTCTGACTGGTGAGAAATGGTATCTCATTGTGGTTTTGGTTTGCATTTCTCTAATGATTAGTGATGTTGAGCTTTTTTTCCATATGCTCTTTGGTCACATAAATGTCTTCTTTTGAGAAGTGTCTATTCATATTCTTTACCTACCTTTCAATGGCGTTGTTTTTTTCTTATAAATTTGTTTAATTTCTTATAGATGCTGGATGTTAGACCTTTGTCAGATGCATAGTTTGCAAATATTTTCTTCGATTCTGTAGGTTGTCTGTTCACTCTGATGATAGTTTTTTTTTTGCTGTGTAGAAGTTCGTTAGCTTCATTAGATCCCATTTGTCAATTTTTGCTTCTGTTGTTTTTGGCGTCTTCATCATGAAATCTTTGCCAGTTCCTATGTCCAGAATGGTATTGCCTACATTGTCTTCCAGGATTTTTATAGTTTTAGGTTTTACATTTAAGTCTTTAATCCATCTTGAATTAATTTTTGCATATGGTGTAAGGAAGCGATCCAGTTTCAATTTTCTGCATATGGCTAGACAGTTATCCCAGAACCATTTATTGAATAAGGAATCCTTTCCCCATTGCTTTTGTCAAAGATCAGATAGTTGTAGGTGTGCGGTCTTATTTCTGGGTTCTCTATTCTGTTCCATGGATATTTATTAAGCATATTATTTATTTTCTATCTCCTACTAGGTCAGGGATATTTGGATGCGCTGTTCATTGTCCACCTAGAAAAGTGCCTGGCATACAGCAAGCAACTAAAATATACGTGTTCAATGAATGAATGGATTCAGCCGATAGGCAACACCACAGGTGACAGGGATACATTGTGATTACAAAGAATTTTCCTCTTTGTCTCAAGCTAAAACATAACAGCTGCTACCATTTCAACTCTCTTCCACTGGTTCCAAAGACCAAAAGAACACTCTCCAAAAGAAAAAGATCTCTAAGGACAAATCATTTTATAACATTGTAATCTGAGAGTTTAATTTCCACTTGTCACCTTGCCTGCTATGTCTCTGGTCCTTCACCCACTACTCCAGAATTGCCTTGGGGCATAAATGCTCATTATTTCCAAGTGCATCTCCCTCTGACTTCTTTCCTGCTAGGCACAGTGCCCCGGGCTTCATGCCCTGACTCTGACACCAACTCTGGATCTGTAGACTCACTTTGTACTTGATCTCCTGAGTTCCTGATTCCTGGCACTTCCTAATAGACTTCAGCTTGGGCAACCCCCTGGCCTGGCTCTTCCCTTTACCTTTTGTGAGCTCTGGCCCTTTGGCTGGTGGTCTGGCTGGGGCAAAGCCACACTCTTTCTACATCCAACCTACACACTCCCACCTCCACCAAAGGGTAGGAACTTTGGCAGCCTCTGTGGTTAAATTATAGAGGAGGACCTGGTTTCATAGGAATAAACTTTTGCCAGGTACTAATTTTTAAGGGTCCTATTTCTGTCCTTTATTTTTTGAACTAAGATTGCAAACATCTTAAATAATTTTTTCATATATTGCCTTTCCTGAGGTCAAGGATCTAAACCATCTAATGAGTGGATAAACACTCTGAAAGGGAAAAAGAGAATAAGTCAATCTGATTTCTAACGTTTACTAAAACTCTCAGGTGCTCCCCATCTGATTTATTTTGTTCTCGTCTTATTTACTTCAGGGTCTTGGACAAATTCTTGTATGAATTTATTGCTAAACACATCTGGATTTTTTTGCGTATTGTTTTTGTGAAATTTATTTATTTAGTAGTCTTCAGCAGAAATCCTAAGAACTATCCTAGTATAGACATTCGTGCATACAGACACTACAATTCATTCTCAGCAGATGGTCAGGGACTTTTCTTTAGCAGGCTGTCTTCTCCCTCCCCTGCTTCCAAAATTAGGGTGTCTGGAGAATGCGAAACAAAATTATACAAAGGCCTGACCTCTGGCCTTGCTTCTGTCTCTCAGACTGTGAAGTACCCAAGAGGGAAAGTGTTGAATTTGGCCTCACTTCACATGGCATTAACTGTAATTCTTTGTGAATTGTGGTGACATCATGGTATACTTTGACATCACTGCTCAGACTCACTTCTGCTGCTGGGCATACAGTACATACTTTTTGTTTAAACACAAGAGTCCTTTGTTGAGAAGACAGGATAGCGGCTGGTATTCTGCCCTGGTACAAATGTGGATCTTACTGGAATGTGTCTGTTCAGTAAGTCACTACAAAGTAGCTATTCTACTATGATGCCTGGAACTCACTCACACGTGTACCTCTGAAAATTTTTCTGGAAATTTATATTTAAAGAGTTTTAAATTCCAGATATGGTCCATAATTTAAACAAAATTCTACACACAATTAAACTCTTATTTACATGTCTGGAAATGTTATCTGAAGTCAATATTCCAACAGCAATAGTGTGCTGGCTGCAATTGTGTGTCAAGGTTAGAGAGGATGGAAAAGGAAAGGTGAAGAGGGATTTATCTATGTCCCCAAACAATTCTCCTCCCATCACAATTGTTCATGCATCTCAGATTCCCAAGTTAGGAGGGCTTGTGTCATTCTTTGGCTCTTACCTGGTTACCTCTCAAAACTTATGACTTTGTATTAATTGGAAACTTCTTTGACAGTGCTATCAATATCCTGCTTTCAAAGTCTGTTAAAGACATCCTCTACTGATGTATTAATAATATAACCCTTTTTCCTTCCTGGTTCTCTACTGCCATTTCTGTCTGTCTACATTGGGTCTCTTTAGGGTAGAGCCTGGAGAGAATTGATCAAAAGCAGAGTTTAAGGAAAAGCATCATCTGTAAAGTAACTCTAAACTTCTGTCCCTCAAAAGTATCTCGAATGCATGCACAAGGCAGCGAATTTTCAGATCAGCTTGAGAAACTAAAGGTTGTTAATCTAAGACCCTTTCCCAGAGGAAAAAGCCATAGCACAAAATATTTGGATGGGATAGTAAATTTCTTCTGTTAAAAAAAATATAATTTTTACTCTGTCACAGAACAAATGGAGCCATGACATGACCCCCAGTTCTATCATAAACTTTATAATTGCTAAAAGTGTATTTCCCCCTCTGGAAATGTCACACTTAAGACCAACAAGACCATAGTGCTGCATTTCAGGTTTTGATCCACATATTCACTTCCCTGGCCACTTCTTAGCCTGGAACATCATTATTTATACCAAGAATCTATGTGTTGTGGAACCCTAAACCACAAAAGAGGAAGCATGACATTGTGGTGCAACCAACAACTCAACCTGGATGTGATGGCTTGAATATATCACTCTCAGTATGAGTTCAGTTCTCTTGTGAGTTATATAATCCGACCTATTTTATATACTTGGTCTAAGGATTTGAGGTGATAGCTTATATAAAAAGATCCAGTTCCTTGCCTAGCACATAACAACTCTGACCACATATCCTGGAATTTCTGGGACAACTCTATTTTCAACTCTTCTATTTCATAGTCTCCACAATTATCAGACCACGTGTGCTGATTATTTTGGGGGGGATATGTAGCCATTGTGCAAATAGGAGGTATTTTCTCATTATATATGTGAAATGCGTCTGAAGCGATAAAGGGTGTCTTAGGGATCGGGGAACCTGTAGACTCCAAGGCCCACAGCTCTAGAGACAGGGTCAAGTTTGCAAAAGCTCAGATCTATTTCAGCCCCTTTGGATTTGACAACAGCATATAGGAAGTAAGATCACAACTCAAATTCCATTGAAGAAATATACTCTCCTTTAGAGGTTAGAGCAGATGGAGTTCCATCGGATAATTTTTTTTTTTTTTTTTTTTTTAACTTCCCTCTACCCTGCTAACTTAGCCATGAAATACCAGCAAGTGTGGTTGGCTGTTTGGGAAATGACCTCTGGTAGGGTCCTATTAGAAATGAAAACTACTTTTCGGAAATTGCTGTGGAGTAGCAAATCATCTCCTCTGCGTTGTACTCAAATTAAAGAGAAATGCTGAGGATTCTGAAAACATCCTTCCTTAGCTCTCCAACTCTAGGATTACTGATCCAGAGTTAATTCAGGAACCACTTTCAAATACATACAATCAAGTAACTATCATTAAATATATTTGTCAACACAAAATAGAGATTTCTTACAGCCATTCTTCTAAAACCTAAGGTGCTGGGAAAGACATATTTCCAGGGACAGGGACAAGAGCCTGGGGTCCTGTTTTCTCCTTTGGTGTTCCTGCCCATATGAATGTAGCGATACACCAGTTGAATATAACAAAAGGAAGTGGGCATTCAGCAACCCATCTTAATATATGTGATATTCAAAATTTATTTATTTTAATGGAGAAGAATTCCTGAATCTAAATGAATAAGCCAAAAGCAAATCAGTTACAATCTTTTTAAAAAGAAAAGTAGTCTTCTGGAAGTTGGGAATTTAAATTCTTATTCATCAGAATTAATAATGAACCAATCAAATAGGAGTCACAAAATTCTAAGAGAAAAGTGAGCTGGCTGATTTTTAATGATCCCCAAATTTCCAGAGCCAGATGAAAGGTGAGCTGCTGGATGTAGTGATGGGACTGAGCTGGAAAACAGCTGACAGCAATTTGGCTACCCTTTCTAACTCTAGCCTTGTGGGTTCAGGATAATCAGTTACATTTTGCTGAATCACTGTACTATTATGACAATGGAAAAATGAGCTGTTTCTCCTTTCATTTTAGACAAAAGCAAATTCACTCAAAGGCGCTGAGATGAAAAGAAATAACTGCATACATTTTCCCATTCAGAAAGATTAAGATTCCACTAACCCCCCACTCACATGCATAGAAATGAATTCTTTTTCTTTCCTGCTATAGTCCTACTTTAAATCCAGCTGAAACTATAAATTCCAAATCTGACAGAATTCAACACACAGCGTATGTCTAATTAGAGAGTGAAATTAAATCGTGTAGTAACTGGAATATTTAAGTTTAGAAATTTTTTAAACACTACAGTTTTATAAAGGTTATTGGTGTTTAGTCAGTTGTCCCAAACTAGTTAAAAAGAATTACCTTCACTCAGGAAGTGTACATGCTATCTTCAAATTCCCCTAACAGTACCCAAATTACCTGCTTCTCTACCCTAACCTTACTGCTTCACGGTGGACCATGGGAAAAGAAGAAAAGGGATTTCCAATTTTTATGGTTCATCCCACAATCAAATTTGGCTAGATTGCATCACGTTGCATTTCTTCTGCATGTATCATGTGTAAAAAGCATGTAATTTGCAATAAGTGGTTTATATTTTTAAAATATGCAATGCATTCTTTTCAATACATCTATGTGACTCTAAATTGAAAAGTCCCCATATTCTACAAACTGGGTCTATCAAATGCCACATTCGATAGAAAAACATATTTGACCATGAATTTTATGGTTTTCAAGGGTTGTTTCAAGTGGATTCTTGGCAGAGTGTTGACTGAGTCTTCGGGCTGTTTTTCAACATTAAAATTTTACAATTGAAAGTTCAACTATCTTCTGTAGGTGCAGGCATGTTCCAGAGAATCACAGGCTGGGATACAAATCAAAGGGGAGATGAACACATTGTTACTAGGAGAATTTTTATAAGCATGCTCCCCAGAACATTTGGGCATTGAGTTGTCAGATGATTTCCAACCTCAATTTCAAAATTCTTTTTAATGAGTGTGCTAAGAGCAAGGCTTACATGGATTGCTCATTGTTGGCTGGTTAATTTGCCTTTTTCCCTAAGATAAGAGCAGTTGTTTGTCTCAGTGAGATCTGGTCTTACAGCTGGAGGCCACAAAACCTTTTGTCTTAGGGCAAGTGAATGGAGGTTGTATCTCAGTTGGCAGGAAGGGAGAAAATAAATACTGTCAGCCACAATTATTCTGAAGAGTGGGAAATTACATCAGGAATTATAGACTGTAGCAGTGGATGGTTCTCACTTACCAAACTTGAGGCTGAGAAGAGGCAATAAATACATAAATAGTGGAAGGGAAGGAATTGTGGTGTTTCTGAAGTACGGTGTGTGGATCAAGTCCTGTCAGGTGTTTTACAGAGTTCGTGAAGGCTGTAAAACAAACTCTGCAACTGAACAAGTGACAAAACCAAAGCAACTACCTATATCACCTATCTGGAAAATGATAGAATTGGGATTTAGTCTCTTTAAAAAATGTCATTCCTACTACACTAGGTCACCTAATATACCAGAGGACTTTCAAGTGAACGGTGTGTATCCTCAAGAGGTCGGGCAGCACCACATGTACTAATCAGCTACTCATGCGAGCACTCTGTTTAGAGAAATGGTTTTTGAGGGAATGTTTGGAGCATTTTGTTTAAAAACCTAGCCCACTACATCTCAATCATATTTCCTAAGTTTATTTCTCAGCACCAAGCTAAAGGCACTCAAAAAACAAAGATATTCCCAAAGGGCAGTTTCTCAGGAAACAAAAACTTTCAAAAAGATTCCAAGGCGTTTTCTAATAACATGAAAACAACCCCCTTGAAAATTTATTTTCAATGCTTGCCTATAGCTTGGCTTCAGCATTGACTCGGTTATTACCTTAAACAGAGGAAAAACATCTCCAGTAGCAGTTGGCATGACTCAGGAGAAGGGAGGAGGGAGAGGGAGTGAATGGAAACAAACTGAACTCAGCCCAAACAGCTCGCATCTGGGCGGCCTAACCCTGCAGAGACCTTCTCGCCAAGCCCTGCCAAAAGCCAGCAGTCATGACCCCAGTGTGAACTTTTGGTTTGTACCACGCAGTGTCAGAAAGGAGTAGAAAACCCAGAAGGACACGCTATCAATTCCAGAGCATACTGACTTGAACACACAGTTCACACAAATAGCACCTACCCCTACTTCCGCCACCCAACCTGGGTCAAGTGTGAGGCAAGGAGAGTGCGTTCCAATATCAAAGCACCTTTACACTCAGCTCTGACCCCTTTCAGTCAAAGCTAAAATAAAAACATTTGGAAAGCATGTGAATGGAATATTTGTATACTTGTTTCTATTTGTGAACCTCAAAAAATTCCACAAAATCAGGAAAATTGGCAGCGTTAGCACCAAAAGTGTTCAAGATTACAGTACCAGGGATGATGCAAGTACAAAATCAGAGATATAGGAAGAATTGAGTGGGAAGCTCATCTGAGGCCTGCTGCTGTCTCTGGGCCTACACCAAAAGCAGGCTGTCTTTTCTATTCTTCTTTCCCAAGGTGGAGTGCAGAACCCATTGCTGAGTACAAACATGCTGTTGCCTTAAAATGTGTAGACTGTCAAGGTTGCATTCCTGAACCAAGACTTTTTCTGATAGTTCCACCAGTGATAACTTCTTTCGCAATTGGGATCAGAACTGTTTTTGACATAACTGCTTTTTCATCTACAATGCCCACCCTTGGGCCTAATTGGATATTAGGGAAAAAAGGCTCATTTTGTAAGCAGTCATTTAAATTGCAGATGTGGATTCAGCCTGCCAAACATGTACTGGCGATCATAAATCAACAACTGCATAGATAAACGGGTTGCCACTCTCTGAAATACCCCATTGGTATGCAAAGAGGCACAGTTACACTTTTATTTCTTTCCTGCAGAGAGGCATCTCACTATTTTCATGGTTATTTTCTGAGCTTGGGAGCAGAAGAGGGAAAAAAGGTAGGGAAGAATACAAGTGAGAGGAGTTCCATGTCCGAACATTTGTAAATCTCCTGGAGAAGCTGAAGTAATTTTAGTATCATGATCTCCATTACAATGAGCATGTCTTTTAATCAACACTCTTTATGGGAATGGTATTGTCCTAGTTGTTAAAGGGTAAAAGACTCAAAAGTTGCAGCAGCTGTGCTTTAGAGGGCTTCATAAACTAAGAGTAGGCCTAAGTAGGAAGCAGAACTGGTGGGAATGTAAAATGGTGCAGCCGCTGTAGAAAACAGCATGGCGGTTCCTAAAAAAATGAAACATGCAATTTACCACGTGATTCAGTAATGCTACTTCTGTGCCTATCTACCTAAAAGAATTGCAAACAAGGACTTGAGCATACACTTGTGTGCTTATGTTCACAGCAGCATAATTCACAATAGCCAAAAGGGGGAAAGAACTCAAGTGTCCATAGATGCCAAATGGATAAAATGTTGTATATTCATACAACAAAATATTCAGCTCTAAAAAGGAATGAAATTATGACACATGCTATGACACAGAAGAACTGTGAAGACCTTAGGTTAAGTAAAATAAGCCAGACAAAAAAGGACAAATATTACATGATTTCATTATATGAGGCACCCCAAATAGTCGAATTCATAAAGAAAGAAAATAGAACGGTGATTACTGGGGATTAGAAAGAGGGGAAGATGGGGAGTGTAGAGAGTAAAATTTTCTCTTCAAAGTTTTCCTTCTTGTTAAAAAATAAATCATTAGTGTTAGAAATAATAGTTTCTTTTAAAGACCAACTTTCCTCAAGCCTCCTTGCTTTGTGCTAATAACTCTATTAAGCCCTATCCTGTGTAACTGTTGGACAGGCTCACAGGCATGTTCCAGCTCACAGCCTATGCCCCTTCCTTATTTGGAAATGTTATCGCTTCCTTAAACATTTTGTAAGCAACTTCTTTGTTCTTCCTTGCACTTACCTATTTAGGAAAGTTTTAGGCTATTAGCAAATTGGGTGTCAGTTTAAGAATATGAGGTCCAGGTTCAGCCAATGGATGCAGGACACAGCAGTAAGGACGACCCAAATGCGTAAGGGATAAATATGTCGGTTTGCCTTTGTTCAGGTGTGCTCTCGCCATTGTTCCATCTGCGACTGAGCACCCTTTCTGCAGAAAGTGAAGATTGCCTTGCTGAGAGATCTTTTGTCTCCATGCTGACTTTTCTTTGTGGAACCAATTATCTATTTCTAACAATTTTGGTATTTCTAACAGGGAGTTATTGGTTAATAGGCATAGAGTGTCAGTTTGGGAAGATGAAAAAGTCCCGGAGATGGCACAACAACATGAATGTACTGAATGTCCCTGAACTATAACTTAAAAAGGGTTAAAATGGCAAAATCTATGTTACGTTTTACTATAATAAGAATAGCAGGCAGAAAAGCAACAGACACAGAAGTAATTAACACAAGGAATACATAGAGCCATGTCATTACAGAAAGAAATAAAAGTAAACATCTGCTAAATGGTTGGTTGTTGAGGAGGTATGGAATGATGCCTCTGCCCTAAATACCAGCTGGTTCTATGGCCTCTTTCTAACTAGATGTGGACAAAACTCCATGTGTTTGCACTCGCTGTTCTACTGAACAAGACATATATGGACCCAACCATACTACATAGCACAGTATAGCACAGCACAGCACAGCACAGCACAGCACAGCACAGCACAGCCTAGCATAGCATAGCATAGCATACAGCTTTGGAGACAGATGGATCTAAATCTAATCTAAGTTCTGCTGTTTATTAGCTGCATGACTTTGTCCATGTCACCTCATCTCTCCAGACCTTGGTTTCTTCACCTGTAAAATGGTACCAATCATACATCCAAGAGTCGTTAGAAGGATTCAACAAAGGAATAGAAAGCTCTCAGAGTTTAATCATGGGACACCTACCACTACTATTAATAATTACAATGGTTACAACAAATCCAACCGTAGGAGTTGAAGAAGAACAAAAGTAAGTGGATGTTAATCGGTGTTTTAAAATATTATTTTCTGATGTTCTTCATAAGTGAGAAACTTAGCTCTCATTTTACGTAAAAATATTTACCTCATTTTTTTTCCTCTCAGAAGTTGCCCTACTGATCTAAGAAAGAAAAATGGGAGTATTTAGAAAGTAAGTATCAAAAATTCAGAGAAAACTCACCCACCCAAACACACAGTCCCTTCAGTGGGCATTGCAGTGTTCCCAGTTCTCACTGTCTGACCTGCTTAACTCCATGTGTCAGATACCTTTCCACAGGGGAGAAAAAGTCTCCTTAGATTAGATAGCATAGATTACCTATAGAAATACATTCCTTCATCAGTATGCACAACTGAGAAGTGCCTGCGTCTGACAGATTTGTTCGAGAGGGAGAATAAAAGGATCTTATGGACTAGGTTTGGGGTACAGATGGGGCTGATTCCTCATCAGCCTGGGAACGGTTGATGGAGGAGGTGAGATGCGAGCTCTGAATTAAAGGATGGCAGCAATACCCTGGAACAATAAAGGCAGGCTGCCAAGTCCCCCCAAAATCAGAACCAGATTAGAAACCCAGTCTGGGGCTTGAATCCAGGTGGGTCCTGACTCCAGTGCTGGTACTGTGCGAGACACATTCCTCTAGGCTGCAAACCAGAAACGTATTTCTTATAGCTCCACAAAATCTTGCTGGAATCCATTAAGAAATTGTTTGAACCCTGGTGAACTTTTGGCTAAAGAAGAGAGGAGGCTCATGTTTTCAGGAGAAGGTTCATTTTGTCCTAGTGCAAAAAGATTTTAGTATGAACCAAGACAGAAGTTTTCCATGGCTTGTCTATCACTATTAACTTCTGAGCACTCCCAGCCGAACAGATACACCCACCAAAGCATAAAAGATGCAATTCACTGTACAGGGAGCAGAAGAATGACTCAAGGTATGACTACCTTCTCATAGGCAGTAGGCAGTAGTGAAATCACACCCATTCACTAACTAGGAAGACATTTCTTATGCAGAAGCCTGTACTACATTGTCCTGCTACAATTGCTGACAATCATGAAGATGGTAAAACTTTAACGTGATTTACAAAACTACTGCCTTAATAAATTATTTCCTGTTATAGGAAAAGATATATTTCTCAGACTGAATCTCTAACCAATACAAATTTCAGATTTTTAAAAGTTCTAAGAACCTTCTGTCAAATTATTTTACCATACATCAGAAGCTATGTACTTCAATATACATTAAATATATAATGTATATGGAAATGTATATATGCTACATTACATCTTATATATAAAGTATATTATAATGTATATTTAATGTATAATATAATATATAAATGTTTATATAGGTGCTACATTATACTATACATTATATATAATGTATAATATATGCTACATACTTAATAAAATCAACTTTCATATAGACCAAATCCCTAATTTAGAAATAAATACACAAAAATAATTACAGACCTGGCATTATGCCCATATTCACTTACAGCATCCCTAGGAAATCCCCAGTGGCCATGACTGTGTTAGTCACTCCATCCCATGGCCATGGCTAATTAATTCAATAATAGAGACTCTTAGACTAGGCCAGATTCTCTTCCCTGGGAATTTGAAAACTGGTTGGAGACAGAAAGAATCAGAATATGATTAGAACTAAGTTATTTTTTGCCAGATCCGTGCACACCTGTAACTGAGGACCTCAAAGCTACCCTGGCACCTGTGCTTCTTGAGGCCTGGCGTTTCAGCTTTCTGTTTGGTTCTAGTTGCCCAATATATATTTTGCTAAATATATAGCTGATGTTCTTGTCATTAATCTTTATCCTTTCAATGATTCATCCTTTTGAGCTTAGGTTTCTATTTCTATTTGTTTCAATTAGGTTTCAATTTCTATTGCTTGTAACCAAAGAATTCTAAAATAGAGTACATGTATTTCACCAGGAAGGGCACTTATTGTCCTACCCTGGAGCTGAGTATATAGAAGGAAACTTTGTTAGGAAATGTATTCCCAGAGTTTTTAAAAGGAGATGGAGAAAACCAAAAGAGTTAGTTTAAGGTTTTGAGAAATCAGAAAGAAAAGAAACACAAGTGAAGGAGAATAATGCTGAAGGAAACCAATAGGAAACTGATAATACTCTGGATTTGAAAAGCAGTAGGCTTTAAAGATGATGTGGGGGTTGGAATCAATAGGAAGAAAGAAAGATAACATAAATGAGATGTATGGTTCCAAGAATAAGAAATCTATTCTTTTGCTTTTGAAACAACCATAGGTACAGGCTAAGAGTTTATATTTTTGTATCTTTAGATTTTAAAAAATTTCCAAAGAGTCCCTTTTACCCAGGAGAATGGCTGTGTGCCTTAGCACCCAGAGCTGATCCTGAGCTAGAGGAGACCAAAGCAGAAGCCCCACCAGTGATAACCAGACCTTCTCTTTCCTACTGTTTCTCATAGAAAACCAAAAACCAGTGGCCAGCAGAGACCCCGATTCTTGGTATCCAGTCATAGATTCTCAGGCCCTTAAAATTCAGGGAGTGTTGTCTAAGAGGTAAGTATAATTCTAAGAATCAGTACAGTAAAATAAAAAGCACAGGCTATAGGGTCAGACAGATCAGTTCAAATCCTAACTCAGTCACTCACAAGTTATATGACCTTGGGCAAGAAAACTAGACTTTTTGGGCTGTAGATGGGGTCCTTTGAGGTTTAAACAGCATGTTAAGTACTTGGGAGTGTCTGGCATGGTTAGAGCTTAATATATGAGGATTGTTTTTCTATTCTTATCATTACCATGATGATGACAATAGTTCTTTCTTCTTCCCCTTAGAAATACCTGGCCTACACAGCCTTTGGGGAAGCATCAGAAAAGCAGATAGCTACAGGTCCAGGCTGTGCAGTGAGTGAAAGAGGCCCCAAAGAGATGCAGCATCTCCAGGAAGCAGTGTCATTTCAGCTCTGTCAGATGCTTGCTGTATTGGAGTACAGACCAAATGCAGCAGATCTGATTTTTAAAGGATTAAAAATCTGTTTTGAATTCAGATTTTTATTGGAAATACATTTAATTTATAAATAAATCATATAAATATAATTTAATTACATTGAAATACTGGCAACTAATTCAAATTTTTACAAAACCCCACGATGGGTGCAGAACAGAAGTTATCCGTAGGCTGCATCTGGCTGGAGTGTTGCTAGTTGCAACTTCTGCTATAGAGCCAAGAAACTCATCTGGGAGAAAACTAAAAAACCATACTTT
Source organism: Macaca mulatta (assembly GCF_049350105.2). Lineage (NCBI taxonomy): Eukaryota > Metazoa > Chordata > Mammalia > Primates > Cercopithecidae > Macaca > Macaca mulatta. The sequence goes on from NC_133420.1 coordinate 80,574,983, forward strand.
GAATTATAGGGAGAAACTTGGAGACTACTACTGGGAAAATGGGAAGCTAAACCCAAATAGCCTTGACAAAACCATTCTACCTACCCACTGCCTAAGAGAGCATGTTTTAAGTGAGCATAAAAATATCCAGATTAAAAAATAGAAGGCCATGCATGAGGAGGAGACCCAGTGCTCCTCTAACCTGACGAGATGATCCTGCCTCCTCCTAAGCACCCACCTCTTCAATAATTGAGGCACATGCCTGTCCCAAGGCACACCTTCAGGAAGGAAAAGACAGGTGCCAGGAGAGCTGAACTTGCTTCACCACTAAGTGTGTCTTTGCCTCCTTAACAAGCCAAATTGTATTTTTACCCAAGCAAAGCAAATCCTTCTTACCCTATTTGAAAAACAAATCCTTTCATCCCTAACTTGGGTCAAATAAAAAAGCCAAGAGTGGAAACTGCTGAACAAACATTATATCATGTGGCTCAATAAAAGACAATTGCATGGATGGGTACATTAACAAATTAATAAATCTTTCTGTCAATCAACAGTAATACTGAGATTTCTGCCTCAGAAGTTGACAGCCACCCTCAGGAGTCTAGAGGAGACAGAAATCCTCCCCCACCATGAGAACCCTTGGGACAGAGAGGACAGTATGAAGTATAGTCAAAAACTTGGGAAAACAAAACACTGGGTATATTCTTTCATTTGAGTGTGACTTTGGCTGCTTCTTCTCAAGCTTCCCTCCCCAACCCACCCCTGCCCTTTTCCCTGAAATATCTGTTACTTAAATCACTTGTAACGCCAATGGCAAAGAAACTAAACTGGTACTCAAGCGCATTTGTAAACCCATGCTCACACAGGACTAGCCAGCCACCAGCTCTTGGCCACCCTGAGATCACTACAATGTGCAGGTGCAGTGGGTTTGCACTTGGCATTTCTACAGGAGTGGAAATGATGAGCATTATGTTTTTAGAATGTTGCATTGTTGGTGAAGTTTTCCACTTTTTTTTTTTTTTTTAATAATACAACCACTTTTAAGTAAATGGAATGTTCCTGTGATCAGCTGGCCACAAGGGAGGGAAATTTAGCACAGGGACAGAAGTGCACTTAGTAATGGTGAGACGAACAAAAATGAATAATCCAAATAAAAAGAGATGAACAAAAATGAATAAATAATCCAAATAAAGTACTTTAATTTTTTTGTTTAAAGGTTCTTAAAAACACACATAAAAAGCATTCTCACTTCATTCAGATTAAAGAGCACTGGACTTGGAGCCAGAGACCCAGGTTTGAGTGTTTCTGGCTTTGCCACTTGCTAGTTGAGAGACTTCGGGCAAGTCACATCCTGCCCTGATGCTGGTCATATTTTATGTTTCAGTAAAATAAAATAAAACAAAATAAGGAGATTCAGCTGATAATTTCTCCGTGGTCCCTTTCAAAGGTACTAATTTGCAATTAGCTTTGTAGAGAGGTTCAAAATATCCCCAAGGTCTCTGAATTTGTCTTGGCCTTGTTGTTCTATTAACCACACAGATCACTGCTTGCCATTCTCCCTAGATTTCTCAGATTCTTAAGTGTTCTCTTGGATCATAAGCAGTCAGTCCACAGCAAAAACACTTTGTTCCTTCTTGATTTGGGCTCCTCAGGGCAGTCTAACCAAAGAGGCAATAGAGAGGACAGGTGGGGTTTATTACAGTAATTTTAGGGCCTGGGTGGATTTTCCTGACTTTGGCAAGCAGCCCTTATTAGGATTGTTCCAAGGGAGTCTTTGGCAACCATGAATGTGCTAAAATTTGGGTAAAATTATGTTCAAATCTGGAAGGTACTTGATGCTTTAAATTTTTTTATTAAGGATCTTTACAATTAAAGTAGCTACAACATTAAAAAAAAAATCACCCCTTTCGTCACTTGATATTTCCTTGGAAGTATGCCAGTTAGCCAATGTATAATTACTAATTGCCTTTCACATTTGAATTTGATTTTTAACATTTTTAAAACAATTATATGAAGTGTCATAAGACACTCAATCTCAAAAAGGCTTTCTGAATTCTACTTTGCTTATTTTTAATTTGACTTAAAAAGAAAAAAGCCAAGGACAAGGTTTCAAATCTTTCAAAATTTTAATATACTTTTAAACCTTGTACTCAAGTTTTGGAAAGACTAGTATTTTAGGGTTAACAACTAGATAAGCATATTAATAATAGGGAGGGTTGAACTAATTAGAAATATGACTGAAGATTATCCAATTAATCCTAAGCCGTGGTAAATAAGGAGTAGATGGCAGCAGAATCCAAATTCCAACTTATTTCTAGCCTAGAATACAACAAAATTTAGTTCACATCAACAGGCTCTGTTTCACAGCCTGAAGGAAATGAGAACAAGGCACAAATATATTAAAAGATTAAAAAAGATATTTAAGATGAATAATTTATGTGCTTTAGGGAGGGTTTGGTCATCAAGAGACAAAAATAGCCGACAGAGAGATTTATTGACTCGTTGCTCCATCCATGCATGTGGCAGTCATACTGAGCAACATAATATAAAGAAACTAAAGATAAGTAATATGTGGTCTCTGCTAGTGAGAAGTTCTCAACAATAATTGGCTATATGGTCATGACATTTAACATAAGACAAAAGAAAGAAGAAGGAAACAGGTTCCAAGAGAAGAAAATGAATATTAATTCCCCTGGGAGTTTTGCTGACTGACTTACCTGAGTTCCTGAGAGAGAGAGTGACCCTAGAGCTGGATCTTAGAGCCTTGTCTACCTCTCCAAAGCTGAATTACAGTGTTTCACTTCTTCTGTATGTTCCCATTGCATCCTGTACTCATAGTTGCATTTCTGTTATTTTATCATGATGTCTAGCATTAGATGCTCAATAAAAATCTGTTGAATGATCAGAATCAACAATACTAAATCTCTCATAACCTCATTTTCGTCCTCTATAAAGTTGTAACAATATCATCTCACATAGGTTCACACAAGGATTAAAGGTGGTAACATATGTGAAATGCTCACATAGCACGGTGCCTGACATATGCTTACATAGCACAGTGCCTTACTGGCATGGTGGTGCACACCTGTAATCCCAGCTACTCAGGAGGCTGAGGCACCATGTCAGTGCTCAGTGCCAATATTGGCTTTCATTAAAATTAGATATTGTTACCTCTGTTTGTACAGATGAAAAAATTGAAGCTAAAAGGACCTAGTAAATTAGTCTATGATCACGCAGATAGTAAGATCAGAAGCTGGACTTCAAATTTGTATCTGATTGAATACAAAATTAAAGCCCACACCATGTACTGCTGATTATAGTTATTTTTGTTTGAACCTCATCACTACACAATTATAAGCTTCTTAAAGACAGGATGTTATGACACTTACATTCATGTCCCCATTGAGCCTAATTTGGCCCACATGGCAGACCTTTTTTAAAAATTGATTGAACCCACTTAGACTTCAGATATCTTAAATGTAAATGGAAATATTAAACTACAAGATTTCATATTTCCTTTAGTTTCAAAACTGTCTTCTGTGGGGATGATGTCACCAAGATGGCAGAATAGAAGGTAACCTGCTTATATTTCCCCACAACAATTCTGTACCTGTCCACAGTAAAAAGTCTCTCTGTGTGAGCCTTGGAATCCAGTTAGGAGTCTGTGAAAGCCTAGCAGAGCCCATAACCTAGGAGGGACATTTTGAGAGTGCAGACCAATACCCAGCTGACAGATCTGCTCTGCCAAACTTGCTTCTGGGTTCAAGCCCAGAAACAGCCCAGTCCCTGAAGGGGCTTGGCTACAGCCCCATTTGGCCTTAAGCCTACAACCAAAATCATCTGCCAAGGGGTCCAGAAAGAACTGTGTACACTACTGCCTTGGTAGAAAGGCTCATCAGCTTGCTGACATTGGTCTTGGCAGTGAACCCGAAAGTTGCCCTGGGGCACTATTCCAGCCTTCCTCAGCTAAGATCCCAGCTTAGAGGGAGACTTGTCCATACATCAAGCCTGGCAGTCTGAGCCTCCCTGACAGGCTCATCTACTTCTGTCCCACAGCAGACTCCAAAGAGTCCAGTCTCAGCCCTGGCCCTTTCACTGCAGTAGGAGAACCATCCTATCTGTGCAGGAACTTACTGGGAGATGTACACTTTTCTGAGCTAAGACCAGGCTCTCCAGCATCTATCCCGCAGCAGATCTCAAGGGGTCCCAGTCTCAGCTTCAGCCTCTCCTGCTGCAGTTGAGGAACTCTCCCATCTGTGCAGGGATCTGCTGGGTGATGCATGTTCATCTGATCCAATAAGACAGACCACCAGCCTCCTTCTCACAGAAGATCCCCAAATGCTCAGTCTCAACTCCAGCCCCTTTCACTGCAATAAGGGACACATCCTACCTGGGTAGAGGCCTGCAGGCAGGGATCCCCCTCTTGGGCCAAAAGGACAGTCTTCTGCACTCAGTTCCTTGGCCAGCATTCCCACACAGCCCCATTACTCTCTTTGGGTCTTCCCCAGATCCATCTAGGACAGATGGCCACATCAACCTCTGAGCATTTGTGAGACTTGTGGGCAAGACTGGGCTTAGAGCATCCTCTAGTGCTGAGATATCTTCACCTGTGATAGGCTCAGGGAACACCATAGTCAAACAGCTTAGAATTCCTGGAAGGCCCTCTGAAGAAGGACTAGTACAAACAAAACCACCCTTTGAAGACTAAAATAAATACCTAATTCCTCAATGCACAGACATTATTACTCTTTCACAAGCATCAAGAACATTCAGGAAAACATGGCTGTACCAAACAGACAAGATGCCAGAGACCAACCCTAAAGGGATGGAGAGGTGTGATCTCTCAGACAAAGAATTCAAAATAGCTGTTTTAAGGATGATCAACGAAATTCAAGAACAGAGAGAGTTCATTCAAAAATTTATCAGAGAAATTAGAGAAATTAAAATAATTTTTAAAAATCAACCTTGGAGCTGAAACATACAATGAATAAAGTGAAAAATGTAAGACAGAACATAAACAGCTGGATTAATCAAACAAAAGAAACAATCAGTGCACCTGAAGACAGACTCTTTGAAAATATACAGTCAGAAAAGAAAAAAAGAATGAAAAGGAATGAACAAAATGTATGGGATCTACAGGACATCAAAGAGCAAATATTTGAGTTACTGGCATTGAAGAGGGAACTGAGAAAGAAAGGTGTAGAGACAATATTCAAAAAAGTAGCAACAGAAAAATGTTCAAACCTGAAGACAGTTGTAAGTATCCAGGTACAGGAAAGTCAAAAGTCACCAATCAGATTCAGTCAAATAAGAATAACCCAAGATATAATTAAATTCACAAAGTTAAAAGAAAAAGAATCCTGAAAGCAGAAAGAGAAAAGAAGTAAATAACTTATAAAGGAGATCCAATACAACTGGAAGGAGACTTCTTAGAAACCCTATAGGCCAGGAAGGAGTGGGACTATATGCTCAGAATGCTGAAGGAAAAAAAAATGTCAACAAGAAAGCTTGTAACCTCTAAAAATATCCTTCAGAAATGAAGGAGAACTAAAGACTTTCCCAGACTAAAAATAAACCAAACAACAACCGCCAAAACCAAAAACAACAAAAAACAAAAAACACAGAGGGAATTTATCATTACCAGACCAAACCATCTACAAGAAATGGAAAAAAGAAAATCTACAAACACTGGACTTAATCTGTACTAAAGACAAAATAGATCTAATAGATATTTATAGAACATTTCATTCAGTGGCTGCAGAATACACATAATTTCCTTAGCATATGGATCATTCTCAAGGATAGCCCATATGTTAGGTAACAAAACAAGTCTTATAACATTAAAAAAAAAACCCACTGAAATAATATTAAGCATCTTCTCTGACCACAATGGAATAAAACTAGAAATTAATAACAAGAGGAATTTTGGAAACTATACAAACACATGGAATTTAAACAATACGCTCCTGAATGATCAGTGGGTGAATGAATACATTAAGAAGGAAATTGAAAAACGTCTTGAAACAAATTATAGATAATGAAAACATGACATAACAAAATATATGGGATACAGTATAAGCAGTACTAAGAGGGAAGTTTATAGCTGTAAGTACCTACATCAAAAAAGAAGAAAAACTTCAAATAAACAATCAGTACATCTTAAAGAATAGAAAAATAAGAGCAAACCAAACCCACATTAGTAGAAGAAAAAAATAAAAAAAGATCAGAGCAGAAATAAATGAAATTGAAATGAAGAAAACAATATAAAAGATCAAGGAAACAAAAAAATAGTTTCTTAGAAAAGATAAATAAAATTGACAAACCTTTAGAGAAGAATAAGAAAAAAAGAGAGAAGATCCAGATAAATAAAATCAGAGTGAAAAAAGAGACATTACAATTGATACTGCAGACATTCAAAAGATCACTGTTGGCAATTATGAGCAACTATATGCCAATAAATTGGAAAATCTAGAAGAATTCCTAGACATATACAAGCTACCACGATTGAACCATAAAGAAATCCAAAACCGGATCAGACCATTAACAAGTAATGAGAATGAAGCCATAATAAAAATTATCCCAGCAAAGAGAAGCCCAGGGCCCAGTGACTTCATTGCTGAATTCAACTAAACATTTAAGGTCAATCCTACTCAAACAATTTTGAAAAATAGAGGAGGAGGAAAAACTTCCAAACTCATTCTAGGAGGCCAAGATTACCTTAGTACCAAAATCAGACAAAGACACATTAAAAAACAAACCACAGGCCAATATCATTGATGAATATTGATGCAAAAATCCTCAACAAAACACTAGCAAACCAAATACAACAACAAATTAAGAAGATCACTCATCATGACCAAGTAGTATTTATCCCAGAGATGCAAGAATGGTTCAACATATGCAAATCAATCAACATGATATGTCTTATCAACAGGATCAAGAAGAAAATCATATGACCATTTCATCAAGTGCTGACAAAGTATTTTATAAAATTCAACATGGCTTCATGATAAAAATCCTTAAAAAACTGGATATTGAAGGAACATACCTCAACATAATAAAAGTATATATGACAGATTCACAGCTCGTATTATTCTGAATCGGGAAAAACTGAAAGCCTTTAAGATATGAACCACAACAAGGATGTCCACTTCCAACATGCTATTTAACATACTACTGGAAGTCCTAGCTAGAGAAATCAAACTGCAGCAAGAAATAAAGGGTTTCCAAATTGGAAAGGAAGAAGTCAAATTATCTGTATTTGCAGATTATATAATCTTATATTTGGAAAAACCTAAAGACCCACAAGAAAACTACGAGAACTGTTAAACAAATTCAACAAAGTTGCCAGATACAAAATTAATGTATAAAAATCAGCAGCATTTCTATATGCCAAAAATGAACAATCTGAAAAAGAAATAAAGAAAGTAATCTCATTTACAATAGCTACAAATAAAATAAAATACCTAGGTATTAACCAAAGAAGTGAAATATCTCTATGATGAAAACTAGAAAACACTGATGAAAGAAATCGAAGAACATACCAAAAAATGAAAAAAGATTCCATGTTCATGGATTGGAAGAATCAATATTGTTAAAATGTCTATACTATTCAAGGCAATCTACAGATTCATTGCAATCTCTGTCAAAATACCAATGACATTCTTCACAGAAACAGAAAAAACAATCCTAAAATTTACATGGAACCACAAAAGACCCAGAATAGACAAACCTATCCTGAGCAAAAAGAACAAAACTGAGGAATCACATTATCTGACTTCTAATTTTACTACAGAGATATAGTAACCAAAATAGTATGGTATTGGGAAGTTTTGCAAAGGACTCAAGGAGGCTTGAAGATGAGGAGCATAATGACTGGTCATTGAAAGTTGACAACAACCAACCGAGAGCAATCATTGAAGCTGATCCTCTTACAACTACACGAGAAGTGGCAAAATAACTCAACATCAACCATTCTATAGTCATTTGGCATTTGAAGCAAATTGGAGAGGTGAGAAAGCTTGATAAGCGGGTGCCTCATGAGTTGACCAGAAAAAGAAATCATAATTTTGAAATGTCATCTTCTTTTATTCTATGCGACAACAAGGAACCATTTCTTGATTGGACTGTGATGTGTGATGAAAAATGGATTTCATATGACAAGCAGTGAAGAACACCTCAGTGGTTCGACTGAGAGATGATCCAAAACACTCCCCAAAGCCAAACTTGCACCAGAAAAAACGTCATGCTCACTGTCTGGTGTTTTGCTGCCGATCTGATCCACTACAGCTTTCTGAATCCTGGTGAAACCATTATCTCAAGGAAGTATGCTCAGCAAATCAATGAGATGCACTGAAAACTGCAACACCTGCAGCCAGCATTGGTTAACAGAAAGACCCCAATTTTTCTTCATGAAAATGCCCGACTGCATATTGCACAAAAAACACTTCAAAAGTTGAATGAATTGGGCTATATGTTTTGCCTCATCTGCCATACTCACCTGAACTCTTGCCAACTGATTACCACTTCTTCAAGCATCCTGATAACTCTTTGCAGGGAAAATACCTCCACAACCAGCAGGATGCAGAAAATGCTTTCCAAGGGTTAGTCAAATCCTGAAGCATGAATTTTTATGCTACAGGAATAAACAAACTTATTTCTCATTGGCCAAAATGTGTTGTTTGTAATGGTTCCTATTTTGATTAATAAAAATGTGTTTGAGCCTAATTATAGTGATTTAAAATTTATGGTGCAAAACCACAATAGCTTTTGCACCAACCTAATATTAGAGAAAAATCACTTAGCCACAAAAAAAGACAGTAAAAAAGGAAGAGAGAGGTTACAAAATCACAAGAAAACAAGTAACCAAATGGAAATAAGAAGTCCTTACTTATCAATAATAACATTAAATGTAAATGGGCTAAATTCTTCAATTAAAAGATAAAGAGTGGCTGAATGAAATAAATAATAAAGCCCAACTATATACTGCTCACTTCACCTATAAGGGCACACACACTGAAAGTGAAGGGATGGGAAAAGATAGTCCATGCAAATGAAAACCAAAAAAGAGCAGGAGTAGCTATACTTATATCAGATAAAAGAGACTTTAAGTCAAAAACTGTAAAAAGAGACAAAGGTCATTATGTAATGATAAAAGAGTTAATTCAGCAAGAGGATGTAACAATAGTAAATATGTATGCACCCAACACTAGCACACCCAAATATATAAAGCAAATTTTAACAGATCTAAAAGGAGAGATAGATGGCAATACAAAAATAGTAGGGCACCCCACTTTTAGCAATGGACAGATCATCCAGACAGAAATTTAACAAAAAAGCATCAGGGTTAAACTATATTCTAGACCAAATGGCATAACAGATATTCACAGAACATTTCATCCAAATGCTACAGAATACATACTTTTCCTATCAACACATGGAACATTTTCCAGAATAAACCATATATTAGGACACAAAACAAATCTAAAAAAAATCAAAATTATTCAAATTATATCAAGTACCTTTTTTGAACACAACGAAATAAAACTAGAAATCAATAACTTTCAAAACTATACAAATATAGATGAACTTTGGAAACTATACAAATACATGGAAATTAAATAACATGCTCCTGAATTGCCACTGAGTCAATAAATACAGAAGGAATTTTAAAAATTCTTGAAAAACATGAAAATGGAAGCACAACATACCAGAAACTATGGGTTACAGGAAGAGTGATACTAAGATGGACATTTATTGCAATAAATGCTTACATCAAAACAATATAAAGAATCTAAATAAACAACCTAATGACGCATCTCAAGGAACTAGAAAAAAAAAAGAACAAACCAAATCCTAAATTAGTAGCAGAAAATAAATACTGAAGATGTGAGCAGAAATAAATGAAATAGAGACTAAAAACTAATACAAAAGATCAACAAAATGAAAAGTTGAGTTTTTGAAAAGATAAACAAGATCAACAAACCATTAGTTAGGCTAACAACGAAAAAAATAGAGAAGACTCAAAAAATTAAAATCAGAGATGAAAAAGGAAACATTACAGGTGACACCATAGAAATATAAATGATCATTAGACTATTATGAACAATTATATAACAATAAATTGGAAAATCTAGAAATGGGTAAATTCCTGGACACATTCAACATATCAGGAGAAAACAGAAAACTGAACAAATCAATGATGAATAAAGAGATCAAAGCAGTAATAAACGGTCTTCCATCAAAGTAACACCCAGGACCCAATGACTTCACTGCTGAATTCTACCAAACATTAAAAAAAAATCAAAGAGGAAAGAAAACTTTCAAACTTATGCAATAAGGCCAACATTACCCTAATACCAAAACCAGACAAAGACACAACCAAAAAGAAAACTACAGGCCAACCTCCTTCATTAACGTATATGCAAAAATACTCCACAAAATACTAGCAAACAGAATTCAACAATACATTAAAAAGATCATTCACCACGATTAAGTGGGATTAATTCCAGGGATGCAAGGATGATCAACATTTACAGATTAATAATCATGATACAGTCCATGAACAAAATCAAGAGTGAAAATGATATGATCATTTCAATAGATGCTGAAAAGACATTTCATAAAATTCGACATCTGTAGATGATAAAAACCCTCAACAAATTGGGTATAGAAGGAAATTACCTCTACATGACAAAGGTCATAAATGACAAGCACACAGCTAACATACTGAACAGAAAAAACTGAAAGCCTTTCCACTAACACCTGGAATGAGACAAGGATGCTCAGTTTCATGACTTTTATTAAACAGTGCTAGAAATCTTAGCCAGAGCAATTAGTCAAAAGAAAAAAATAAAGGGCGTCTAAATTGTAAAGGAAGAAGTCAAATTATCCTTGTTTGTAGATGACATAATCTTATAGTTAGAAAAACCCCAGGATTTTCCCCCCAAATTCTTATAACTTGTGAACAAATCTAATAAAGTTGCAGGATACAAAATCAACATACAAAAATCAGTAGTGTTTGTATATATTAACAGTGATCAATTTGAAAAATAAATCAAGAAAGCAATCCCATTTAAAATAGCTACTAAAGAAAAAATACCTTAGAATCAATTTAACCAAAGAAGTGAGAGATCTCTATAAGTAAAACTAAAACATTGATGACAGAAATTGAAGAGGCCACCAAAAAAATGGAAAGCCATTCCATGTTGATGGATTAGAAGAATTAGTATTGTTAACAAGACCGGGTGTGGTGGCTCATGCCTGTAATACCAGCACTTTGGGAGGCCAAGGTGGGCAGATAACCTCAGTTCAGGAGTTTGAGACCAGCCTGGCCAACATGGCAAAACCGTCTCTACTAAAAACATAAAAATTAGCCAGGCATGGTGGTGGACACCCGTAATCCCAGCTACTAAGGAGGTGGAGGTTGCAGTGATCTGACATCACACTACTGCACTCCTGCCTGGGCAATAGAGCAAGACTCTGTCTAAAACAAAACAAAACAAAACAAACAAACAACAACAAAATACACACACACACACACACACACACACACACACACATACATATATGGCACAAAGCTATAGTAACCCAAACAGCATGGTACTGGCATAAAAACAGACAGATACACCAATGGAACAGAATAGAGAACCCAAAAATAAATCCATGCATCAAGAGCCAACCCATTTTCAACAAAGATCCCAAGAATATACACTGGGGAAGGAATAGTCTCTTTAATAAGTGGTTCTGGGAAAACTGGATATCAATATGCAGAAGAATAAAATTAGATCCTCATTTTTTACTAAATATAAAATTTACCCAATATTGATTAAAGACTTAAATGTAAGATTTGAAATTGTAAAATTACTAGAAGAAAAGATTTGGGAAATGCTCCACAACAAGGGTCTGGGCAAAGATTTTTTGGATAAGATCTCAAAAGCACAGAAAACAAAAGCAAAAACAGACAAATAGATTACATTAAGCTAAAAAGCTTCTGCACAGCAAAGAAAACAATTAAAAAGAGAAGAGCCAACTTACAGAATGGGAGAAAATATTTGCAAATTATCCATCTGGCTAGGAATTAATAACCAGAGTATATAAGGAACTCAACTCAACAGCAAAGAAAACAATATCTGATAAAAAATGGACAAAAGACCTGAATAGATATTTGTTGAAGACACACAAACAGTTGACAGGCATGTGAAAAAATGCTCAACATTACAAATCACCAGAGAAATGTGAATCAAAACCACAATGATATATCATTTCACTTCAGAGTGGCTATTATCAAAAGGACAAAAAATAGCAAATGCTAGTGAGGATGCAGAATAAGAGGAACACTTGCACACTGTTGGTGGGAATGTGAAGTAGTACACTCATTATGGAAAACAGTATGGAGGACCCTCAAAAAACTAAAACTAGAACCACTATATGATCCAGCAATCTCACTGCTGGGTATATATCCAAATGAAAGGAAATCACTACATCAAAGAGATACCTGCATTCCCATGTTTATTCCAGCACTATTCACAATAGTCAAGATATATAATCAACCTAAGTGTTCATCAATTAATAAATGGATATGAAACATGTGATATATACAAACGATGGAATATTATTCAGTCATAAAAAATGAAATCCTGTCATTTGCAGCAATACAGATGGAACTGGAGGTCATTACATTAAGTGAAATAAGCCAGGCACAGAAAGACAAATATTGCATGTTCTCACTCATATGTGGGAGCTAAAAAGTGGATCTCTTTGAGATAGACAATAATATGGTGGTTACCAGAGGCTGGTAAGGGAAGCAAGAGGGGAACAGTAAAGAGAAGTTGGTTATTGAGTATACAAACACAGATAGAAGGAATAAGTTCTGGTATTTGACAGTACAGTGGGGAAAATTATAGTGACAATAAGTTATTGTATATTTCCAAATAGCTAGAAAAGAAGAATTGTAATGTTCCCCATACAAAGAAAAGGTCTAAATGTTTTCGGTGATAGATACCCCAGTTACTCTAATTTGGTCTTTACACCTTGTATACCTTGTATCTCATTGTGATTTTGATTTGCATTTCTCTAATGATCAATGATATTGAGCTTTCTTTATATGCTTGTTGGCTGCATGTATGTCATCTTTTGAAATGTGTCTGTTCATGTCCTTTACCCACTTTTTAATGGGGTTTCTTGGGGTGGTTTGTTTTGTAAACTTGTTTAAGTTCCTTATACATGCTGGATAATAGACGTTTATCAGATGCATAGTTTGCGAATATTTTATCCCATTCTGTAGGGTTATCTGTTTACTCTGTTGATAGTTTCTTTTGCCGTGCAGAAGCTCTTTAGTTTAATTAGATTTCATTTGTCAATGTTTGCTTTTGTTGCAATTGCTTTCGGCATCTTTGTCATGAAATATTTGTCAGTTCCTATGTCCAGAATGGTATTGCCTACGTTGTCTTCCAGAGTTTTTTTCAATAGTATTTAGTTTTACATTTCAGTCTTTAATCCACTTGAGTGAATTTTTGTCTATGATATAACGAAGGGGTCCAGTTTCAGTCTTCTGCACATGGCTAGCCAGTTATCCCAGCACCGTTTATTGAACAGGGAGTCCTTTCCCCATTGGTCATGTTTGTCAGCTTTGTCAAAGATCAGATGGTCACAGGTGTGTGATCTTATTTCTGGGCTATTCTGTTCCGTTGGTCTATGCGTCTGTTATTTTACCAGTATCATGCTGTTTTGGTTACTGTAGTCCTGTAGTATAGTTTGAAGTCAGGTAATGTGATGCTTCCAGTTTTGTTCTTTTTGCCTAGGATTGCCTTGACTATGGGGCTCTTTTAAAAATTCCACATGAATTTTAAAATAGTTTTTTTTCTAGTTCTATGAAGAATGTCATTGGTAGTTCGACAGGAATAACACTGAGTCTGTAAACTGCTTTAGGCAGTATGGCTATTTTAATGATACTGATTCTTCCTATCCATGAGCAAGGAATGTTTTTTCATTTGTTTGTGTTATCTCTGATTTTTTTTTTTTTTTTGAGCAATGGTTTGTAATTCTTATTGTAGAAAATTTTCACCTCTCTGCATAGCTGTATTCTTAGATATTTTATTCTTTTTGTGTGATCATAAATGGAACTGCATTCCTGATCAGGCTTTAAGCTTGGCTGTTGGTGTACAGGAATGCTAATGATTTTTGTTCAATGATTTTATATCCTGAGACTTTCTTGAAGTTGTTTATTGGCTTAAGGAGCTTTTGGGTTGAGCCCATGTGGTTTTCTAGACAGAGAATTATGTTGTCTGCAAATAGAGATGGTGTGACTTCCTTTCTTCCTATTTGGATGCTTTTTATCTTTTTCTCTTGTCTGATTGCTCTGGCTAGCACTTCCAATATGATGTTGAATAGGAGTGGTGAGAGAGGGCATCTTTGTCTTGTGCTGGCTTTAAAAGGGAATTTTCCAGCTTTTGCTCATTCAGTATAATGTTGGCTGTGGGTTTGTCATAGATGACTCTTAATGTTTTTGGGTATTTTCCTTCAATATCTAGTTTATTAAATTTTTAACATGAAGAGAAGTTGAATTTTATAAAAAGTATTTTCCTGCATCTGGGACTATTGTCTTTCATTCTGTTTATGTGATGAACAACATTTATTGACTTGCATACATTGAACCAATCTTGCATCTCTGGGATAATTTCAAAGGAAAAATTAAACATATACAACTTTCCAAAAAGTTTTTTTATTAAGCTATAGAAACTTTCACTTCATAAATGGAATAGCAAGATGGAAAACAATGTCAATATAGCAGAAGAACCCCTTCCATGAATAAAAATAATACTTGAATACACAAAAAAACCAGCTAAGGTGACAAAAATAAAATATTACAAAATAAATGAATTTCTATGAAATGTCACTTTCCAGCTTTGGAATTGGATAACGGGTAGAGATTGAATGAATTTTGAGGTGCTTCATAGAAAAAAACCTAGATTGGAGAGGCAGTTGATAGAAATATAGATGTTACCAAAGTATATTTGTGCTGTTATAACAAAATACCTGAGACTGGGTAAGTTATAATAAATGGATATTTATTTCCTCACAATTCTGGAGACTGGGAAATTCATGATCAAGGTGCTGGCATTTGGTGAGGACCTTCTTGCTGCATCATCCATGGATCCATCTTTTTGTTTCTTTCAGGCCCCTAGTCAATTGGACGGTGCCCACCAATATCGAGCAAATTTTACCAACTCAGTCCACTGATTCACAAGGCAATCTCCTCCAAAAAAAACCCTCACAGACACACCTGGAAACAATGCTTCAGCGGCTATCTAGGCATCCCTAAATCTGGTCAAGTTGACACATAAAATTAACCATCATAGATGTTAAAGGTAACTGGTGAGGCCTTCGAAAGAAATGATGAACATTTAATTGGATACTGGAAGAAAGATGATTTCTGTTATACAGTGGCAGAGAACTTGGCTGTGTCATTTTCTGCCATTGAGTGGAAAGTAGAACTTTCAGTGAGGTATTAGTGCATTTTCATGCTGCTGATAAAGACATACCTGAGACTGAGCAATTTACGAAAGAAAGAGGTTTATTGGACTTACAGTTCCACATGGCTGGGGGTAGCCTCACAATCATGGCAGAAGGTGATAGGTACATCTTACATGGTGGCAGACAAGACAGAGAACTTGTGCAGAGAAACTCCTCTTTTTAAAACCATCAGATCTCGTGAGACTCATTCACTATCACAAGAACAGCACAGGAAAGACCTGCCCCCATAATTCTATCATCTCCTAACAGGATCCTCCCACAACACATGGGAATTGTGGAACTTATAATTCAAGATAAGATTAGGGTGGGGACACAGCCAAACCACATCTTTCCACTCTAGCCCCTCCCAAACCTCATCCCCTTCTCATACTGCAAAATACAATCATCCTTCTCAACAGTCCCCCAAAGTCTTAACTCATTTCAGCATTAACTGAAAAGCCCACAGTCCAATGTCTCACCTGAGACAAGGCAAGTCCCTTGCACCTATGACCCTGTAAAATCAAAAGTAAGTTAGTTATTTCCTAGACACAATGGGGATATAGGCATTGGGTAAATACAGCCATTCCAAATGGGAGAAATTGGCCAAAACAAAGGGACTACAGGCACCACACAAGTCCAAAATTCATCACAGCAGTCAAATCTTAAAGCTCCAAAGTGATCTCCTTTGACTCCATGTCTCGTATCTGGATCATGCTGATGCAGGAGGTGGGTTCCCGTAGTCTTGGGCAGCTCCATTTCTGTGGCTCTACAGGGTACAGCCTCCTTCCTGACTGCTTTTACTGGCTGGTGTTGAGTGTCTGCAGCTTTTCCAGGCACACAGTGCAAGCTGTCAGTGGCTCTACCATTCTGGGGTCTGGAGGATGGTAGCCCTTGTCTCACAGCTCTACTAGGTGGTATCCCAGTAAGGACTCTGTGGAGGCTCTGACCTCACATTTCCCTTCTGCACTGCCCTAGCAGAGGTTCTCCATGACAGGCCTGCCCCTGTGGCAAACTTCTGCCTAGGCATCCAGGTGTTTCCATACATCTTTTGAAATATAGGTGGAGGTTCCCAAACCTTAATTCTTGACTTCTGTGCACTCACAGTCTCAACACCACATGGAAGCTGCTAGGGCTTGGGGCTTGCACCCTCTAAAGCTATGGCCCGAGCTCTACATTGACCCCTTTCAGCCATGACTGGAACAGCTGGGATGCAGGGCACCAAGTCCCTAGGGTGCACACAGCATGGGGACTCTGGACCCAGGTCACAAAACTACTTTTTCCTCCTGTCTGTTACCCAGTTCCAAAGTTGCTTCCACATTTTTGGGTATCTTTTCAGCAGCACCCTACTCTACTGATACCAATATACTGTATTAGTCCATTTTCACACTGCTTATAAACATACCCAAGACGCAGCAATTTACAAAACAAAGAGGTTTATTACACTTACAGTTTCATGTGGCTGGAGTGGGGGGGCCTCACAATCATTGTAGAAGGTGAAAGCCATGTCTCACATGGCAGCAGACAACAGAGGAGACCTTGTACAGGGAAACTCCTCTTTTTATTTTATTTATTTTTATTTTATTTTACTTTATTTTATTTAGAGATGGAGTCTCACTGTGTCGCCCAGGCTGGAGTGCAGTGGTGCGATCTTGACTCACCGCAACATCCCCCTCCCCAGTTCAAGCAATTCTCCTGCCTCAGCCTCTAGAGAAGCTAGGACTACAGGCACCCTACACCATACCTGGCTAATTTTTTGTATTTTTAGTAGAGATGGGGTTTCACCATGTTAGCCAGGATGGTCTCAATCTCCTGACTTCATGATCCACCCGCCTCAGCCTCCCAAAGTGCTGGGATTACAGGTGTGAGCCACCGTGCCCAGCCTGAAACTTCTCTTTTTAAAAATCATCAGATCTCAGGAGACTCATTCACTATCGTGAGAACAGCCCAGGAAAGACCAGCCCTCATAATTCAATCACCTCCCACTGGGTTCCTCCCACATGTGGGAATTGTAGTAGTTCCAATTCGAGGTGAGATTTGGGTCAGAACACAGCCAAACCATATCAAACAATAAACTTATGTACTTAGCTGAGTAGATTTCCAAACACAGTGTGGATGACTACAGCCTGGTTTCACTTTGGTACTTATAGTAAAATGTGAGAGCAAAGAGATAAACTGAGAGATGAACTATTAAGCACTTGATTAGTTGAAACATTTTCAGCTTGTTCAGGTAGTGTGCTTTGGTAACAGGGCCAAGGTTATGGCTAGATAACCATGTGCTAAAGAAATTAGGCATGTGACTCATGAATCCCTCAAACATCTTAGCAGAAGCCAGGAATAGAGATGCAGTTATTCCGGAAAGAACTGTAGAGGACCCCCTTGTTTGATGGCTTGGACGCCTGTTAATTGCAAGAAAGATTGATGTGGTTTCTGAGAATTTCATACCAGCAGAAATACTGACAACCTAGAATAAATGTCCCAGAGATGGGACAAAGTGAGAGAAGAATGACTCTGAGGTGTGAGCCACAGATGCAGAAGCTTGGGCTGACTTTACCTCCTTGAGGTGAGAGGGCAGGACTGCCTCCTTGGCAGGCACATAGAATGAAGCATTGAGCCACAAGGATTACTCTCAGGCCTTGAAAACTAGTGGACTTTTTTCCTGCTGGGTATCAGACATGCTTAGGACCTATGATCCCTTTTTCTTTTGTATTTTCCCCTTTTTGAGTGGGAATGGGAATCTACTTCTGCTTGTCTCACCGTTGCATTTTGGAAGCAGATAACTTATTTTTGGCTGCAAGTGTGTGCAGATGGAGACAAATGATGTCCCAGGATGCACCACATCCAAGTCTCAGCCATAGCTGATTCAGCTGATAGAATTTGGAGTTTTTGAGTTAATAATATTTTAGAGTTAGAGTTGATGCTGAAATGGGTTAAAACTTTTGGGATATTGGGATCAGGTTAATATTTGTCACATGGGAAGGACGTAAATTTGGGAGTCACACAGCTGGCTGTCATGGGTTGAACTGTGTCTGCTAAAGTCAAAACCTCTGATGCCTATAAATGTGACCTTTTTAGGAAATAGAATCTTTGCAGATGTAACCAAATTAAGATGAATTCATAGTCCATTAGGGTGGGCTCCAATTTAATATGATTGCTGTCCTTATAAGAAGAGGTGAAGACACAGACATAGAGGGGAGAATGCCATTTGATAACACAGGCAGAGATTAGAGTGATGCAGCTGCAAGTTCAGAAACAGCAAGGATTGATGGCTACTATTAGATGTTAGGAAGAGGCAAAAGAGGCAAAGGATTCCACCCAGAGCCTCAGAGAAAGCATGGTTCTGATGACACTTCGATTTTTGCATTCTGGCCTCATGAACTGTGAGAGAATAAATTTCTGTTGTTTTAAGACACCATGTAAAGGAATTTGGGATTTTTTTTAACCTGAAGGCAAAAAAAATGCAATTGAAATGATTCAAGCAGATGAGAAATCAACCAAATCTGCATTTTAGAAAGAGCTTCCCATTTACAGTGAGGGGAATATAGTATAGTGACTACAGTACACTTTCCTATTTATTTATCTCCTCTCAGAGTGAAAATTCTGGAAGCACAGGGATTGTCCTTCTTATCCATTAATGTATTTTCAGTATTTAGCATACTGTTAATTCCTAAGTAAAATTTGTCAGACAAATGAATTTTTTAAAGTTTTTCACAATAACTCTAAAAATGTATCATTCCTATGGAAAGAGACCTTAATCAATTTTATATCCTCAATAATCAACATAGAGCAGATTGTTGGAAGAATGCATAAACAAGATTCTGAAACTAAGGAAATTCAACTAGTTAGCAGTAGTTAGTTTTATCTTTACTATGTTATGAAAAGAGGAGAATAAGAAAGACTGTGCATTAAATATTTTAAGCAACACCATGCTTCCATGTGGAATTAGATTATAAAGTATAGAAGAAAAAAATGTCCAACACCTTATTTCTGACATCATCACCTTTGGAATAACTGGAGGACATTTGATACTAGTGACTTAGGTCACAGACAGAGATGGAGAAATAATCATTCCATTCAATTCATTTCAAACTACTCACCACAGGAATTATTAAAAATGAAAAGAATTTCTTTGTTAGAAGTATGGTTCATTTTAATGTTGCCAGAATAAAGTATAGACATCAAAACTCTGTGATTCAATTTATTGCTGTACTGTATTATTCATTTTAAAATAATATTAAATAAGGCATTACTTGAAAGGAATTCTTTTCCTTTTTGAAATGCTTAATTATTTGAAATAGCAATAAGCAATATTATAAATATGCAGATTCATGATAAAAGGCTTGTTTATAATCATACTTTTTCTTTTGATATATATTAGGCATCAGCTGATGAATTCTATTAATTATGAAAATAAAACATAGTTTTCTCTATTTGCTTTCAAAATAACCTCAAAATTATTTTTAACAGCAGCAGATGTTCTATCTGTAAATTTATGCTACTCTTTTAAAAAATATATTTAAAACAGAAACCAGCTTTGTGCTTTACAACAAATATAAATAGGGGTAATTTGGATAATGAAAATAAATGAATAACAGCAGTACTAATAGAACTGATCCTATTTGTGATGGCTCATTAACTCTGTACAGGATGTAATTCACTGCCCTGGATCAGGAGTTGATAATTGGACAATGTGGAGCTATTTACAAAAGATGACTGCAATAAGAAATTAACAGAAGGTCTGTTCATTCATTGGGAAGTCAGTACCCCTTTCGTATGTCTAACCATATTAAATCATGCACTGAGAAAGGCTGTAAGGAAGGAAAAGAAAAAGATAAGAAATAACTTGGATACAATTAATACTAGTAGTATTTATCAAACTCATAGTAAGCACTCTAAATGCATTTGATTACTTAATCTTCATTCTAATCCTATTCTTAAAATTATTATCCTCATTTTGCAGATGGCAAAACTGAGGCTTAGGAACTTGCTCAAAGGCACATGCCAACGGGTGGTGGAGCTTAGATTCCAACCTAGATGGTATGATTCCAGAGCCTCTGTCCTTAACTACTCATACAATGATAAATTGCTTCCCTAGCTCAGCCCTCTCTCCAACTTCATCTAGTCTAGAATGATAATGAACAAATAAGAATCCCAGTGTTTCTCAGTCTGAGATGCAAGGTGAAGAGGGATAACACAATGACCCCCTGGGGATGATTATCAGAATCTAGGAGGGAGAAAAGGAAAGGAGGAGAAAGTGGTTTGAAAAGGTATATTCATTAAACCTATTGTTTTCATAATATTAACGACAGAATTACAGCTAGACAAAATCTCAGCCCATGGGATAAACTGAAGAAATATTGTAGGGAGCATAGTTAGAAAACGTTGATAAACACCAGTACTGTCTGACCTCTAGTCTGTCATTAACTAGCCATAGGCTCCAGGGAAAATCATACAATGATTTCCTGGGACTGGACTAGATGATCTCAAAGGCCCTGCTTTCAAACGCTGGGCTGTGAAGCGCTATTAGTGACAATTTCTGTGCTCTGGAAAAAAAAAAAAAAAGAGTAAAGTAAGGGGTAGTAACTTTCTCATAAGGCAAACTATCTCCAGTTCAAAGAATTGTCTTTTATTCTGAAATTAGCTTCTTACTACTTTCTTGTGATGAACGTTTCAATTGTGAAGTGATGATGGGGATAGTACACGGTAGGAGTTCTCGTTTTGTTTTTTTAAAGTCACTACCTAACCAATTAAGAAGTTCGTTACTTTGTCACATCCTGGAAAATTTTTTGAAATGTTACAGAGTTATAAAATCTTATATAGGGAACCACTAGTGTAATGTATTTTCCAACTCAAAATTTTCAGAGTCTTCTACATTTCTACAGCACTTTACACTTTATTAAACATTTTCACATATATTATCTCACTTTGGAACACTATGGTCTAGGAGACAATCCATTTTCCACAGATTGAAAAATAGAGCTTAGGGAGGCTGCACAGTTCATTAAAGAGGAGCTAGATTCAAACTCATGTTTTATTTATTTATTTATTTATTTATTTATTTATTTATTTATTTAGAGATGGAGTCTTGCTCTGTCACCCAGGCTGCAGTACAGTGGTACAATCTCGGCTCACTGCAACCTCTGCCTCCCAGGTTTAAGCCATTCTCCTGCCTCAGCCTCCCAAATAGCTGCGAATACAGGCACCTGCCACCATGCCTGGCTAATTTTTGTATTTTTAGTAGAGACAAGGTTATGTCACGTTGGCCAGGCAGGTGTCAAACGCTGGACCTCAGGTGATCCACCCTTCTCAGCCTACCAAAATGCCCAGATTACAGGCATGAGCCACAGCGCCTGACCCCAACTCATGTCTTTTGATTTTAAATTCTGTCTGCTTTCCAGTCTAAGTGAATCTGGCCATGATAGAATCATAAGAAAGGTGTTTTCAATACATAGAATTAAGAAATCTGAATTTCTGGAAGACAGGACTTTTGTGTCTTTTAAGAGCTCTCCAGGTGTTTCTGATAGGTGGCCAAATCTGGGGACCAGTACCAAATGGTCTGAGCCTCTATATACCTGGTCTCACTGGAAAGAATAGGAGTTTTGAACTCAGACAGAACTGGGAGTCTCTGGGCAACATATAAAATCGACCTGAGCTTCCAGTTTCTTCATCTGTGAAATAAGGATAACGATGTCTAACATGCAGAACTGTGAATATTTGGGAAAAAAAAAAACTACCTAGATATGGTAGTCACTCAAAAATGGAAGTTATTATCATTACTACTACTACCTCGTATGATGCTCTATTATTACCAGGTAAGAATTAGGTATATATCATAAATAGTGATGATTCTGGAATTTTCCTGAAGCAAATTTACAATAAATACATGTCACCCAAATTATTCTTGATCTCAGGACAGTCTCCAGGTCTCGGTTTCCTTCTCAATGTAAAAGCAGTATCTGTGAACTGCTAAGCTATCTTCTGGCTCTAAAAAGTCCAGGACTCTATGATTCTCTTTAAGAGTTAAAGATCCAGTCTTGAGAATGTGGCTCTTTGAAGAGTATTAAACAGCTATACTTGAAATAAATTAGTGCATATGAATGACAAATCTCTATAGCTATGTTGTCATTTTCTATCAAGGTAAGACTATGTGCAAATCCAAATATTCATTTACTTGTAGTTTGTGATTTATATCTGCCTATGCTAAAAAGTATTTGAAGCAGTTTACCCCCCAAAATTATAATAAGACAACAATAAAACCAGAGAAAAAGCTAAGAATCCCTAATGAATAGGGTAGACAAGGAAGAAAAGGGAAAAATAGGGCAGGGGAAATGACTTTTTTTCAGGAAACTAGGAGAAGCCATTTATGAAAACTGCACATTTGTGGGTGTATCACCTGAAGTCAGGAGTTCGAGACCAGTCTGGCCAACATGGTGAAACCCCGCCTCTACTAAAAATACAAAAATTAGCTGGGCATGGTGGCATGTGCCTGTAATCCCAGCTACTCAGGAGACTGAGACAGGAGAATTGCTTGAGCCCGGGAGGAGGAAGTTTCAGCGAGCTGAGATCATGCCACTGCACTCTAGCCTAGGCAACAGAACGGGACTCTATCTCAAAAAAATAATAATAATAAAATAAAAGTTAGCTTTAAGATTACTGACCATGTTTTAAAAAAAAATAAAAATAAGGTTTTTTTCTCAATGTTTGTTGCCAAAGTCTGAAAATAATTATCATCAATATTCAGGTGCAATTCAAATGAAGGATTATTGTCTAAGTAGAATGGAATTCATATATTTAAATTCTTTTTTTTGAGGTAGCAGTGTCTTTCAGCTTTTCTTTTGCTATCTTCATCCTTGTTCTTCTGAAAGAGTACATACCGCAGGTAAGTATTTCATCTTTATTCCTCTATCATCTTGTCATCCTCTGTTTCTCTACTCATTTTGTAAAATTTAAATAGGTTTTAATCATGAAGACACAGGCTGTGATGGTAGTGATAAAACAGAATCCAAGATGACATCCCTTACAAATCCATATTAAGTTGCAGTTTTTGATCCTCTGAGCATGTTTGATTTATTGCTTTCTACCCTCTGTTATAATCAAAATGAAAACTCCTTCCTGGTTTTAGACTCAGTTTTCTTTCTGTTCCTGCTATCATTGTCCTGGCCCAAGCTCATGCCTTGCCTCACTTCCCACCGTAAAAGCCTCCAGTGAAGCTGGTCTCTCCCTCCAGAGCCTTCCACTTCAAGCTTCTTGCAACAGTAGCTATAATAATCTTTCCTTCTTTCCTTCTTTCCTTCCTCCCTTCCTCCCTTCCTCCCTCCCTCTCTCTCTCTCTCTGTCTCTGTCTCTCTCTCTCTCTCTCTCTCTCTCTCTCTCTTTCTCTCTTTCTCTCTTTCTCTCTTTCTTTTATTTTTGAGACGGAGTTCCATTGCCCAGGCTGGAGTGCAGATCTCCAGCTCACTGCAACCTCCACCTCCCAGATTCAAGTGATTCTCCTGCCTCAGCCTCCCGAGTAGCTGGGATTACAGGAATGCGCCACCATGTCCAGCTAATTTTTGTATTTTAGTAGAGATGGGGTTTCTCCGTGTTAGTCAGGCTGGTCTCATACTCCCGACCTCAGGTGATACGCCCTCCTTGGCTTCCCAAAGTGCTGGGATTAAAGGTGTGAGCCACTGTGCCTGGCCTATAATAATATTTCTAAAGTAGAGCTCTGATTATGTCTTTTCACCATTTAACTCTTTCTTGGTCATCCATGGTTTACCACAGTCCTGTCTGCCATTCAAGCCTCCATGATTCTCTCCCAAACTACCTCCCTCTTCTTACTGCATAGCTAGGTCTTATCTGGCTCTCCAGCCAAACTAAATGTCTTGTTAGTGCTTAAATGCAATCTTTGTCTTTCCATCGCCTTTACTACATGATTGCCTCTAACAAGACAAATAAATGAAGAACATAATAATAATAACCAGTCATTATTTCTATGTAAAAGTCACAATGCTTTTCAAATACAGTATAATTTACATTTGCTCCCAAATCTGTCATACTCATAAGAATCTAAGTTAAAGCATGTTTACACTTGTAACCCAAAGTCCAGTACTATCACTCCATATTTATTATATATGAAATTTATTCCTTAGCAACTAAGATAGGATTATCTTTCAGTTGCTAAGGTACATGAGGCCTGCTGGCAGGATTAGTTTAGGAAAAAATATGCCACATTGAACTCCCATGCAAAAGAAACAAATGAAACCTAATTTGCTGAGCTGTCTTGTTTATTTTGGTTCATTCAGCAGGGTAATAGAGTAGCAATAACATTGAACTGGATCTCAGGAGATGTGGAATTTAGTCCGATTTCTGGCATGACCGAACATACAGCTTTCAGAAGATCATGCATATTTTCTGCTCCTCAGTTTTTTCACTTCTAAAACGGAAATCTTCCTTGCTTTCACTCAAACAGTATACATACATAGGGAGTTATTATTATTTTGTTTGCCATTCCCTACAACACAGCCCCCTTTCTAAATCTATTTGCTTTACAATTCTCTACTATTCCTAAAGTTTTTTTCAGATTCCATAATTCCATTTCAATACCACTAAGAGTCCTGGAGGAGAAAGTAAATAGCAAACATCAGAAATGATTTGTTCAGATATATTGCTTTTAGAATGTTGACTGAATAACTCTAAGGCCCTTCCTAGCTTTAAAATAGTAAAATTTCACATTTGAATTTACACCTGAAATTCATATATCTCTTGTATATAAGGAAACCTTCAGATATGTTTCATCATCTGCATTCTCCTATATGACACCAGTTTCTCTGTCTCTGATTTTAAACTTTATGAAGGTTGACTATGTCTGTTTCCCTCTTGTATACATAAAACCTTGCCTGACATCTCAGATCTCTTATAGTCATGTACACTGTAGCTTTTGCCTTTACATCCAAATATAGATGTTACGTTTTAAAAAAAATGAATTTGAAACAAATTACTAAAACATATTTTATATTTCTCTTATATTCCTAGCCATGATATTACAGATTCTGAAGAGAGAAAATTTCAGCTGATATCATATTGCAAAAGGCAAATATTCTCAAAATTTTGTGTCTGCTTCATGAAATATAAAAGTATATAGTCAAATATAGCACACAGAAAACTAATAGCAACTGCTTGCTCCAAAAACTAGACTGGTCATCCTAATCCAAAAAGTGGACCTGAAATAAAGATGGCAAAGACATGACAAACATACAAACTCTTACTCACCTTACTAATTCCCTACCTAAAGTAGACATTGATGAATGGATGGATACCAGAAATCAAATCTTTTTGTAACCCTGTTTTAAAGATTTAACTGGCTTAAGTCCAACCTAGCTGGCTCTTTCATGACTTTCTTGTTTGAATTTTCAATACAATGGAAATTATAGTAAAGTAGCGAGTTTTCCTATAGTTTACTTGGGGATTTTCGAATTGATCTTACCTGATTTATTCTGAAACTGAGTAAATGAAAATCAAGGCTTCTAAATACACACACACACACACACACACACACACACACACACACACTTTAGGAATAGCCAATATGGGGGTAATTTCAAAGTCTAGTACATAATTGATAAACACTATTCAAAAATTTTTATTCTTTTATATTCAAGTGACACTCAAGGAAGGAAAATTAACTCTAGTATACTTTTCCTTCACGCAATACAACGCTTGTACTTTTCACTGAAATCACACCTTAATTTTCAAATCTTTCACCATTTATAAACTCTAAAAAGTATAAATATGAGTGATTCAGAGAGTGAGACTATGTAAACTATTTACACAAAGACACTCAAACCCTCTGGACAAGTTGAATGAAAACAAATCAGCACTTACTTGGCATAAACCACTGATGCACATATCCAAAGATTCTGTATAGCAACGAGTACCATCTAAGACCTTAGGTGCTAGTTCAACAACCAGGGCTGTTCCTTTGGCTTGGCACTTGAGTGAACATGGGTTGTCAGGGTCATTAGACACAGGAAGCCATTCATAAAACTGGCCATGGTGCTTGACATCATTATGAGCTGAGCATTGCTGAGCTCGGAAATCACCTGCTTCTGGTGGGCAGTCCTGGAGAAAAAAGAGAGAAAGGACAAACAAAGGTTAGGAGGATACCCCCAATACGAAACCAGAGCAGCTATATGGTCTGCTTAGACCTTAGAAAGCAAAACAAATGTCCTGGTCATGACAGATGGAACTTATAATATCATCTCAGAGCTTATATAATTATTTGGCTTTCAAAATGTAGAAATCTGAGAAAGTAATCACCTCAAAATACATTTTCTGATTGAGTTTAAATGGAAAAGTAACTGGCTTGAAATAGATATTCTGATTAGTTGGGACATACATTTTTTGAAAGTTGTTTATTGGTTCATGAATTCTTCCACATGGTGCTATCATTTTGACTTCCTCATAAGTAGAATCTAGTAAAGTCGGAGGATTAGTTGAAATTATTTGTCTCTTTCCGTTCTGATATTGAGAGCTATGACAATTCTTTATTTGAATAACTAGCAGTAAAAAGTTACAATAATTTCATTCAAAAAGTTTTTGTGGAGTTGTAACTTTTTGTCTAGGACTTAGGCTGCATAGTATCTAGAATTAAACATGGGGAACAAAAAATACGAAACCATTTATATATGAATTTCTTTGGCTTAAGGCAGCATAGCAGAATGGAAAGAGCATGGACTTCCTCCTTAGACGAGTGGCTGGCTGCAATGCAGTGCAGAGTTATTGCCGTATTCTAACACAGGGAAGCCTCGTCTTGTGTTAGAACAGAGACAATAACTCTGCACAACTCTCAAGGTTGTTGTGAGAAGTTCATGAGCTCATGCTGGCCAAATATCTGCACAAGGAATATACTGAGTAGATGGTAGCTATTACTATGATTATTTAATGAGGCCACAGAAGACAAAGGGATGGAGTATTAGCAGATTCTCTCAATTTGAGTTTTAAATTATATTGTTACAGATCAATGGAAAAATAAGAATCTTTTTGATGAAGTTTCATAAAGGGCAATTTAAAATGTAAAACTATGGCTAACAATGGCCATTATCTAACGAATAATAAATCTCAGTAAAAGCAAGTGAGATTTAATTTTAAAATAGCAAATATCGCCTATCCCTTGGAAAGGCTTTTTGATGGTTTATCTTATTCTACAAGCCTTCAGATTAAAATTTACTGTGGAAGACTGTCGTCGACTCTCCAGCTGTAGAAAGGCTTTTATTCTAATTTTTTGTTTTAAATAAAGGATTTCCATGTGGCCTTCAGCAGTTCCCTGTTACTGCATTATCATAGTGAGAGTTCTCTTATATAAGGTTTCTTTCTCTGAAAATCTCTTTACCTTTAAATAAACATTCTAAGAACAGGATTGAAAATTTTGACTCTTTTCCAAAACATTAGTGATACTATTAAATAGCATATAAAGCTCTGGTAATGGAGGGAGCACAAATTCTTTCTAGGCAATGTGGGGTAGAAACAAATATTCATTTAGGGTGAACATGAAATTGTTCAAAATACAATAAAGAATGTAAAAGACATTTTAGGGTTAGTATTATGTGTTCTCAGAGTGAATAAAACATAGTAGTAAAGGAAAAGAATAATGTATATAACATAGGTATAGACACACAGGCACCCAGCAAGGCTTAACATTTGGAATATTGTCTGAAAAGAGTATGATTAAAATTTACTACTTATTAATTTTTTAGATAATAGGATGCAGTTTAAAATTTTAAAGATCCATAAATAAATAAATATGTGTGCTGCGCAGGCTATTGACTTGTTTATTTTGTAAAATAAAACAAAAACTACAACCAGCAAAACTATATTATGAATTACAACACAGGTAAATTGTGTCAAACCATGACATACAAAACAAATTAACTTTATTTTATTTTATTTTATTTTATTTTATTTTTGAGATGGAGTCTCACTCTGTCTCCTGGGGTGGAATACAGTGGCATGATCTCGGCTCACTGCAACCTCCGCCTCCTGGGTTCAAGCAGTTCTCCTACCTCAGCCTTCTGAGCAGTTGGCATTATAGGTGCATGTCCCCACACCCAGCTCATTTTTTTTATATTTTTAGTAGAGACGGGATTTTGCCATGCTGGCCAGGCTGGTCTCGAACTCCTGACTTCAGGTGACCCACCTGCCTCGGCCTCCCAAACTGCTGGGATTACAGGCATGAGCCACCACAACTGGCCACAAACAACTTTAAATGTTTAACACCAGCTCCTTTCAGACCATATGTTCTAGAGCACAGAGAAACTGGTTTAATATTAGCTCTTAATGAACTCACATTCCAAAGACAAGACTTCCACTTGCCTAATGTACAAATTCTACCAATATCTGCCTAGGCCTCACTTACTAACTTCTGCCCTAAGACAACTCTATAACTGACAACTGCCCCCAAACTCTACACGTAGCCTTCCTTAAATTTCCCCACTTGAGATATGATAGAGTCTCTGCCAAGGTTCTGCTCTCCCCTGCTTAGCATGTTTAATAAACCTACCTTTATATGATCCACAAGTTCCTGGTCATTGCATGGGAGTGTCTACAGTTGAACTGACAGTTTAGCAATGTTTAAATACAGTATTTTCATTTGATAATACATATCATCCCAGGAGTCACTTGATTCCTCAGTAGTACAGAAGAATTAGAGTACATTGTACTGAAGGTACAGAACTTTATTATACTGAAATACAATAAAGCAGAACATTGACGAAATTGTTTGAAATGGCTCCAAACTTCTCTTAACATTTCCTTTGCCTCTTTTTTCTATACAAGTGAAACAGCTAGAAGGGTCAGGCTGAATCACCTCTGCCTTAATGAGCGGAAGATATAATTAAGAGACCTCTTAATATGAACCAGAAAACATTTTCTCACTTTTCCTATTCTGAGAAAAGTGTCAATTACGTTTTTCAATTGATAATGCAATATCATCTTAGTACAGACACAAAACCTCTACAGAGTCTCCTGTGATTCCCTTCTGTTCAATAAATTGTGTTGGTTCTTCCCACCTTTCCTAAAACAAATAAGACCTAAAGGCAGTCAAAGGTAAAACAATGAAGTTAAAATGTTAAGACCTTTAGGTTCTGTTTTCTGTGACAAACACAGTAAACATATTTAGACACATCATAGAGAATCAACATGCAGACAGATGTTCTTATTTGCAATTCATCTGTATCTAATGGCTTCAAGAACACCTGTTACAAGTTTTATGGTTTCACAACTAGAGAAATAGCTCTGAGAAGAATAACGCTTAAGAACATCTTTACTCAGTTTTATCACTCCTGTCTTTCCTTCCACCTATATTTTTGTAGGGGTCGGAAAATATATTTTGCTAAATTGAGAATGCTCTTAAAACCTGGAGTTCAGAGTTGGACACTGAACTTGAACCTTTTTAGTGTGTGAGTTTATTTGTACTTGGCAAAATGCAACTTCCTGTTTCAAGAAAAAGGACTTAAGAAAACTTATAAAACAGGTTCAGAAAGCTTCTTGGACATCAAATAGCTTTTACAAAATAACATTTTGATGATTTAAGTGTAAATGAATCAGAAACATATGAATCAAATTTCCCTTGAAATACGCATGTTTAAAAATTAAGGGGAAGAAGGATTTGGCAAAACATTCTTTGTTTGAACCGAAAACATTTCAAGCATAGTTCAAGACATCCATTGAACCCCTAATGCATCTGGGATCATCCAGCTGCAAGAGTGGAAACGCAAGCAGTCATTGTAACTTCTTGTTCCACAAGTATGCTAATACAAATGATTTGCATAGAGATTTACCATCTACAAAGTTTTTGGTTTTTAATTATAAATTGGTCCATGAAACCACCATACCTCCTGATCCTTTTGTGGGTTTTTTTGGTATTTTTTTTTTCTTTTTGTGGCGAATGGGGTCTCGCCCTTCATTCTCCAGGCAGGTCTTGAAGTTGCTCAGACAGGTCTGGAACTCCTGGACTCATGCTATCCTTCTACCTCTGCCTCCCTAAGTACCAGGATTACAGGTGTAAGCCACTGTGCTTGACCCTTTTAAAAGTCAGATTCAGAAAATGATAACCTAACTGTTTGGAAAAATACTTAACATATTTTACTGGGCATCATCTTTGAAATATCAGCTTTTGGAGACATGCTTTTTGATACTACAAGTAATCAGTTTTAACCATGAGGGGTAGTTTTCTTTAAGGAAAACTGAATGTAGAATGTACTAAATATATATAATGTGGGATTTCTGCTCTCATAAAACCCTAGTGGTAGGAATAATAAACTTTAAATTGGCATATTTAAAATGAAGAATAAAACAAATGAATTATGGCTTAAATATGCTTACGTGTATTTATAGATTTTTGCACTGAACTTGGCTCATAGAAAGACTGATGGAGACAATTAAAATAGTCAAAAACTCTAGTAGTTATATGGACCAAATGCATTCCATCCCCTAACAAGAACCCGGCAAAAAATACAGTGTGGCAGGGATGCACAGGACTAAAGACTACCACTTCTAGCCCCTCATACATCTCCAGAATTGCCATCAAATAGAAATGGAGCAAGAGAAAGCAATCTAATACTTTTTCTCTTAGTTTCCTGCCTATTTCCAATAAACTCTAAATACACCAGTGGATTGACAGCTCTGTGTCATGTTACTGGGCTAAGACTTCCTCACTATAAAGTCTATTTTCTTTGAAATAATCACATGATCCCACGAATTACTGTATTTAGCCATTTAATATAATCATTTTCTCCTCAAGTTTTAAGCACTTAATTCTAATGGTGTCAGAGCTCTCTTCTTTAAAAGCACAAAAATAAAATCTGACCTTTTATTTGCTCCCATTATAATTTATAAAGTCCATGGAGTTCTGCCATATATGAATCCAATTCAAAACATTTTCTGGTTAATCAACTATCCAGTGGGAAAGATAAGATGGATCCCAGATGTCCCCTGATGATGACGGTAGATCGGATTACACTGTGGGACAAAGGAGGGTAAGGGTTCCCAGAGTTTACTCAACGGGTGAAATGTAAAAGATTCTATCGCAGCAGCTCAGGTGGCAGCATATAAAAGGTTTTTAAAGTGACTTTGAAAAATATACAGAATGTAGATTCAGGGTCAGGAGAAGCATTAATTTTTCTTTATTTTCATTCTTTTTAAAGAAGGCATTTTCCTTCAGAGAGACATACCTCTGCTTTTCCTCTGCCCTTAAATATTCAGTGGTTGTCCTATTCTATTAATTTTGTTGTTTCATTTAACCTATTATATGAGTGCCATGCTATTAATGCTTTTATATGTAGAATCAATATTTGTATCTGATAGTGTCAAGAACCTTGGAAATCATATTCAGATGACTACATGTACTGTAGCAACCGGAAAAAAAAAAAAATCCATGCTTCTGACTTAATTTTCCTCTCTTAAAAATGTACTTTCAAATAGCCTTATTTTTTAAAATTATTATGTTGTTAAGGTTATTTTCTTTTGTCTTTTCTTATTGTTTGTGCTTCCTCCCTTTTGTTTGATTAAATCTACTGCTTGTCAATCTATTTTATTCATTTTTTAAGAGAAATAGATCCTAATTTGTTAATTCAACAATTCTTCTAATGCATTGATTTTTGCTTCCATCACTATAAAATTCTTCCTTCTTCTTTTAGTTTAAGTGCTGGAGAGGATGTGGAGAAATAGGAACACTTTTACACTGTTGGTGGGATTGTAAACTAGTTCAACCATTATGGAAAACAGTATGGCGATTCCTCAAGGATCTAGAACTAGATGTACCATATGACCCAGCCATCCCATTACTGGGTATATACCCAAAGGATTATAAATTATGCTGCTATAAAGACACATGCACACGTATGTTTATTGCAGCACTATTCACAATAGCAAAGACTTGGAATCAACCCAAATGTCCATCAGTGACAGACTGGATTAAGAAAATGTGGCACATATACACCATGGAATACTATGCAGCCATCAAAAAGGATGAGTTTGTGTCCTTTGTAGGGACATGGATGCAGCTGGAAACCATCATTCTTAGCAAACTATCACAAGAACAGAAAACCAAACACCGCATGTTCTCACTCATAGGTGGGAACTGAACAATGAGATCACTTGGACTCAGGAAGGGGAATATCACACACAAGGGCCTATCGTGGGGAGGGGGGAGGGGGGAGGGATTGCATTGGGAGTTATACCTGATGTAAATGACGAGTTAATGGGTGCAGCACACCAACATGGCACAAGTATACATATGTAACAAACCTGCACGTTATGCACATGTACCCTACAACTTAAAGTATAATAATAAAAAATAAATTAAAAAAAATGTACTTTTAAACCCCATACTGCCTCTCCACAGTGTCCTAATCACTCACTCTCCACAACAGTTACTATACAAGAAATACAGTTAGAATTGTCTAACAAGGCATATACTCTATCCTCCAACAACTGTGGATAACCACTTTATGATAAAAACATATATAGAAATTTACCAGCTACTGGATGATGTTAGAAAATCTTACCAGTTGTTTTACCCTCAAAATATTAGGAATCCTCAGTTTACTGACAGTAAAATAAGAAAAGATTACCATAAAAGGCTGCTCTATAATAAATGGATAAATGCTCTGGAAAATATATCCTCTAAAGTTTTCGAATTTTTTAGCACACCTAAGTGCTGCCTCTTTTAGATATTTTGGTCTTTATTACTTGGCTTTCTGTATCTTTTATTCAAAGTTAAAATGAAACCACTGAATAGCAAATATCCACTGATAAAATCCAACGTACTATATTTTGTTCTCGGAAAAAAAAAAAAATCAATGTTTCAATTTCTATTTGCAACTCAGACCTCCTCGCTTGAAACTCAGACTTATATACAGTAGTCCCCCTTAGCCGTGGTTTTGCTTTCTGGGGTTTTAGTTACCCACAGTCAACCACAGTTTGAAAACAGGTGAGCACAGTACAATAAGATATTTTGAGAGAACAAAAGAGAGATCACATTCACCTAAGTTTTATTACAGCATGTTGTTATAGTAGAGTTATAATAGCATAGAGTTATAACAGTGTAGTTATAATAGAGTTGTAACAATACAATAGAGTTTATTATAGTGTATTGTTATAAAAATTCTATCAACATTAAATGTTAAAATTCTATTTTATTATTATTTTTTATTATTTTTTATTATTATTTTTATTATTTTTTATTTTTATTTTTATTTTTATTTTTATTTATTATTATTTTTTATTTTTATTTTATTATTATTTATTATTTTTTGCTAATTTATAAATGTGATTTATAAATTAAACTTTATCATATGTATGAGAAAATATCTATATGTACACACATACATTCATTGTATGTATGTATAAGAAAATATCTGTGTTAGTATCTATAGGGTTAGGTACTACCCGCAGTTTTAGACATCCACTGCGGATCTTGAAGCATATTCCCTGAGGTTAAGGGGGGACTACAGTGTACAAGTGCTCACTTGCCATCTGGACATCTAAGACACTGGAAACTCATCATGTCCAAACCTGAATCTCCCTGATCCTCCTACTACTCTCATGAAATCTGCTCTCCCTGTGGCATTCCCCATCCCAGTCAATGCCAACTCTATACTTTTCAGGCCAAAAACTTTTTTTTTCTTTTGTCTGGCTCTGTTACCCAGGCTGGAGTGCAGTGGCATGATCTCGGCTCACTGCAACTTCTACTGCCTGGGTTCAAGTGATTCTCCTGCCTCAGGCTCCTAAATAACTGGGATTATAGGTGTGTGCCACTATACCTGGCTAATTTTCTGTATTTTTAGTAGAGACAGGGTTTCGCCATGTTGGCCAGGCTGGTCTTGAACTCCTGACCTCAAGAGATCCACCTGCCTCGGCCTCCCAAAGTGCTGAGATTAAAGGCATGAGCCACCTCGTCCAGCCTGGCCCAAAACTTTAAAGCAGTGGTTTTCAAACTTAAACGTACATCAAAATCACCTGAAGACCTTTTTAAACTACAAGATTGTTGGGGTCCCACCCTCCAGAGCTTCTGATTCAGTAGACCTGGGGTGAGGCTTAATAATTCGCATTTCAAACAAGATCCTAGGTGATGCGAATGTTGTTAATTTGGCAATCACACTTTGATAACCACTGCCTTAGAGCCATATTTGACTGCCACATCCAATCTATCAGAACTATTTTTCTAGATACAAAAAACACAGAATCTGACCACAAACAAGTCCAAGGAGCCATCATGTCATGCCTGCGTTCCTGCAATAGTCTTATCTCCCTTCTGCCCTTGCTCTCCTGGAAAGTTTTGTCAACACAGTGGCCAGAATGATCTTATGAGAGACCCCATCATCCCTCAGGCCTATCACATCCTATTGTCCTTGCTCACTTAGCTCCAGTCACCCTTGATTCTTCTGGAATCAAGGTCCTGCATCTTCAGCGACACTCCAGGAACACTCTTACTTTAGGATGCATGCATTATCCATCCCTTCTGCCTGGAATTCTCTTTGCCCAGATTCTGAGGAGTGAGTTACCTCACCTTTATCAAGTCTTTGCTCAAATATCACCTCTACAAAGCTTAGGCTGCCTACTCTGTGTAAAACTGCGATCCCACTCCCACTGCTGATTCGTCTTTATCCCGCTCAACTTTCCTTTTTCCTATAACACTTAGTCACCTTCAAGTATATCAGATAATTTACTCATCTACTGTGCTTAATATTTTATTGTCTGTCTTCTTCTGCTACAGCAGAACCTCTAGAAGGACAGCAATCTTTTCCCATTTGGCTTTCTGTTACATACCAGGTACTCAAATATTTGTTGAAAGAATGACTAACACATTGAATAAAGGAAACAGAGGTCATATTTTTTATTGTGGGAACTCCAGTTCTGCTTTCATAAGTCTTGCAGGAATTTAAATCTTAGTTTTCTAATTGATGGAATATCTAATTTTTTTCTTTCTTTCAAAAAAATTTATGAAAATACATTTACAAGAATACTAATACATTTCAGACACTAGGAAATTTGGTTAGGGAGTCTTGCCTAGTTTCTGAATAGGCAGATTGATATTTCCTTCTCCATGTAAACAAATTTAATAGGCCAATATTAAGAAACATAAAATGTGCTGAAATCATTTATTATTTAAAAAATAGCCAGACATTTGTAAATTTCATATAACATTTAATGTTATACGCACACACTATAAAGTACTCATGTTAAGGTACCAAGCTTTAACCCCCAAATTTTGGCCACCTGATTATACTAACATCAAAATTATCATCAAAAACATTTATTTGTGCAAGACTCAGCTGCCATGTAAAATGAAATTAAACAGACATAGTTGCTGCCCTGTCTAGACAGTCTGTGTGGAGACAACTCTGTTATATTTTAAAAGCATAATATTTAAATCTCTAACAC
Source organism: Macaca mulatta (assembly GCF_049350105.2). Classification (NCBI taxonomy): domain Eukaryota; kingdom Metazoa; phylum Chordata; class Mammalia; order Primates; family Cercopithecidae; genus Macaca; species Macaca mulatta. Next base: position 80,610,893 of record NC_133420.1, read on the forward strand.
ATCACTATAAGTGCAAAGAACAGAAAATGGGGTCAGTTTTGGAGGGTGGTGCCATAGTAGGTAAAGGCTGTTCTTGGCTAATTTTCCCTCCTTTTTGAAAAGGCCAACAGGGTTTTTTTTTTTTTTTTTTCAAAACTAGGATTAAATGGCTCAGGGCACCATATTTTCATGTATACTGGATATAGTTTAAAACTCATTGTTTTTGTTCTTTTTCCTGGTGCAAAATGTTCACAGATTTATTTTACTTTTCCCTCAAACTCTCAAGTCTTTTGGAAAATAACATATTCAAGGGAAATGAGTGTTTGTGAAAATTAGTCATTAACCATCTTAATGCCTCACTGTGGATCAAGTTCATGCTCAGTGTAAGTATACCTTTACAAATCTATGACCTTGAAAAGAATATGGAACTCTTTCTGATTTATTCAAACTTTGGGTGTGCCCTACTACGTGTTTACTAAAAGAACACTAGTTACAGGCATATTAAACAGCTTTGAACTGTTCCAATGTCTTCATTCAGGTCCAGACATAAAAGACATGAAATGTGTGACATAATGAATCATCAACCCCCGCCGTCCTTGCTCTATTATAGCTTGTTATCTGAAAACAAATGCTTCGCCAGGCTAGTTTTTAATGTCTCCAGGCATCTGAGAGTTGATCTAAGTAAAAACATTTAGTTTTAAAAGTTCTTTTTTTTTTCCTTTGGGTAGCTTTTATTTCAGTGCTTTTACTTTTTCTCCTTTGAAGAATGCAGACGTTTGGAATCCAGCTCCCTAGAGGTATTTCTAAGACTCTAAGGTTGTAGTTTGTCATTTTAGAGTCTTAAATTCTCTCAATTTTGAAAATATTCATTCCTTGAGGCTTTTTATTATTTTTAGTCCCTTTCTTTGAATTCACTCCAATGTAGCAGTATCTTTTCTTAAATCAGCATTTCTGACCTTTTATTATTTTTTATTTTAGTCTAAAATAAGTGTTCTCTCCCACCTCCTTAAAATGAGCATATCTGAAGGAGTACTTCATAATCCTTTTGTACCATGGCATACAATTTCATTTTACAAGCACACAATTATACAGTGCTTTGTTTTTAGACTGCATTTACCAAAATATTTGTGGTGGAAAGTCAGGTCGTGAAAAGGACTAGTATAAGGGAGATATTTCAGCACATAAATTCCTCATCACTATTCCTTGGGTCTGTTGCAAAACAAGTTCCTTATGTTTCTATTTACAAGTGAGGTGGGGGCTGGCAAGATGGCAGAATAGGAACAGCTGTGGTCTGTAGCGCCCAGCAAGATCAACACCGAAGGCAGGTGATTTCCGCATTTCCAACTGAGGTACCCAGCTCATCTCACTGGGACTGGTTAGACAGTAGGTACAGCCCATGGAGGGCGAGCCGAAGCAGGATGGTGCGTTGCCTCACTCAGGAAGTGCAAGGAGTTGAGGAACTCCCTTCCCTACCCAAGGGAAGCCATGAGACACTGCGTGAGGGACGGTGCTATCTGGCCCAGACAGTATGCTTTTCCCACAGTCTTCGCAACGCCCAGACGGGGATATTCTCTCAGGTGCCTACGCCACCCTGGTCCAGGGTTTCAAGCACAAAAGTGGGCAGCTGTTTGGGCAGACCCCAAGCTAGCTGCAGGAGTTTTTTTCATTCCCCAATGGCACCTGGAACATCAGCGTGACAGAAGCATTCACTCCCCTGAAAAGGGAGGCCAAAGCCAGGGAGCCAAGTGGTCTAGCTCAGCAGATGCCACCCCCATGGAGTCCAGCAAGCTAAGATCCACTGGCTTGAAATTCTCGCTGGCAGCACAGGAGTCTGAAGTCGACCTGAAATGCTTGAGCTTGGTGGGGGGAAGGGCGTCCACCATTACCAAGGCTTGAGTAGACAGTTTTCCACTTACAGTGTAAAGAAAGCCCCTGGAGCTTTGAACTGGGCAGAGCCCACCACAGCTACTCAAAGCCGCTGTAGCCAGACTGCCTCTCTAGATTTCTCCTCTCTGGGCAGGGCATCTCTGAAGGAAAGGCAGTAGCCCCAGTCAGGGGCTTACAGATCAAACTCCCATCTCCCTGGGACAGAGCACCTCGGGGAATGGCAGGCTGTGGGTGAAGCTTCAGCAGACTTAAACGTTCCTGCCTGCTGGCTCTAAAGAGAACAGCAGATCTCCCAGCACAGCGCTAGAGCTCTACTAAGGGACAGGCTGCCTCCTGAAGTGGGTCCCTAACCCTGTGCCTCTTGACGGAGAGACACCTCTCAGCAGCAGTCAACAGACACCTCATATAGGAGAGCTCCAGCTGGCATCTGGTGGGTGCCCCTCTGGGATGAAGCTTCCAGAGGAAGCAACAGGCAGCAATCTTTGCTGATCTGTAGCCTCCGCTGCTGATACCTAGGCAAACACGGTCTGGAGTGGACCTCCAGTAAACTCCAACAGACCTGCAGCAGAGGGGCCTGACTGTTAGAGGAAAACTAACAAACAGAAAGGAATAGTATCATCATCAACAAAAAGGACGTCCACACCAAAACCCCATCCAGTCACCAAAATCAAAGACCAAAGGTAGATAAATCCATAAAGATGAGGAAAAACCAATGCAAAAAGACTGAAAATTCCAAAAACAAGAATGCCTCTTCTCCTCCAAAGGATCACAACTCCTTGCCAGCATGGGAACAAAACTGGACAGGGAATGAGTTTGATGTATTGACAGAAGTAGGCTTCAGAAGGTGGGTAATAACAAACTCCTCCGAGCTAAAGGAGCATGTTCTAACACAATGCAAGGAAGCTAAGAACCTTGAAAAATGTTAGACAAATTGCTAACTAGAATAGCCAGTTTAGAGAAGAACATAAATGATCTTATGGAGCTGAAAAACAGAGCACGAGAACTTCGTGAAGCATACACAAGTATCAATAGCCGAATTGATTAAGTGGAAGAGAGGATATCAAAGATTGAAGATCATCTCAATGAAATAAACTGTGAAGACAAGATTAGAGAAAAAAGAATAAAAAGGAATGAACAAAGCCTCCAACAAATATGCGACTATGTGAAAAGACCAAACCTATGTTTGATTGGTGTACCTGAAAGTGACGGGGAGAATGGAACAAACTAGAAAACACTCTTCAAGATATTATCCAGGAGACTTCCCCAACCTAACAAGACAGGCCAACATTCAAATTCGGGAAATACAGAAAACATCACAAAGATACTCCACAAGAAATGCAACCTCAAGACACATAATCATCAGATTCAGCAAGGTTGAAATGAAGGAAAAGTTGTTAAGGGCAGTCAGAGAGAAAGGTAGGGTACTGACAAAGGGAAGCCCATCAGACTAGCAGCAGATCTCTCTGCAGAAACCCTACAAGCCAGAAGAGAGTGGGGGCCAATATTCAACATTCTTAAAAGAATTTTCAACTCAGAATTTCATATCCAAACTAAGCTTCATAAGTGAAGAAGAAATAAAATCCTTTACAGACCAGCAAATGCTGAGGGATTTTGTCACCACCAGGCCTGCCTTACAAGAGCTCCTGAAGGAAGCACTAAATATGGAAAGAAAAAACTGGTACCAGCCACTGCAAAAACATACCAAATTGTAAAGACCATTTACACTATGAAGAAACTGCATCAACTAATGGGCAAAATAACCAGCTGGCATCATAATGACAGGATCAAATTTACACATAACAATATTAACCTTAAATGTAAATGGACTAAATGCCCCTATTAAAAGACACAGACTGGCAAATTGGATAGAGTCAAGACCCATCAGTGTGCTGTATTCAGGAGACCCATCTCGTATGCAAGGACACATATAGGCTCAAAATAAAGAGGTGGAGGAATATTTACCAAGCAAATAGAGAGCAAAAAAAGCAGGGGTACAATCCTAGTCTTGGAGAAAACAGACTTTAAACCAACAAAGATCAAAACAAACAAAGAAGGGCATTACATAACGGTAAAGTGATCAATGCAACAAGAAGAGCTAACTATCCTAAATATATATGCACCCAATTCAGGAGCACCCTGATTCATAAAGTTCTTAGAGATCTACAAAGAGACTTAGAATCCCACACAATAATATTGGGAGATTTTAACACCCCATTGACAATATTAGACAGATCAACAAGACAGAAAATTAACAAGGATATTCAGGACTTGAACTCAGCTCTGGACCAAGCAGACCTAATAGACATCTACAGAAGCCTCCACCCCAAATCAACAGTATATACATTCTTCTCAGCATCACATCCCACTTAGTCTAAAATTGACCATATAATTGGAAGTAAAACACTCCTCAGCCAATGCAAAAGAACGGAAATCTTAACAGTCTCTTAGACCACAGTGCAATCAAGTTAGAACTCAAGATTAAGAAACTCACTCAAAACTGCACAACTACATGGAAACTGAACAGCCTGCTCCTGAATAACTACTGGGTAAATAACGAAATTAAGGCAGAAATAAATAAGTTCTTTGAAACCAATGAGAACAAAGAGACAACATACCAAAATCTCTGGGATACAGCTAAAGTACTGTTTAGAGGGAAATTTATAGCACTAAATGCCCACAGGAGAAAGTGGGAAAGATCTAATCGACACCCTAACATCACAATTACAAGATCTAGGGAAGCAAGAGCAAACAGGAATGGATTTCAAAACAGGATCAGGAATTCAAAAGCTAGCAGAAGATAAGAAATAACTAAGATCAGGGCAGAACTGAAAAAGACGGAGACACAAAAAACCCTTCAAAAAAAAAAAATCAATGAATCCAGGAGCTGTTTTTTTTTCTTTTTTTTTTTTTTTAAAGATTAACAAAACAAAATAGAGCACTAGCCAGACTAATAAAGAAGAAAAGAGAGAAGAACCAAATAGACACAATAAAAAATGATAAAGGAGATATCATCACTGATCCCACAGAAATACAAACTACCATCAGAGAATAATATAAACACCTCTACGCAAATAAACTAGAAAACCTAGCAGAAAAGGATAAATTTCTGGATACATACACCCTCCCAAGACTAAACCAGGAAGAATTTGAATCCCTGAATAGGCCAATAACAAGTTCTGAAACTGAGGCAGTAATTAATAGCCTAACAACCAAAAAAAAACCCAGGACCAGACCACAGTCAAATTCTACCAGAGGTACAAAGAGGAGCTGGTACCATTCCTTCTGAAACTATTCCAAACAACAGAAAAAGAGGGACTCCTTCCTAACTCATTTTATGAGGCCAGCATCATCCTGATACCAAAACCTGGCAGATAAACAACAACAAAAGAAAATTTCAGGCCAATATCCCTGATGAACATCGATGTGAACATCCTCAGCAAAATACTGGCAAACTGAATCCAGCAGCACATAAAAAGTCTTATCCATCATGAACAAGTCAGCTTCATCCCTGGGATGCAAGACTGGTTCAACATACATAAATGAATAAATGTAATCCATCACATAAACAGAACCAATGACAAAAACCACATGATTGTCTCAATAGATGCACAATAGATGCCTTCAATAAAATTCTACACCCCTTCATGCTAAAAACTCTCAATAAACTAGGTATTGATGGAACATATCTAAAAATAATAAGAGTTATTTATGACAAACCCACAGCCAATATCATACTTAATGGGCAAAAGCTGGAAGCATTACCTTTCAAAACTGGCACAAGACAAGCATGCCCTCTCTCATCACTTCTATTCAACATAATATTCGAAGTTCTGGCCTCGGCAATCAGGCAAGAGAAAGAAATAAAGGGTATACAAATATAGGAAGAAGGGAAGTCAAATTGTCTCTTTTGCAGATTACATAATTGTATATTTAGAAAATCCCACTGTTGCCAGGAGCGGTGGCTCATGCCTGTAATCCCAGCACTTTGGGAGGCCAAGGCAGGCAGATCACGAGGTCAGGAGATCAAGACCATCCTGGCTAACACTGTGAAACCCCATCTCTACTAAAAATACAAAAAAATTAGCCGGGCGTGGTGGCAGGCGCCTGTAGTCCCAGCTACTCGGGAGGCTGAGGCAGGAGAATGGCATGAACCCAGGAGGGGGAGCTTGCAGTGAGCCGAGATCGCACCACCGCACTCCAGCCTGGGCGACAGAGCAGACTCTGTCTCAAAAAAAAAAAAAAAGAAAATCCCACTGTTTCAGCCCCAAACCTCCTTAAGCTGATAAGCAACTTCAGCAAAGTCTCAGGATACAAAATCAATGTGCAAAAATCACAAGCATTCCTATATACCAACAACAGACAAGCGGAGAGCCAAATCATGAGTGAGCACTCATTCACAATTGCTACAAAGAGAATAAAATACTTAGGAATACAATTTACAAGGAATGTGAAGACCCTCTTCAAGGAGAACTACAAACCACTGCTCAACAAAATAAGAGAAGACACAAACAAATGGAAAAACATTCCATGCTAATGGATAGGAAGAATCAATAGCGTGTAAATGGCCATGGTGCCCAAAGTTATTTATAGATTCAATGCTGTCGCCATCAAGCTACCATTGACTTTCTTCACAGAATTAGAAAAAACTACTTCAAATTTCATATGGAACCAAAAAAGAGCCCATATAGCCCAGAAAATTCTAAGCCAAAAGAACAAAGCTGGAGGCATCACCTTACCTGACTTCAAACTATATTACAAGGCTACAGTAACCAAAACAGCATGGTACTGATACCAAAACAGATATATAGACCAATGGAACTGAACAGAGGCCTCAGAAATACCACCACAAATCTACAACCATCTGATCTTTGACAAACCTGACAAAAACAAGCAATGGTGAAAGGATTCCCTATTTAATAAATGGTGTTGGGAAAACTGGCTAGCCATATGCAGAAAACTGAAACTGGACCATTTCCTTACATCTTACACAAAAATTAACTCAAGGTGGAATAAGACTTAAACATAAGACCTAAAACCATAAAAACTCTAGAAGAAAACCTAGGCAATACCATTCAGGACATAAACATGGGCAAAAACTTCATGACTAAAACACCAAAACCAATGGCAACAAAAGCCAAATTGACAAATGGGATCTAATTAAACTAAACAGCTTCTGCACAGGAAAAGAAACTATCACCAGGGTGAACAGGCAACCTACAGAATAGGAGAAAAATTTTTGCAATCTATCCATCTGACAAAGGGCTAATATACAGAATCTACAAGGAACTTAAAACAAATTTACAAGAAAAAAAAAAAAACACCATCAAAAAGTGGGTGAAGGATATGAACAGACACTTCTCAAAAGAAGACATTTATGCGGCCAACAACCATGTGAAAAAAAGCTCATCATCATTGATCATTAGAGAAATGCAAATCAAAACCACAATGAGACACCATCTCATGCCAGTTAGAAAGGTGAACATTAAAAAGTCAGGAAACAGCAGATGCTACAGAGGATGTGGAGAAATAGGAACACTTTTACATTGTTGGTGGGAGTGTAAATTAGTTTAACCATTGTGGAAGACAATGTGGCGATTCCTCAAGGATCTAGAACCAGAAATACCATTTGACCCAGCAATCCTATTACTGGGTATATACCCAAAGGATTATAAATCATTCCAGTATAAAGACACATGCACGCATATGTTTATTGCAGCACTGTTCACAATAGCAAAGACTTTGAAACAACCCAAATGCCCATCAATGATAGACTGGATAAAGAAAATGTGACACATATACATCATGTAATACTATGCAACCATAAAAAGGTTGAGTTCATGTCCTTTGCAGGGACATGGATAAAGTTGGAAACCATCACTCTCAGCAAACTAACACAGGAACAGAAAACCAAACACTGCATGTTCTTACTCATAAGTGGGAGTTGAACAATGAGAACACGTGGACACAGGGAAAGGAACATCACATACTGGGGCCTGTTGCGGGGTAGGGAGCTAGGGGAGGGATAGCATTAGGAGAAATAACTAATGTAGATGATGGGTTGATGCGTGCAGCAAACCACCATGGCACGTGTATACCAACATAACAAACCTGCACATTCTCCACATGTATCCCAGTACTTAAAGTATAATTTTTTTCAAAAAGCAACTTTCCCTCAGCAGTGAGTTCAAATAAGACACTGTTCATATGATTACTACTTCATCGTGCTTTTATGCACATTCCTCTGTGCTTTTTAATTATATATAATTACCAGGCAACAGGTAATAAAATCTGTTTAATCTACAATGAAACATGCTAAATAGAAAAAAAAAAAAACAGATGAGAAAGGGTGAGATTGATAGATTGCAAATATGGAGATTGCAGTTGCTTCATGGAACATGTGGTTCTTATGCCAGTCATTTACCAGACAAAGGGAAAAAGGCACTTTCTAGAGCAATTAAAAGATAAATGCCATGTTGGGCAACTTGCAGAAGACTCTAGCATTTCTCTTCACCTTCTCTCCTTCCCAGTCTCTAACAAACCATCTGATATTGTCTGCAGGCTTAACGTCTTTTTGACTGTCAGTGAATCCTGACAACACTGTGTATTTCCTGGCAATATATCTAATCAATGCTCCTTTACTGGCGGCATGCAACATAGCACCATGAATGACTTGAAATACCTCTTTTAGTAACATTTTTGTAGCATACAACTTAAGGTTAACCTGGGTCAGTTCCTGCAAAGCCAAGGTCAAGCTCTCATTTTAATCACTATTGAATCAGTTCATTGAAGAATGATTCTAGAACTGGAGGTGGTTCTCACCTGAGAGAAAGTTCCAGGTCTATGGGTGAAAGAGAAAGACATCTATTCTCTAATCACTGGAATGGAAAACAGTGTCCTCTCACCCAGATTCCTCCCTGGGTGGTAAACTCCAACCTGACCACTAATACAAATCCTCTTGGCAAGAGACAGGGTGTTCTCTTATGTCTCCTTGTCCAAAGAGAGAAAGCAAGGAGTTCTCAGACTGTTTCATGATACCACTGAAGACTATCTGTGCCTTTCCTTACAGCCTTTGGAAAGAGGGGAAAGAAGTAGGGTTCATATGGACAAAACCATGGAAAGAGTTTAATGACCCTGTCACTTCCTTCCTTAATCTCTTTCTAACTTCTAGATCAGAATTCCTCCTACAGATATCCAAGTTCATGGTTAATGCCATATAAATTGACCCCGTGAAAAAGTATTTTAGGTCTCAAAAAGCTTCATCACAGATTTGGTGAGAATTCTTTCCAAACTGAAGGTTAAAAACCATGCCTCGCTGCCTCTAGAACCACTTTAAATATAATTTCTTTAAATATAATTTTAATTAAAGTGACTTATATGAGTGGCTTAACATATGAGTCTAATCAAACAATATCATGTGCCAAATTTACTGGGTTAGTACTGGGTTATAAGTTTAATGGATGACAACATTCAACTTTGTTCAAATGTGCTCATACTTCTTAGTTTGTTGATCTTGGAGCATGGACATATTTTAAGAAACTTAAAAAATAGAGAAACGTATTTTCTGACCTCTAAAACCCAGTGCTTTTAGATTGTCCTTTGGGGCTTACAGCACAGCCTCTTAGCACCAGCCCCATCCTGAATAGTACTAGGCTCCAAAGTTAATTTTCCTTTCTTCTTCCTATGAAAATTACATTTCCTTCAGTGGACTGCACTTAGATAAAGGTAAAGAGGGGGAAAAACTGATTCAAGTTATCTAGAGTAAGATTTGCATGATTAATAATGCTTTCCACTTAATCACTCTCAATAACTGTTGGCCACATATGTTCAAAAACATAGAGACATTTACCAAGCACTCAGCTATAGTAAAAAGTCAATTATTGTTCCTGCCTTCATGTACTTCCAATTTAAAGGGGAAAGATAGATGCTAAGACCATAAGTCAAGCTTTTATTATAATGATAGAATTACAGACAGAGGGGCAGATAATTCAAAAGTGGATGATTACTTTTGAACAAAGCCAACTTCCTTTCCTATTCTGTCTTTCTTTAAGACTGATTCTGTGCGAGGCAGTAAAGGAAAAAGAATGTCAAATCTGTTTCTTGCCCTGCAAGTCATCAGTGTTCTTTACCGATCCTGAGAGCTGAGCTGTCTCAGTTTTCTCCTTTCTACATGGTGTGGCAATGCAACAAATACCTCACAAGGTTTCTGTGAGGAGCTGACCCAGCTTTGCCTGTTTTCTAGCTTCTTTTCTTCCTATTTGTCACCATCCAGCCCACACTTGATGCTGGCATATTTGATATTCTCTCTCTGTTTCACTCCTCTGGCTGACATGATTCAACATGGTTACCTCTTATTCCCCTGGTTAACTCCTTCAAAGCTCAAGTGTCACTTCCTGGTCTCTTTCTCTGACAACTCCCTATTCTCAGCCTGTGTGAGGCAACTCCTTCTGGGATGCCACAGCACCCTGTGCATGCATTCATCTTTGGACTTAACACATTGTTGTTTTTTCAATCTGTGTCCTCCAAAACAGTGAAAACCCAAGGGCCTCATCCACGCCTGATACAAAATGAATGCTAAATAATATTCATCAAGGAATGAATTAAGGACCTTCTAGTTGCAACAGGATGTAGGGCTAGAAACTCTGAGAAAGCTTGTTACTACAAGTGACTAAAAATAATAGCTTTAAGTATAAATAAAAATTAAAAAAATTGTTAATACGCAGCTGGGCTGGCAAGGAAGTTTCCTCAGAGACAAAAACAATAAAAAGGCACAAATCCAGAGAGGAAGTTGATGGAAGTCGATTCTGAAAGGATCTGTCGGTTTCTGATGGTTTTGAACTTTCCATTCTAACAGTCTATATAAGCAGGGAACAGGGGTTAAAGTCTATGAACTGCAAGTTGCGGAAGAAGATGAAGATCTGTTCATAATGCCACAACTCCAAGGCAAAACCCTCAGAGAAGGAATAAACTACGAAAAGAAAATCACACTCAGCTCCTAGAAAACACCAAACTAAGGAGACAATAAAAAGACGGGTAGTTGTCAGGGGTTACGGGGAGGTGAGGATGAATAGGTGGAGCACAGAAGATTTTTAAGGTAGTGAAACTATCCTGTATGATGCCACAGAGATGGATATATGTTCATCACATATTTGTGAATACCCATAGAATGTACAACCCAAGAGTAAACCTTAATGTAAACTATGGATTTAGCTGATGATGTGTCAATGTAGCTCATTAATTCTAACAAATGTACAACTCTGGGACAGGACATTGATAGTGGGGGAGACTGTACATGTGGTAGGCAGACACATGTGGAACCTTCTCTATTTTCTGCTGAATTTTGCTGTGAACCTACAATTTCTCTAAAAAATTAAAATAAAATGAGATAATAAAAGCAAACAAGCAAAATAAAAAAAACTTCACTCAGATCCGCATAAAGAAATAATAAGGAAAACTTGCTTATCTCAGGTTGGCTATGGGTAAAGGTTGGGGTTAGAAGTTTCCTTTAGAGTTTCTAACAATAGGACTCATGAGAGTTTGGGACACAATTCACTTAGTGCGGACAGTTGGGAATGTAAAGTGGTCTTGGATTAGCATTGGGTCACGCCATGCCAACTTCCTCCTCCTCAAGAGTAAAATGTAAATTCTTCCATGAAGTACACATCGTAAACCCGATTACAAGAAACTCCCTCTTAAATTCCAACAATCATGAAAGCATATAAGAATATCATAAAACATGAGGAAACAAGGCAACATGAAAAGCAGACAGCAGAAGCAAGACAATCAGACCTACCGAAAATTCTGATAGTGAAATTATCAGACACAGGATACAAAATAAAAAATTTAACATGCTTATGGACATTTTTAAGAAGAATTTTGAAAGAGTAACCAAAGAACAGGTGTCATAATGTAGATTAAAAAAAAAAAACCAGAACTCATATAAATGCAGATATAAATATTTTAATAAATTTTTAGGTCAAATAAAAAGCATATTAGATACAGCTGGGAAGAAATATTGTTAAATGAGAGAAAGTGTTGAAGAAATTATATAAAATACAATACAGAGAGACAAAGATATAAAAATATTAATAACAGACTAAGAATTGTCAATTACATAGAGAATAATTTTATGAGAATTTTCCAGAAATAATTAAAAATACAAATCCTCAGATTTAGAAGTCTAATGAGAATAAAATAATGATTCATTTCTACAAAGATCATAGCTAACTACTGAACACCAACAATAAATAAAAGAAGTCAGGGAGAAAAGATAAAGGAAGAACAAATTAGAATGACAGCTGGCTTCTCAATGGCAACAATGGTAGTTAGAAGTCAGTGGACAATTCTCTTTGAAGTGTTGAGACAAGATAACTGTCAAATTCGAGTTAAGTTCACTGCAAAACTAACTTTTAAGAGAGAGCATCAAATACAAATATTTTAAACAAACAAAATACAGAAAACCAAAACCACTCACTTCCGATGACCCCTCACTAACAGAATGTCTAAAGGATATACTCTGGATAAAAGGAAAGTAATCCTTGAAGATCTATGATCTGAGAAAAAATCGGATCGAATAAAGTAGAATGTTTTCAAGTATATCTAAATAAACTTTGATTATATCAAGTGTCTAATCTGTGAGTTAAGAAAAATAGAGCTAAAACACTTGACAAAAATAGCACATAAATCTGAGGGGGGTAATCAGAGTTAGTGTTTGAAGAGACATGAATTATTTGATAGGCGGGGAGAGATACTATTTAACTTTAGGTATGCATATTAAAAGTTAGGGTAATTACTAAAAAAATAGAAATGGATATATAACTTTTAAACCAGTAGAGGGAAGAGGGAAGGGTATAATAAGAAAAAAAAAAAAAAAAAAGAGTGGGACTAGTTCCAAGAAGGCAAGAAGAAAAGAGGAAACCTTGGAAAAGCAGGCTACATAGAGATTAGAAAGTAAGATGGCAGAAATAACTCTAATTTTATCAGTAATCATAGCAACAGCAAATAGATGGAAGAAAGCAAAGATTATAAAATTAAAAAATTAAAAATATGTTTACATTAAATATCCATAAAGACAGAAATAAGTCTAATTTTATAGTAATCATAGTGACACCAAATAGATGGAAGAAAGCAAAGATTATAAGATTAAAAATTAGAAATGTTTACATTAAATATCCATAAATATAAAGATAAAGAAAGGTGGAAAGTAAAAAAAATAGAAAAAGATATGAGACAGATCTAATCAAATGAAAGGGGGATATTTATATCAGATAAACGATATATTAAGGCAAAAAGAATTACTACTGATAAAGATAGTCACTAACTTATGAAAAAAGATTAACTTCCTCAGAAAGATCAAATAATTTTAAATGTATATCTACCTAATAAGACAGGCCAAAATAACTCAAACAGAGTACAAGGTGAAATTGGCAAATTAACCTAATAAACAAGAAGACTTTTAAAATCATTCTCTCAAGTATTTTTTTAAAAATCATTAAAGAACTAGGACAGTTAATAAACACATTCAAACCATTTGATATACTCATATAGAAATTTACACTCCAGATCAGGAAAACATGTTCTCTACAATAACACATGGATAATAGGTCATCAAACAAAGTCTCAACAAATTCCAAAGAAATGGAATAAAAAGACCATTTTGGAAAAAGCACAATGCAATTGTTAGCAATTAATAAAGAAAAATGTAAAACCCCCATATATTTAGAAGTTAATGAACAGACTTGTAAATAATTTATGACTTGAAGGAATTATATGGAAATTTAAAAAAATCGAGAACTGAATAATGAAATTTTTTAAATCACACTGTGGGATGCAACTAAAGCTGTATTTATTTTAACATTTCTGTGAAAACAAGAAAGTCTGAAATGTAAAACACCAAGCTTCAAACCTAAGGAATTACAAAAAGTACACTAAAATAAGTCTGAAGAAAGTAGACTAAAGAAAATAATATAAATATCAATGAAATGGAAAATACAAAAACCATAGGCTCAACAAAGCCAAAGGCTGCTACTTGAAAAGATTAATAAAATAAACTTCCGACAAACTTCATTAAATGATGAAGTTTGAATTTCTTCTTTTTTAACGAAGAAGAAATCCCAAACACCATTAGAGATGCAAATAGGGAGACACATGCAGATACAACCAGAGTTGAAGAGAAAGTTACAGAGAAGTTCAACCTACTTTAAGCTATCATACTTAAAAACAGTCTTAGACAAATGAGAAAAAAAAAAAAACACTGTTCGAGAAGAAAGAGAAATAACAATAAAAGTAAATGCTTATAGTATTACTATGTGACAGGCACTATCCTACATGTTTACATATATCAATTCATGAAATCCTCACAACGACCCTATGCGCCTCATTTTGCAAATGAGGAGACTGAGGCACCGTGAGGTTAAATGACTTTCTACACAGTTAGGAAGTCAGAGCTGAGACTGAACCCAGACAGTTTGCCTCCAAAACTCATTCTTTGGGCACTGTGCTGTACTGCATGTAGACTTAAAAAATTCAGCGGTAATGAAAAGTCTTCCCCCATAGAAAATCCCTTCTCATAATTTTACAAGCAAGGTTTACTAAACAGGAAAGGAATAGACAATCTCAACATAAAATAAACTCTTTCAAAGACTAGAAAAAGAAGAAACATTTCCCAATTTCTTTTACTAAAATCAGATAAGAATTATATAAGAAATAAAATTACTCATCAACATAGAGGCAAATTGTCCTAAACAAATTATTAGGAAACCAAAACAAGAAGTATGTAAGCAATATAATATATTATGAGTGAGTTGGGTATATTCTAGGAATGCACCCACAAGATAGGAAAAGAAATTAAAAGGTCTTACAATATCAAGGCAAGGATACGAAGCAAAGAGAACAAGTATAATTCTGGTGGGAGTATGGACTGAAACCACTTTAGAAAACGTTGGCATTTTGCTTTGTATTTTTTGTTTACCATCCTTTTGATTCTTTTCTCTCCTTTCCTAGCTTCTATTAAATTGGTAAGGTTCTCTTTATTCTCTAGATTTTCTCTGCTAGTTTGGAAGCTACAGATGATATTTCTAGTCTGTTAATGAATATTTAAAATTTTAAAATATACATCTAAAGTTGCGTTTCCTAAAAATGTAACCTTATCTTGTGTTTCCATTTTCCTCCCCAGTACAAGGGGGATCTTAGCACACACTAAACATTGGAATGTTGGTAATACACAAATATGTTTTTTCAAAAAACCCGCCATAGTTATGGTCAGCAGTTGGCTTAATAATTATTAGTGTTCTATTGCTGCCATAAACATTCATCATAAACATAGGTGCTTAAAACAACACAAGTTTATTATCTCACGATTCTGTAGTACAGACACCCAGATAAAGCATGGCTCAGTGGGTCCTTTTCTTAGTTTCCCTGGGCCCAAATCAAGGCATTGGAAGGGCTTACTTTTTACAGGCTGTGGAGACAAATCCACATCCAAATGCACTGAGGTTGTTGGCCAAATTCAGTTCTTTGGGGTTTTAAGACAGATGTCCCACTTCATTTTTAGGCATCAGCTGGAGGATACCATTAGCTCCTAGAAACCTCTCTGTGGTTCTTGCCATGGCCCCCTCCATCTCAGAGTCAATAACAACAGTACACGAATGCCTTCTTGTGCTTAGAATCTCTGGTTTCTTTTGCTGCAATCGTTTCTGCCTCCAGCTGAGGAAAGTGCTCTGCTTTTAAGGGTCTGTGTGATTAGATGAGGCTCACCTGAATACTCCAGGATATTCTTCCTATCTTAAGGTCTGCAACCTTAATTACAGAAGTACATACTTCTTGCCATGTAACATATATTCACAAGTTTCAGGGATCAGGACATAGATATCTTTGGAGAACCATTGTGTTACCATATTAACTGCAGATGTCAGGATAAGTTAGGTGATTTTGAAAATACAACTCCTCTCCAAAATCTCTTTGGTTTAACACAACAAATATTTATTTCCTACTCATAAAATGTCTTTCCAGAGCAGCTGTCATCTGTGGGGTAACTCAGTGACCCAGGCTGGGAGAGGAAGGACCATCTGATAGATCAGTACTTCTCAGCCTTTAATGTGCATATGAGTCACCTGAAGATCTTGTTAAACTGAAGATTTTGATTCTGCAGGCCAAAGATGAAACTTGATATTCATTTCTCATAGGAAGCAGGCTGATATTGATGCTGCTGGACCCCAAACTCCCGAGTAGCTGGGACTACAGGAGCCTGCCGCCACGCCCGGCTAATTTTTGGTATTTTTTAGTACAGACGGGGTTTCACCGTGTTAACCAGGATGGTCTCGATCTCCTGACCTCATGATCCGCCTGCCTTCGCCTCCCAAAGTGCTGGGATTACAGGCATGGGCCACTGCACCCGGCCCAAACTACTTTTTGAGAAGCAAGATTTTAGGGCACATAGACTTGTTGGTCACTACAGCAAGAAAGACACAACTTGGGGACTGTCACAGTGTCCCTTGATTGCTTCCTCCAGAAAGTAACATAGCTCATTTAAACCCACATTTCAGTGACCAAAGCAACGTATGTGGTCATGTCTAACTTCAAAGTGTTGGGGAAGTTCAGTAGTCCCAGATACTCATTAGGACAAGAACACTGGAAATATTATTGAAGAGACGCCATGTAACATGCATACATACATACATATACCCACTCACATATCCCTTTGGGGATCATGATTGTTTTCCTTTTTGCCCAACTTTCCTATATTTTTCTTCCTCAAATATAGCCTGTAGTAATTATGTTAGTGAAAGTCCATGTGTAGTAAATGCTCATCTTTGTAGATCAGGACATGTTTGTATTTTGCTTACACTCTTCATTGATAGTTGAGAGCACAAAATTCTACACTGACAGTTATATTCCATTCATATTTTGGAGATACTAACTCATCTTTTAGACTCCATTATGACTGAGAAGTTTCAGGCTTTAGTCTAAGTTTCATTCTTTTGTGGGTACTCTGTCTTTTCTCTGGTAGCTTTTACTATTCCCCCTTATCCTAAAGTTGGAATCTCCTTCTGATGCTGGATTATGATATGTCTGGTTATGTATTTTTATTTTTCCTGTTCAGCACTCTCATTGCAATTTTAGTCTGATAACTATTTTTTTCCTTTCTGGAATATTCTAAATGGAATTTCGCCCCTTCTCCTTGAACACTCCTATTTGATGTATATTGGAGACTTTTATTCACTCTCTGTATCTCTTAAGGGCTCTTTTGTATTATATATTTTGGAATTTTGGGCTGTATTTTGGGTAAAGTTTCTAACTCCTATCTTCAAATTTTCACTGATTCTGTGTCTTGTTTGGAATTTATCCCATCTGTGGATAAATTTTTATTTCAATTACTAGATTTTTGAATTGCAAATTTCTAATAATTTATTTTCTTCATCCACCTATTTAATACTTTATTTCTGTCTTTACTCCCTAATTTATTCTTTATTTTTAAGAGTTGTTATTTCTCAATATGTTTTGTTTTCAACATAAAGTCAGTACTCATTATTTGTGTCACTTTCGTTCTAGAAAATCACCATAAATGCTGAATTAGCAAATAATGAACCATTGCACTTAGGGAGAAATACAGTTCCTTCATGTCTCTGGTCACAACATTTTAACCAACATTTTAACTGATCTGTAGATAGCCTTATTTAATGTATGTTTCTTTTTAAACACTCCTTATAGAGATTGTTGATTCATTAACATGAAACTCACATCCAACAGCCCTGTAATTCAGGCCTGAAGGAAGCTTATCTAACACACATTTTCTCCATAAGGCGCATCACAGCTTTCTTGAGCTTACAAACACTAGACAGCGCTTCAGCATATGCTTGGGGGCCATTTTAAACAATGAAATCACCAAAAAAGTGCAAAAATAAACGTGAAAAACTTGACACTAAATAGACTGCCAAAAGGACACTTGTTTACAGTATGAGAGCTCAAACAGGAAGGCAGAGTGTCCCTTGTTCAACCACAGATGAAAACATGCTCATTCAGTGACTCAAAGATTTCGCTTTTCTTCACATGCCCATGAATGACCACAAAAGCACCGTAAGTATTGATTTAGGGGGTTACAAGTAAATGTTAGTGAGTAGACAAATTCACAATGGCAAGGATCCATGAATAAAGAGGACTGACTTTATTAATTTTAAAGTTATTTGTCAAACTGTTTTGCAGAATTCTATCTGGTGTGAAGGTTAATTTTGTTGTCTTTCTTGGTATTATATACATATTTTTCCTATGATTTGGAATTTTTATTTGCAGGCTCATTTTTAGTGAAAAGCTGTTTGTTTTCCTTTTGTTCTCTCTGTCCTTGCCTGTTCCAATGGTTTTATGATTATCTCCATATGGTTCACATGGCCCCTGGTCCAGAATCAGATACTGTACTAAAATTTTGGGTTTTAATCCGTAATGAAGAAATTGCAAGTCTAGACTCAGAGGAAAAGTACGGCTTGGTAGAGTTTCAGTTCATGATATGGTATCTATGTCCATCAACCAGCCTCTCTTAGACCCACAATTTCAGATAAAGCTCTCATCCTAGGTAACTGGCAACTCTCTCTCTCTCTCTCTCTCTCTTTTTTTTTTTTGATATGCAGCCTCTCTTCACAACAGAGAGCCTCCTTGAAACTCCTGACATCAAGTTTTCTACCTGGCTTAGGTCCCGCTTCTTCTGTGAAGGAAATCCAACCCTGGTATCCTACCGGAGTCAAGCTACTGCCAATCTTTGCTTTATTCCAGTCTTGGAGCCAAAAAGCCTGTGAAATCAGCGCCATTCACCCTCTTGCATTTATGTTCCATTTTTGGTCCTTGGACTTTTTCTGTTGCTTTTGAACCTGGCTATGCCACTGGTTTTATCATTTTATATTTAATCTGTGATTGTTGCTTGCTTGGAAAGGGGAGGATTAATAGATTGCATAGAAGTCCTCTGAGCTCTTCTGTTATAGTTTTGTAACTTCTTCTGCATCAAATCCTATCTATATTTTTATCTTTATTCTCGTCCTTCCTCCGATTTTAAAACATTTGAGAGTACAAAATCTTACATAGATTTTCTAATTTACATAGATTTTCCTAGAGCCATGCTTTGCACATAGTCAAAAACCATCTGTTATACTAAATTAAATGGTAATAAGAAAGTACACATCATTTTGCGTAAGAAACATCTTCTTGGCAACTAGAAGTGTACAAAATAGACATTTGTTGGAGAATTTCTTACCTAGAAATAGCCATGCAAAATTTAGAAGACCTCATGGGATATCATAAAGCAGGTGTTTTCAAACTTTATTTTTGTTGTTGCATAATTATTTTTCTTCCAAAGAAATCCACATAGGATGCTGATAAATACAGCAGTTAAAAGCAGAGTTGTTTTGAATGAAACAGGGGTGGTGTGCCTAGAAATCTGGCTGCTTGTCTTCATTGCCCAGTCATGTAGTCAAATATAAAAAGTAGCTTGAAAATAGTTTTTTCAAAATACTGTTCTATAAGAATTGAGAGTTTTGCCTAAATTACTTCCAATATCTATAACAATTCAAAGTAAATAAATCCTAGTCATATTTTAATGGGAGAAAAAATAGAAAGTTATAAATTACACAATGTAAAACAGTGATATATTTCTTTTAAACATTTCTATTTGGGGAAGAAAGGAGTTTTTTGGTAACGAATATGCTGCTTAGGAAAGGGATGTTGGTACGTTGTTGGATACGCGTGTTAAAGAGCTATAAAGTATATTTGCTCAGTGAAGATTCAAAAGAAAAGGAACCTAATAATGCTTTTTAGTGAGAGGATCACTTCAGTCCAGGAGTTTGAGGTTATATTGAGCTATGACTGTACCCGTGCAACCCAGCCTGGGAGACAGAGCGAGACCCTGTCTCTAAAAAATAACAATAATGAAAATAATAATGCCTCTTTAGCCTTCCCACTGTGATGACCATATTTCACTCAAAACTCTTAACTGAGTTGAAACCCAAACTAAACACTCTCCAACAGCCATACGTAGTTACTGCTCATAGCAAGATTATAAAGAAAAATATAGCCAAAACTCAAAGATAACCTCTTTAAGTTTCACAATTTCCTCTTAAAAGGAAGGGAATGTTTAAAATGCAAAAGAAAACATAGGAAGGACAAGATTTCTAGAATGATAGTACAAACACTTGTTAACTAATTCAATAATGGTCCTTGCTTATAGTACCCAGCACAAAGTGATGTCTTGGAGGGAAAAACCTGCAAGTTCATGCTGCTTGAGTTTCAGCACATCTTGGTGTTAATCAGAAGATTTGATGCTGCTTATCATTTCTAGGCTCATATAAACCAGGCTGAGCACAGGCAAGTATTTGCATGTTAGCAGCCTAGGCATGGCAGCTTATTTGGTTTCATTCCGTAGGGCCTTGCCAAGGGATGAACTGCAGTAGTAATTTCTTTCTAAATCATTCTCAAATCCCTGCTTCAAGCTTCTATCTGGTTCACTAGAGGCCAGCATTCTTTTTACGAAATTCAGAAACTAGGACTTGAGAAAGTAAATTCTGAGGAGTATTGACTTAATAAATTTATATCCTCTTGACAGGCAGCTTCGTTCAAAGGAGAGGGAATTAGAGATGTCTGCAGCAAGGATTCCTGGATTTACTTTTTCTGCTGTATTTAATTCGCACACTTAAAATTCTCAGCAGTTCATATACTTCTAGCCTTGAAGAATTATAATTGCTATAGTAGACTTGTTTGAATATCTCTTTTCTTAAAAAAAAAAGCATATGTTGTAAAAATGCTTGAGGCTTAAACTTCTTGTATCTCAGTTTTGCTGTTCACTAAATGAGAATTAGTCCAGATCATCCATATACCTCCTGGTGTTATGGTGAAATGAGCATGTGCTTCGGCATTTACAAACCTGACAGGACCACTCCTTAGCTGTGTAGCCTAAATAAGGCATTTCATGTCTTTAAATGTTCCAATTTCCTTATCTGTACAATGAAAGTAATGCCCATTTTTCAAGGCAGTTGTGAGAATTGAATGAGTTTGGGGCAAAAGGTCATAAGGTACCACGCCTGGCACAGGGCAGACAACCCAAATATACTAATTCTTCTCTAATTCTAGTATTCTATGAGTCTATAACTTGGCCAGGATCTCTTTGAGGTATGTAATCAGTCTTGATCTGTCATTTTCAATAAGGGGGATTGTGGCAGACAGAGACGAAAGCTGTCTGCCTAAGCTCATGCAGCTAGCCGGGACAGGGGACTCACATCAGCTTTTCTCAATCTAATAATTTTCAGCCCTGTGGAAAATGATGGTCTCATTCTTAATTCTCTTCATCAGTTGAAAGTTGAGCTGTTGAATGATTTTTCTTTTCTTTAAACATACATTTAGTCATTACTATATCATTAATAATAGGAGTTAGCGCTAGCTGAGAGGGTCTCAATATAACAACTGATCATGGCAATATTGAAGGAAATTCTGGGTTGGCCAAGTAGGCATTCCTATTCATACTAAGAGTCAAGGAAAGTAGATGCTTGGCATTAGCCATCAATCCACAAGACAATAATATAGCTGATTGCTTGTCAGTCAGCATCACGCAAATGAGCTGGAAGATGTGACTCTTCAGACCAGGAATGCCAGCTCATATCACTCAAAGTCATTTACAACTATTGCTAACCCCCACTCTGGCAGTCTCCATGGATGATGCTGGCTGAAAAAAAAAACTATGATCAATTTAGGGGACAATGTCTCCTATGGCCCTTTAAGTATACCAGAAAGATGCCATCAAGCAGAAATCGGTTTTACTAATATATTCCTTTTTATATGTTCCCTCACAATTTGGAGTTTTTAAAATATCACCTTGAGTTATGAACAAGAGTGAAATTGTCCTTAGCCAAGGAATTTAACTTTTTTGGAAGGAAATGTTTAATGCTGATGTGATACGGTGGGCTGTGGTTTCACTGGGCCCTGTCTCTTGTGAGAGCGTCACTCACTTAGCTTTTACCGAGGTAACGTGGAAGAAAGAGCTAAAATTTATTGAGTATTTCCCATGTATTTCCATTATTGCACTGATTCCTATAAAGGAATACTGTAACTGAGCATTACTATTATTTCCACTTTAAGACTGAGGAAACTGAGTCTACGAGAAGCTGAAGAGCTTCCCCAAACCACAAAGTTAGTAAGTAACAGAGCCCCCAAGCCTGTGTTCGTTCCTCTAACTAGTGTTCACACCAGAACCCTCCCCAGAGAGTCAGAGTTGAAGCAGAGGATAAGAAATTGAGAACACATTAAGGAGAAGGGAAAGGAGAGAGAATAAGGAGGAGTAAAATAAAGACATGTCAGAAAAAGCATTAAAAAAGAAATGTGTGCCGCAGTCAGAAGAAGGCCGAGGGGAGAGGAAAAGCAGAAGGCCTAACCTACTGGGGCTGGGGGGCACCCAGTGAACTTGGCCAGCTGCCTGGCAGCAAGCACTGCAGGGAGATCTACAGCCACCAGATCCACCAAATGAAGGAATCTGTGAATCATTAAAAAAATGTTTATTTCTTTATGCCACAAATGATAAAACAGTTAGTCATAAAATATGAGGGTTTTTTTTTTTCCCAGAATAATTGCTGCAAATATTTTCAACCATTACTCTAAATGCTCAGTGTTTAACTAGGGAAAAAGAAATGATGTGTTTTGAACCAAAGTCAACCTCCAGTTGTCCACATGGCATGCTGTGCAATTGCATTTAGAGATTAATTTATTTGCAAGATACTGAAAGCTCATTTAGCCTTGATGTTATCACAGGTTGGATAGGGACTCTGCCCTCAGAGAAACGATCAAAGTCACTCATCATTTCTCTTTTCAGAAACATTGTTTCCCTTTGTTATTTAATTTTAGCATTAAAAAAAAAAAAACTGTGGGTCAAATCAGAGAAATTAGGATTTTTTGCAGATGTGTTGCCTAAAGAACATCCTTTTGTTCTAGCAACAGCAGTTCTTCTCAACTCCAAAAAGGAGAAACACACAAACCACAACGTCCTGTAATGAGTTTAGTCACCATCCTACATTCATCCTGGCTTTACAGTAAGTTAGACTTCTTTTGGTGGATACTGATTTGTCCCCTGGGATATAATTCTGAGAATATACAGCAATTCCAATCAAGTATTGGGCCAAAGAACAGCCAAGCCATGATAGTTGCCAGAGACCTGACTGTCCAGTCTAATAACTGGGCATTGTATAGAAAGTCTGTTTTTCTAGAGTTCGTCCAAAAGAAGGGCCATTATAAGCCTGCAGTTCTGCCAGAAATTAGGTCTAACATTCTCTTTCCAGAATACCTGGAACTTGTCATTTGGCAAAACAATCAGGAGAAATTACCTATGATGCCATAGAATAAGGCTGATCTTTGGAATTTCAAAGTGATCTAATTTTCACTTTTTAAAAAAGAATGTAGTCTTTCAGAAAGAGTGCTTTGTCAGAAGAGAGGAGGAAGTTCAAGAAAGGTAGTATACTAGTTGACTAGGGTTGCCATAAGAAAATACCACAGACTGGGTGAGCTAAACAACTGAAATTTATTTTTAGACAATTCTGGAGTCTAAAAGGTCAACATCAGGGGTCTGCACGGTTGGTTTCTACTGAGGGCTCTCTCCTTGGCTTGTGGAAGGCAGCCTTCTTCTGAGTATTCACATGTCTTCTCTCTGTGTGTCTGCATCCTAATATCTTCTTTAAAGACCACCAGTCATATTGATTTAGGGTCTACCTTAATGACCTTATTTACACATTTAAAGACCACAACTCCAAATACAGTCATATTTTGAGGTATGGGGGTTTAGGATTCCAACACGTAATGGGGTGAGGACATAATTCAAACCACAACAGGTAATAAGGAAGAGTAGAGCCAACACAACTGAGTCAGGTACCAGGCTGAGTGCATTTTAGACATTTTCTCACTTAATCCTCAGCAGAACTCTGGGAGGTGGTATTTTTTTCTTTGTTTCAAAAACAAATAAAAATTCAATTATATATAAAATATTTTTGCTCAACCTCATCTTCTTTTGTTTTGTATTTTCTTTAAAATTATACTACAAATACAGGAATATGTGTTGATTATAAAAAATTAAAACACTATGAAAGCATATAGAATAAAAAATGAAAGTCCCCCTAACTTATTCAGTCCCTCCCTGCTCTGTATTAGGTGATCAGTTGGATGTGTGTCCTTCAATGCCTTGGGATGGTGCCACACAACCAGACACATTTCAGTCTGGGGATTTTTAAAAACTGAGATCATATTATAGGTTATTACTCCACAATTTGCTTTTTTAAGCTCTTAACAAGATAGTTTGGGAGAACTCACAGGTTTGTACAAATAGATCCACCTTAATCTTTTTAATGACTGTATAGCATTCCATGCTATGAACATATCTTATTGAACCAGCCATCCTCCATTTGCTTCCAATTTTAAAATTACCAATAACATTGTGTTAACATTCTCTGTACATATAATAGAAGGATATTTTCATAGGTAAGAAAACTGAGATTGAGAGAGGTTAACAAATTTGTTTGAGAGCACATAACTAGTAAGTGGCAGCTCAGGACTCAGGAGGGTCCATGTTCTTTCTGCTATGTAACACTGCTTTAAGTCTTCATTATCCATGGGATTGAAAAGTGAAAAATATATCCTTTAAATTACTCTCCACACTCCTCCCACCCAAACACCTTTTTTTTTTTTTTTTTTTTTTTTTTTTTGAGATAGAGTTTTGCTCTTGTTGCCCAGTCTGGAGTGCAATGACAAGATCTCGGCTCACTGCGACCTCTACCTCCTGATTTCAAGTGATTCTCCTGCTTCACCCTCCTGAGTAGCTGGGATTGCAGGTGCCCACCACAACGCCTAGATAATTTTTATAGTTTTAGTAGAGACAGTATTTCACCATCTTGACCAGGCTGGTCTTGAACTCCTGACCTCAGGTGATCCACCAGCCTCGGCCTCCCAAAGTGCCGGGATTACAGGCATGAGCCACTGCGCCTGGCCACTCATACATCGTAATAGCCTTTTAGAGATTGTCCAAATGCGGAATGCATGTAGACTCTGAAAGACAGGAGAACCTGCTCCCAATTTTGTTATATCAGCATACAAATCAAGCCTTCATCAAGTGACTTGGAAAAGACACGTCCTATCTGACTTTAACATGAGAGCAATGTTTATCTCAGGGGAGGTTACATAGTATGAGGGAAATTTCTGTTTCTCAGCTGGATAGGTCAGGGAAGATTGAAGCATGGATGGGTCTGGGGAGAAGTGCATTTCTTTGGTCCACTACTGGAAAGAGTACGTCTGCGGCAGGGTGAAGCAGCAGCCAGGTCCTTGGAGGCCCTCTCTAGTAGGTGGGGGATTTGGCACATTTATTAGGAAGAATCCAACATTCTAGCAATTAGAATTTCTTTCTCATTTAAGAGTCTTCCTACTTGAGGTTAAGAAATCCCTCTCCTGCCTTGGATATATTACACCTGAGATTGGCAGACCGGGCCTGGGAGAAGAGAAATGCACAGAAGGGGTAGATAGAGCCCTCAAGTTTTCTTTCAGCCTTCTGCTCTTCCAAAGCTCATCACCCTGAGTGAGGGGCTAAGAATGTCCCTTATGAAATAACATCTGGGGCTAAGTTCAGACTCTTCAGCACAGATAAATATCCCACTTCTTTCCCCACGATATACTTTGTACTGCACCTGATAAAATGACCCACAGGCCCCCAGATAAGCTGGGCTCCTTCATGCCTCACCTTCCACACATACTAAGGACGTTTAAATGTCACCTCAGGGAGAATTTCCTGACCACCTCATGTAGAGCAACCTTCCACCCCTGTGTCACTCTCTATCCCATTACTCTGCTTTATTTCTTTCATAATCATTCACTATTGCTTCTCGGCCTTTTGGCTAAGATCAAGTGTAGCATAATCTTCACTATATGTAACTGTCATCTTTTAAAACTTTATTTATCATCTGCCTTCTTGCACTATAATATAAGCTTCATAAGAACAGGGGCATTATCTTTCTCTGTTAATATTACACCCCAGCGCCTAGAAAAAGTACCTGAGACCTAGTAAATCCCAGTGGATATTGTTGACTCTACTTCCATTTTTCAGAAAACTAACTCTGTCTCTCTCTCTTTCTCTCTCTCATTGCAGCCTGAAAAAAATCCCTCCCATCTTTTAAAGCTCAGCTCAACTGTCACCTTATTTAGAATGTCATGCATTTTTTCATTCATCCTACGTGTTGAATGACTACAGTGAGTTGGATCAGAGGCTCTTAATTTGTTTACAGCACCATTAATGTCTGGGCAATTTTTTTGTGGTATTCCTAGGCCAACAGGAATACCAAACAATCCCATTTATTAAGCAGTTAGGTCCAAGCAACTTAATATATATTTGTGTCCTAATGACTTAATAGCCATTTGAAAAAAACAATGCATATAACTTGAGAGAAAGGTACTATTTTACTTCATTCATAAATAACGTTTATTTACTAATGGGATGTGTGTGCCTGTACTACTTCCCAAAGCCTGGAATCAGATTGGACAATCCTCATTCTTGTTTCCTATTCCATGTTGTTTTTCTCACAGTGCTTGCTTTTTATCAAAGCAAACCCAACTTTACGAAGATAAGATGTCATAAAAAGGAATACAGCATGATCAAATAGTTCAAAGAATGTTCAACATATGTTAAGTCTTGATATGTTTCCCATAAATATTTAAAATGTCCTAAGGCAGTTCTGTGAGTTTTCTGCATTTCCCAGTTCATAGTGCAAGAGGCATGGTGTCAGACACTGAATGCCAGATGCTGAGTATACAGGGGTGAAAGAGACATGGTCCTTCCATGACTTAGCACTTTGTTCTTACCTCCATACTGATAGTGTGCATCATACTTCATTTAGTTTTGTGTTTGTGTATTTGTCTTTTCTAGTAGCCTCTGACATTCCCCAAGGACAGCCTGCCTACCTCTTTATTGATGGTGGCAACTCCTAATATCCCTAGTGCAGAACAGGAGTTGGGTATTCAATAAATGCTGTTTTAAAACTGATTGATCAAGAGAATGAATAAGTGAATACGCAAACAAATAAATGGCCCTGGCAAGTAGCATCATGCCTTATTTTCAACTGCTAGAATAATAAGGACTAGATTATGGCAAAGTTTAGTAGCCTACTTCCCATCTTAGAGTGCCTCTTGGCTGGAAAGAGTCCAGTGTGCAGGCTCACTGATCAGCTCCTGCAGTTGTTATTATTTTCTAGAGCATCTGTCTAGATTTCAGGGGTAGTTTTCTGGTCTGAATGTTGTTTCAACAGTTTCTTTCAAATTCTGCCCAAGGAAGACCTGTAGCAGAGTTATTGTTTCTTCCATAGGTTCCATTTGATCCTTGACATAAAGCAGCAAATGTTTCCTGACTTTGTGATATACAAAGGCCTTATGAGAAAAATGGACATAAAGACCAAATGGGAATTTACCTTATGACCACCATTAAGAACCACATGAACAACTCTGTGAATCCCATGAATTTTCACAACCTCAGTGAGAATTACTAGTCAAGATGAACGGTCAATTGTACAGCAAGAATGAGAACTTTGCTTCCACTCTCCACATTGACTCTCTTTGCCCTGACTCTACTTTATCCCTGGCTATGAATCTTTTCACTATAATCATGCCAATTACTAAACTAGCATAGACATCTTCATTAATCTGCATTCAGATCCAAATCCAGTATAGTCCAGATATGATACTCCCTAAGAATTACAGAATTTCAGAGGTGGACGGGACCTTTGAGGTCATCCGTTTCAAATCTCTCACTGTTTGAGTGTAGAAACTGAGGCTCAAAGAAATTATAAACTTGCCATGATTATTCTGTTCTCTCTGCCTCCTGTTCCACACAACAATGCTGGAGATCACAAGAGTGAATCATGTCAAATTGAGGATGAGGCACCATAACTTAGGAAAAGCCCTTCTATCTCTAGAACATACCCAAATTCTCCCACCAGAGCCATTCTAGTCCACGCAACCATTAGCACCCACCTGAACTACTGCAGTGATCGCCCTCTTAGAATTTCTGCTCCTTCCCCCTGCTTTGCATCCATTCTCCAGGCTGAGCCTGCAGCCAAACCTATCTTTTTCATTGTAAGTCCAGTTCTACTCTCCCCTGCTTAAAACTATCCAGGAGCTTCTTCCTCTTCTTTTTCTTGTTCTTGTTTTTTTTTGTTTGTTTGTTTTTGTTTTTGTTTGTTTGTTTGTTTTAAATAGAGATAGGGTCTTGCTCTATCTTCCAGGCTTAAGTGCAGTGATGTAAACAAGGCTCACTGCAACTTGAAACTCCTGGGCTCAAGCAATCCTCCCGTCTCAGCCTCCCCAGTAGCTGGGACAACAGGTGCACACCACCAGGCTAATATTTTGTTTTTGTTTTGTAGAAACAAGGTCTTGCTATTTTTCTCAGGCTAGTCTCAAACTCCTGACTTCAAGTGACCCTTCTGCCTTGTCCCTCAACCCCAAAACACTGGGATTACAGGTGTGAGCCATGGTGCCTGGCCATCCAGTAGCTAATTTTTGAACTTAAAATATAATGTAAGTACTTTACAGTGTCCTGCATGATCTAGCTCCCACCTACCTCTGGTTTTGATTTTTTCTTATCTTCCAGTACTCTTTCTCTTGCACACTAGACTTTAGGTATATTGGCTTTATGCTTTCCTTGACACACCAAGTTCTCTCGTACTTCACAGCCTTTGCACTAGCTGTTCTTTCTGGATTTCTGCTCGTCAAGTATTCATACAGCTGTTTCCTTCTTGTTATTCAAGTGTTACTCCTCAAGTGGATTTTCTGACCTTCCTCTCTGAACTAGCTACCAATAGCTTAATTCTCTGCATTGCATCAACTGCTATCTCATATATTTCCTTTTAAATAATTTGTTTGCATGCTTGTTTGTAACCTCTTTTCCTCCATTAGAATGAAAGCTTCAGGAGAATTGGGTCTTGGTTTTATGTAACAATGAACACCAGGACCAAGAACAATTCTTGAGCTTAATACATATTGTTGTCTTAAAAACAGTAAAATGTTGTAGTGAGCAACAAATAATTTAATAAAGAAATTAAGAGCACCACCAGCTACCACAAGCAGCGTGGCCTATTATGTTGCTAATGAAGGTCACTGTCTCCTAAACACCAACTCATATGAGCCTTAAGGATAGCGCAAAAGAAACAGTTTATAAGTACTCTAAACACATTGTAAGTCACTTTAAAATCCCTAATTAAGTTCAAGGGGTTCAAATTTGAGGTTTAATGTGAAGATATGACCTAAGGAAACCTTTTTGAGAGACTCCTTCAGTTAGTCTTGTGGTGAAATCTCTGAGACCTAAATGACCTCTTTGATTGGTTTGCTAGCTCACATCTATTGTCCACCAATAGCACCTTTGTCTCTCCTTTCAGAGAGAGAGCACCTTGCTGCTTCCTTAGAATAGAGCAGGCAACTGTAAAATGGGAAAGATTAGATAAACTCTGTCCTTAGGAATGAAAATAGTCTCCTTGAACCAGCTACACAGAATGTAAGAAAGTACCATGACTATGAGAACTATGCAAACATTATGGGAACTTTAACTTTCTTGTATTGACAAACCACTTATAGAGTGGTTGGCAATAAATTTTTAAAAGTCTGTGAGCTGACTTTTCAGAAAAAAAAAAAAAAGGGAAACTGGGGAGATGTTTTCTACTCCTCAGATTATCCTGGGGAATATGAACTCCCCCAAAAAGTTATATGTAGCAGTTCTACAAAAAATAGGAAAAGAGGCTGAATCTTTGGAGATGAAGTAGTTCAGAAGTGCCCCAAGGAAGTTGTCCAGGGATTAAAGATGACCCTGGTGATTTAGCTAAGAGACTCTCAAGTTTTTCCAAATCAAGCATCTAACAAAGAGTATTTAACTGAATTGTTCTAAATTTCCTAATTTGAAAAACTGGGATGTGATCATGAAAAGATTCTTTCTTAAAAAATTATTTTTGTGTTTCTTGGCAATGCTGCTTCTGTCATCACTAAAAGCAAGAAAAATTATTTGAAGAAGCTAGATTCTCATTAAAAAATTCAGTGTCAGTTTGATTCTACAAGCTATAAAGATTTTGGCTCATGGAGTGCTATGGATTTTAAGTAATATGAGGTCAGAGTCTGATATGGTTTGGCTGTGTCCCCACCCAAATCTCATCTTAAATTGTACTTCCCATAATCCCTATGTGTCAAGGGAAGAACCAGGTGGAGATAATTGAGTCATGGGGGCAATTTCCCCCATGCTAGTCTCAGGATAGTAAGTTATCACAAGATTTGATGATTTTATAAGGGGCTTCTCCCTTCACTCAGTGCTCATTTTTCTTTCTCCTGACACATATGAAGAAAGATGTGTTTGCTTCCCCTTCTGCCATGATTGTAAGTTTTCTAAGGCCTCCCCACCCTTGAAGAACTGTGAGTCAATTAAATCTCTTTTTTCCAAATTACCCCATCTTGGGTATGTCCTTAAAGCAGCATAAGAACGGACTAATACAGTAAACTGGTATCAGGAGTGGGGTGCTGCTATAAGGATACTCGAAAATGTGGAAGTGACTTTAGAACTGGGTTACTGGCAGAGGCTGGTACAGTTTGGAGGGCTAAGAAGAAGACAGGAAAATGTGGGAAAGTTTGGAACTTCGTGGATACTTGGAGGGCTCAGAAGACAGGAAGATGTGGGAAAGTTCGGAACTTCCTACAGTCTTGTTGAATGGCTTTGACCAAAATGCTGATAGTGATATGGACAACAAAGTCTAGGCTGAGGTGGTCTCAGATGGAGAAGAGGAACTTGTTGGGAACTAGAGCAAAGATGACTCTTATTTATGCTTTAGCAAAGAGGCTGGGGACATTTTGCCTCTTCCCTAGAGATCTGTGTAACTTTGAACTTGAGAGAGACAATTTAGGGTATCTGTCAGAAGAAAATTTCTAAGTGACAAAGCATTCAAGAGGAAGCAGAGCATAAAACTTTGGAAAATTTGCAGCCTGATGATGCAATAGAAAAAAATTTTTTTTCTGGGAGAAATTCAAGCCTGCTGCAAAAATTTGCATAAGTAATGAGGAGATGAATGTTAATCACCAAGACAATGGGGAAAATGTCTGCAGAGCATGTCAGAGACCTTCCTGGAAGCCCCTCCCATCTCAGGCCCAGAGGCCTAGAAGGGAAAAATGGTTTCCTGGGCCAGGTCCAGGGACCCCTGCTCTATGCAGCCTCTGGATGGACTTGGTGCCCTGTGTCCCAGCCACTCCGGCTGTAGCTAAAAGTGGCCAAGGTACAGCTCAGGCCATTGTTTAACGGGGTACAAGCCCCAAGCCTTGGCAGCTTCCATGTGGTGGCAGTCCTGCAGGTGTGCAGAAGAATTAAGGTTTGGGAACCTCTGCCTAGATTTCAGAGGATGTATGAAAATGCCTGGATGTTCAGGCAAAAGTCTGCTGCAGGGGTGGAGCCCTCACAGAGACTCTCTGCTGGGCAATGCAGAAGGGAAACGTGGAATAATAAAAATGCCAATCATATTGAGGAAAGAGCTTTTTCAACAAAGGAATCAGCAAGTACAAAAGCCCTAAATATGCATATGCCTCTTTGTTTCCTTTATTCCCACTTCAACTTATCATTCTAATATCAAATTCTTTTCAAGTCTTGTAGAGTGAACTTAATTTTGATCTCTCTTGTATCTATTTAGTATTTCCTCTGGGTTTAAGTGCTCCTTCTTCTTCTTCTTTTTGTTTTTAAGAGACAGGGTTTTGCTATGTTCCCCAGGATGGTCTTGAACTCCTGGGCTCAAGGGATCCTCCTGCCTCAGCCTCCTGAGTAGCTGCGACTACTAATGAAGGTTTAAGCCTTCATTACTTCTTGCTCCTCATCCATTTCCTGTTCCAGTGCAACCCTTGTATCACTAAAAAATTAACCTTTCTAAAAGGGAAACTCTGCAACACCATACTCTTGCTCTAGTGACTCCCATTATTCACTGAACTAATATAAACTTTGAAGACTAACATTCGAATCTTTTTATGGTATAACCTCAAAAACATATTTCAATTCTCTTTTATACTGCTATACTCAACTCTACTGAAATGAGTGTTCAGACATTCCTGCCTCCAAAGTTGCCCCTTATGTCCTCTCCATTGGACTGACTGTCATCCCTTCAAACCCAATATGGGCTAGTCATAGTCCTGCAAGCCCTATCTCAAATCACCTTTTCCTTTAAGACCCTTTGGATTTCTCTCTCTTTTAACCCACAAAGAACTTTATTCATTCTCTATGGCTTTGTCATATTTTGTCCTAGAGTGTGGTTATGTGCAATGCACATCTGTCTTCTTTCTCTATACCTCTTACTATACTACAGATGTTTAAAACAGGGACCATATGTTATTTATTCTTGTACTAGTGTAGTGCCTCATACATAGTTGGCACTGAATAATATTTGTTGAATAAATGAATGAGTTTGTCAAATCTGAGTTTGATTTACTAATATTTATTTCATGATACCCCAACTTGTTTCCCTCTTATCACCCCTCTTACTCATCCTCGTGAGATCTATATGCAAAAAGGCAGAAAGTAGGGAGGAAATGCAGAGTCCTTGTTTTGAAACAGTCTAGTTAGTTTCAAGCTGCTCAAATGATTAGAAGTTTATATTGAGGAACATTAAAAATATCATTTTAGTCCTGCATAATCAGTACAGTATGAGATAAAAACTTTCAGTGAAATTCTAATTGGTTGATTTTCTGCTCAGGATATAAAACTGCTTAGCACCATTCAGTGCTAACAAAAATACATGATCACAATCTCAGAACCTTATACTTACCACATTACTGCATGTTCTGTATCGGATATTTCTTCCTTCACAGCTCCTAGGTTGCAAAAAGAAAAAAAAATTACTACTTATGAAAGGCTCAAAATCAGAAATATTTTCTCATAAAAAATTTCCTCTAAATACTAGTAAAAGGGCCTCTCTTTTCTTCTAAGCATGTTCTTAGAGGGGTTACTATTAAAAATCAAATGAGCAGATCTAAAGAAGTTATAGATGTAAATTGTTCTCTATAAGGGTTGAAACTAAGTATTTGTCTTGCTTCAAAAATCTTCAAAATAAGTGCGTAGTGCATATTTAATCAAATAACTGTTAGTTCAAACTTTCCTGAAAAAACTGATATTCAATGAATCCTTTCTTATTTCTGATATAAAACTGAAGATATATTTCATTGAAAAACTTAGATCTTGAAAATAAATTGGAATTAATGGAATTAATATTCAACATGTCTTAAAATCATAATTCTAAGAATGTGGAAAGTCATAATTCTTAAAAAAATTATTTTTATTTCTAAAATATATGCTCATTATGGAGGTTTTGGAAAAGACAGATTACCAAAAAGAAAAAAAAGAAGTCCCCTGCTAGTTGCCTCATCTAAAGACAGTCACTATTATTTTGATTTATTTAGCCCTTTCCAGTATAAATAAAAAAATCACATCACTTATGCAATTTTGTAGCCTGTTTTTGTTTCCATTTAAAATATTTTGGGACGCATTTTCTCACAGTATTAAATAACTTTAAAAACACCATTTTGAGAGCTACATAATATTCTAACAAATGATGTAATTTTTTGCATAATTATTCTTTCATTATTTGTCATTTAAGTAATTTCCACTTTGGGGTTTGATAAATGATAGTATGATAAACCAACTTTGTGCTTATGTTTTATCAAAGTTTCTGACTGTGTTTTTTGAATAGATAAATTTCTAGAAGAGAATTACTAGACTAAAGGGAATGAACTTTTGTAAGTTTCTTCATAAATATTGCCAAAATGCATTCCATAAAGGTTGTACCATTACATACTCCCACCAGCAATACATGGGAGTTTCCATTTTACTGAATTCTTATGAATAAAAACAATCAACTTTTGATAAAACATTCAATGTTGACACTTAAGTCATGAAAAACAGTACTGTACTCTTTTCAAAATATGTCACACTTTTTTAAAAAGTAAAAATATACTACAAAATCCTCTGAGAATGATTATACTAATACCTAGTACTTTTAGAATTCCAGGTACATTTATAAGTTTGTAATATGTATAAATTTATTTAATATTCTCAAAATA
Organism: Macaca mulatta; assembly: GCF_049350105.2. Taxonomy (NCBI): domain Eukaryota; kingdom Metazoa; phylum Chordata; class Mammalia; order Primates; family Cercopithecidae; genus Macaca; species Macaca mulatta. Next base: position 80,644,859 of record NC_133420.1, read on the forward strand.
TTAATACCATTTTGAATACCATCATCATATCCACTTTACAGATGACAAAACTGAAGCTTAGGAAGGTTAAGTAACTTGCCAAAATGACACAACTATTAAGTTGTAGAGCTGACATTTGAAACCAAGCCATCTGGCTTCAGAACTCATACACTCATGATCACAATGCTTTAATGCCTCCTAATTTACTTTTTTGTTCAATAAACGTCCACAGAGCTTCTGTTATGTGTTTGGCAATGAAATTACTATGAAGAATACAAAGAAGAATGAATATGACTTGGTCTTTGTTATTAAGAAAATTAATCATATAATTTGATGTAAGAAATGCGTATAGTAATTGTATTAGGTCTTGAGAATGTTACCAGAAGGAAAATGTCATCTGACAATACAATGATACACAGACTATCTTAAAAATATAGAAAGGTTCCTATTCCTAAAGACTTGACTGTAATCAGACTGACTATTACTATGCATTAAAAATAGAAAAGGAATGTCTGGCCAGGCATTGGAACCACAGAAATAAGGAGCATGACAAAGACACATATTTGTCAGTGTCCAGTCCAGCAATGTCCGAGACAAAAGGCCAATGAATTTCAAGTCTTGCATGTCCCATTGACAAGACTGCCGCAATCTCCACATAGATGACTCATGCTGACCTTGCTGATACCAATGAACATTCAGCTCATCCAAGGACCGCCCCTCATTATGGTATCAGGTTGACCAAGCTACTTACCAAGAGTGATCTGGATTTTCGTGACTGCTGAGAACAGAGAGTGCTGGCCATGCTGATGTGGGTACTCTGGTCCATGTGATGGACAGTTCTATTCCTTGCTGTAAATTAATCAACTGGCATTCTAGTTTGAAATATTCATCTCATGGGCTGAGTCATTGTGAGTACACGCCCAAGAAAAGGATGTGTTCTTGGTGCTATTGCTGAAAAATATCAGGTTTCTGACTCTAACAACATGAGAGCTAGGTTCCAGTTGATGGTAAATTTACAAGGTAATTGAATTCTGCAACTGGGAGGTCTTTGGTAGCATCCCATCTAGACATCAGTGTTTGCAAAATATGGTATGCTTTTCAATTTTGAAGTTCCTGCTGCATATGTACCACAGTGCAGTGCTTAAGAGTACCCAGTTTAAAAACAGCCTCTGCATTCTAGAATCTTGGCTCTATACCTCAGTTCTATCTTTGGTAAAATGGGATGATATTACTTGTCTCCTGGAATTATGAGAATTAACTGAGTAAGTATTTGTGAATCACTTCAGACAGTGTCTAGGACACAGTAAGCATTATGTAGACATTTGATAAATTAATTAAGTACATAATAGATGTAAAAATATAATAGCTATTGAAAGGAGGTCAAGGATATATGGAGAAGAAACTAAGCAAAGGCATAGAGGCACAAAAAGATTTGGTGTGCTCCCAAATTTTCAAACAGGTCTGGTTTTTTGGGGTTTAGGGTTTATGTGGGGAATTGTAGTAGATGAGTGAAATACCTTCTTTTTTTTTTTTTTTTTTTTTGAGACGGAGTCTCGCTCTGTCGCCCAGGCTGGAGTGCAGTGGCCGGATCTCAGCTCACTGCAAGCTCCACCTCCCGGGTTCACGCCATTCTCCTGCCTCAGCCTCCCGAGTAGCTGGGACTACAGGCGCCCGCCACCTCGCCTGGCTAGTTTTTTGTATTTTTCAGTGGAGACGGGGTTTCACCATGTTAGCCCATGTTGGGATGGTCTCGATCTCCTGACCTCGTGATCCGCCCGTCTCGGCCTCCCAAAGTGCTGGAAATACCTTCTAATTTTGAACTTTGTAATACACAGAGGGGAACCACTGAAGGTATTAAAACAGAGGAGATTCAATGGTGAGATTTTGCTTTTAAAAGGTAAACCCTGGTGTTAACTATTGGGACTTTAATACTATTTGTTTTTCATTCTTTTTTTATTTTTTATTTTTTACCTAACCTTATATCCATGAAAGAAATAATGGAAACAAAACTGAATTAGGAGCCTGAAGATCTGGGATATAGATTTTGTTCTTCCACTTGCATAAACCTCTTGTTCTCTTAGGGTCTTAGTTTCCTTATCTGCCAAATGAATATAGGAATACCTATGCATAAAGTTAGGATCACCAACTGAAATAATGTACAAAAGCTCTGTTAAAATGCCAAATGAGCCTTTTCCCAGATATTTTAATCTGCAAATACCTACACAAATTTTACAGGCATCATTGAATAACAGGGGATATTAGCATAGAATGTAAAAGGTTGATTTAAATACTTATTATTTTGGAAAAGCAAAACAAAACAAAAGCAAAGCAAAGAAAAACTACTTGTCATAATTTCCAAAGAATATCCTGTAATTGTCTAATGCCTAATATGGATTTGCAGGTAATTTATGGATGCCTCTGAACTATCTTCCCTTTAATATATTACTTTTTTGAGAGCTTCTTTAATTTGACTGAAATAGGATATGAAGGTGGTAATGCTTAAGTATGGCAAAGTGATCATTATTGAAAGACACTATCAAATTGTGGATTATAATAGAAACACTAGTCTCTACTATTTATTCAGTGCCTGCTATAGGTAGTTGGCCCAGTGTTAGGTATTCTGTATATATTATCTCTAATCTTCCAACAACTCTACAAAATTTTATTATTCCTATTTAATAGATGAGAAAACTGAGGCAGAGAAAGCTGAGGAGGCTTAAAGCTACATACACAGAAAAGTGAACCAGGGATTGGAATTTAGGCGTGACTAACTCCTAAGTCTAACAAACAATAAGAAAAGGAACATGATGTGCTCAAGATACATAGTATACTAACACTAAGCTAAAGATCCGGAAAGCTGAGAGGGGAATTGGCCTGAGGGTTGACTGTGCCTTGTTGTTATTATATCAGTTTATAAACTATTTCTCAATTCTGGTAAATCCACTTCTAGAAAAACATAGGTAGACACACATTGGAACATTTCCAAGAAAACCATGCTCATCAGTAAAATGCAATGTGAAAGAACTTCAGTGCAGAGAAGCTTATATTTTTGAAAGTTCAAGTTTATGAAATTTGAATATAAATTTTACATAAGTAGCTTAGTGACTATTCCACCACAAGGATTTAATTCCTGCCAAGTGTGAATTTCTTCATCCAAGGCATTTATTTGGGCACAAAATCCCTGTCTGAGAATTAAGCAGTAAAAAATATTTTCCTTCATTTTTTTAACAGGTCGTTAATACAAAACAGCTGAGGGATTTCTTTCACATTTAAACAAAGTAAAATTCACCTCTGGTGATGAAAACAAACATTAGAAATTTCAGTCCAAAACGATGTCTGAGGAAAGCTGTAGACAAATGATAGGAGAGGATTTAAATAAAGATATCCTCCCAATATAAACCATAAAATAGTTACAGTACTGTGTTTAGGCAGTTCAGAACCATATCAATTATGAACTCAGAAACCGGGTGAAGTATGAAAGAACAAAATATAAGTATTAGAATATACTTTAATATAAACATGTAATATGCACACGTATATTTCTTGTAGCACTATTCACAATAGCAAAGACATGGAATCAACCCAAATGGCCATTAATGATTAACTGGATAAAGAAAACGTGGTCCATATATACCATGGAATACTATGTAGCCATAAAAAAGAAGCTCATGCCCCTTGCAGGGACATGGATGGAGCTGGAAACCATTATCCTCAGCAAACTAATGCAGGAACAGAAAATCAGTCTCACCTATAAGCGGGAGCTGAACGATGAGAACACATGTATACATGGTGGGTAACAACACACACTGAGGCCTGGGGAGACTGTGGGGAGGGAGAGCACCAGAAAGAATAGCTAATGAATGCTGGGCTCAGTGCCTAGGTGATGGGTTGATCTGTGCAGCAAGTCACCACGGCACATGTTTACCTTTGTAACAAACTTGCATATCCTACACATGTACCCCAAACTTAAAATAAAAGCTGAAGAAAATAAAACAAAAATAAAAAAATGGGCCAGGTGTGGTGGCTCATGCCTGTAATCCCAGCACTTTGGGAGGTTGAGGCAGGTGGATCATGCGAGGTCAGGAGTTCAAGATCACCCTGGCCAACATGGTGACACCCCATCTCTAACAAAACCACAAAAATTAGCAGGGCATGGTGGCGGGCACTTGCAATCCCAGCTGCTCGGGAGACTGAGGCAGGAGAATCACTGGAACCCAGGAAGAAGAGGTTGCAGTGAGCCGAGATTGTGCCATTGCATTCCAGCCTGGGCTAGAGATATATATATAGAGAAAAAAATATATATAGAGAGTATATATATATATAGAAAATATATATAGAGAGAGTGTATATATATATATATATATTTTTTTCTAACTCAAATTTTCATCAAAAGTTCCTTATTTGCTTAGTCAGCACTTTACTCCAGGCCAGTCACATTAATTTTGATTTAATTCCTTCTCTCAAAAATAGAAATAATCTCAATTACAAGCTATTATGTGTGAATTATTCAGACTTTAATTCACTTAAGAGATTAGTATAGACTTGATACATACTTTATTTGTCTCTCATTAACACATAATACACCATCTAAACTTCCACTTCTTAAAATCCTGATGTTACAGTTTCAGCTGTCATCATTTAACGACCTGAGAAGAGGTGAACTGACATGAAAAATTAAAAGTTTTTTCTCTAGGGTCAAACAACTTGTTGGCTTCTTATTTCCCCATCCCCCTTCTCATTTAAACCTTTTAAAAAGGGGGAGGCATTTGATTTATCGCTCTTTTACCTTTATTCTTGTCATCTCTTCACTAAGCAAAAGAACCTTCTGGTGACATAGCCAGACTTATACCTGGTGTCAATAAACTGTTTCAAGAAAATCTGATCATGTGTATTTAACACTTCTGGGTTTTTAAGGACAATTGCACTTATATAAGGCTCATGGCACCCCAGGCTTTATCTCTGATTGCTAAAAAGCAAAGAATGTTGCTAAGCAAGAATAGGTTACTGTATTTCCCTGAACATCACTTGCCTTTCAAATACGGACTTATGGCAAAGAATTTTAAAACAGGACGGTCCATTTGGTTTTTTTGTTTTTGTTTTTGTTTTTTTGAGACAGCGTCTCTTCTCATTCTGTTACCCAGCCTGGAGTGCAGTGGCACTATCATAGCTTACTGGAACCATGAATGCCTGGGTACCAGCGATCCTCCCACCTCAGCCTCCTAAAGCACTGTGAATACAAGCATATCTCGCTTCTTTCAGTCATCCAAAGAAATCTATGAGCTCTTTACAAGAGAAAAGACATAAAGCCATGTTTCACAATTCAAGCTCCAGGAAGCCTGGGCCATTCAGACTGTGAATCTTAGAGCAAGCACAGATTAGAACAAGACAAGCGAATTTGCAACCCCACTGAGGGATTTCAAGTAATACCGGAACACGGTTTCTCCCTTCACTTCAAATGAGCATTTCAGTACTCACTGGAGCTATACTGCAGGAGGTTGCCCCAACCAGCCAGTTAAAAAAATTCTACATTCCTGAGGCTCTTTACAAAGAACTCAAGAGGAATAATAAATTATGAGAACAACTGAGAGAACCAAGCGCAAGTGTACTGTCAGCTTCTTTTCATTTTCTACAGATACATTGTTATTATTTTAAATAATTTCCACTTTTATTTTAGACTCAGGGGTACAAGTGCAAGTCTGTTACATGGGTATATTGCATGAGGCTGAGGTTGGGATTATGGATGATCCTGTCACCAGGAGTCAGCATACTACCTGTTAGGTAGTTTTTCAGCTCATAACCCCATCCCTCCTCCTCCTCTGTAGTAGTCCCTAGCACAGACACATTATTGTAAGAGGTTCTTTCAGGAAATACTTGAGGCCAATCAACTTGGCCATGAAATAGGAAACTATATGAACCACTGGACCCTGTGTGTAAAGCTCTTCTCAGATGCTAACTGTCCTCACCTGTGGTTCAAACTGGATGCTGAACACCCAGGGACTAGAACTGGAGCCTGTGCATAACAGATGGTTACTTGTGGTCTTACCTTGTATGGGAGAGAAAGAGGAGTTAGATGACAAGCTGTCCCTGTGGGTTTCACAGTTTCACAAGTCCCATATTCTAATCATTTTCTTAGCTTTGCTTTACTCTTGTAGTTAAAAATGTCATTCTATCATGTTCTACATTTTATTCTGTGTTTAAAATAATTATTATTTAATTCTAACTTATAATGTCATAAATAAAAATTACAATGAACCTTATTTATTTATGTATTTTATGTAAAAGCATTATTTTGAGGGAGTTTGCTCCCAACCAGAGGAGTCAATTCAGCACTGTATCTTCTTTAAAAGTATCTGCAGACAATCATGCTTATATTGTATCTTCATTATATATCATATCTAAAAACAATTAGACATGTTCCAGTATGCATCTCTAGTACTTTATTAATATTAACATATTTAAATTATTTTTAATAAACATTGAATAAATATATATTTATTCGGGACGTTTTTTAAAAATGTTTAATTTTTGTGGGTACCTAGTAGGTGTATGCATTTATGGGGTGCAGAAGATATTTTGATACAGGCATGCAATGCATAATTATTATGGTAGTGGGTATCTATCCCCTCAAACATTTATCCTTTATGTTACAAACAAGTTACTTACACTCTTATAGTACTTTTAAAATGTACTTTGAGGCCCCTCCTCTATGCCACATGCTTGGAGATAACACTGTACCTCAAATAATAAGAAATGTGCTGGGGGGGCACGCCTAAGATGGCCGAATAGGAAGAGCTCCAGCCTCAAGCTCCCAGCGTGAGTGACACAGAAGATGGGTTATGTCTGCATTTTCAACTGAGGTACTGGGTTCATCTCACTGGGGCGTGTTGGACAGTTGGTGCTGGTCCACGGGTGCAGCCCAACCAGTGAGAGTTGAAGCAGGGGGAGGCATCGCCTCACCAGGGAAGTGCAAGGGGGAAGGGAATTCCTTTTCCTAGCCAAAGGAAATTGAGACACACAACACCTGGAAAAACAGGTAACTCCCACCCTAATATTGCACTTTACCAAGGGTCTTAGCAAATGGCACACCAGGAGATTATATCCCACACCTGGCCCAGAGGGTCCCACGCCCATGGAGCCTCCCTCGTTGCTAGCACAGCAATCTGAGATCTAACTGCAAGGCAGCAGCAAGGCTGGGGGAGGGGCAACTGCCATTGCTGAAGCTTAAGTAGGTAAACAAAGCCCCCAGGAAGCTAGAATTGGGTGGAGCCCACCACAGCTCAAGGAGGCCTGCCGGCCTCTGTAGAGCCCACCACAGCTCAAGGAGGCCTGCCGGCCTCTGGGGACAGGGCATAGCTAAACAAAAAGCAGTAGAAACCTCGGCAGAGGTAAATGTCCCTGTCTGACAGCTTTGAAGAGAGCAGTGGTTCCCTCAGCATGGAGGTTGAGATCTCAGAACGGACAGACTGCCTGCTCAAGTGGGTCCCTGACCCCTGAGTAGCCTAACTGGGAGACATCCCCCACTAGGTGCAGACTGACACCTCACACCTCACACAGCTGGGTACACCCCTGAGATGAAGCTTCCAAAGCAAGAATCAGCCAGCAACACTCGCTGTTCAGCAATATTCTATCTTCTGCAGCCTCCGCTGCTGATACCCAGGCAAACATGGTCTGAAGTGGACTTCAAGCAAATTGCAACAGACCTGCAGCTGAGGGTCCTGACTGTTAGAAGGAAAACTAACAAACAGAAAGGACACCCACACCAAAACCCCATCAGTACGTCATCATCATCGAAGACCAAAGGCACACAAAACCACAAAGATGGGGAAAAAGCAGTACCGAAAAGCTGGAAATTCAAAAAATCAGAGCACATCTCCCCCTCCAAAGGAACGCAGCTCATCACCAGCAATGGAACAAACCTGGTTGGAGAATGACTTTGACGAGTTGAGAGAAGGCTTCAGTTGATCAAACTTCTCAGAGCTAAAGGAGGAACTATGTAACCAGTGCAAAGAAACTAAAATCCTTGAAAAAAGACTTGACGAATGGCTAACTAGAATAACCAATGTAAAGAAGTCCTTAAATGAACTGATAGAGATGAAAACCACAACATGACAACTATGTGACAAATGCACAAGCTTCAGTAACTGATTCAATCAACTGGAAGAAAGAGTATCAGCAATTGAAGATCAAATGAATGAAAAGAAGCGAGAAGAGAAGTGCAGAGAAAAAAGAGTAAAAACAAATGAACAAAGCCTCCAAGAAATATGGGATTATGTGAAAAGACCAAATCTACATCTGATTGGTGTGCCTGAAAGTGACAGGGAAAATGGAACGAAGTTGGAAAACACTCTGCAGGATATCATCCAGGAGAACTTCCCCAACCTAGTAAGGCAGGCCAACATTCAAATTCAGGAAATACAGAGAATGCCACAAAGATACTCCTCGAAAAGAGCACTCCAAGACACATAATTGCCAGATTCACCAAAGCTCGAATGAAGGAAAAAATCTTAAGGGCAGCCAGAGAGAAAGGTCGGGTTACCCACAAAGGGAAGCCCATCAGACTAACAGCAGATCTCTCAGCAGAAACTCTACAAGCCAGAAGAGAGTGGGGGCCAATATTCAACATTCTTAAAGAAAAGAATTTTCAACCCAGAATTTCATATCCAGCCAAACAAAGTTTCATAAGTGAAGGAGAAATCAAATCCTTTACACACAAGCAAATGCTGAGAGATTTTGTCACCACCAGGCCTGCCCTACAAGAGATCCTGAAGGAAGCACTAAACATGGAAAGGAACAACAGGTACAAGCCATTGCAAAAACATGCCAAAATGTAAAGTTCATCGACGTTAGGAAGAAACTGCATCAACTAACGAGCAAAATAACCAGCTAATATCATAATGACAGGATCAAGTTCACACATAACAATATTAACCTTAAATGTAAATGGACTAAATGGTCCAGTTAAAAGACACAGACTGGCAAACTGGATAAAGAGTCAAGACCCATCAATTTGCTGTATTCAGGAGAACCATCTCACATGCAGAGACACGCATAGGCTCAAAATAAAGGGATGGAGGAAGATCTACCAAGCAAATGGAAAACAAAAAAAAGCAGGGGTTGCAATACTAGTCTCTGATAAAACAGACTTTAAACCATCAAAGATCAAAAGAGACAAGGCCATTACATAATAGTTAAGGGATCAATTCACCAGGAAGAGGTAACTATCCTAAAAATATACGCACCCAATACAGGAGCACCCAGATTCATAAAGCATGTCCTTAGAGACTTACAAAGAGACTTGGACTCCCATACAATAATAATGGGAGACTTTAACACTCCACTGTCAACATTAGACAGATCAACGAGACAGAAAGTTAACAAGGATATCCAGGAATTGAACTCTACTCTGCACCAAGCGGACCTAATAGACATCTACAGAACTGTCCACCCCAAATCAACAGAATATACAGTCTTCTCAGCACCACATCGCACTTATTCCAAAATTGACCACATAGTTGGAAGTAAAGCACTCCTCAGCAAATGTACAAGAACAGAAATTATAACAAACTGTCTCTCAGACCACAGTGCAATCAAACTAGAACTAAGGACTAAGAAACTCAATCAAAACCACTCAACTACATGGAAACTGAACAACCTGCTCCTGAATGACTACTGGGTACATAACGAAATGAAGGTAGAAATAAAGATGTTCTTTGAAACCAATGAGAACAAAGACACAACATACCAGAATCTCTGGGACACATTTAAAGCAGTGTGTAGAGGGAAATTTATAGCACTAAATGCCCACAAAAGAAAGCTGGAAAGATCTAAAATTGACACCCTAACATCACAATTAAAAGAACTAGAGAAGCAAGAGCAAACACATTCAAAAGCTAGCAGAAGGCAAGAAATAAGATCAGAGCAGAACTGAAGGAGATAGAGACACAAAAAAACCCTCCAAAAAATCAATGAATTCAGGAGATGGTTTTTTGAACAGATCAACAAAATTGATAGACCACTAGCAAAACTAATAAAGAAGAAAAGAGAGAAGAATTGAATAGACGCAATAAAATATGATAAAGTGGATATCACCAATGACCCCACAGAAATACAAACTACCATCAGAGAATACTATAAACACCTCTATGCAAATAAACTAGAAAACCTAGAAGAAATGGATAATTTCCTGGACACTTACACTCTCCCAAGACTAAACCAGGAGGAAGTTGAATCCCTGAATAGACCAATAGCGGGCTCTGAAATTGAGGCAATAACTAATAGCCTACCAACCAAAAAAAGTCCAGGACCAGACGGATTCACAGCCGATTTCTACCAGAGGTACAAGGAGGAGTTGGTACCGTTCCTTCTGAAACTATTCCAATCAATAGAAAAAGAGGGAATGTCCCCTAACTCATTTTATGAGGCCAACATCATCCTGATACCAAAGCCTGACAGAGATACAACACAAAAAGAGAATTTTAGACCAGTATCCCTGATGAACATCGATGCAAAAATCCTCAATAAAATACTGGCAAACCAAATCCAGCAGCACCTCAAAAAGCTTATCCACCATGATCAAGTGGGCTTCATCCCTGGGATGCAAGGCTGGTTCAACATTCGCAAATCAATAAACGTAATCCAGCATATAAACAGAACCAAAGACAAAAACCACATGATTATCTCAATAGATGCAGAAAAGGCCTTTGACAAAATTCAACAGCCCTTCATGCTAAAAACGCTCAATAAATTCGGTATTGATGGAACGTATCTCAAAATAATAAGAGCTATTTATGACAAACCCACAGCCAATATCATACTGAATGGGCAAAAACTGGAAGCATTCCCTTTGAAAACTGGCACAAGACAGGGATGCCCTCTCTCACCACTCCTATTCAACATAGTGTTGGAAGTTCTGGCTAGGGCAATCAGGCAAGAGAAAGAAATAAAGGATATTCAGTTAGGAAAAGAAGAAGTCAAATCATCCCTGTTTGCAGATGACATGATTGTATATTTAGAAAACCCCATTGTCTCAGCCCAAAACCTCCTTAAGCTGATAAGCAACTTCAGCAAAGTCTCAGGATACAAAATTAATGTGCAAAAATCACAAGCATTCTTATACACCAGTAACAGACAAACAGAGAGCCAAATCATGAATGAACTCCCATTCACAATTGCTTCAAAGAGAATAAAATACCTAGGAATCCAACTTACAAGGGATGTAAAGGACCTCTTCAAAAGAACTACAAACCACTGCTCAGTGAAATAAAAGAGGACACAAACAAATGGAAGAACACACCATGCTCATGGATAGGAAGAATCAATATCGTGAAAATGACCACACTGCCCAAGGTAATTTATAGATTCAATGCCATCCCCATTAAGCTACCAACGACTTTCTTCACAGAATTGGAAAAAACTGTTTTAAAGTTCATATGGAAACAAAAAAGACCCCACATTGCCCAGACAATCCTAAGTCAAAAGAACAAAGCTGGAAGCATCACGCTACCTAACTTCAAACTATACTACAAGGCTACAGTAACCCAAACAGCATGGTACTGGTACCAAAACAGAGATGTAGACCAACGGAACAGAACAGAGCCCTCAGAAATAATACCACACATCTACAGCCATCTGATCTTTGACAAACTTGACAGCAACAAGAAATGGGGAAAGGATTCCCTATTTAATAAATGGTGCTGGGATAATTGGCTAGCCATAAGTAGAAAGCTGAAACTGGATCCTTTCCTTACTCCTTACACAAAAATTAATTCAAGATGGATTACAGACTTAAATGTTACACCTAAAACCATAAAAACCCTAGCAGAAAACCTAGGTAATACCATTCAGGACATAGGCATGGGCAAGGACTTCATGTCTAAAACACCAAAAGCAACGGCAATAAAAGCCAAAATTGACAAATGGGATCTAATTAAACTAAAGAGCTTCTGCACAGCAAAAGAAACTACCATCAGAGTGAACAGGCAACCTACAGAATGGGAGAACATTTTGCAGTCTACTCATCTCACAAAGGGCTAATACCCAGAACCTACAAAGAACTCAATCAAATTAACAAGAAAAAAACAAACAACCCCATCAAAAAGTGGGCAAAGGATATGAACAGACACTTCTCAAAAGAAGACATTCATACAGCCAACACACATGAAAAAATGCTCATCATCACTCACCATCGGAGAAATGCAAATCAAAACCACAATGAGATATCATCTCACACCAGTTAGAACGGCAATTATTAAAGAAATCAGGAAACAACAGGTGCTGGAGACGATGTGGAGAAATAGGAACACTTTTACACGTTGGTGGGACTGTAAACTAGTTCAACCATTGTGGAAAACAGTGTGGCGATTCCTCAAGGATCTAGAACTAGAAATACCATTTGACCCAGCCATCCCATTACTGGGGATATACCCAAAGGATTATAAGTCATGCTGCTATAAAGACACATGCACATGTATGTTTATTGCGGCACTATTCACAAAAGCAAAGACTTGGAATCAACCCAAATGTCCATCAGTGACAGACTGGATTAAGAAAATGTGGCACATATACACCATGGAATACTATGCAGCCATAAAAAAGGATGAGTTTGTGTCCTTTGTAGGGACATGGATGCAGCTGGAAACCATCATTCTCAGCAAACTATAGCAAGAATGGAAAACCAAATACTGCATGTTCTCACTCATAGGTGGGAATTGAAAAATGAGATCACGTGGACACAGGAAGGGGAACATCACACACCGGGTCCTATTGTGGGGAGGGGAGAGTGGGGAGGGATAGCATTAGGAGATATACCTAATATAAAGGACGAGTTAATGGGTGCAGCATACTAACGTTTCACATGTATTCATATGTAACAAACCTGCACGTTGTGCACATGCACCCTAGAACTTAAAGCATAATAAAAAATTAAAAAAAAAAAGAAATTTGCTTATAATACACTTCATAACAAGTAATGTTTAATCTGGTAACACGTGCCTATGGAAACTGACCTTAAACATTAAAATGTGTCCTTCTCCTTTTTTGAGGCTAACGTTCACATTTTTCTCTCATTTAAGGTTAAATCTCCTTCATTGAACAAAGCCACTATAATTCTAGAACTAAATGCATCCCCTGTACATATAAAAGTAGAAAGGAGGAAACAGAGGTTCTTGGTGCTTTGGGACTTTCAAAAGCATAAATAAAAAATCTCCCTTTCTCCTAAGCATTTGGTCGAAAGGTCCTTGAATCCCACACAGACGCAGTTTTCCACTGCCTTTTCTACATGGGATACATCACGTGGCTCAAACAGATTAGTGCTAAGGGAAAGATTTATTTATTTTTTTTTGGATAGATACACAAGCCAAACTATTATGATGACTTGATAAATGTGGCTTTTGAAAATGCTTTCTGTTGTAATAATACAAGAAACAACAAGGTGGCATGCTGCCAGGCATCATCCATCAGTAGGTGAGCTGGCTGGGAACAGACACAGCCCTGGTGCCATGTTAGCTCATCCCAGTGTGCCAGAGGCCCTAACAGGGCCCTAGGGAGCCAAAAGAAGAATCGCCCTTAAAGCCGCATTCTCAAAGCAATTTTAAACTGATCAGGGGAGAGTGAAGTTCCACATTAAAAAATGGTGCTGTAACTTGTGAACTAGACTTAAAAGTGTTTCTTTGGCATAGATAACATATTTCTGTGACCTCAGTTTTATAATTCAACACTTCTGCTCGATCCTAATTTGTCATTATAAAAATGTTCTGAACACAGTGCCAACTTGGAAACACTGATTTATGTATATCCAGAGAGTTACTAAAACTTATTGTGGAGACTAAATTTGATATAAATGGAAATTATGTAGGTTTGGGGAAAACAGTCTAAGACAACATCCTCTCTGGTTGTTTGATCTTCTCTCGACCAGATGGAACTAAGGAAAGCATCTCTGTACTTTTACAGGTTTTTGAGCAACAGTTAGGAGGCTGGTAAATTAAAATTTAGACCCACATGAGAATGTTATGGCTGAATTGTGGAGTTTGTCCTTTAAGTTTCAAATTGGCTTATTTGCTATTATGACTGTTTGGTATGTCTAAATTATAACTAGAAAAATCACTGCCAATTTTTTTTTTTCCAAACAAGTATGATTTTACATATCCCTGCCTATTCTTCAAAGAAAGACATGCTATAACAAAGCATCAAGTTTTCACAAATATGGGCTGGAGTTATGAAAATGAGGAGTATACTCATGTAATCAGAAAAGAAAAAGGCGAGAATGAGAACGTAGACCATGAAGGTCATGCCCAGCTTCTAATGAAGCCAGAAACTGCTCTGAACATACTGCTCAAAAAATCTGAGACAATGTACGATAAACACCCCAGTGGGGAAAATGAGCCCTGGGCAGTGCTTCCTGGTTAACACACTTTTTGTACAATGTTTTCCAATTTGCAGTCACTTAACACATTCATTGGACATCTGGTCTGTACTAGTACTAAGCAAGGCACTGTGAAAGACGCAAAAATAATGACCTCCCTGATTCTTATCAAAGTTATTATTTACTTGAACAAATCCACACAAATCAGAATAGAACACACAACAGTATAATGCCTGGTGAACAACTCATAGGAATGATCTGAATATTAAATACAGAAGGAATTTGAAAAAGGAGAGATTGAGGAGAGGGCAATAGCTTACAAAGGAAATATCTTAGGTGGGAGGTCCTATATGTGTGATAGGAGTCCCAAGAATGTGATGGGAGAAAGGAGACTTACTTTGCGATTCAGCCCTCCCTTCCTACTCCTGCTCCCTCGAGTACTACACTAGGTTCTTACCCTAAGTTTAATTCAGTAAATTCACCTAACAGTGACTAGATACCTACTCTGTGCAAGGCAAGAAGGTATAAAGAAAAGGAAAATAAAACCTGAGACCATAACACTGATAATCTAATTAAAGACAGTACCATATAAATAACGATAACACAGCCAGACTATGTAAAGGTGACTTAAAGGTAGTGCAAACAAAATGCCTCACAAATACAGCATGGTGAGACTCAGGGGTACAGGTGAAAGTGGCTTTAAATAACATTTAGGATTTTGACAGGTGAGCATGTGGAGGGAGGGACATTGTAGGTGAAGAGCTCACCAGGAGAGGAGGCACAGAGGCAGCAAAAGGCCAGCATTTTAAAGGTCTAGGACACCATCCTGTGGCACCCACGCCTCTTTCACTTTTAGAAAACCAGCCTGGCCAACTGGGTGAAACCCTGTCTCTACTAAAAATACAAAAATTAGCCAGGTATCATGGCGCATGCCTGTAATCCCAGCACTCAGGAAGCTGAGGCAGGAGAATCGCTTGAACCCAGGGGCAGAGGTTGCAGTGAGCTGAGATTGCACCAATGCACTCCAACCTGGGTGACAGAGGGAGAATCTGTCTCAAAAAAAAAAAAAAAAAAAAAAAAAGAAAGAAAGAAAACCATATTACCATTTAACCTAGCAATCCCACACTGGGTATCAACCCAAAGGAAAAGAAATCATTATACAAAAAAGACACCTGCATTCATATGTTTATTGCTGCAATATTCACAATAGCAAAGTCATAGAATCAGCCTAGATGTCCATCAGTGGATGACTAGATAAAGAAAATGTGGCAGATATACACCATCAATACTACTTAGCCATAAAAAGAATGAAATCATGTCCTTTACAGCAACATGGATGGAGCTGGGGGCCATTATCCTAAGTGAATTAACTCAGAAGCAGAAAATCAAATACATATCTTCTTACCTATAAGTAGGAGCTAAACAATGGGTACACATGGACATAAAGATGGAAATACTTGGCACTGGGGACTCCAAAAGAGGAAAGGCTGGGTTTGTGGGGTGGGAGTGGAGAAACTGCCTATTGAGTACAATGTTGAATATTTGGGTGATGGGTACATTAGAAGCCCAAACCCCACCTTTATGCAATATACCCATGTAATAAACATGCATGTATACTCCCTGAATCTAAAATAAAAAACAGTAAATATTTTTGGACATTGATTTACTTTTTTCCCTTGCAGTCTGTTTGGTCTCTGAGCTGCAGAATCTAGCAACGTGCTTGGTGTACTGTTAGTGCTTTACAAATATTTCGTGAGAGAAGGAAGGAAGGAAAGAATCCCGGGAGCGAGGGATAGAAGGAGGGAAGGAAAGAACAAATGGCCAAAGGAAGAAGGAAGAAACATACAGAAGGAAATGTTATAAAGATAATTTCAGGCCATGATGAACTTTCAGTCTCACATCTGTTCTAATTTTTGAACTTTGAAACCTGATTAAAATCTTTCTATAACAAGATGAAAACTTTAAAATGAAACTAAATAGCTACCAAAGTAAAAAACACTGGGCTCTATTTTAATGAACACGTTTATTTTCATATATTTATTATAAGTTGTGTTTGTCATTGCAATGCATTTGCTTCCTCTGAAAGATGGCTAGGGGTGGGGGCCGGGGGATTGCTGCCTTTGGCTAAAGATCCACTAGCAGGAAGGACATGGACTTTATAGTATACACACACATGCCATAAGGTTTGCAAATGATCTTACATTTGCTCAGTAGCCAAAAGAGGCAAAGAATGAGAATAAAAACAAATGTGTTTTAGCAACATCAAGTCCAACTTTTCCATCTTCCCTCTGAGGAAAATGTATATTATGAAACTCTAGGACTCTAACAACCTCTCCCGATACAAGCCTTGAGTTGGAAATTTATGAATTATTTTGGCTAGAGACAAAAGCTCTCCAATCCTTCCATGTCACCCAGATGTTTGTTGCAAAATGGGGGTCTGGAGAGTCACAACATATTTCTTTAAAACCAGTTATATGAAGACCAGTTCTGCTCCTCTTCCAATCTAACAGCAAAATGGGCTTGACTGCATATCTGGAGGAGAAACTATCTCTTTTTTAGGGGCACACATTTCAGAGTTGAAGGGCACCTTGGATGTCTGTTCAACAAATATTTATGGAACACTTGTTCTGTTCCAGGCACTGCCCACCTGATTTCACAGATAAGCAAACAAAATCCGAGAGAAACTCAAATCCAGTCCAATGTCATGCAAATAGAGAACAGTGCCAAAATTCAAAATCAGTAGTTTTACGAAAAATAAAATAAAAGGAATAATCCACAAAGTAGGCAATGAAACTCACTGCTACAAATTCTGGTTCCCACAACATGTGGTTCTCTCCCAGTAGGAAAGGGTCTTTATCTGGACCAGGGATTCCTACTCCAAAGCCCAAAGGCAGGGGCTGGCTCTGCAGCTGTTTAAGGTTGGTATGTTAGTTAGGGGCTTCAGCTGATGATCCATGCATGGATGTAACATCACCTAGTGTTTTATAGTTATTCTTCCTGCCTCCAGGTGAAGTGTCCATCCCCTATTGTATATGATTTGGATGGACCACCCTCTGTTTGCTCTTAATATCCAGTATGTGTCTCCATCTCTCTCTCTTGTTCTTCCTTTCTCTCTCTTTCTCAGTGACTGAAACTAAGGAAAACAGGGTCAGATAAATCTTTTCTATTTTCTACAAATTGAGCCCAAACCAAAGAAATAGTTCAAGTAATAATGCAAGTAGCATTAGGAAATCTTTCTTTCTTTCTTTTTTTTTTTTTGTTTTGAGTTGAGGTGAGGGAGGACCTGGAGGGATGGATGCTGAATTGAAGATGGAAAACTCAACTCAACTCTGTGAATAGGAAGTTTAATGACTTTAAGGAGAGGTGAGTCTCCGAGAATTTGAATAAACAACCCAAGAATCACTAGGACATTAACTTGGTCATTCACCAACAAGCTGGAAGCTTAAAGGATCATGTTTGTAGGCTTAAATAATAAAAGGATGAAAGAATAAGTCAGAAATCACTTAGTTCATTCACCACTTTGGACAAGGCTGATGATGACTAATACTAGACCAGAAAAGTAGATACAGAGTAGTACCTAGGGCAATTCCCACTGTTACATCTTGACATGCTTGTACCCATGACTTCTCTCCCACATGGCAGACTCCATCATTTCACAGAAACTGCAGTGAGGATATGAACATAAAAGAAGTTTCTTTGTCAGAAAATCCTGTGGTAGCTCACCCCCGTAATCCCAGCACTTTGGGAGGCCAAGGCGAACAAATCACTTGAGCTCAGGAGTGAGAGACCAGCCTGGCCAACATAGTGAAACCCTGCCTCTACAAAAAATACAAAAATTAGCCAGGCATGGTTGCTCATGCCTGTGGTCCCAGCTACTCGGGAGGCTGAGGAAGGAGGATGGTTTGAAACTGGGAGCCGAAGGTTGCAGTGAGCCGAGATGGCAACACTGCACTCCAGCCTGGGCGATACAGTCAGACCTTGTCTGAAAAAACAAACAAACAAACAAACAAAAATTCTTCTTTTCTTCTTCACCTTAACCTCTAATTTTTCAGGGAGCTAGAGATAAACCTTATCATTGCACTATCACCCCCTTCAAGACAGCAGCAGTTTTAACCCTGGATACACATTAAAATCATTTGGAGAGCTTTGAAAAAATTACTGATGTCAGGAATCCACCCCAAGAGATCCTAATTTAACTGTTCTTTGGTAGGGCCCAGATATTTGTATGTTTTAAAGCTTTCCAGGTGATGCTAAAGTGTAACTAGGATTAAGAATTACTTCCATAATAGAAGGAGGAATAAAAACCACATGACCATCTCTGACAGATGCAGAAAAAGCGTTTGGCAAAATTTAACATCTTTCATGATGTGAACTCTCAAACTAGGCATAGAAGGAAATGTCTTCAAAATAACCAAGGCCATATGTGAAAAGTCCTCAGCTAATATCACACGCAATGACTTTTCCTCTAAGATCATGAACAAGGCAAGGTTGCTCACTCTTGCCGCTTCTGTTCAAAAGTGTACTGAAAGTCTTAGATCTGTAAGACAAGAAAAAGAAATAAAAGGCATCCAAAAAAGAAAGGAAGATGTAAAATGATCTCTGTTTGCAGATGACATGATCTTATAAGCAGAAAACTCTAAACAGTTCATGAAGGACTAATAAACAAACTGAGTAAAATTAAGGGATACAAAATCAATATAGAAAAATCAGCTGCAATACTACACACTAATAACAAACTATCCACAAAAGAAATTAAGAGAACAGTCTCATCTACAATCACATCAAAAAGAATAAACTACTTAGGAATAAACTAAGGAAGTGAAGGACTTATACACTGAAAATCACAAAACATTACTGAAAGAAATTAAAGGTGACACAAATAAATGGTAAAACATTCCATGTTCATGGAGTGTAAGAGTTAACAATGTTAAAATGTCCATGTTACCCAATGTAATCTACAGATACAATGCATTGCCTATCAAACTCCCAGTAACTGATTATTATAGAAATAGAAAAAACAGTTCTAAAATTCCTATGAAACCAAAAAGAATCTGGAATGTTCAGAACAATATCGAGAGAGAACAAAGCTGAAGGCACCACAGTTCCCGATTTCAAAACATTTTATGAGCTACAGAAATTAAAACAGTATGGTACTGGTGTAAAGATATGCCAGGGTAAAGACACCTTGGTGTGAAGACAGACATACACACCAATGGAACACCTAGAAAAACACTCACACATATACAGTCAACTGATCTTTGGCAAAGGTTCCAAGAATACACAGTGGGGAAAGGTGCTGGGAAAACTGGATATCCACATGTGAAAGAATAAAATTGCTATCAAAATTTCACCACATATGAAAACTAACTCAAAATGGATTATAGACTTAAATGTAAGACCTGAAACTATAAAACTCCAACTGGAAAATATAGGGGCAAAGCTTCCTAATATTGATTTGTCAATGATTTCTTAGCTGTAACACCAAAAGCACAAGCAACAAAGGCAAAAGTAGACTAGTAGGACACTACCAAAGTAAAGAGTCTGCACAGCAAAGGAAACAACAAAAATGAATGAACTTTGAGGCCATTATGCTGAGCGAAATAAGTCAGAAATAAGGACAAGTACTACGTGATTCCATGTATATAAGGTATTTAGACTAGTCAAGTACACAGAAGCAGACAGTAGAATGGAGGCTGCCAGAGGTTGGTGGGGAAGGAGAAATCATGCTTGCCATTCAAAGAGTCTAGTTTCAGTTACACAAGATGGTAAATTGTAGAGATCTACCGCACAGCACTGCTAGTATAGTTAACATTACTGTATAAAACACTTCAGATTTGGTTGAGATGGTGGATCTTATGCTAAATTGTCTTACCACAATAAAAAATGAAAATAAAAAGAGGAAGGGAAATAACAAAGAGGGAATTAGAGAGGAGATTAGCTCTAAGATCCTTCTCAGCTCAGTCTAGGTCTAAGTTTGAAATATTTTCTTAATTCTGCAAATGCAGAATTGGTTCCACCAACCTTGGTTCTGTGGTATAGGGATTAGGTTCCCAATTCTTTTGTAGAGATGTTTAATATCACATAGTTTTCCTCCTCTTTAGGTAAAGTGCAGATTGAAGAAATAAAATGACAACACTGCATATACTGTTTAAAAGCCAATTATTAAACATTTGAGTGTCTGCTGTGTGCTAAGCACTGTAAAAAAGGAGGACTTCATACAACTTAATTAGGAAAAGAAAGCATTATTATATAAAATGATTCTACCATAATAAAATAACAATACATATAAAATATTTTTAAAATCCAGTTCCATATATGTATTATTTACAGAATTGGGGGAAGTTCTCTTAGTTCTTAAAATATCTTACAACTATAATCAGTAGAAACTCAGAGGCAAATTAATAATTTGGTAAATTCTTGAGACTCTGGCCCCTTGGGATTTCTATCCTTGGTTATACCTACCAATTTGCTTAATGCATAGTAAGTATTCAATAAATATTTATTGAATGAATGAATTAAAATTGAGGAGATATACAAACTTTAGAAGGGCTACTGAACAAGCCACATAAGGATTTTTTTTTTTTTAATAAACAGAAAAAGACAGCTAAGAGTTACAGATTCCTGATATGGCAAGTAAAGGTTATGGACAACAAACACATTTCCAATCATCTTTTATTCCAACAAATTGGCTTATGGGATAAAACAGGCCATAAATTGGTCTTAAACATTCAGTCATTGGCCTTAGAGCATTTGTCTCCTGAAAGGAGATCAGATCTTGGAACAATATACCCCTGCCTAAGATATATGACCTGAAATATTAGAAGTCCTGGTAATACATTTAGACTAGGCTTTCACCCAAAAAGTAAAAGGAAGGCAACTGCAAACTCTTAAGCATCTGTTCCAAAATGTGCAATCTCCTTTAATGAAACAAAAAGACCATCTCATACAAATGACATGAGTAGTCATACCCACTCTGAACTTGTATATCTTTCTTTTAAACAAAAATTCAAACATTTCCAAGGAAAACAAGGGTGATAACATATAACACCAGATGAAGAATAACAGATAAAGCCTGCTTTGGGGCTCACTTGAGCTGAAAGTTCTAAAACCTCTTAAAACAAGTCCTGTGAACCTTAATTGGATGTTATGACAGAGATGAGATGTCTTTGAAAGAAAAAAAGCAAACATTTGTTTTAGAAGCAAAACCTTACCATTGAAAATTTTCTTTTGGTATATATTATTATACAGTATAGAAGTAAGACGCTAACTAAAGCCTATATTAGTGTATCAATATTTTCATGGCAGAATATCTGTGTTTGCAACTAAAAATCAGAGAAGTCAGTTTACTTTCTCTTAGCACAATTATTATGAAATGAGACTTGTAGAATGATCTTTCCTATTCCTGTGGACTAAGACTCCTTGGGGCTATTTATTTTAATTTTTCTGTGTTTATGTTGACACCATTCTGGCAGCCACATGTCTTTGGAATAATACTATAATCTTACTTGTTTTAGGCACCCCTCATGTGACTTTTATTTCTTGCTCATCTAATAATTGTATTTACCTCAAAAACTTTTAAATTCAATTTTAAGATTTAACTCAAAATATATTAACGTTTTAACAATTCTGCCATCCTTCATAAGATCAGTTTTTGCTATTTGGATAGATATGAAACAGCCAAACCCATCATTGAATCAGTTAAGATTTAGCATAATATTTGTATTCTGACTGTATTAATTAATTACGCTCTTAATGCAATATTGATGTAGTATTAATCTATACTATTAGCTAGATGAATTTGGCATTTCAGAAAGTATAAAAGGTCTCAGAAGACCTTTAAATCTTCTTTAGTCACCAGTGCAAAGGTTCACATCACACCTAAGAGCAGCCAGCTATCTGACTCGCTACCATCTCAAATGAGCTGCAGTTTCCTCCTTTGAGCCTGGTCTTGGCATTGACTTAATACAATGAGACAGACAATGTTACATACCATATTAAGTGTCTTATGCATTTGGAACTTCTTACGAGCAAAGCTAAATTAGCTGGCTGAAGACAAACCTAGAGCTCTGAAAGATAGATCTTTAGTATCAAGTATTTTTTTAAAAAGCTAGACGAATGAGTTCACTATAAGTATTATTTCAGAGTATTTAGTAGGAGGGTTGAGGAACTGAAGAGAGGAGCAGCTTCTCAAGGTAGCTAGCACTTCATTTGAAGTAAAATAAATGTCCATCATCAAGCACCAGTAGGTATAGTCTCTTTTCTAATTGATGAAAAATAAAAACAGATATTATATTCTACTTGGTGATACTAGATTAGTAAAAGTTACATTATAAGAGTTACTCAATGAAACCTCATATAATCTTACAAAAATTAGTAAAGGTGGGAGACAATGTTCATTCACTGTCTTTCTTTGTTGTTCAGACCAGGGTTGCAGATAAAGGCAATGATCAGTGTTCCAATATTGTAAACCTGGAAAATCAAGCACTGCCTACTTTCTGCAAGCCTCAGAGAAAGGGTAGGGGAGAAACCAAGGAAAGAATTCTGCTCAGTATGTTCCTGGGTCGGAACCTTTTCTCCAGTATCAAGTACTGCTTGTTGAGAATGAAGGCATTTATATTTAACATGTGTCTATGTTTTCATTCTGCTTTGTCTCCATTGAATTTTTTTCTATAACCTTCAAAAGATCACTCAGAGAGGATGTTCTGTACTCAGAGGGTAAACCAAGTCTCCTCACAAGCTCCCAATCCATCAGGGAAAAAAATTAACTCCAGAAATTGAGTAGTTGTCATTTACTCCATAAAATCTGAGTAATCTAGCTTCCTTTACAGTTCTGTCATATTGGGAATAGAATAATCATTAGCTGATAGACTTGAAAAAATAATCAGACCTGAGAGTCATCTAAGAGGTCATATTACCAGAGTTGGAAAATTGGCCTGGCAGGTTAATTTACCTGGTAGATGGGATTTATTTGGATTCAATATGAATGCTACTACATACATTCCAGTTACCTACTAGGCCTCTAAGGATATATACATTCACAACCTCTGATCTTTCCCTATTGGGAAGGTATATAAGATGACTGAACTGAATTTAGATGCATAAATTTGGAGTGGAGAAATGAGACAGAACCCATTAAGTTCATTATCTCATTAAAAATGAGTAAGAAAGCCATAGAAGACTGTTCATGGTAGATTGAAGAATAGTCCCAATTTTTCACTCTCTCTCTACCTCATGCTTTCACATGTAACATTTTGGCTCTCCCATTCTGACTCTGGACTTGCTGGGTGGCTTAGTTTGCCCAATGAGATACTAGCAAATATGGTACAAAAGCTGGAAACAGGCTTTGCACTGGGAATTGCTCTCTCTTACACCTCTGCTGTCACTATGAGAACTTGCCTAGGCTAGCCTGCCGGAGGATAAAGAACTTGTGGAGCAGAATTGGGTTTCCCATGTTGGCTCAGATGAAGCCAGTCTAGATCAGCCAACATCCAGCCAACCCTATATATGTGATGAAGACCATCCAAGTCCATCAGAGTCACCTAGCCAAGCAATAATTCCATATCTGATATTCTAGTGAGGATTAGTGGTTGTTATGTAGCATTACTGTGGCACTGAATAATTGCTACACCAGTTAGAGTTTCCATTAGAGTAAAGAACTAAGGAGAGTATACTAATAAATTCTTGCTGGTACTAGAATAGATAGAATCAGTTGTTGACGGAAAAAACTTGAAAACTTTAAAAATCAAACTGACTTGAAGTCTTGAGGCTGAGCACGTATCTCAGAACATATTTATTTCTAAATTATAAGAGTCAAAATACATTCTAAACTCAGCCTAAGGACTGATTTAGGGCCATACTTAAGCAATGACTTAATTACCGTTAAGCATGAATGAGAAAAATGTTAGAATGTATTTCATTAATATTATATTTTGTTTTTATAAGTATACTTACTTAATATTTCTTACTGCTTAAAGTTATCTATTTTAATGAAAATTAAAATTTTTATACATGACTGTAACTGAAAAGTTTAATCAATGCTAGGTATCTCCATGAACTTTGATAGCTGAAACCTAGCTTTTTGAAACATGAGGCTGTAACCCAGGAATTTCTGTTAATAGTGAAAGATCTTGATTGCAAATAAAAATTATCAAGAAAACAAACAGCTTCTTAGGTGCTTGACAAGTTAAAAGATAATGAAGACAACTACGCTTCCATCCAAGATCCTGAGCAGATGCATTCAAACTATATAGGGAGGAGAATATAAATCATCTAAAATGAAATCATCCAAACTGTCTGATTCCCTTTAGATACCAAAGGGGACTTGCTCCACACTTTCATTACACATAAAAAAGGAGAAAACACAGGGCTAAAATCCTATTAATAAAACTTGTGAAGTGATACAGAACGGCAGAAAGAGAAAGCCAGGGACACACAAACATTTGAGAATCTCTGATTCCAAACATAATAATCCCACGGTAAAGAAAACGGATTTTTTTCTTTTTTCTTTTCTTTTTTTGAGATGGAGTTTCACTCTTGACACCAAGGCTGGAGTGCAGTGATGCGATCTTGGCTCACTGCAACCTCCGCCTCTGGGGTTCAAGCGATTCTCCTGCCTCAGCCTCCCCAGTAGCTGGAATTACAAGCACCCGCCACCACGCCCAGCTATTTTTTGTATTTTTAGTAGAGACGGGGTTTCTCCATATTGGCCAGGTTTGTCTTGAACTCTTGACCCCAGGTGATCCACCCACCTTGGCCTTCCAAAGTACTGGGATTACAGGCGTGAGCCACTGTGCCTGGCCAAACTGAATTTTGATTGAGGACCAGTGACACTTAGGATAAGGTCTCCCCTGGGTAAGTGGGTCTGACTAGCATCCACAAAGGGCCCCTGCCAGGTTAAGTTCTCTGCAACAGAAGCTTTCAGACTCTTTTGAAATGATACATATTTTCTATCACAGCTCAGCACACACACAAATGCATGCGTGGGGTAGGGGGTTTGCATGTGTATACGCATGCCTTGTTTTGAAAAATGCAACATACACAAAGGTCTTGAATCAAAGCAGGAACTATCTAAGTGGTTCAATAATAGCATATTCTGCTGTGCCTTCTAGAAAATAAGTGTATACTTGCCATAAAAGCTAAAGTATTGGGTTAGTGAATTGAAGGTAATAGCAAAAACTGCAATTACTTTTGCACCAACCTAATAGGTTAAAAGTCAGCATTATAACATCTATGAACATTCAACGGGTTACATACTTTTTTGGTATTATTATAAAAGTATTTACTTAGTCACTGTAGATGTTTAAATTGTCCTTGGAGATGCAGATTTTCTACAATCAACACACCCCCAAAGACAGTAACTCAGTCTTAGTTTTGCTCCTTTTAAAATCTGTAGCTGTAAGATTTAACTCATTAGGGCACAGAGGTAATATGATCATGTGGTCATGTCATGAGCTGCTTGTCTCCAGAAAGCCCACTAGAATCTCAGACTGAACAGCTAAATCAGCCTCTATGTTGTTTGTCTCATAAGGATCAGAATTAATACAGTTTAGCCTAACAATACAAATCCTATTGAAGAAAGATGTCAAAATATATGACCAGGCATATATAAATAGTTATTTCACAATTAAAAATATATATTACATTTCTGTCCAGATTGTTCCAGAGTTTAATGATGATGATAAGTTTTTGATTTGCTAAAGAATTACTAGAATTTAACAGTATAGAACATATCCATGTGTAAAATGTATCAGTCCATACTAAGCACTGGTTTTTAAGAAACTAATATTTCTTTATATTCTTGTTAGATTTGGAAATGCCTTCTATTTGGAGACATTTTTTCTTCTTCAGTTTCCTAAAGAATGGGTAGTGTACCTCTGCCCCATTTTTTAAACTTCTTGTTCAGCCTTGTATGAGATTACCGAATATATGTTTTTAATACTTGAAAGTAAAATAGGGACATATCTTCTATATGTTTATAATTTTGGCATTTATATCCTACTTTTCTAATGCTTTAGAAGTAGAAGACAACTGATATCTTTTGTAGTTTCATAATAGAGCCCTAACACCTAGAGCTTTAACTTACTAGGTGGCAAAATTGTTTTTATTTTTAATTCCACAAGGCATCAATATTTGATTAGTTGCTGAATGACAGAATTTAGTGATTTTAATGTACTCCCTAAATTGCTTCTCAGTCTCTCACTCAGTAAAAGATCCTACCGCAATCTAACATACATATCACTGAGACAGTATGAAAATTCCCCTTTGTTTCTTATTAGTTTTGTGAGACACATGTTTTGGCTCATCTCTAAAAAATATTCAAGGATGCTAATTTGAGGAAACTAGGTAACAGGAACATTCTAAATTTATACTTTTTGGCTTTACTGATGTATGAATATTATCAGTTACATTATCACCCTGTAGCAGCATATATTGCAGATTTAGGAAGTTTTGTATATTCGAGATTAAGAGAGCAGGTGAATCATAAGGAGCAAAAGTCTAGTCTTTCTTATCAGCTTAAGGTTCTCGCTGATTCGAAGCTGGCCTCAAAAATGAGACAAACAAACTTACTGGTAGATATAATCACATTGACCCATTTTTAGTGCACACCGCAATGCCACAGTGGCCAAATATCAGAATTGATCTGGTGTTTTGTTGGATATATCTCAGGTTATAACATTTCCAGTGAGACCTGCCTGGAGCCAAAATGGTCTTTTGTGATTCAATGAAGAACCATCTATTGGGCTTCTAATATCTGTTAGACCCTGTGCAGGCCTTGGAGAGACAGAAAGGAATAAGGCTCAGATGCTGATTTCAAGAAATTCTCACTCTTATTAAAGTAAGTTGACATTTTTCTGAACCTCTGTCTCACCACTTTCTGCTATTTGTTTATGAAATGTCTAGAATTCTTTTTCTGTTTCCTGTTTTATAATATAGTATATACAGTAATTTTGATCAAATCTCCTACTTGCTATACATAACACTTTTCAGAGTCAAATAAAATCTTTCATTAAAAATATTACCATAGTACTTTATATTTTACAGTTTGGAGACAGATCTAGTCACAGATGACACAGCTTAAGAAGGAGTTTTAAATTATTATTACTCTAAGTAAAAATTTCCATTCTGAGGCCTCAGGCCTTTTCCTTTTAGCTTAAATGTCATTAGCCACCCCCATGTCTACCTTCTTCATCCCTCTCACTATTCCTGACCCAATTCCCACTGAAGCTTCTATTTTTCCAAACTTCTTTATATCCAAAATTCATCATTCATTGAACTGAATGACTTTAAGAAAATTCTGGCTATTAGGACATCTACAAAGATAAACCAATATGTTATTCACTTGTAAAGTACTTGGTAATACTAAAAATCCAGCATAAACCCAATATGCTACTAACACCAATATTGTACAATATATTATAGAGCTAATAATTCCAGAACCATTCCTAACAATAAATTCTCCTTCCAGTCCTAACATGAAAACAGGTAACATGTGCTTGGTAAAGATGATAAGTTCTCTATTGCTTATCATCTGATAAGAGTATATAAAGACCTGGCTGGAGATGGACATAAGTACACAAGTAAAAACACGTAAGAACACAAATTTAATTATTTGTACGTTCCTTTAATTATTTTCTTTTATCTGGATCTGTAAGCAACAAAATATTCCCCATTAAACCCAATCACGAAAGTATGCCTCAAACCTGCTACCTCTGGTTCTCACAAAGACCCCCAACAGGTGCAGGACTTACTTGCTGCTCAGGCAGCGTCTCAGAGAGTAGGAGGCCCCTCCCCCGCAGGTGCGTGAGCACTCACTCCATGGGCCCCAGGCATCCCATAGGCCGTCCCGGTCCTCCTCGGAGCGTGCGGTCCTGGAACTCTGTGAGAAACAAAAGAATGGTCAGCATCATATCCCCATGGAACCCTGAAACATGTGTCCTAAAATGTGACTGGCCTGTACGTGTGTACACGGTGGCCTTGCTAGGAATGAAAACGTGCAATCAGATTCTCGGATTCTTTTCCATTTCATACTACCTATATGTTCAGGGAGAGGGATATTTAAATTTAAGGGCCCTGGGCAATGACTGAAGTGGGCACGAGGTTGTACAAATGGAACAAATGAAAAAGGAAGCCAGAAGCAGGAATTTGGGTTAGAAAACAATCAATTGCATTGAAGTCACAATTCTGCTCAGGGTTCATGAGTGTATTCTTCATCTCTTTGCGAAGGGAAAGAAGCTGCTCTCAGAAGTATTTCTATCCTGAGAAGCTTGGCATGTGCATACTAAACTGCTTCCCAAAATCTAACAATGCTTTACACCATTGACAACTTTTTAATAAAGCAACTGCATTCCTAGTTTTAGATTTGTTCATTGGAATAACTATACAAATAACTTTAGTAATGCAGGGATTGCCTCTTGACAAATAGACTTGCTGGTTATTTACAGGCTTTCTAGGAAAATTTCCATACACTGTAAGAATACTTGTGGCTATGTACAGGTCTCAACGCTGTGCTTCACATTCAAGAAAAAGATAAAATTTGTGCTATAGTTAAGAGAACAGGCTCTGGAGTTACAGATTATCTGAGTTTGCGTACAGATTCTATTTTTTATTATGAGTCCTTGAACAAGTAACTTACCACCTTCCTATGTTCCAATTTCCCTTTTTACAAAGTGGGGATAACATTATAACCATGCTACTGCACACACACACACACGCACACACATATCGTATAGGAAGATTAGCAAAATGAACTTAGCCCACCCAGAGCTAGTGCCAGAGCAGAGCACTAATTTTTATTTTGTAGCAATGGGATCCTTTATAAATCAGTTGCTATGGGGTTCGGTTGTTAAACTGACTACTCCTTTGAACTTTTAAAACCTGTACAAATTAAGTCAGAAACTTGGCCTTACGATGTTACACAAATGGTTTTCCAACTGGTGCATGTTATACTTAGCTTCCTGAATCATTTGAAAGGGAGATGAGATAGCACAGTGATTAGGAGCAGGAACTGTGGATCTACTCAGCCTGGGATGCAATACTGGCTTTAGAGCTTCCTAGCTCTATAAACTTGGGCACATACACAATCTCATATGCTTCCGTTTTCTTATCATAAAATGGAGATAATAAAGATACTACAACAATGAATGAATCAATGGATCTTTGTGAGCAGTAAAAGAGTTGATATATAAAAAGCACATAAAGTGGAAATAACCCAAATGTCCATGAGTGGATGAATATGTAAACAAAATGTGATATATACATACAATGGAATACTATTCAGCCTTAAAAAGGAAGAAAATTTAGATGCAGGTTCAACATGAATGAAACTTAAAGACATGACACTAAGTGAAATAAGTCAGACACAAAAGAACAAATATTGCATGATTCCACTTACTGAGGTACCTAGAATAGTCAAATTCATAGACATAGAAATGTCTGTGTCTGTGTCTAGACTAGGGGGTGCTGGGAGAGAGGGGAATGGGGAGTTGTTTTGTGGATACAGAGTTTCAGTTAGGGAAGATGAAAAAGTTCTGGAGATGGATGGTAGTGATGATTCCAAAACAATGTGAATGTATTTAATGTCACTGAACTATATACTTAAAAATAGTTAAAATATTAAATTTTGTATTAGTACATTTCACTACCATAAAAACAAATATGCACATATATTTTTAAAAGTACATAGGGCCTAAATAATAAGCACTACATTGTATAAGCATTTGTTGCTATTATTATTTAACATTATTTATTACTTATTGTTAATATGTATACACATATATGGGCTCTGAAAGTTTACAGGAGGTACACTGGTAAGGCACCAGGCTTTTTGCTGTTGAGTTTAGTTGAGACACTGTACTTGTAAGGTATCATCTCCCTGAAATCCCTGACTTTCCCACAGTACGACCTTGCATCCACTTGTCATATTGCATCTGCTTGGTGATGTCATCTGCCAGCAGTTTTATGTTCCTATAAAATGCGGCAAAGCCTGGGTAACGGAGCCACATTGGTAACCCCAAAATCTGTACTTTTGAAAGGAAGAATTTATTGAGCTCCAAAGCCTGGTTTTTAGGATTATTAAAATCAATCTTTAATCACTGCAATATGAGGTGCTCTGTTTTCAGAACTTAAAACAGTGAGAGAGAAAAGATTCTTTGCCATACCCAAATTTCTTCTCCATGGCCCATTAAATTCATCCCTCAGATTTTTAAAAGTTAATTGCATATCTTCTAACTCTTTGTTTGCTGCATGTGAATAGAAGATAGGATTGCTGACTGCTGAGAGAGGTACAGGATTTTCCTGAAGCAGTTTCTATTTGTGTGACAAATATACATTTGTGGGATGCAATTTCTCTCATTTTACTCAAATTCAATATGACTTTGATGAAACCAGTATCACAAATGTAAAGATTCATGCAGTAATTGAAATGAGTGATTACAAACTTTGATGCTATCCATTACAACAACTGCAAAAACAAAACAAAACCAAACAAAACAAAATCCACATGCAACATTCACCAGCAAACTGCATTTTCATATGAGATAAAAACACTTCAATGCCAAATCCTTGGGGAGTTTCCCTCTGGCTGTTCTCTGGGTAAGATATTGGTAAATAATGTACGGTTGTGAATTTTTCTAGAAAAACAAGTTGTTTCAAACTCTGTGCTAAAGTTCCTTGATATTTTTCATGTGCCTTGTTTGAAGAAGTGCTAAAAGCTTCAATGGTGAGGTTTCACTGCTAAGCATCTTATCTCATCACATATTACACGTTTCAGCACTACACATAGTAAGTGCCCACGATGTCTCTGAATGAGATCTCATGCAAACCCAGAAGCAAGTTATAGGTCTATTTCACAAAGCCAAACAAACTCCAAGTTTTCTTTTAACAAGTAGAATAAACATAATTCATTCCAATGGAATCCATGTTTAATGTTGGAGAAAGTAATTTTTCTGCTTTTTAACTGTGCCAGACATTTACATCTATAACCAGCAATGACTTTTTAGAGATGCTTTTCTGATTATTTAAAATCTAGAAGTATTTGCTTATTGCAGCTTTTAAGACTTTCTTCACTATAAACAAATTTTGTGTCTGGCCCTGGTAGAACACATACTTACTTCTCTTCTACATTTTTTTTTTTTTTTTTTTGAGACAGTGTCTTGCTTTGTTTCCCAGGCTGGAGTGCAGCCTTGACCTCCTGGGTTCAAGGGATCCTCCTGCCTCAGCCTCTTGAGTAGCTGGGACTACAGGTGCTTGCCACCACACCAAGCTAATTTTTGTATTTTTCATAGAAACAAGGTTTCGCTATGTTGCCCAAGCTGGTCTTGAACTCCTGAGCTCAAGCTATCCAGCCACCTTGGCCTCTCGAAGTGCTGGCATTACAGGCATGAGCCATCATGCTTGGCCCCATTACTCTTTTACTTTTGAATGTACAGTCCTTTTAACTTTACAGCAGCAGTTTTCTAAAGGGTAAACTTTGAATTGCATCTAGCAGGGGAAATAGAGGCAGAAGAAAAATAAAGAGCAGATAATGGGTTGCTTAAAAGTAATGCTGATTGCCTCTGAAATAAAAAAAATCTAAGTTTTTCTATACAGGCCAGCCAATGTTCTTCAATTTGATTTTCATCAGATAAATGTAATATTGTAATTAAGTGTCTCAAAAGGAAGGTTATGGGTGCTATTGAACACAGTGATCAAAAGATTATCCCTGACCCCACTGCTGGAAATTTCAGTAGCAATGTCATGTGAGATGATGGTCTTTAGCTATTAATATCAATGACAAAGAACTAAAGAACAACCAGTAAGTTCTTTATGTAAGGCAATTTTTCACTAGTAGGAGATTTATCATAAAAAAGTCTAGAGTGCATCTCATATTGAACTTGAGGGAAAAGGCCATTATAAAGCCCTTTCTTATTACAACAACTATTTTACTTTATAGGCATTGGATGAGTGAGAATGGACAATTGGCAGCTGTTTTGATCTAGCATTTGAGAAATCCACTGAGAGAAGAAGTGCCTGAGTTTTTGGCCCTATAATTTTATGGAAATTGACTAGGCCCGTTGAGTTATTGAATTTAGAAACAGTTCAGCCATTTTTAGATCTTTGGTGCCACATTTTGACCTTTAAATGTAGTGTTGATTAAGTCTCCTAAATCAACTGCGATCTTCTCAAGAACTCAGCAATCAACCCCCCAACTCCATTGATACATTGTTCCTGGCCAGTCAAGACGTTCTCAGCCTCAGTAAATGCCAACTGCATGGAATACAGATTGTGGTCACAGATCATTATATGCCTTCTACAAATACTAGAAGAGCTCTCCTACATCCATCAACCTGAGAATGGTGTCATTTTCTTGCCATTACTGGCTTATCTAAATGTGGTTTTCATCTGATAGTTTTGTGGTTAATTCCAGAGCCAATTGCAGCAACAAGGTCTCAGGTGAACAGCTCCAAGCCTGACAGCTACAAGTAGTTAAACAATTTGAGTAATCACATGAAGCAATGTTTTCCCTGCAGCTCTCTGCCCAATAGACACTTCACCTTAGAATGACCTCCTATGTACCACTTATCCATAGCCTCTTTCATTGGAACCTGCACAGGTTATCAAATACGTGAAAGATGTAAGATGAAGCAGAAATTAGCAATGAAAGACTAGAGTTATATTTGCTCAGAGACCCATATATACAGGGTACTTGGAAAATATTTTTTCCAAATGTTAAAACAAGAGGTCAAGCTATACAAAATTAATTAAAAAAAAAGTAGGTGCTGAGGAAATGCTTGATAGTTTTTTTTTGTAAAAATGAAGTCATGTAACAGCTGAAGTTATAGTATAAGAGAAGTGTTTTTCAGATGTCAACAGATCCTCAGAAGTAACAAAAAGGCTATGAGACAAGGCAAAGAATGGCGCTTACAATTCTAAGAACATCGAGAAGGTACCTGAACCTCTGGTTTTCCACTTCCAGACAGACAGCATTTAGCTTAAGCTATCTGGAGCTGTGTATGTGGCTGTATCAAATGGATGTCACACAGCTCTGCATTAAAAAGAGGGGCAACTCCTCCAGTGATGAGAGAACCATTTTTCCTGTGGTCTGCCCACGCAAAGTGGAGCAATCTATACACAGAAACATCCTGGCCATGTCTGCAGCTTTGGAAACAAATCTGCAGATTCCATTTTTAGCTGCCCTACCCACATCAGGTCTCTATAAATCTTATCTAATCCTTGGCTTCTTTAACAAGTTGGAATACTGGTTCTGCCGCCAACTGTACGTGGTAGGGGTTGTGATTCCCTGCTCCTGAGAGCTCACAGACATTAAGCAGTAACTGGGCTCTTGTAAAAGTCCATTAGCTTTTTGATGTACTTTCTTAAAGAGTGTAGTGTGTGGATACTGAGGCATGCGCCTTCCCAGATGATATTTGCTGCTGGCTTTGCTTAGGAAATTTGGATCATCTGGTTCTTATCACAGCTGCACTGTTGGGAGATATGATGAACTGCCAGTGACACAGTGCATGGTCTTTCAGAGGCCACTGCATGAAGCCTGTCCCTTGCTACTGAAGAGAAAAGTCAATTCTGTAACAGGGTGTAAAAGCTATACAGGCCAAGGAGGACTTTTGGGTACCTGTCTCCCTTTTGCTTTCTCAGCATCTATGCACACATTCCAGTGCACTTTTGCACATTCCTGTTAAGGCACCTAACTGCACCTACGCCTAAAGAGTTGACGGTGAGGGAAAACTGGGGTCTCTTAAGTAACCTACATGCCAGGAAGCATGCCAAGATTTAGACAAATGATTGTATTTAATCCTCACAATTACCCAGGTCAGGTAAGAATTTTTTTTCCTTATTCTAGAAATAAGAAAATTGAGGCTGTGAGATTGAACAACCTGTATCATGCTGCAGGAGAAAGAGCACAGACTTTAGAGTGAGATGGACTTTCCTAGTCATATACTGGTAAACTTGACTTAGACATGTTGCCAGACCTCATTTAGCCAGAGTTTCTTCATGTGTAAAATGGGAACATTGGCCGGGCAAGGTGGCTCACGCCAGCACTTTGACAGTCCGAGGCGGGCGGATCAGCTGAGGTCAGGAGTTTGAGACCACCCTGACCAACATGGTGAAACCCCATCTTTACTAAAAACACAAAAGATTAGCCAGGCGTGGTGGCGCTTGCCTGTAATCCCAGCTACTTGGGAGGCTGGGGCACAAGAATCGTTTGAACCCAGGAGGTGGAGGTTGCAGTGAGCTGAGATTGGGCCAATGCACTCCAGCCTGGGCAACAAGAGTAAAACCTCATCTCAAAAAAAAAAAAAGAAAAAGAAAACATTGATACCTCTCATAATATGGTGATTAACAGAGAGAACACATGGGAAATACCTAGCGTAGTTTCTGGAATATTAGTGCCAATTATTTTATCTTTCCCTGCTCCCACCCCCATACCACAAATGCACACACACACACTTATGTCACATAGCTAATATCTGGTAAAGCCAGGTTTTATGTCTATATCTATCTTTTGTTTTGTTTTGTTTTTGTTGTATGGTTTTTTTGTTTGTTTGTTTTTTTGCTGCCTAGCTGCATATTTTGACCTTTCTTTCCTTTTCAAAGAGTATTTATCAGTATGTTAATTTACTCTAAAATGACAATGAACTGTGTTGCTTTTCTTCTAAAAAATTATTTTGTTCTCAGAATTCCTTCTCAACCTGGGATAACAATTTGGAGATGGAATTAAAACAGCTTCATCACTTTTTAGGAAACAAAAATCTGACTCTGTTCAATGTCAAATACTCTGTAAGGTTTTCATTTCAGAGCTATGGTAACTTGATTTTATTTTGTATTCTATCCAAGGTCAAGCCTGGATTATAGCTCATCTAGAAAACTGCTGAGAAACCTCTGGGCATTTTGGAAAGCTTCAATGGAACACAATTTCACAGCCAGTTGAATTAAAATCAGTAATTGCCAATATGAACAAAGATTAGTATTCAGGAAATTTTCGACGGACCATTAAATATTTTGCGTCAGCTTATCTCAAGGGAAGGCATAGATAAAATATTTGATCACTGTCAGTTTCTATTACTTTAAAAGCACAAACTTAGCAAACGGAAACACTATAACTGCTTTGTCATAAGACTGACAGAATATTAATGTAAACATTATAATGCAGTTTTTTCTGATAGAGATTTCAAACACTTTTAATTTGCAAGACTTAAGGAGATTTTCTACTAGAAATAGCCTGTCAGTCTGGTTCTCTTTTTCCATGATAATAATCTGCTTTATAATAACTATAATAGCTGAACTTCTAGACCTAGGGAGTGCTCAATTAGGAGGAGAAGGCTGAAGCTGGTAATTCATGTATTTTACAAAGGAAAAGTGGACAACAGGAGAACTGTATCCTGTAGAAACTACAGTCATTTTCAAAAATTCATTTATTTCATGTTTTTGAAGGAAGTCATCACTTTCCTGGCCCCTGGACTGTAGGGATATCTTAAACCCTGATACTATTTCACCTCAGGTGTGAAACAGCCATTTTACCTGGAGTTCTAAAAATGAAGCAACTGTTCCTGGTTGCTGTTGTTTTTTGTTTTCTTCTTTTTCCTATACTTAGAAAGGAAAACAAATCTCCAGTGGAAAATAATATGTAGGCCCAACACCAAGGAAAACAGTGAAGAGTCACCCCCCCAGGGCTTCCACAACCTCCACTCCCCGAAACAGGCATGTTTGAAACACCCCTTCCCACGAAATTCCTTCTCTGCTCTTTTTGTGAATTCCTGACTTCCTGGTGAGCCAGTTAGAAGTTTTAGTTTCCATTTCCATCTAATCTAACTAGAGCTCCATCCAAACTGTGACTCCAATCAGCCATAGATACTTTCTGCAGCGCTGGCAAATTTAGCTGAAATGAATTTACAAAACATCTGTAGAACTAAGGAAACATCTGAGGCTCTGGAAAGCACATGTTGGGGTTTGGAATCATAGAGAAAGAATTCCTGTTGGAGAAAAATCTCATTTTGTGATTTGCTGAGGAAACTGGAACGTTAATAGATTAATATGGCTTAGGGTTTGATAGGCAAAAAAAACCCAAATTATAACTGATAAAAGGGAAGCTGCATGAAATGACTAGCTAACTTCATGTCACTCTCAAACAAGTCAGCTTTTGGTTTTGGTAGAACTTTCTTTCTTCTTTGGTTGACTATTGTGCCATCTGAGCCAAGAAAAAAATGTGGTGTAATAGTTCTGAATTAAGTTCCATGGGATGCTGGATGTGGTTTAGGTTCTATTCCTATGCTTATAATTGGATGCACTCTCTCTTAAATACCATCTAGATATTGTAGGATGTATGGGATTGAAATTTAAAACATTCTCCCTGGCTTAATATTATGCTTTCTTCTTTTTTACATTCTTGTTTCTACTTTTGTTTAAGTTCAGTTCTCCGTACTCAGAAAAAGTAGAATGATAAGCTCTTAGTATTGCAATATTCTCTTTAACCTGAAGTTACTTGGTGTCCCATTATGTAGTATCAGTTTACAAAGAATCAGTATAGAATAAATTAAAACAAGACTTTGTAGCTCTTTGGGATTATCGTTCTGTCTAACAATTATCTTCTCAATTGGACTGGAAGCTCTTTAAAGGCAGGGGTGATGCTTTCTATTTTTGAGTTATCTGCAGTTATTGAAATAATTATTAAGAATATCATTTTGAAGAAAATGTGAGATTTCAACAAATATTTAATCAATGATGAAATGCCTGGAAGTATGTTTTGTTTTAAATGTTTACATATTTGTCATTTATCTCTCAAAAAGGTACGTATAGCATAGAGTAAGCATAAGGTGGGGTAGAAAGCAAGAGCATGAGAAATATCTAGTCACTTAAAATTGCCAAGTGATTTCCATTTTGGGGACTTTCTTCTGTTCTCCAGCTCAAATATGTATCACTCCCCCACCTTCACACACACACTAGGAGATGAATTCCATCAAAAACTCTGCGCCTGCAACTTAGATGACTTTGTTCTAAAAAGCAGTTGCTCTCTCAATTACCATATCTTTGTACCTTTGATAACATTTTCCTCTAGCTTAACCTGTAGCTGTAACTACAGGCAGCAGCTTGGATATTTGGAACGCTTTGGCAAATTTTGCAGTTTTGGGAGTAGGTTGATTTTGAGGTTCTGGTCATAATTTCCCATTATGAATGTAAAGCAAACCAACCTAGTCTCTTAGCAATCCAGGAGATGCTCTGGGACTGGGAAACCATGTAAGGTAAAGGTGGCAACCAACAAGTTAATCACTACTATACTCAGGTTTACTATTTTCGACAGCACCTTATTTGATTTTGTGTCCATAAGCAGTGATTAGCCTCAGAGGTCACTACCCTACCTCATAGCCCTCTGCCTCTTGGCTTTTTTTTTTTTTTTTTTTTTTTTTTTTTTTTGAGACGGAGTCTCGCTGTGTCACCCAGGCTGGAGTGCAGTGGCGCGATCTCGGCTCACTGCAAGCTCCGCCTCCCGGGTTTACGCCATTCTCCTGCATCAGCCTCCGAGTAGCTGGGACTACAGGCGCCCGCCACCACGCCTGGCTAGTTTTTTGTATTTTTAGTAGAGACGGGGTTTCACCATGTTAGCCAGGATGGTCTCGATCTCCTGACTTCGTGATCCACCCGCCTCGGCCTCCCAAAGTACTGGGATTACAGGCTTGAGCTACTGCGCCCGGCCGCCTCTTGGCTTTTGAGGGACCTGTTGCTTTCACATGAATGTGAAGTTTCTAATCCTGCATGCTTATGTGTTCATTTCTGCTCATTCCCTGAGTCCTGCTTGAGTCAGCAACAGCTTTAGAGGATTTACAGTTTAGTGGGGAAGATTAAGATAACAACAAAATATTTAACTGCTCAACATCATTTGTAATTAATCAGACATCAAGTCTTATCAATTCCATTTCTGAAATGCCTCTCTCTTCCATTCTCACCCCGTCCAATCTTACTTTCACTGACATAATTCTGGTACTACCATTCATGTCTGGCACTTTGCAATCGACTTCCCATCTGGTGTTTTCGACCTCCAGCCTCTCTTCCCACCAATCTGTCCTCTTCATCATTGCCAGTTATCTTGCTAGAATACAAAGCTCAACTGTTCACTCCTTGCTAGGAGATTTTCTATGGCTCCACTGCCTAAAGCTGGTGGGACCTAGTAGTACTAATAAATTCCAGGTGGGCTGTGAACTCTCAGAAACTCTATGCCACATTTTGAGCATATGTGTGTTATCATACTTCTGGAGAGAGAATTTATAGCTTTCATAAAATTCTTCAAAAAAGGTGAAGAGCCATTGGATATAGGGTAAAGTCCAAGTTATTAGCATAGCACACAAGACCCTTCATAAACTGGCCCTAAATCAACGTTCTAGATTCATTCCTGCTTTTCGTGATCATACATGGCCTCTACACTCCAGTAATGGGTCATGATTCTCAGTCACACAGGTGCTGTGAGGACATCTAGTAATCGGGTCATGATCTTGGTAGTACCTAGATTCCCCTCCTCACCATCTTGCTCACATCTTTTTATTTCATTCGACTTGTGTATTTCTGCTCCTGCTTTAAGATGCAATGCCACTGCCATCGTCTAGTAAAATTTTATCTTATCTCTAGGTAGAATCAATCACTGCTTGGCCTGTTTTTCTTTTCTTTTCTTTTTTTTGAGACAGTCTGTCACCCAGACTAGAGTGCAGTAGTGTGATCTCAGCTCACTGCAACCTCCACCTCCTGGATTCAAGCGATTCGTCTGTCTCAGCCTCCTGAGTAGCTGGGATTACAGGCACCCGCCACCACGCCTGGCTAATTTTTGTATTTTTAGTAGAGACAGGGTTTTACCATGTTGGCCTGGCTGGTCTTGGACTCCTGACCTCAGGTGATCTGCCCACTTCCACCTCCCAAAGTGCTGGGGTTACAGGCATGAGCCACTGCCCGGCCATCCTGTGTGTTTTGAGCATATTGCTAGAACTTGATACAAATGGCTGTTTTAGCATTTGTCAGCCACCCAGTATAGTTACTTGTTTACACATCTATGCCCAGAAGTGGACTGTGTGCTTCTTAAGGGCTGTGACAAAGAGGAATATGCCTCTGAATATGCCCAGTACTTTGTGGAACACCAGATCCGTAATCGGTCTCAGTGAATATTCGTTAAATGAATGATTAACACAAGGCAGGCTAGGATAAGTTGCAGTTGAATGTCTAATTCATAACAGCTGTCAGCTTTCACTCTTGTCCGTATACATTCAAATTATCTAAAGGCAGAGGGAAAAATACATGCAGAAACTGCAGATAAGCAAGGGAATATAAGAGGGCAAAAATGAATCTGAACCATGGGGACACAAAAAGGATCACATTTCTGCTTATTCACATGTCTTCTTATGCCAACTCTAAATTTACCCAAAATGTGTAAAGCTGAAAGATGATTAACCTGTCACATCTTGGCTTAATTTAGCTTTATCCAAGTACTAGATCCTTGTTTGCCAAAGGGACCTCGTCACTGAGTAAACAATTTTCATCCCTCTGCAGCACTTGGGAAGCTGTGCTTTTGAAGATGAGTGTGCTGGGATTAGAAGGAGAACTGGGAATGGGAACGAAGAGAGGTGGGTGAGGAAATCCTGACTTAATTAAAAGCATAGGCCTCTACCAATTAAAAAGAAGTAAAGAATACTTATTAAATCATATTTTAATGAGTGTAAAAATTAGTACAATATATAGATAACCACAGATCACAGAAAGATGTAAAATTGAGCAGAATTAATCAGGAAAAATAACCTGATAGAAGCAAATCTGATAGAAGCAAATCTGGGCACACATTTTAAAGTCAGAGTTTTGGACTCGGGAGAATATATTTCCATTAGATTATCCATAAAACTAAATCTTGCAATTCAAATAATAGAGCTCTGATGTTAAAATAAATTTATAGAGGCAAAATATCAATACAGTGTTCTTGAAGCTAGGGACTAGGTGATATTCAGCTTAACCCCTAATGTCTAACACAAGGCTTGATACAGAGTTTAATGTTCAATGGATGTTTACTGTTCAGCTGAGTTTTTGGTGAGCACTTTTAATTTTAAAATGTTTCAGAGTATACATACATAATATTGATAGCAAAAACTTCTAAACAGAGACACAGTCTAGGCAACAGGATTTGGCCACTGTGGTGTTTTAGTTATATCTTGACTTTGCTGCTGTTGTATTTTAGGCAACTTAGTTCT
This sequence comes from Macaca mulatta, assembly GCF_049350105.2. Taxonomy (NCBI): domain Eukaryota; kingdom Metazoa; phylum Chordata; class Mammalia; order Primates; family Cercopithecidae; genus Macaca; species Macaca mulatta. The sequence continues at coordinate 80,685,404 of NC_133420.1, forward strand.
CTCTGCCTCAGGTTAGTCGCTTCCACAAAAAAGAATTTCGACTAGATAATTTCGAAGACACCTCTAGCTACAAAAATGTCTATGATTCTAAATTAGTCTATTTCATTTAAGCACATTTACAAATCAATTTTCTAATTTGTAAAATGGAACGTGAGCATTTGTTCTATATAACTCATAGAGTTATTTTTTTCAATAGAAGTGCTAATATATGAAAAAACGTTGTGCAGTGCAATTAATAAATGAAATCCAAGTAAAGGCAGTCCTACAGCTTCAGTCCTAAGAATTGTTTTGTTACAAAGCAACTCTTGAACCAGAGAATCTCTGCTGGGACTTTCTTTCTTTACTAATACAATTTTCTGCTTCCAGAACCTATGGCAGATCCTAAAGTGACTTCTGAATAATAAAAGAAATGCTAAATTGTAATCTGTACTTTTTTATTAATGGGTTTACTCTTTAATATATGGAAAAGCAATAAATACTTGTAAGCAAAAGTCTTCCAAATGATGAGATAAAAGTCAGCTTTATTTGATGGTTTTCAGTTTCTGTATTGACTTAATTCCTAGCCAAGTGTTAAGGAATGATGTTTTTTTTTTTTCTTCCTGTGATGTTTGTATTATAATGGGCTATATCAATAATCTTCATGACATACTTTGTTTTGTATCAAAACAGAAACTCTGTTATTGTGCTTCCCTACTGTATAACTTAGAGTGTTTTTTTAAAAATGCTTTCCTACATATTAAGTCCTTTATCGATAATAAATGAGAGTCAGTTACTATTGTCTTAGTATAGCTTTTGTTGTAACTACATCAATCAGCCCATGCATTCTCTAGTTAAATAGGTATTTATTTCAAAAACATGGTATTCTAAAATTTTTTCTTTAAAATCTTGTCCAGAGTAGATTGTAGTATAAGTGCCCTATTTAAAATAACTTTCTAAAAGAACCTGTCCCTCCCAGGCCATTATAATTTGTCATCATTATCTGTAAATAGTACAGCTCTACTTGTATTAAAATGGGAAATAATAATGGTGATTAGAGACAAATATAGCAGTCTTCTCTTCCTATCTTCCAGTCAAGTTCAACAGAAATATTTACATTTGGGGGCTGGCCAAATTCTGTGTACTGTTGGCATTTTAAAACTGAAAAATATCATCCAGATATTATACATATGGGAAGCACTACCATCTTCTAATTTATAAATTAAATGATCATGTTAAGGAGCCATTTGCAAAACGACTTACTAAATGTTTATTTTTAATAGTACATGTAACAGGACATGATTTTTTGTGATTCTTGTGAGCCCTCTCTGGCTCTCAATGCTTGCAAAGTAGAAGCAAACACTTTGAGAGTTTATAAAGCTTAACTGTGCTTTTCAATGTGTAAGCATTTTCAGCCTGTTACCTTTTTGTTTCCAGCAAGAAGAGTTCTTTTTCCTTCCACATCATTCAATATTGTTTAATAGAGAAATAATATTTAAATTGCATTAACATGCTTAGCAATGTGAAAAGTTAATAGATTAATGTCTCAAGCAGTGTTAGAATTACCAAAAATGCCGCAGGAATATATTAAAATGGATCCTGGCCACAGACAATATCAAGATTGCTGAGGCGCACCACAGGCATCTTTTTTAAAGCTTGTTTTGTAATAAGCAGAGAAAGTGAAGGTGCTAAATCATGGTTTACTACCCCATTTGCCTCACAGCCTCTCTGTCTCTGGTGCTGGGCCTCAGAAATCAATTTCACACACGGCTGCTATCAGCATTCTTTGAGCTATTAAGACGAAAGCACTTTCTCTTCTTTTTATTAAAACCAAGCTCCCTTTTATCACATAGCCCCTGCTCTGTGTTTTCCTGCCTTTACACTCCACTTTGTCAGTGGTGAGGTCTAACTCGTCTCCTGCCTGCCTTCCTTTCAGTTCTAAACTTCTTGAAAGGCTAACCCATGTTCACTGCACCCACTTCCCCAATATCCCCGAATTCTCTAGTGCTTTGTAATCTGGCTTCTGCCCACCGCTTGGTTGACGTGGCTCCTCTGAAATTCACCAGCATCCTGTAATTCACCACATCCTATGACCTTCCCTCACATCTTGCTGTGGAATATGCTCCCCTGGCTTCCTTGGCAGCGAGTTCTCCCCTGTTTAGTCCTCTGCCTTTTCTTACTCATCTGGACTAGCAAATGCTGTCATCCCCAAGGTTCTTTCCTCAGGCCCCTGTTCTCTCTGTGCTCCAATTGATCTTACCCACTTTCCTCACTTGAACTGTCTTCTCCTTGCAGGTGATTTACAAATCTACATCTCTTCCAGTCTCCAGGATTCTAGTTCCACTTACCTGAATGCCATGTTGATACTTTAAACTCAGCACATCCAAAACCAAGCCTAGTATTTGCAGCCCCAGACTTTAAGCAGTCCTTCCCCCAGCACATTGATGAACGTACAGACGCTGCTATACAACAATTCCCCTTTCTCCAGCCTCCTCTGTCTTCCTCCTCATCCCCTTCACCTACCCCTCTCCCTCCCTCCAATCAGTTGCCTGTGCCACCTATTCTGCTTCTGCTGTGTAGCTTCCTTCTGTTCCCTCTCTCTTCTAGAGCCCCCATAGCCCCCATTCAGACTCTTCTTCCTGCAGTCTTCTACGTGATACACAAGTGGGACCCCAGTCTGCTTCCAGGTCTGGCCAGGCCAGTTCCTCTGTGGCATGGGTCTCAGTGTGCCAGGACACATGCAATAAAACAGTTGAACGTAAGGTAGGAATGATGGTTTGGGATTGGTCCTTGAGTAGACTCCAGACAGCTGGAGCCAGTGAAGGCTTTTGAGCACGAGATGACTGAGGTTTTACAGTTTTCAAAGTAGTTACACATACTTATTTGATCCTCATAATACTCCTATGAGGCACTGAAGGTTTATGGGCATTTTAGGGAAAAAGGGGAACTGATGGTTGCTGTTAAAGGATAGGAGAGAAAGCCAGATTACCATCATTTCCTCAACAGATGAGAGGAATTTAGGATCTCTTTATGTCTAATTAAGTGGGATATAGATGGGTAAGCCGGTCATTCGGATAAGAATTAAATTTAGCAGTCTGAGGAGAGCAGTGGGAAATATGACCAAATACCTAATCTCACACAATGGCCATCTAGAAAAAGAAAAATAAAGAAAATAAAAGATGAGATGACTAGTCTGTGTGGAAGACTGAATGCTCTCAGCGTATCTGTTTTATTTTGTCCTTTCAAATCGGGATCAGGTAGGTTTTAATTTCTTCTATCTTTTACGAAATGATTTAACATGTTCATGGTTCCTACTTTTGAATGAAAAGTGTATACATTGAAGTGGCTGGTGGATTATACTTCAGATTACACGACATCCTGGTAACTGGAGGATTTCTGAATCTCTGTGCATGCTATGTAACAGGATCAGATGATCATCTTCACATTAGGCACCAGAATCCTTCCTCTCACACGCTTACTTACAATCTACAAAGTGCATTCACATCAACTACAGGAGTTCCTGGAATCAGTATATCATCCCTGTTTTAGGGACAGGGGACTGCTAAGTTTTTGATTTTCACAGGGAGGATGGGAGTTTATAAAGCATCTTCAAATGTAAGAGATATATCCCCTAACAGTTAAGAGGTTTTTGGAACCTTTTAAATATTCAGTTAGATCAGTGATTGTCAACTCTGTCTATACATTCAAATTACCTGGGAAAATTGCCAATGTCTGGGCCTCTCCCCAGACCAACCATATCAGAATCTCTCCTGGGGGTGGAGGCTGCCAGCCACCCAGATATTTTGTTTGGAATTCCCGAGGTGATTTTTATGCAGAAGAGGGTTGAGAACCCTAAATTAGACAAGCATTTATGGGTGAATTCACTGGATGACTTTCTTGAACCAACTTTTATCTTTACTCTGTCTTAGACTTACTGGCTTCAATGGGCTCCAGACCCCACAAATTCAAAAGCAATATTAGTTTTTCCTCTCAGTCCCTTTCTTTGAGATTGCATGGAAGACTGTAGTCACGAGGCAAAACTGTCAGCTGCCGTGAATCCAGGGAAAGACAAGAGGTTGGTTTCTGGAACGAGGTAGGGAAATGTCAGCCTTGCAGGGAGAGAGTAATAATTGCTGATGTTTATTGGGCACCTGCTACCTGTGTGGGGTACTGTGCTGAGTAGGTTGCATGACTTGTTTTATTAAACTTCACAATGATCCTTTGAGGTACATGCCATTGTTGGTCCCTGTTTTACAGGCAAGGAAACTGGGGCACAGAAAATGACAGAAAGGTTACACTGGTGGAACCAGGGTTGAAATCCAGGCAGTCCATCTCTTAACCACTATTCCTGTGGTTATCAAACATTGGTGTGTATCAGACTTACCTAGAAAGCTAATAAAATACCCAGAGGTCTATACTTATTGAAGTAGGAGGGGCCAGAGACTTCATAATTTTAACAAGCGTCCAGCTGATTTGGCTACTGACCAAACGTGGGAAGCTACTGAATTACGGTATACTTGCTTCCAGATAAGGAAATAGGCACCCCTAGATTAAGAAGAAAGGGGGTCCTGGGCAGAGGGTTTTGACCTTGGTAAGGAACAGAACAGATCTAGGGTGAGACCAACATACAGACTCTCTCCAGGGCCTCATATTGGGGAGATCAGTAAATAAAGGCAGGAATATTCCACATCAGAGGACAGGGAATGAGAGGGTTCCATAATCATATTTCTGCATCTGAATCTTAAGCCTAGCTTTGCTCCCATTGGTTAGATATTGGAAAGACTCTGATACAGCATTGCGTCAAACCTAAGACACTATAGATTGAAGTGACATTCTTATTTTATATACCATTATGAACCCTTTAAAAAATCCCACTCACTAAACTATGGCTGCTATAATTATGAAATTCATTCAACTTGCTACAATCAGAAAAAAAGTGTGTATCTTAGGATCGATGAAATACGGTACAAGCTGTGAACTGCAATGAACTTGGTTCTGAAGCTGTGGAAATCACTCAGCACACTGGGGAGGCTCCTGCTAACCAAGGCCAAAAACATAGTTCAAACAACATGGAAAATAATCTGTACTGCATATTTCAATATTTGTTTGCTATAAGCACTGAATATGCATACTTGAAAAGTTGAGAAGGTAGTATCACCTTTTAGGTTTTGGTACTCAGTTTTCTTACCGGTAAAATGGGTTGTGGTCAGGCTTATATGACATAACATACATAAACAAATAGCACAGTACTTGGTACCTAGGAGGAGACTGAAATTAACTTCTTTTTCCCTTTTGCTAAGTCTAAAGACATTTTCATGCTGTTTGCAGTCAATTTCAGGGAAGGAGGAAGGAAAGTAAAAGTGGTAATTGGCCAAAATTAGAATGAAAGTCAGAAGGACCATGTGATTTAAAACATAAATACCTATTTGATGCTGTTCCAAAGCAAATCTACTTTATGAGGTGAGGCCAGGCTATAATCAATTTTGTACTAATGCTGTGTAAAGAGCTACATGCACAGTGGAGACTATTTGTTTATAATTAGGAAAAGAAATTCTATACACCAGATTCCAATGCCTGATTTAAAATCTGATGCCTTAGCAATCTGATTACTAAAGAAACAATATAAAGAATTGATGTGACATTTAATTCACTTTAATATAACTTAGGAGTTATTTTTTCAAATTATGGTTTTTAGTATAAAATGATATACTGAGGAATTTCAGATATGGCCTGATTATTTTCTGAAGACCACAGTTAATATTTAATCAATCAGGGCAGATACATTTAGACCCTTAACGCTACATCTTTTACCACAGGGCAGATACATTTAGACCCTTAATGCTACATCTTTTACCAGCGTTTTTAGCTGTTTTCAAAGGGAACTTCACATGTGGAGCCCATATTAGACAATGTGAAAAGCTGCAAGAATTAGGGCAAAGAGATCTGCTAGCATCCCATGGAAAGATTCGTAACTGTGGCATGAATCTAAGGAGTGGAGTAGGACACTGTTTGGTGAGAAAACAGATAAAGATCACACATGGGAAACTACTACAGTCTCAGATAATGATAGTCACTCAAAGGTATAAAAATGACTGCCGGTTATGGGCTCTGTGTTACACGAGGGAGGTAAAGCTTTCAAAAGCACAGGATTTCCACCCCCACTCCGCTTTTTTTTTTTTTTTTTTTGAGACAAGGTCTCACTTTGTCACCCAGGCTGGAGTGTAGTCGCACCATCTTGGCTCACTGCAGCCTCCATCTCTCCAGCTCAAGCAATCCTCCCACCTCAGCCTCCTGAGTAGCTGGGACTACAGGCATGCACTACCATGCCTGGCTAATTTTTGCATTTTTTGTAGAGATGGGGTTTTGCCATGTTGCCCAGGCTGGTCTTGAACTCCTGGGCTCAAGTGATCCTCCTGCCTTGGCCTCCCAAAGTGCTGAGACTACAGGTATGAGACACCATGCTGGCCAGGCCAGGATTGCCCTTTTGAAATAGCCTCTATTTATTTTCAAAAGTTTGCTTAGAGTGAATAAAGGGTTAAGTCACAACAGTTTGGCAGTCTCTTCAGAAAACTTGGGCCTCAATTCACACCTTGCTGAGTGACAGAAAGTTCTTAACTTTTGAGGATACAGATACATTTGTTGCTCCTGAACTTCGATAATTTTGGAAAAATAATCCCTAACTATAGGTCGAAAATTTTAACTGGGGGGCCTTGAATAAATTTACTAACTCTTTCACACTTTCATTCAGCAAACCTTTGTTGAGCACCGACTCAGTTCCAGGCCCTGGTTCTATGCTACACAGTGGGATCTAAAGAACCCTAGCACCCAGCTGGCACTTTATAAGAGCCTCTGAGGCCTCAAGAGGTACAGCAAAGGGAGCTCACACGAGGTTTTTGCTACCAGTAACTATGTAGCCTTGCAGCTGGATGTTTAGGCCTCTTTGTCATCACTACTGCTGCTGCTGTTGCTACTGCCTTCGTGGCTTCTCACCAGGAGAGGTGTAATAATCTTACAACTTTTGGCCTCCCTTCTCCAGGCCTTTCCACTCTATGTGGCCATCACAGCTGTCTTTCTAAAACAAAAACTTGGGTCAGAGCTTCTGGGGGTGGCCTGCAACACCCTGCATGATCTGGCTGTGCTCCAGCTATAGGGATTCACTCACTGTTCCTTGAACTTCCCTTCCCTTTCCTTCTTCTGGGCCTTTGCCGGTGCAGGTCCCTCTGCTGGGAATACCCCCTCTTCCCTCTCTTATCTGCCTGATGAACTTCCATTGAGTTATTCTCTGCTAGGACAGTGCCTGGGACACGTCAGGCAGAAAAATGCCAGCATCCTTCCCATTCTTTGTTTTCTTCTTTGTGCTACTACAGAACCTCATATCCTCTGCTCAGCCTCAGTCTATTATTTTTTTTAAAACTTTGTTCGGTGCCTGTGAGCTTCCTGGGGAGTAAGACTCTGTCTTGTTCATCTTTGTGTTTCAAGGAAAGTGACTGGCAGAGAGCAGGCCAATCCACGACAAAGCATGTGTTGACACATATAATAAAGACAATAAGGACATTGGTTAGCTTTCCATAAAGCTAAACGTGTTTAGTTATTTTTTTCTTCTGAAATCACGTACCTGGGACTTTTGGCTTTTTCAAATGACCTTTAATTTCTTGTACTGGTAAAAGAAAATGGGAGAGTTGAGACATGAATGAACTCTGCCTCGGTTCAAATCTGTACCCTTCCCCTACTGACTGAGAGATCTTAAGCATGTTACATAACCTCTCTGTGCCTCAGTTTCCTTGTCAAGATGGAAAATTGTCATGACTCCGTCCATAGAGTTCTTTTGGGAATTAGATAATTTAATGCGGTGTCTATAAAGTGCTCCTTACATTGAAGCAAGTACTCTCTTTAGTATTGACTAATGTTATTTCATTGATGAAACTATGGTGATAGAAATTTATTTTATTAGCATCCTTAGTTAACAATACAAAAAATTAGAAATTTTATCTCTATTTTCCATAACTCCTACCTACCTGCCAACCAGCTTTATTTTTCTTCTGAAATTTTAATAGTCTATGAAATTCAAAAGTCTGAGAATCACTGCTGTAAATCATCTAGAACTCTCAATTGGGCAAAACCCACTGATCGAGTTTCTTAAAATCAAGATCCTGGAGTTTGCAGCCAAAACAGTCCTGCTTAATAAGAGTCCCAGCACCAGCAAACTGAAGTTAGCCAACCCTTTGTGGGAAAACCTACTGTCATTAGCCTTCTCTAGGCAGCGGACTGGCCTTTTATTTGCCTGAAAGAGGGCTGGTTGAAAGGTTTTACTACTTCAGCATAGCTCCAGATTGAAAAGACAGGTGTTTATGTATCAAATAAACACAGAGACAAAGTAATACACTCATTAAGCTTAGGTTTCAGTATTCCTAAAAAAGAGGATTTTAGGAAAAAAAGGCAAAAGTCAAAGAAATGACCTTAATATAAATCTGTAGAGATTTAGAGTTTTTCTAACACATTCTTTCTCGAATCCCTATAAATAATGAATTAATGTGTCTATTTCTTTAGGCAGAAACCCCCTTACATCAGCAATAGTTAAATATACAGTTTAAAGAAAATAATATCATGACAGCAACATAAAACCGATGGAAAGTACTAGCCAATTAATTCCTGTCTTCCTCACCCCTGTCCCAAATCCTTACTGATATTCTATGTAGAGGGACTCATCTTTAGGACCATGTCTGTTTTGTTCAACACAGCATAGCAAATACCTAGCACAGTGCCTGATACATAGCAGGCTCTCAATGAAGATGCTATTTTGCACTGAGGGAGGAAAGAAAGCTAGCACTTCTTGGAGACCTGCTACATGCAAGATCCCATATGAAGTTATTTTCACACATACATCACCAAATTATCCACATTTTTCATTAATAGGGAAACAAGATAAATGAGTCTTATTGGTACGACACAACTCTAGGGAAGATTTTAGTTTACACAACTTTACAGATTTTAGTTCTCTGTTCTTGTCAGGTCACCTTGATATTTATAAGCCAACAACGATCTTTGAGTTTTAACTCAAGATTGTTTTGCAGCAGCTTCATTCGATCCTCGGTTTCTTCTGCACGTGACATTTCAACATTTGAATCCCTCTCTACCAAAGCCAGCATGATGGCTGTTATTGAAAGGTCCTTAAGGGGCCACACAGTATAATACAGGAGAATGAACTCAACAGAAGGAGAACAGACTCAAAGCAAACAGCACAAGATTCCGGTATCCAGATCCTATGTACTAGGTGCTCCTGATAAATATGACTCGAATCTCTTTACAGACATTTATATTTTAAATTAAATTATCTGCAAAATGAAAGGGCTGGAATAGGCAACTAATTAATTTATTCAAACAACAAACTTACATTGAACACTTTTTCTATATCAAACTCTTTGTCTGGTGCTAGAGATACAAAGATATTCAGGACAAAATAAAACAAAACCCCTGCCTTCAAAGAGATCCCAGTCAACTGAGGTCACATTCTGCATGCATCGAAGATTCCCTTTAATTCTGAAATGCTATGAATCTATGGGCTGGGAATTTAAATGCCAATTAACTTCATAACAGTAATTTCAAAGCATGTTTGTTATCTCAGACCAGCTACAAGCCCCAAATAAGAATTAAAAGTGTGTGGTGTATTAGGGAAATTAAATTAGATCTCAGTGACAAATGGTTATAACAACTAGAATAAAAGAACCAGCTAGTTCTGAAAACGTTCCCTTCAAATCTCACTTAAGAACACCTGAACAGTAGGAGTTCTTACTGTTTCCATTACTCTTTTTCATTCCTGGTTCTATTGATGAAGTACAATATTCTAACAATACTCTTACAGACTTCAGATGGTGACTGAGATGACAGCCAGCAAAGGAGGCTGAGAAATCAGACACCCTACCATACCTTACTATGGGAACAAAGTGAGGTATATTTATTTTATTAGACAGTTTGAATTTATTATAGGTTGCTCACAATTTCCTGTCTCATTTCTTTAGTGCTCTTGGAATTTATGTCAGGATGTCTTAGGTTATCACACTCTTTTCATCCCAACATTTATGCCAACAAACTGAATTGACTTAGAGAAAGTCCCTGGACAAAAATTGAAGGGGAAAATACCCAAAGCTTTAGCTGGAGAATGGCAGAAGCTTTGGAAAAAAATCTGAAAAAGCAATGAAGATGAAAATGGAAACTCCGTGAAAATTAATGTAGTGTAGAATTGGCAAACATACTACTTATTTCTTTAAACAAATAGAAGAAAGAACCCGCTTATGAGGTGCACCCAAATAATTCACAGGTGGTGAAACTATTAGAGTCCGGCAATTTCTTGCCTCAGAAGTGGAATAAATCTCCTGTATTATAAATGGCATATGCTCATGCACGTGATTTTTCTCCTATTCCCTTTCTTTCAACTATCCTCCTTTTGATACACAAGGCCATTTTGGTCCTATTGTAATTAATTTATTTTAATAAGAACTTTAGGTATAATTCTAATGAGGATGGGAGATCCAACCTTGTATAGTAATTGCACTGACAGAAATGTAATTCCAAATGGAATATATTTGTTTTTTGCATGGATTTTGGTTGTTGCAAAGAAAGCACAATGTAGTAGAAACTATGTACAGATTGTAATCTGGCAGCAGATTCCCCAGTGATAGTGGGGAATCTCCATTTATTATTCATTCACCCACATTTATTGAGATCAAATTACCAGGCAGATGAAAACTCTCTAGATATTGGTCACACATAATGATAATCCTCTCAAAGATAACAATTTATCTTGAGAATAGTTTTTCCCTAAAGAATATTAACTAAAAAAATTGTTCCAATGTGTTCTGTTGCACAAACTCAGATTATGAACTCTACAAAAAGTAAAAATAATTTTTCATGTTCAGAGTCAAATAGTGACTGATAATTTGAAAATAACACATTCATAATCTATGGAAAGCCATGATTTACATTTACACAGGGATAAAAGGGTTAAACAAACAGCATCTAAGCAAGTGCAGAGAGTTATTTACAAGATGAATCAGCTTGTGGGGAAATTGAAAATAATAATGTCCATCATAAAACTTGCCTACAGAAGAGCTGTGTTTTGAAAAATTAAAAAACAAACAACTCTTGACAACAAAATGTCCAACACACTACCAAGTTCCTCACTGTAGAGATTGTGTCTTAATCTCTCATGGAACCTTTGTCTGTCTCCATGGAAGCCTGGCTCTACCCACTGGCAGACAGTTGGTGACAGAGAAATGATTTTCACATGAATGAGAGTAATCACCTGAATTGTTACAGTACTTGGGAGTTTCCAGAACACCTCGACATCTAACAGTGCCTTTGCCTGTCGCAGCATCCTGGAGAGCTGGGTGCAATGGGCAGTAGAGCATGGATGAGCAGATAGAAGCTGAAGGGAATTGTGTGACTGGGCCACGGTCATGGAGCTGGAATCAGTGCTGCTGCCCAGATGGTTCCATTCCAAAACCACTGTGTTTTTGTTTGTTTGTTTGTTTTGGAGATGGAGTTTTGTTCTTGTCACCAGGCTGGAGTACAATGACTTGATCTCAGCTCACTGCAACCTCCACCTCCTGGGTTAAAGCAAATCCATCGTAGCCTCCCAAGTAGCCAGGATTAGAGGTGCCTGCCACCACCCCCAGCTAATTTTTGTATTTTTAGTAGAGACGGGGTTTCACCATGTTGGCCAGGCTGGTCTCGAACTCCTGACCTCAAGTGATCCACCCTCCTCGGCCTCCCAGAGTGCTGGGATTACAGATATGAGCCACTGCACCCAGCCTAAAATCACTGTTCTTTCACGGCACTCAAACACCTCCAAGAAAAATGTGTTAAAGACTGTTTAAAACTAGGGATATTCAAGAAGTGTGGTTTGCTTTGTATACCGCTGTACAAGACATTTGTTTTCTTTGCCTTTGGGAGTCTGTTCCCCTCTCTGTGAATTGTTCACTCTGATTTTCGGACATTCTGCCCTTGGAGCAGTTTCAGTGTTGCACCCTGGTTTCAGCTTCTCAGAGTCTTTTTCTGTTATATTTGCCTTCCCCTTGGATCTGTGTGCTTCTGTGTCCTTGGCCTCACTGTTTGATCCCACTCTGTCCCAGGAGATTCTAACTGTTTCACCACAGCCTTGCCTCTTTGGTTTTCTTTCCTCATTTTCTACCACTCTCTCATCCACTTCCAGATTCTATGTTTTAAAAGTGGACCCATTTTCCTATATTCCCTGTAGTACTGACACATACCCCCAACTACTTATCACAGTTTAGGTATGCAGTCAATTGCAAACCACAAAGATCAAACCACCATTAGGATGATGTGGCATCTTGTTAGTTCTCTTTTCCCATATAATAAATGGAAAATGGTATTAGTACTTACTTATGAGTAAGTACTGGCACGCATAGCATCCAAATTTGAAGCATATGTTATTTTTTAAAAGTTTTCAGTATAACAAACAATACCTTTCCCCAAATTTCAGGGTTTTCACAAAACAAAGTTTATTTCTTGCTCATGGTTAAATGAATGTTCACAGTGTAAGTCTGTGAGAGTGACACTGAGGGGCCGTGCTCCATGTAGTCATTCAGGGACCTAGACTTCCATTTGGTGGCTTTGCCATTCCTTAGAGTCATGAAGTTTCTTCTAGTGGATTCTCTGCATCCAGCAGGCAGGTAAAGAGAGTGTTTGATGCTTGGAGGATCACATAGAGCTGAGGGATCAGGCCTACAAGTGCGGTATAGTACTTCTAGCTATTTTTCACTGATGAGAATTACACAGCACCATCCAATCACAGGGAAGGCTGGCAAATACAGTTTATCATTGTACCCAGTGGTAAGAAGAAATAGGTTTTAGTGAATCCACAGCATTGTCTCTGCTAACATGAGAATTTATTATAAGTACTTTCAAGTTTTATAAAACTGTGACTAATGTAAATATCATTTTCTTCCTGAGGACAAGTTTTGAAAAAGGAAAAATACTTGAGAACTAAATGGATAAAAAATATATGAAACATCCAAAATGATTCATTCTAATTAACAAGAGCAAAAGGGGTTGTTATTTAATTGTTGTTCAGTGTGTGGCTATGTATATTTAAGAGACAGAGAAAGGAATACAGAATATATTCCTCTTTTGCATTTATTAGGGTTGTTGACTTGGTCTTACTAAAACCAGAAATAGTGAAATGCCTCACATGTAAAATGAATGCTTACATTTTTCCTTCCTACTTGTACTTTTCCTTGTTTTCACCTTTTCTTGCCAAGTCATTCTTATTTTTCCACTTATTTATTCATTCACCCACATTTATTGAGATCAAATTACCAGGCATTCTGAAAGAGGCAGGAATAAGTCACTCCTTCTGCTGCCCCCCACGGCTTTGTGGGACAGACAGAAGTATAAGATAAGTAGGAGACGGGCAGTGGCACAGATAAATGCAAAGCAGCCCAAGAACTATAAAAATTACATATACAATATTTGAGAGATTACAATGAATCATTTATGCCTTCTGACAAGCAATTACTAAGTGCTGACTATACACATAGCTATATATGGGTAGAATTTGGGATGAGACTCTCTGAACACAGAAATTACGGTATTTCTCCTAATAAAGGTTACAATTACTTCATGAGATAGTGTATATTTCTGTAATCAAAACAAAGAATGCCTGTGAATACAGCAAAACATTTCAATGGATTTATAAATACTGAGTTTCTTGGGAAAGACAATAAACAAAAAGCCCAAGGTCACTGTTGGCTGTAGATTACGGCCATTGGGTATCTTCTTGACGGGGCCAGAAAACTTTTAACTAACTGCCCTCCACGCTGGGTCCTCCAGTTAACAGAGTCCCTGAGAGGCGAAACAGAACAGTTAAGCTTTATTCAATGTAGGTTTTAATCTTGAAGTTCGGGAATTGGGGAGATTTAGTCATTTATTTTTGAGCTCATGGAAAGAAGGGGTTGATAGCAACAGCTTACCCCAGTTAGCAGGCAGGCTCCCCACACAGCTGTGCTGGCCTATTTCAATTAGGATCCTTTAGGACTTACATCACCTCTGGTATGCCAGTCCTAAGCTGCTCATGAGCCAGTACTGCCAATCAAGCCAAAATTCAACCACATGGTATGGTTTTTATGATGTAGACAGAAAATGACATGCACTTGTCTCATTCTGGTGAAAACACAAAGTTTGAAGCCAGCTCTCTAAAAGAAGAAAATTAGTAACAATGACAAGACTCTAAAACTTGATTGAGACACATTTTCCTGTGACTATCTCAACACACTTAACCAGTAGGTTATTCATGGTGATTCAAGGAATGCCCTCACTCAAGAAAAGGCTCCAGTCCTTATGCTATGAAGAGGTCATTTCTGGGTCACTCTACTCATGAGACCACAGAAACAGTAGAATACGCTTACTGAGAGGAGGGCACAATTAAACGTATATAGCCGTACCTGAGAGTGTGTCATTCCTGCAAACTGAAAGATACATGCATTAAAAGCAGAGCTGCCACTTGACCAAAGAAACAGAACTACATATACGAATTTAGGAATCACTGAAAATATGAAGAATTAAAGAACCCTTTGATAGTCTCTGTAAGTCATTTTTTCTTTTCGTTTAGTTCACATATCTACACGGCACTCTACTAGGTCCTTCGGGAAAAGCAGAAATTCATAGGACACTGTATTTTTCCTGGAAGAATTTAAAATTATTTTCTGAGTAAGCCATAATAAAGGGGAGAACCAAAACACCCAGACCATGTCTCATGCTAATATAATCCCCAAACAAAATACAGCCCAAATAAACTAAGTTTAAAAAAAATGAGTAACTTGTATAGGGTTAACCACACTTAACTGATAAAAATGGAAAACCCTAACTGTAATTTTGTTAGTAGGATATAAGAATAAACTTTGTGCACCTCCTAAGTTTGAGTAATAGCCTACTGCATGGTGTGCTAGAAGACTGCTCTCCAAATTATACATACATAATAGTAAAGGGCACCAACATGTATTAAAACATACAAATGTACAAACACATACATGCATTTATTTATTCATTTTCTTTGTCTCTCAAAATACTTCAATATCCATATACATTTTCAAGGAAAAATGTTCCTGGTATAACAAGATTCTTCTGCAGTTCACTAGTGACCACTATTGGACACTCTTCCCTCAACTTAAATGAAGCAACATAAATGGTGTATGTGAAAATAATAATGGGGACCAGAAAGTGGTCCTGAACACACTGAAACACTAAAAACAGGAGCCTGAGAAAACAAAAATGTAGCTGGCCATATCTAGATAAGAAACTTCACAAAAACTTGAAGAAAGTGATTTTTAAATTTTAAATGCTTCATAGTGCCCTTTAGATCTATGTGAAAAGTCTTCAAGCTTGATTTAAGGACAAGCTAGGCTTGAGAATAAGAAATCTGTGTGGAGTGAACAATTATAGAAAGGTGCTTGTGCATGCACATGAACACACACAGACATACAAGCTGCTGGAACAGGCTGTGTTCTCCTGTAAATAAGGGACTTAACATTCATTCCACAAGCTAATGGTGCTTCTCCCCATCCAAGATAGATCCACTTAGATAATAGTGGGAGAGAGTGCCAGAGGGACTGAAGGGAATGGGCTATTGTGTTTGACTAGTTGCCATGTATAAATTAGTGCAGAGAAGAAAAAGAAATTCAACAGAAAAACACATGTACTTTATTATAATTCCTAGTGTTACTCTTGCAACTCTCACAATAGCAGGCGAAAGAGCTTAAAACTACTTAAAAGAAACAAAAGGCAAATGCAAATTTGATTAAACGCCTTTCTGACAAGAAGTGATTTGACTTCAAGTGTAGATGGACACATATATCAATGGCCGGTCATGGTTTTTGCCACATTCTTTTTGAGCTAAACAAATTGGGACAAAGGAGAGAGAATAAAAACGAGAGAGCAGGATGGGAGGATTGGGAAAATGGCATTATGTAGTTTAATTTCACCTGAATATCAAATGAAATCTCTTGATCAGTATGACTTGTCCTATTGTGTCCAGAATATAAGAGAAATCTATGATATATGTTCTTTGCATGAAAATATGGGTGGTAACCTAAAATAGATTCAAGACACAGGAAGCCCATTCTCTCAGAAGTAAGTTCCAAGAGGAAAGGATTTTGACAGAATGGAGGCTGAACAGCCTTCAATATTTATATACACTGAAGAACCTAGTCATGATACAGATGATTCAGTTGTCAATGAAATGAAGGATATTTTGATAAGGTAGAAACTGGACTTGCCACTAAATGGACAGGATTTTTTCCAATTAAGTTACAGAGACCTTTAGAAATTGCCCAAAGTAAGTCCAAAAATAGACAGAATCCTTGCAATGTGTAAATGAAAAAAAAAACCAAAAAAACCCAAAAAACTATAGGAAAAACAAACCCCTCAATTCAATTTCTCTATCAAGCTTGAAGGTTGAGTTGATGATGCTACAGTTGTAGTTCTAAATCAAGTACAGAACAGGCTAAAGGTCAGTCTCTTAAGCCAATAATTAAATTTAATGTTAAAGGGGGCCGTTAATGAGCAAGTCTAACAAGCGCTCATGATATTGTACATATCTTTAATGATCAAGATGATGCAAAAAGCCTAAATATCTCCAACAAAGGGTACAGGCTAACCTGCACCACTGTTTTCACTGTTGCTAAATATTTACAACCACCATACAAAGCAAACATGCCCTATTCCCTCCATTATTTGACCTTTGGGTTCAAATGCAAGCTTATTTCATTACCTGAAAAACGGGTTCAAAAATGTCTTATTTGTATGATTGTTGTAAGGATTCATTGTAATGATCTCCAAACAACTAGCCATATTCATACAGAAAATACATGACAGCAATTACTAATGCTGTTATTGCTTTGCAAAGGGATATATGTAAACACCAGTCAGTTCCTTCTTTTGTAGCATAACTCTCAGATTTCCATTTCATTTAAATGCAGGGGTAAAACAAACCTAGGTTTGTTTTAATTTTATCTTTATAATACAATAATTGTAATTTAAACATGATACGTTTTAAGTCCTTCTGAAATAAGCATACATACCTTTTCATTCCACATAAGTCAAATTATATGCTCAAATATATATATGAATATTCAAGATATCAGAGTGGGATATAATGCATTTACCAAATGGATAGCAAAACAATCTATTCCTGAATGGGAAAGTTTTATTAAAGTATAATGAGATCATGCTTCCATATGAAAATATCAAAAAAAGTAATGTGTACTGGTAATTTGCTTTATGATGCAATATAATGGGAAAATAACACACACTTAAAAAAATCACAAAGAAGGAAAGATGAGACAAACTAATGGTGTATACAAGTAACACATCCCATATGGAAAAAATGAGACACCTTTCATAAATCGCTTGCTCCACAAGTCATAAAGCATACCCAAACATTCTGTTCTTTATATTTTTCAGAACAGCTAAAACCTACAGTTCATTCATGCTTAAAATGTAGTTTGCCTTTAAATTTCTATGAAAAATGTATTAAAAATATATTTCTATATTTATAGCACCTGCAATGCAGCATTATAATTTCTTAGCTACAAAGATGCAAATCATTAAGAAGTGGGAACGTATAAAATATCTAATCTGTCTGATTACTCTATTTGATGAATCTCCTGGACTTTTTCAATTTGTACCAAATGGCTTGCTTCCCTACTTCAAAATTATAGGGCAGATCAGATGTGTCAGAATCTAATCAGAACAAAACATTCCTTCCCCATCAAGGAATCAATGCAACCTATTCATTTGCTACATTTTTACCTTGTTCTCTTCTTGCCTTGTTACCTTCTGAGGAAGTTCTGGCATGTTATAAATGTGACAGGAAAAACTACAATCACATTTGTTTGGATCAGTGTGTGCAAATTTTGGAATCAAACCTTTAGATGAGGTTTACTAAGCTGCCTGCCCAGAACACTCTGGTTTAAAAAAATGTGCATTGCTATTAATATTTTGAGTGTAGATTTATTTTGGACAGTAAATGTTCATTTTCTGCCCATAAAACCAAGTATGAGTCACAACGGAACATTTACTTTGAGTCAAAAATGCAATGTGTACTGATGTTCAAGAGCAGAGCATCTTATCACTATGACTGTGACAATCAGCCGTACTAAAAGTCATCATTCTTTTTTCTTCTTTAAAAGTAAATTAGAGATCAAAGACCATAATCCTCAATTCATAAATCCTAGCATTAACTTCTATCCATAAATGACTTGCAGTAATTATGAACTATAATCTGGGTTGGCTGCAAAGAGCCTCTCATTCCCCTGTTTACCTGGCTCCTTAGTACATGTGCATAGCGGAAAATAATTCATTAAAGGCAGTACGGGCAAGCCCGGCAAAGCGTATCCTTCAAAAAGTTCGGAACACCACAGTGAGTGAGTTTGATTTCAGGATGTCTGTTATCCAAATTCCGAGCATACACACCACCATGTATACAGTCCTCAGCTCCCACACTCCATGCAGTATGTCCCAAAGTTCATGTCTCAGTATCAGTATTACGATATAGCAGTAACTAATTCCAGAAAGTCCTGCAGACTTCATCTTGCTTGGGAAGTTGGGGTTCAAAGTTCTGGAAGGAGTTTTCTCTCTTTGTAATCATGTACATTATTTCACCTGGAGCTTTCAGATAAAGACACACACACACACACACACACACACACACACACACACACACACCCCAGCACCCAGACTCAATGGCAATAGCAATGTATTGAAATGAAAAGGCATTTACCAGGAGCAGGAAAGCCAGAAAGAGGAGCAGTGTGCCAGGAGTTGCCCGACGGCAGCATTCCATGCTTGGATCTTTGCCGGAATCCGAATCGGACACTGAATAAGCTGCTAAGTGCTCCTCTGCCTGCTGTCACATCCAGTACTGGTGCTAACACTCCAGTCCTGCCTATCAGCTTCCATCAGCCCCGCTCACATTTCCTGACCGAGGGGTGGGTGGGTGGATGGGTGGGGGGGTAAGCTGAATGGAATCTCTCTCGGAGCAGGCAGCCAGCCAATCAGGCTCCTGCTAATCAGACATGCTGAATAACAAAGCCAGGAGGACAGAGAAAGTGTAACAGTGCGAGCAAAAAAGGGGGAAAAGGACGAAAAAGAAAGGCGAGCGAGCAGCAGAGCGAGAAGGGAAATGCAAAAGATGCAGAATTGCAAAAGATGAAGTCAAGCACTGTGCTTCCCATGGACCTGGTTAGTTCTTTGTGAGATGCGTTTCTATTTGCCATTTGCCTGTGCTGATGTCTGTTGCTTTGTAAAGTACAGTAGCTCCCTGTGACTGTGTATTGTTCCATTCAGGAGAGAAACTTAATCCCTGTCAATATATAACATATGCCATAAAGGGAAAGAACCATAGACAAAAACCGACTTAATGTGCCCTGTAAATGTGTTCTGTACAACTGTTTTATTTCGCCTCCATAAAGTTCCTCTTTACTTTCTCTCTTGACTTGGAAAATAAACACTCTATACATTTTCTGAAGGTGCCTCACTAAGCCTAAACGGTGGCATAAGTTATTTTGTGTTATTAAGGACTTAATTTGGAAGAAAAACAAAAAAACAAAAAACAAAAAAACCCACAAAGCAAGTTGCTTCTTCGTAAAGTGACAATTTAAGGCACTTAAGATTTGCTAATTGTAAAGGCACAATTAGAAATTTAGATCCCCCAGTTTAAAAAGAAGCCCTCAACAAAGACTCCAGGATGAGTGGGGTTGAAATTTGGGGTTGAGGAGCAGCCTGGTTTTGATGCACTGCCAACTCTCAACTATCTGCTTTAGCCACGGGAGAGAAAGAAAGGATGAATTAAATCCTCAGTTAATCCCCAAACCTTCTTTTAACCAAGTTTCAGCTTCCTCTGCACCTCACCCACATCCTTTATCAGAGCTGCTATAATACAGAAAAGGGTGAACTGAGTTTTACCTCATTTTTCCGTCCACTATTGCAAGAGGGTTGGACGAGATGACCTTGGAGGCCAGTCCAACCCTGAAGGAAGTGCTAATGAGCAGTGAAATGACAACAAGGCCAGCAACAGCAACGAGAAGGTCAGGAAGCTTCTGAAGCTGCTTAATCCACCAGCAAGGGAGATTTGACTCTACCAGAGGAAGGTTTTATTACAGTTTTAGAAAAGTGTCAAGTGTCAAACAAGGATGTATTTCCCCTTATCTGCAAAGGAAATCGTTGAGTTTTGAAAGAATAAAAGAGCAGCCTTGGCCTTACATTGCCATAGGTGTGTCACCAGGACGTTTTCCCTTTACAGACCTCCTGAGAGCCCAGAAATATATGCGGTGGACGCACAAGACATTTAGAATTAACGTTCTTTCCTTTCATTATTAAAAAGTACTGAGAAGAGATATGAAATACACAAATATGGAAAACCTGATCAAGCCATAATGGGCATGTGAATACAGGCAGGTCTGCCTATATACATACCTGCTGTGTTGCTTTTCAAAAAGGTGAAGAAAAGCAGGTTGTTCAACTTTAGGTTACCTACTTCATATGGTATATCAATTAAAGAGAGAGAAACTTTAAAAATCCTATTTTCAAGCTCTTAGGAAAGTCAAGGTCATACGAAGATTCACCTTTGTTCTCAATACTAAGTATGTGGACCTAGAAAAATGGATAGTACAAATCCATAACAAAGAGAGCCTATTCTCAAAATATGTTTTCCCTTTTAGAAAGATTTGTTTTACAAATCTGTCAAAAACTAGCTAATGCTCATAAGCTAAAGTGGATTCACAAGTAGATATAAAAATGCTTAACTTTGTCTTTCCACTATTGCTTTTATCTGAAATCCTCATCACATTAAAGAAAGGTGATTGATTGAAATAAACTTTCATATATAAAGCTATGTTATATGTGTCTTTCTGTTACACACCAGAGCTTTCTGCTAAAGGGTTTATTTTTTTCCCTCCTATCAGAGTCATTAACTGAAGAGTTTCAACTAGTTCTATTAATGGAACATTTTACCTAATACCACCTTCTCCCTCTTCACACATAAACCTTGCTCATGAAGCAGATGCAAAGGGAAGAACAGGTAATGGGAGAAAGAAAAGTAGCAACAATGCTAACGACAAGATACTATTTGTAGAGGAATAGAAAAATAATCAGCATGGTCAGAAAATAACTGGCAACAAGTTGTATGCTAGTCTAGATTCCTTTCTGCTTTGCAAATAAATACTGCCTTGGTATTTTGAGTCAGAAATTTCTGCCTTGGAGTTTTGATGGGCATGCTAATGTACAGCAAGATGGTCACCTCAATGAAGTCAACGAATAATACACTATTTTAAAGTCCAGGCCTCAATCACCTATTGAATGCCTGGAGGATGCCCACCACGTTGTCTCATGCTTCTGATTCCTCACAGCATTGTCTCCTCTTGGGAATACCCAGAGAAACTAGGAAAAGCAATTGCACATCCAGAGCTACACAGTGCAGGGGAAATTACAAATTTACTGTAACTTCAGAAAAGGAAGAACAAAATCAAGTTGGGTTAAGATGATTGGGGAAAGTTTTGGTAATGAACTCATTTTGATAATGGCCAAAATTTACATGCCATCTTTATGGTTTACAATATAAGTTTACAGTTTTTATCTCATTTGACCTTTGTGACTACTTTTTGAAATTAAGTAATCACCCCATTTTATGTATGTGGAAACTGAGGCTCAGAGAAGTGAAGTAACTTGACTGAAGCTTTGCTGGCTAGAACTGGCCATTGAGCCATAAACCAAATTGAAATCCACCCTCATCTCATATTCACATATATGCATTTATATCTATATATGATGTATACACACACATATATTCACATGTGGGCAGTGATGTGGTTGAAGGGGGATGTTTATAGGAAAAGGAAAGTAGGCTACCAGGGTTTACTATGGGTATATGTTACCTGACGATGGAAAGTATCTTATTTTAGCCTCCAGCTTCTATGTCTCTTGACTTTCTCATGTCTAAAACTTTTTCAGCACCTAGGAAAAATAACATAAAACTTTAGGTAATCTAGATCCATATTAGTGGCAGCCGGGAAAAGGCCCCTTATGGCATCTGAGCAGGGCGTTGGCCAAATTCCTTTTTTCCTCTTCAGGTGTCTAAATTAAAGCCGTCTGCAAGTGTGTGAGCAGCAGCACCAGCAGAAGCCGCGGCAGCCGAATAATACTGGTTACTGGCTCCATGCACAACATATTAGGTGAAATGAAAGCAGAATCAAGAGAGAGTGTCAGGGCTGTCTGAAGCATCATTCCAAATGGTATGGATTTAACAATACTTAATTTAAAAAACACCAGCTTGGACAGAAGCAAGCTGTTAACATTCAGTGTGCTTTATGGGAGGAAAGAGTGAGCTAAACTTTCGGTATTTCTCTCCCTGGGGAGAATTCGTTACAAGCCTTGCTCTGGAGCCACCTGTCTCTTTCTTCAGGTTGAGCCTCTTTGCTTAGCCTGTCAGCTGCAGAAACCAGTGTTACAGGGGACACAGGGTCTCCTGGAAAGAACTCAGGGCTGGGAGGATTTCAAGAGCTGGGCAGGGCCTAATCTCCCCTCTTTAAGGAGGTCGTTATGGCAGCATCTGAGCCTTGTTTTCCTCACAGGGATGCAGTGAAGTTTGATTTCCCTGGCTAATTCTGAAAAATAAAGTAAGGGTGACTAAGATAAAAGTATAGGAAGCAGACTGCTATTCTCAGGGGCAGAACTGGAATTTGAGCATTACTCCACAACTTGCCAACTCACCTAGTATCTATTTAACACTAACGCCATTAGAGCATTCATTACAGTTTTCAAATCACCTTTCACACATGGTCTAATGTGACATGAACAGAAACTTTAGGAGTCAGAGACTGATTATTATCCCCAGTTTGCAGATGAGGAAATCAGTCCTCCTACATAGAAAATGGGTTCATCAAAGTTATTAGCAGGCAGGAAATTTGGGGCTCTATCAAAGGCTGTTTGACTTTCCCCAGGACTACCATCTGAGACATTGACAGATGAAAACAGACAATAGACATACACTGAGAGTCTCCCACGTGTAGGCACTTTTCTAAGTATTTTATATGTATTATTTCATGTAATCCTTACAATAACTCTATGGGGTAGGTACATTTATTAACCTCACATAGATGTTTTTAATGATGGATTAGCAGTCAACTTCATCCCAACCGGTGCCTGAAGTCCAGAAACATTTTCTAGACTCCCTTGCAGCTAGGGTACTGGATGGAATTGAGAACTGGCCACTCTGAAGTACTACAAAAATTTGGAAGGAGGAAGTGAGGCAGAAACTACTACACTTTGCTCTCTCTGCTTGTAAAAATGGCTACAAACCAATGAGGTTTTCCTTGTAACCATGCTAACCAGTTGCTATTTTTGCAGGTGTCAAGAGGCAGGCATGGGACATGCATTTATTAGCTGGATCAGGGAAGGTGGGCATGGCCCTTGCAGCACTTGCTATTTCATATTCAGCTTTTCCATTCAGCAGATGACTTCCTGGCTGTGGAAGAGGCAGCAACTCCTATGGTAATGTGTTTCTGTAAAGTAGCACTGGAATCTTCAGAAAGCTCAAATTAGAGTCTTTTTCTTTGGTAACTCAAATGTTATGTTTTACTTAATATCCTGTAACACATCACTTTCTGCTTAAAATAGCAAGAATAAATTCTGTTCTTTGCAACAGAATCCCAACTGATATATCCACTTTAACAGAGAACACTGAGGCATAGAGAATTAAAGTACTTGCCCAAATCATATCTCCAAAGAGGGAAAAGGCCAAGATCTAAACCCAAGCAATCTGTATTCATAACCACTAAGTTATACTGACTCTTTGTAAAGCAAAGGACCATTAGAATTCAGAGAAGGGAGATGTCAGTGCATATTTAAGGACTCAGTGAGGAGTCTGGTAGAGGAAAATGGAAACTGAAAAAGGCTTTGAGATGTACACAGACTTTTAGGTAATTAAAAGAAACTAAGGAAAGGCTTTACAGCTGTGGAGAACAGAGCACGCAGAGAGAACATAGAAAAAGGTAAGACTCCTGTTTTACTCAAACTGATTCACCATTGCAGGTTGTGTAATGGGCAAAAATTATGATTTTAGATTCTTTGTCACATGGTCTTCCTCTCTTTCCCTGCAAAGTGTCCAGCGTGGCATGTGTTACTTATGTGACAAACTCAACAATTGTAAAATTTGATCTGATTCATCTCCAACTGACAGACGCCCCAAGGGCCTCAGCTTACAGTTCTTCCTACAAGACTTAATTCAGGGCTTCTCATACTGTAGGTGCTTGGTTAAAATCTGTGACCCCAGTCAGTAGAAGAAAGGAATTCTGGAGGCTGTTTGGTACCATGGAAAGAACTCAAGTTTTTAGAGCCAGACAGTTTAAATCCTAGCTGTTGCATTTATTACTCGAAGGGCTTTAAGGAAATAAATTGCTGAAACTTTCTGAGCTTAGGGTGTTTTTGTTTGCTTGCTTGTTCTGTTTTAGGCTTTTGGACAAAGAGAGTTACGTTCACCACCACCAGGCAGTTGTGGGCAGTAGAGTGAGAGGTTTAGAAGCAGGAGATAATAAATCAGTACCATTCTAGGTGGTGGATATAGAAGTAGCCACTGAACACGTCTCTCAATTTTTCCTCATTTGAAAGATCTAATGAAACTCTGGGAAAAATATTATCATAATGTAGATTCAAATTCAAAGATACTTGCCCCCAAAACAAAACAAAACAACAGAACTTGTAGCGGAGCACTGAACTGAACCAGGAGGATAGACTTGTTCAGCACCCTTAAACCTGCTGTCCTTGTTCTTTATTCTACATTGCTGAAATTATGGCACAGATCTCAGAGGTTTTTTTAAATTTATTTTTATTATACTTTAAGTTCTAGGGTACATGTGCACAACGTACAGGTTTGTTACATATGTATACATGTGCCATGTTGGTGTGCTGCACCCAAGAGGTTTGTTATTGAATTAGATTCAACAAACACTTACCGAGCACCTACTGTATGCAATGCACAATGCTACAGAGAATCCTGGCAATAAACTCTCTTTTGTAGTCTTTTTGACATAGAGAAACTTATCATTTTAATTGTTAAGGTTTGAATTATGGTTGCAATATTCATATAGTAAACCCAAGTGTAATACATAAATCCAAGGCCCCTGATTCCTAGTTCAGTTCTATTTCCATGACATCATCCTCCACAGATAAAACAATTATACCAGAGCCAGACAATAAGGTGAAGAGCTGTTAACAGATTTATAGACAATATACAGAGAGTGGGATTGAAATACAAAAGCCAAATTCCTCAGCTTGGCATTCAAGGACCTCCCTGATCTGCTTCCAGTCCCAGGATAATAGAAAGCCATGTTCCAACTCGATTGAAATATTACCCAACTACTCCAAGTCTTTTGACTACTGTGTATTTGTTCATCCTGTCCCTTCTGCCTGGAAGGTCCCTCCTTCTATCCCTGCCTTGCTAAAATTTATATTTTTTACTCTTTAAGATATAGCTCTAA
This sequence comes from Macaca mulatta, assembly GCF_049350105.2. Taxonomy (NCBI): domain Eukaryota; kingdom Metazoa; phylum Chordata; class Mammalia; order Primates; family Cercopithecidae; genus Macaca; species Macaca mulatta. The sequence goes on from NC_133420.1 coordinate 80,710,924, forward strand.
TGTCAGCTCCTCCACAAAGCCTTCTCCTAACTGTGATTTTTTAAAACCTTTTTCCTTTTGCTCATTTATTTGCTGGAATATTAATAATATTTTCAATATATTTGAATACATTGTTTATATATCATAGATACGAGTCCTCCTTTTATTGGAAAAAATCTTCCCCACTGTTTTATTATTAATATTATTAGTTTTACTAGTTTTTTATTGTATAGAAGTTTTCAACCTGTCAAAGAGTTACTGATCATTTTCATTTCTGATTTCTTCCACTGCTTCAAGCTTTAAGAGTTATTTTTCTCTGTGGTGGCAAACGTTTTTCTATTTTTTAATTTGACATTTTAATATTTAATTGTTTAACCAATCTAAATAGCAAATAATAATAGTTCCTTTTTGTGTACCCCTACAAAACGGGTCTCATGTATCTATAGGTACTTTTCACCTGCCACCCTGTTTGTAAGTAGAGCGTGTCACTCTCCTTCAACTAGATTGTAAATCCTGTGAAAGCAAATATCAAGATTACAAACTCTTGTATTCACAGAACAGACCACAGCACCCTTTACATAACTGCCATTAGATAAATGTTTGTTAAATTAACATGTGAGTTATTAACATATGAGATAGTCACAGAGATGACAGTAGAGAAAAAGAAAAGCAAATAGGAGAATTACAAAAGAAAAGATGGTTTCTGAAAACCAAGGAAAATGTAGATAAAAAATGAAAGGAAATTTAAATTTCAGAAAAGCAATTAAACCACGGAAAATCAGAGTACTCTTCCCCTAAAATATAACAGATCACTGTGTGGTCTTCAATTTTATTCCTGTTCTGTGTTGCTTATATTTGCTAACATGAACTAGATTAATAGGTTCTCTGTTTAAAAAATTATCTCATATCATAATTATACATACTGTCACAAAGAAATACCAAAATCCTTCAAACAAATACAAAAAAAAGAACCTATAACTAAAGTTAATTTGTAGTATAGTTCATTTAAAACCATTTATTTTAAATAACTGACAAATAAAATTGCATATATTTATGGTGTACAACATTATGTTTTGAACATTGTGGAATGGCTAAATGAACCAACTTAACTTATGCATTACTTCACATACTTAAGATTTTTTTGTGGTTTATTTTTAAAGTTTCCAGAAAGGACACGGAATTTGTGGGTAAAACTGAATATTTTATCTTTCCTACTTGAAACTATGGTGGGCCTTTCTTTTGAAAAGACTTTCATGAAGGAATTTGGAACTTGTTGAGTATGGCAAGAAGGAAATAAAATATAAGATAACAGCATGGAGAACTGAATACAAGCCAACAACAATAAAACGATTACTATATATGCAGGTGTCCTGAGGGAAAAATATGGCGTGCAACTGAGAGAAACATAGGTTCAAAAAAATCCAGCATTTTCTCTCTTTTTACAAGTGCAATTTCCTAGAAGTTAAAATCCCAAACGTTTTCCCAGCACAGAAACTGGCAGTTATGGAAAGCACAGGGTCCCAAGGATAAAGGGGAAAAACTTCCTCCTTAAACGCCCATCTGCATTTTAAAAGGACAAAAAGTTCTTTTAAATAAGATATCTGGCATGGTGGCTCACTCCTGTAATCCCAGCACTTTGGGAGACCAAGGTGAGCAGATCACCTGAGTTCAGAAGTTCGAGACCAGCTTGGCCAACATGGTGAAACTCCATCTCTACTAAAAAAACAAAATTAGCTGGGCATGGTGGCACACGCCTATAATCCCAGCTACTCCAGAGGCTGAGGCAGGAGAATTGCTTGAACCCAGGAGGTGGAGGTTACAGTGAGCTGAGATCGCGCCAGTACACTCCAGCCTGGGCAACAGAGCGACTCCATCTCAAAAACAAAACAAAACAAAAAGATACTTCTGGCAGAAATATTAGCCATCTCTCCACAGCTATTCTTTTTCTGCTTTGGTGCAAACATACATAGCCACTCGGAACAGAAACATTTCTTAACCTCTCTTGGCAGTTATGTGTGACCATGTGACACAGTTCTCACTAAGGACATGTAGTGGAGCAAGTGGGTGCAATTCCAAGAAATGCCCATAAAGAGAGGGGCATACCCTGTCTCCCTTTTTCCTTTTCTTCCACGTGTGTGGCTGGAATGATGATGTGAAGGCTGGAGCAGCCATCTTGAACCACGAAGTAACCTTGAAGTGGATATTATGAACCAGAAAAAGGGCCCTGGCTTCCTGAAACTCTAGGGTATCACCATGCTTCTGGATTGCCCACCTCCAGACTTTTATGAGAAACAGAAGTGTGTTTATTACAACATGTATGTTTTAAAGCAATACAGGGTGGCAGGACTATGCAAAACTATTAAAAGAACAGGCCAAGCTATATATCCTTGTAGCAGCTGAAAGCTGCAAGCTTGGCCCATTTCATACTGGCCTCTTGGAGAATTGCCTTGGAAAGTCTGTGAATAAACATGCCCCTGGCTTTGATTAATGACCAGTATAGAAACATGTGTATGTGGAATACTCCTGAGATTTTGTAAACTTTTCTAGGATAATTTTCCTTATGTAGCTTAATTATATAGGAATCCCTACATTGAATTCTCAGAATATAATGATCAAATAAAAGAAATCTGTTGTTGGTTATTATGTTTTATCTTTTAGATAATGAGAGCTCTATCACTCTCTGTGATGCCATCTTTTCTTTGGCTACTAGGAAGCTCAGAAGAAAAATCTGTGCTCAATGGCTAAATCTTTTCTCAGTGTATAGTTTTTAAAAAATCTCACCCTTTCTCTCTTGATGTTTATTTTCCTACTCCTTGTAAATGATTCTGTCTTTTTTGCAGTGCAACTTTACGCTAAATGAGCTTTTGATTTGTTTGGAAGAAGGGGTGTTATAAACATACAAAATAAAACACTGTAATTATGAAAAGTAAATTGGCTATGAACCACTCTCTTAAGGAGAAGGCAGGATCAGATTGATTTCATGGTGATGAAAACATTGTTTTTCTTTATCCTTATGGTGATTAATTTTTGTTGACTGTCATAACTCATAACTCATTAAATTTTCAAAGGCTATTCTGTACTTTCAAAGTTTCACATTTTGGTAAGAAAACTTATTCAAAGTGGATTTTCCTTTCTTATGTATCACTTCTATTGGAATAATGTCATTCAAATGGAAAAATTATTTCTCTCATATTCAAATTTAAATCTTAATAGAATTCATATAATACTATGATATGCAACAGTATTATCTGTGTAACAATATTACAATTTCATTTGTACAGGTTTTTGTTAATCAAATCTCTGATTTAGCTGAAATAATTTTCTCTTCAAGCTACCACCACACATGACACAGAAGGGAGAGGGGTTCTATTATAGATATCCTGAGTCATGACATGACAATGTAATGTTTGCATCTAGCTTGACGCTCTGGCTCAGAACTTCAAGTTAATGAAGCTTGGGATGATGAGGGCATGCTTACTATGCACTATATAGTCTCAAGAAGGTTGGGAAAGAGAGTTAACGATTCCACAGTAAATCATTATCACCATCTAAAGAAAGAACAACAGTAACAACAACTACTCACACATGAAACAGTAAGCCTGGAAGGCAGTGTGTCCTGTTCATTCATTCCCCACCTCTGGCATAGCTGCATGGCACATAATAGGAGTCTAATGGACATTTGCCGAATGTATGAATTTTAAAAGCACAAGTTTGATTTCTCCAAAAATCAAACAAATAATTACCATATGATGCAGCAATTCCACTGCTGGGGTATATACCCAAAAGAAATGAAAGTAGAGATTCAAACAGATATTTGTATGCCCATGTTCATAGCAGTGTTATATATTAATACAATAGCCACAAATAAAAGCAACCCAAGTCTTCACTGACAAATGAACGAATCAACAAAATGTTCCATATACATACAATGGGATATTACTCAGCCTTAAAGAGGAAGAAAATTCTGACACATGTTACAACATGGATGAACCTTGAAGACATGTATTATTCTACTTATTTGAGGTACTTAGAGTAGAAAGATTCATAGAGACAGGGAGTAGAATGGTGATTGCTAGGAGCCTGAGGGAAGGGGGAATGGGGAATTAATGTTTAACGGGTATGGGGTTTCAGTAGGGGAAGATTTAAAAGTCCTGAAGATAGATGGAGATGATGGTTGCATAATAATGTGAATATACTTAATGCCACAGTACTATACACCTAAAATGGTTAAAAGAGTAAATTTTACATCACATATATTTACCACAAAATTTTTTTAAAGAAGAGAAAAAAGATAACAGAAAAATTACAAAATTTACTTATGTAAAAGCAATCTCAATGAAATTCCTCTATGTGAACTCTGAAATCTTGTGCCAAGTAACTGCAGAAACTCATTGTGATAATAGGTGTGATGAACCATGTCTATTTACTAAATTTCTTATAAGTTTCAAAAAAGACGCAAGCTTTATCAATGCTACTTCAACAATGCCATCCTCACTCAAAGGAAAAGCCAATATTAAAGAAGTATTTCTCTGGAGTAAATTTTCACATATGTTGATTGGATTTGGTTATTTTAGCTTAGATGGGTATGAGTCTGTGCTCCTGGAGCCTTTGCACTTACTCTTCCTGATGCCTGGAGTGCTCCCTTTTTCATTCTTTAATTTTTAAATTTAATTTTTAATTTTTTTTTGAGATGAATTCTCACTCTGTCACCCAGGCTGGAGTGCAGTGGCGCTATCTCAGCTCACTGCAATCTCCACCTCCCAGGTTCAAGTGATTCTCCTGTGTCAGCCTCCCAAGTAGCTGTAATTACAGGTGTGTGCCACCATGTCCAACTAATTTTTTCATTTTTAGTAGAGATGAGATTTCACCATGTTACCCAGGCTGGTCTCAAACTCCTGAACTCAGGTAATCCACCCGCCTTGGCTTCTCAAAGTGCTAGGATTAGAGACGTGAGCCACCACCCCCGGCCCGTTTTTCATTCTTCTACTGATTAAATCCTTTTGGTTGCTCATATATCATCTTAAAAGTTCCTTCCACAGATAGGTCTTTATAGATCTGTCACCCTGAACTAGACTCTTCTGTCATTTGTTTTCTTGCACAGGACTTACCAAAGTTCATAGTTATATAAAAATTTTTATTTGTATTTATATTTATTTGTGTAATATACATTTAATGTCTCTCTCCCTCATTAGAATGTAGCTCCATAAGGACAGGAACCATTTCCATTTTGTTAACCACTGTATCCCAGTATGTAGCATAGGGCTCAGCACACAATAAGCGCTCAATAAATATTTGTTGAATGATCAAGTATTTGTTGAAGAAATAAATTCATTTCTATACAGCAGTTTTCAAGGTCATTGATTGCATTCAGTTTTTTAAAGTCAGTAATAAATAATGGACATTTCATTTTTTAACACTTTATACAACACATGCACATATATATATATATAATGTAGACCCATATTCTGTATGCCTTAAACACACATTGCAACTTTATATAAATACATATCTGTATTTGTAAACATATTCACATTTGACCTTTGAACAATAAAGGCTTGAATTGTAGATCCACTTATACACAGATTTTTTTCAATCAAAAGCTGATGGAAAATACAATATTCATGGGATGTAAAACTCACATATAGAAAGGGCCTACTATTCATATACATGGTTCTACAGGGCCGGCTGCTGGATTTGAGAATGCATGGATTTTAGTATATGTGGCAAGGGGAAGATGTCAGGGCATGGGGGAGTAGAGGGGGTGTGTCCTGGAACCAATATCCTCCATGTATGTCAAAGGATGACTATTTATCTTCTAACTGTTAGTCAATGGATCCGTGAAGCAAAATGAAGTTTCTTTGTGTCGACTTCCTTTCCTACCTGCTTCCTCAAATACTAATATTGCGGTTCAGTATCTTGTTTTATTTCTCCCTTCTCTTACTCCTGAGGTCTGTGCTGGACAGGTTAGGGCAAGATAATGCCTTGCAACTGAATGTAATTTCATTTTTTCTTTAAATTTTATTCTAGAATACCAGTTGAATAATGCAAGAGGCTAGGTAGATTAAATAAAAAGGTAAGAAAAATTCATCTACATCTACCTTATCTATGAACAAAAGTGATATACTGAACATGTCTATCAACCATAATATAAGAACCATAGTAATGTATGTGAGGTAATGCATATGTTAATTAGCTCAACTTAGCCATTCAATAATGTATGTATATATTTCAAATATGTTGTACACTATAAATGCATACAATTTTTGTTGATTAAATGTTTAAAAAAGTAAAATTACATGAAAAATAATAATGATAAATTGACTTGATTGCCTAACAAAGAGAAAAAGATGATGCAAATGAAATATTCTTATCAACAATAACATTTTGATTATATGATAAAATATATGCAATATTTATTACTGATATTTACTAAAATCTGTAAAAATTAATATTTACTAAAATGTTTCTTAACAATGAAGTAAGATTTATTTTGCTTATTCTTTATGGAACTTTCTTGGATTTGCAACATTCCCTTTAAAAATGAGGCATGGAAAAATAATCAGGATTTTCTTTAAAAGTCACATTTGTTAAAAATTAGATTGGACACAAGTAAAATGACACGTGTCTGTACACGTCATTTTGCAAAATGACAATGTTCTGATTTCTTTAAATGGCCAATGTTATCACTCACATGCCAATAAAATGCTTTTATAAAGAGTTTGCAAGAGCAATTTGAGGTGTCATTTGCTTTAGGTTTCTTATTATTATTCTCCTTTCTTGAGGGGTGATTTTCATTGACATGTGAGTTTGTTCATAGTAGTATATATAGAGGATGTCATTTATTGTATGTGTTGCAGAAGAAACGTCCACTCTATGGATGTCAAAAGTGTTGTCTTGGAGGCTTCTTGTGGGTAACCCAATGCAGTATTTTCATGAGTCTGTTCAGGGAAGAATTTACTTTTGCAAAGTATGAAAGCAATGAAAAGAAGCTGAGGGTAGCGATAGTACCCTGGTGTAAACCTGCATGTACACCTAGTAAAATTTGGAAAATGAATTCACTCTGCTTCAGATTTCATTTTCCCCCTATTAAATCAGAGTACAACACAGGCATCACAAAATCTGCCATAAATAATTTTTCACAACCGTCTGCTTCACTTTTGAGTGCCCTGGACTCTCTCCAGCCATAAAACCTGGATCTACTTTTACCACTAAAGAGGATAGTCCCCCTTGGTTAGGGCTGAAGAAGTTGAAATTGAAAGGGAGCTTGCTGTTCAGGCAGATACTCTGCATGCTGTATCTTCTACAGCAAATAGGGATTTCGCCATGGAGTTGGGCAAGTCCTTGAAAATCTTGACAAGATTTATAAATAAGATATGGTGTTTATTTACTATTTTGAAAAACTTTCCATTGTGCTGTCTTTGGTAATGTAATACGATACATATTTTTGCCAAGAATAGGGTGTGGTTGCTCAGCGGCTTAGCTGATCATGAAATGTCATGCTTAAGACTTGAGTCAGAACATCAAAACAATGCACTTCTGCAATGAGAGTGCCAACAGCTTTCCCACTTTTTCTGCTAGAGTCAACTCTATTCAAGTTAGGAGCATTAGCAGGTTTTCCTGTTACTATGCCTATTCATGACTCAGATAATATTCTCGGCAAATCTTGATTTTTTTCTTGCTTGCTTCTTCATTCTGAGAATATCATCCACCCCTGCAACCCACCTTCCTCCCACATTCCTTTTATCCTTCTCTTCTCTCCGCGTTTCTTTGTCAATTTTTGATTAGTAATGTCATTGTTCTTGTGTGGTTTAAAACCAAATGAGAAGAACCGTATTTACGAATTGCTTCCAAAACACTCAGCAATGTGGGTTAATAAGCTCTCGATTTTTACAATGACCTAATACATCCAACTCCTTGAACATCAGTCTCCTTAGTTCTGCTTGAGATTTGAGAATCAATTTTTGTAAAATACGATATAGTTCAATGTTCAATACTCTCCCAAAGGGTCTGATGAACTAAGCCAGATGGGCTTAGTAAACTGACTCGATTAACTAAGTCATGATGGGGCTCTTTTGCAGGCAAGTTCCCTGGGCGCAGAGATTTGGTGACTCCTGTTAACACACTTCTGCAACTCCGGTGTTTAGAACAAAGCTTGACTATTCTAAGATAGTCAATAAATATTTATTGAATAAATAAAGTAACTAGTGAGGTAAGTCCTCAAGTGCAACAGAGGACTTGAAATCAAAAGGTCTAGATCCATGCTAGTAAACTAGGATCCAGAGTGGTACATCAACTATGTCCAATAAAACATCGATAAAGTCTGACCAATGAAATATAAAAGATACACTGTTTATGAGGTATTATTTCCTGGATAATATAATTTGTAATATAAAAAACAAACATTCTATATTTTACTATAATATAAGCCGCTTGAGAACAGACACTAGGTTCTCAAATAATATTTATTTAATGAATGTCTAAATAATGGAAAATCCATGTGCATAGGACTATTGTCTCAAGTGGACATGTGGATTTTGAGTATAGGGCTTCTACAACTCAGTTATTATGGCAAACTTAAAAAACAAAGATAAGATCCCACCTTTTCCCCCTTTCAAACTACAATACTAGAAAATTTTAGGCCTGTGTTATTTCTTTAAACACAAAGGTTCTGTTTAATATATGTCAGCTTATGGCAGCAAATACTGTTTTTTAAAATACTGTTGATAAGGGAACAGGAGTTTTGCTCTGAACTCCTCAGAACATGCAAGGAAATATTTTTGTCATAAAATCAAAGGGCTGGGCTGGATTTGTTAAAGTCCCTTCTAGATCTAGAATTTCGTGACTCTGGTATTTTCTTTTTTAAAAAACAAATGACCCATAATTACCCATGGGGAAGCAGTGCCTTTTAAAGTCACTCAGGGTTTTGTCATTGGAGAGAAAATCCTCACTGATTCAGCACCGCCTGGACCGAATCTTTTTCCTGATATATAAAGCTGCAGTAGAAAGCCTTTTTCCTCTAAGAATGCTCTGAAAATCTTGTGAAATAGCTAAGGAGAACCTATCATGGGCCATAATTGAGTCTGGGAACTTGACACCCAAACTGAGGGAAGACACGTAAGGCTATGGAAGGTTAGGGCAAAACTAGGTAAAGTGTTCAGATCGCACATGAGCTGTTTTGTGGAATGGTTAAATCATTATTTTTCAACTGTGGGCAGTGATCCACTAATAGGTCATGAAGTCAATTTCATCTGTAACAACTAGTATAAAAAAATGTTCAGAGTAGAATAGAAAATATTGAGTATATCTCACATAGTGAGCATATGTATTGTTTGGTGAAACTTTTATTTCAGGCGTGTGTGTGTGTTTCAGTGTAGGTATATACACACTAGGTCATCATGTAAAATTTATTTCTTCCAGTGGGACACACTAAAAAATGTTTGAAAACTCTGGGTTTAAATGAAAACAGCTTTTCAAGTTCCCTTCAAACTCTATAATTACTTCTATGAAATCCTGAACATCCTATGGACATCCCATGCAGTTGCAAAAAAAAAAAAAAAAAAGGAGTAGGGTATGAATAGAAAGGTTTCTTTCTTCAAAGGAAAGAAGCACCAAACAGATCCATTGATTCTGAATGCCAGAAGCCAAGATCACTGACCTCAACCTCTTCCATATAATGGATCTGATCATACACATAGGTATAATCCCTATTTAGTGCTTGATGGAGGCTAGATGTCAGCTATGCCTAATGGTGACTGTGCAAGAGCTAAATAGAATACAGGCCAGACAAGGGATTTTTGAATAACTTTGTATTGAAGTATAATATGCATATAGAAAATTGCAATTAGGAATTCTTTTTACATCCCTTGGAGAAAGGAAAAACATTATCACTCTCTCTAACTCCTCTTTCCTCCTCAGCATACTGTATTTCTGTCTAAGGCATTACTCAGAATGCATACTAGCTTCCTGAAGACAGGGAGGGAAGTTCTAGAAGTGGAAACACCTAATAGAAATTCTTCTGGTTGGGCGCAGAGGCTTATGCCTGTAATCCCAGCACTGAGGGAGGCTGAGGCAGGAGGATCACTTGAAGCCAGGGGTTCAAGACCACCCTGAGTGACAAAGTGAGATACTGTCCCTACAAAAACTGAGGAAAAAAAAGGCATGGTGGCACATGCAAGTAGTCCTAGCCAGCCACTCAGGAGGCTGAGGTGGGAGGATGCCTAGAGCCCAGGAGCTTGAGGCTGCAGTGAGCCATGATCACACCACTGCATTCCAGCCTTGGAGACAGCGAGACCCTGTCTCTAAAAACACAAAAGAAAGAAATTATTCCCTCCTTAATATAGGTCTATATAACATTTTTTCTGTGATTTTATTTTAACTGATGTGTCACTATTCCTCATTTATTCCCCTTTTGAAACCATTTACCAAACAGTTTTTGGCTTTTGTAAAAGTAGTATCTCAACATTAGCTCAATAACTGGGAAGACTGCAGCACTCCAGTATAATACACACAAAATGCATGGAAAAGTAGTTTTTCACTGTGTGTACAGTTTAAAGATCTTGAAGTGTGGAGTGACAAGGTGATAAACAGAATATGAAACAGTTTCTTTCAAAACAAAAAACTGCATACTTTTGCTGAGGGCCTCACTTATGTCCGGGACTGTTCTAGATGCTAAATGAATGAATGAGATAGCCAGGTAAGATCTCTGATTCTGTGGCACTTACATTCTAGCCAGAAGTGAAAGGTATGGAAAAAATTAAATAAATGAACAGGGTAATTTCAGATAGCAGTGAGTGCTACGACCAAAAGCAAACAGGAGTAGCTTCATGGTGGGGTTGAAGTGCAAATCAGATTGAGGTGGTTGTTCAGGGATGACCTGTGAACCAAGATCTCAGTGAACAGCAAGAAGGTAAGCCAAGGTTTCTAGGGAAATTAAAGCAAGTTGGTGTGAGTACTAATATTTAAATAGTTCTTATTTAAAAATCTCCTGACTTGAAAAGAAAACAAAATAGAAAATTGGTAATCAAAAACAAAGACATTCAGGCAGTGAAAAATTTTTATAGAAGTTAATTTTAAATGAATCCATTAGGTACTAAGGGAAGGACCTCTTCTTACCTTTGTTCAGGCTGCCAATGATGTCCCTTGTGTTATGGAAATGACACCCCTGCTGAGTGCAGCTCACAACCTTGGCAGCCTGTGTAAGATATTTTATGTATTCCAAAAGGAAAATCTAGTGGACCAGGCAACCAAGAGTGCTACTGAGGAAGTGTGCAGCAATGTGTCAGCTCAGGATTTCCATTGTGGCAGGAGGAAGATGCATGGGAGAAGCATTCAACTGTTGGTTATTCAAGGCTTGTTAAGGACCAAGTCACTTATGCACACTTATGTAGACCTTCGCTAGAGTATGAGGAATAATTGTAGCCTCAGTAAACTCAAAGGAGTATGAAAAACTTGAAGGCTGTTCAGAGGAAGTCAATGAAAATGATTAAGAACTGAATAATGGGGCCTCTGAGAGAAGGTATAGCCAAACTGGAATCACTTAGCTGGGATTATTTATCTTGGTGAGGACATATCCAAGGTGTGCCTTAATAGGGCCTTCAAGAATATGAAAGGTAATGGTGACTAACTGTTCTTTACGACTTCTAGGAAGAGAACAAGTTGAAATGGGAAGGCTTTTAGTTAGAGATAAGAATTTCTGGATTAGAAAGTATCCAAAACACAGTGAGTTACCTAGCAAGCATTTTGGGTCTCTTTCTTTAAACTGTGAAATGGGGGCTATGAACCTAAGATCCTTGAACGCCTTCCATATAGATGGGGATAGTGATCCTTGCCAAGCTCAATGCAAAATTGTGTGGGTATATGTGTATGTATGTACATTCTGAGGGGGGTGGGAAGAGATTGGCAACTTTTATTAGATTGGGTCCATGCCTGAAATGTTTAAAAACCACTACTTTTAAAAAATGGATTATATTCTCATCTGTTTAGATGAGCTGAAGAGCACTGGTCTGAAGATGGAAAGTGAATGAGAGAGGCCTTTTCAAGTTTGCCTAGCATCTTATAAGCTACTTAGGTGACTCTGAGACCTACATGTATGGCTGTCCTAAAGATTCAAAAAAAAAAAAAAAAGATTAGGAGTTTAATGTTGGGTTTTAAAAATTACATTAAAGTGTAAAATGCATTTATGAATATATATAGAAATACTTGTCATAAAACTGGGGGGTAAGTGGTACTCCTCTGGAATAGTACCACCTTAAAAATATTTGCAACATATGAGTAAATGGGAGAAAGGTATTCTGTGGAATATTTAAAACATATGGTTTTTGTTTGCATTTCTTCCAAATGTTTGAGAAAAGTGCACAACTTGTACCTGTATACAATCGTGACTATGAATACACTATTCTGTTTTAACAAAAAATGTATTTATAAGCAAGCAGTAAAACACTGAAAGAAATCATAATGTTACTAAGTGGGAGACTATCAAGTTCCATATTAAATTTCTCATACCTAAAGCTTACTTTGCAATAAACAGTAATTTTAACTTGATGGACTAAACAGTTTTCAATAAATATAAATTTTAGAGATCCACAGGAAGTAGTGTAGTAAAAATAATAATCAATTTGGCATACAGATAATATCCACACCCACCTACCCTATGAATTGTGCAAAGTTGGGGTGGGGAAGAATTGCAGTATTTGTGAAGCAGGTGAAACATTAAATTCTATTTTGTTTTTACCTCCAAATTTGAAGCAATAGTAGAAGATACATAGTTTATGAAGCCTAAAAAGCTCATTTGTATCTTTGAAATAAATGTGGTTGGGTTTGCCTATGATTGTAACCATTTTTTTAATTTGCTAACCAGTAATAATTTCATTTTTAGTATAAAATAATTATATTATAAAACACAATAAAAATTTAAACTCACATTAGCCTTGGCTCCATTATTTTAAAAAGGTGGAATAATATAGACTAGCAGAGAAATTAAGGGCCAGAAATAATGAGATAAAATGGGACTGGAACTCTGTTTTCTGGAATCCTGATCTGGTAGCACAAAATGCAAGCCTGAATTGTCGTAACAATGACTGAGATGGACAGGTGTGTTCCTGGACATATCGAGACATTTGCATCAAGTCATTGGTCTCTGTGAGAGTTAATTTTAGGTGTTGACTTGACTGGATTAAGGAATACCTACAGAACTAGTAAAGCATTATTTCTGGGTGTGTCTGTGAGCATGTTTCCAGAGGAGATTGGCATGTGAGTCTGTGGACTGAGTGGGGAAGATCTGCCCTCAATGTGGGTGGGCACCATCTACTCGGCTGGGGTCCTAGATGGAACAAAAAAGGAGAGAAAATAATTTCCTCTCTCTCTTTCATTTAGTGGGACAGTGTCCTCCTCCTTCCCTTGGATATCAGAACTCCAGCTTCTCCAGTCTTGGGATTATATGATTTACACCATCAGCCCCCTGGATTCTCAGGCCTTTGGCCTTGTACTGATATTTATTCCACTGTCTTTTCTGGTTCTGAGGCTTTCAGACTTAGACTGAGCTATGCTCAGGGTCTCCAGCTTAGAGATGGCCTGCCATGGAACTTCTCAGCTTCCATAATCACATGAGGCAATTCCCCTAATATACCTCTTGCTTACCAATATCTATATCTGTCTATCTATAGGGAGATATTGGTTCTGTCTCTCTGGAGAACCCTGACTAATACGGATTTTGGTACTATGAGTGGTTCTAGAGGAAGATAATTATAAGAATGAGTTTCCTTTATTGGCTTGGAGGTTTCTAGAATTTGCTCACTAATCTGATTAGATCAAAAAATGCTAAGGACTCTACTTCTAATAGCACAGAGAGCACTGATAGTTCATGGTTTGAACTGTTTACAGAGATACACAAAATATCTGCATTTCATATTCCTAATCAACCACTTATAAGTGGCCAAGAAATTGGCTGAATTATTTCCATCCTCTAGGGCTCTGGGGAAGGTGGAATTTAAGAGTGATAAACTAGGGTATCTGGCAGGAGAGATTTCTAAGCAAAATACTGAGGGAGCTGTGTGGCTAATTTTAATTGAATAAAGTAAGCTGCAAGAAAAAAGAAAAGACTTAAAGATAGAATTTAGATTTAAAAGAGAAGCAAAACTAAAAGATTTTGAAAAATTTCAGCCTGGCCCTGAAAAAAGTTTAAAAAGCATGTTCAGACGACAAACCAAGGGTGTGGCCAAGTGACCATTTGCTAAGGAGATTAGTATAGATAGATAATAGAAGGGATTATTAAGTCAATAACGGAATGATGCTGAAGACATTTCAGAGCTTCAAGGCTGCCCCTCCCATTGCAGGTCCAGAGCTCTAGGAAGGCAGAATGGTTTGGGGAGACAAGCCCCAGGCACCCTCCACAGGCTTGTCACCCAGAGCTACCTTGGGTCTCTGCTCTCTGCATTCTGGCTTCTCATCCACCCTTGCTATAGCTCAAGCCGGTCCAGGTGAGGCTCAACCTACTGCTCTGCAAGGCATAAGCTGTAAACCTTGGCAATGGCTACATGGTGTTAATTCTGCAGGTGCACAGAGAGCAAGAGCTGTGGGGGCATGGCTTCCTCCATCTAAATTTTGAAGGATGTCATGGACAGCCTGGGGGCTCAGGCAGAGACTTGTCACAAGGGCAGAGCCACCGCGGAGAGCTCCTACTATGACAAAGCCTATTGGAACTTTGGAAATGGGGCCACCCCTGGACCCAGAACTATAGAGCTACCAGCTTACAGCTTCAGGCTATCAGAGCTGTAGGCCTGGGGCTCCAACCTATGTGAGCTGCTGGTAGACTAAGCCCAGCAAAGCCAAAGGAATGAGGCTGCCTGAGGCCTTGGGGGCCCAACCTCTACCCTAATGTTCCCGGGATGTGAGACATGGAATCAAAGATTATTCTCCAGCTTTAAGACTTAATGTTGTTTTCCCTGGTGGGTTTCAGACTTACTTGGGGGCAGCTACCCCTTTCTTCTTGCCTATTTCTTTTATAATAGGAATGTCTATCTTATGCCTGTCCACCACTGTATTTTGGAGTTAGATAACTTTAGTTTAATAGGCTTGTAGCTAGAAAGAAATTTGACTTAGGATGAATCATGCCTGGAGTTTCATCTACATCTGATTTAGATTAGACTTTGGACTTTGGACTTCTGAGTTGGTTCTGGAGTAAGTTAAGACTGTTGAAACTATTGGAATGGAATGAATGCATATTGCATGTGAGAAGGATGTGACTTTGGGGATTAGTGACAGAATACTATGGTTTGAATGTATTCCTCCAAGTTCATGTTTTGGAAAGTCAGCCCCAGTGCAAGTGTTGAGAGGCTGAACTTTTAAGAGGTGATTACATCATGAAGGTTCTGTCCTTGTGAACGGATTATACTATTATTATAAAAGTGGGCTCATTATCTTGAGAGTAAATTTGTTATAAAAGGGAGCTTGGGGCAGGGTGCGGTGGCTCATGCCTGTAATCCCAGCACTTTGGGAAGCTGAGGTGGATGCATCACCTGAGGTCAGGAGTTTGAGACCAGCCTGACCAACATGGAGAAACCCCATCTCTACCAAAAATACAAAATTAGCGGGGCATGGTGGCACATGCCTGTAATCCCAGCTACTCGGGAGGCTGAGGAAGGAGGAGAATCACTTGAACCTGGGAGGTGGAGGTTGCAGTGAGCTGAGATTGTGCCATTGCACTCCAGCCTAGGAAACAAAAGTGAAACTCAGTCTCAAAAAAAAGGGGGAGCTTGGACCTCTCTTGCTCTGTCACTGTCATCCTCTCTTCCCTTTCCACCTTCCACCATGCAACATGAAGGCCCTTGCCAGATGTGGGCCCTTCAATCTTGGACTTCCCAGCCTCTAGAACTGTAAGAAATAAATCTCTCTTCTTTGTAAATTACGTAGCCTGTAGTATTCTGTTATAGCAACACAAAATGGACTAAGACAGTCTCCATCCTTTTCAGGCTTGAAGATAAAACAATGAATTCAGATAGAGTAAATTAGTAACACATGGAGCTGAAATTTGTAAGGTTTCATTTCCGGGGTAGCCAGATAAACAAGCATATTTACACAAGAGCTGGTTGAGTAGTACAAATTTTAAGCTAATACTTATGTAAGTGGCAATAGCTTTTCTGAAAGTTGCTTAAATAATGGTTTCAGTAACATAATTCTTCTGTCCATTCACATGGCTATAATGTAGATACACACAAAGAACCTCATTTAGACAGGTAAAGCTCTGTTCAATTTGCAGGTATAAAATTATATGGAAATTGTAGACATAAAATTACTTCTAAACTAATTATGAGCTAGGTTGAAAAAATGACAGCAAGTTATCTTATGTGGTGATCTTACCATAAAAACTGATATACTAGTATGCCCTTTACATTGAGGTATGCATGGAGGTACCCAACATCTTTCCAAGGAGTATATAAACATAATTGTTTCAAGGAAAAGAATACTCTCAGCTTTGATAAAAATGGTTTTCCTCAAACTGAACGGCAGGAGAATGCACATGCAGCTGTGGTGTGCTGATGGCTCCCTATCCCAGTCCCCCTTCTTATAGCATGTTTCTTTGACTTTTCAAAAGTACCTGAACCTTACTTTGGTGTCTTACCCCTGGGTATAAAACTCAGGACCCCAAGCAAATGAATGATTCAAAATACTGGTTCAAATGAAACCTCCTTTAATTAAGGCACCATAAACCCAGACTGCAGTTCTTGTCTTTCCCTGTTTTGTACAATTATTTTGTAAAAGCAAAGCATGGCTTTAGAAGCAGGATATTTTACTCTATGTAATGATATTCTGAATCCATATGTACTGTAGAGTGGACGACGGAAATGATGACACTTTTCAATTAACCATATTGCCTCTTCCTACTCTCTCAACTATTGTCAAAGAATGAATCACTTCAGAGGTTGTCTAGTGACAACAAAGCAAAGGGAGTTTGGTAAGTTTGCTAAAGGGGATTAACATACTTTCTCTGAGTCACAGAAAAGTTGTATGTGGTGCGTGTGTATACACACACATGTACATATATGCACATGTATATGTATATATGAATCTGGGTTCCTAGAATTAAAAAGAGATGTGGTTTTTATGCAGCTACATATTAACACATCCATTCAACTGAAAGATAAAATTGGCCTTTTCCTGACTGACTTTGCTGATTTACTTATATGGCAAATACTTTTTCATTAATTGAGTGAGCTAAATTTGTAGCTATAAAGTGCGTTTTTTTTAAAACATCAAGTTTATTGAGGTATAAGTTGAATACAATAAAATCTACCCATTTTGGGCATTCAATTTTATAAGTTTTGACAAATATATACAATCATGTAACCACCACAGCAATCAAGATATGGAATATTTCCATCGCTCCATGAAATTCCCTTGTGTCTTGTTGTAGGCAGCCAACTCCACTTTTTATCAGAGAATATACATTTGTTGTATGGATGTGCCATAATTTGGTTACCTGTTTACCAGTTAATGGACATTTGGTTGCTTCTAATTTTTGGTGATTACGACTCTATTACAAACATTCCCGTACATATGTTTGCAAAGAGACATTTTTTCATTCTCTTGTACAAATACTAGGAATGGGATTGCTGAATTTCATGCTAAGTGTATATTTAACTTAATATAAGCAACTGCCAAGCTATTTTCTAAAGCACTCTCCCATTTTGCATTCTCACTACCATGTCAGAGAGTTTTTCTACAACCTTGCCAGCACTTGGTACTGTCAGTTTTCAAAATGCCAGCCATTCTACTAGGTACATAGTAATATATCACTGTGATTTTACTGTGCATTTGCCTAATGACTAATAATGCTGAAAAAGCTTTTCATGTGCTAATTTGACACCCATATCTATCATCTGCATCTATTTTCTATTTAGATCTTCTGTCTAATTTTTATTGGGTTATTTTCTTGTTACTGAGTTGTGAGAGATCTTTACATATTCTAGACACAAGTCCTTCATCTGATATATGTTTTCGCAATTACAAAGCCTTGGAAACAGCATATTTAAAACACGAGATGTGATAATACCATTTTATCAAAATAAATTGTATTGCCAAAGATAAGTTAACTATATTTCAATTATCCTAACTATTTCTGAATATATTAAGCTAAACAAGGTTCCTCTAAGAGAAAAACCAACAGATATAATTAATAGTCATTTGTTAAGTCTTGGTAAAGCCCTTTGGTATTATACATTCCAGAAAGCAAGAAGGCAAATGGCTCTATGAGTGTGTTGGCTCTAATCACTGTTTTACAAATCATTTTGCATGTCAAGCTATTTAGATTTTTAAATATAAATTATATAATTATATTTTTAAATTATATAATAGTTGCTAGCTGATAAACTAAATTTAATTTTTGATCATTAATTACTAAGTGATTTTTGACATACAACTCAGAAAAACTTCAAAGAATTTATGCTATTTAAGAATTCCTCCCCAAATCCCCCCAACCCATACTTTTTATATAATCAGTGCTCTTCAGCACTCACATGAATAAATGTGAAAGTTAAAAATAGGATTTATGAGTAACTATGTCTCACTATGGCAAGAAATGTTTATCCACTGATGAACTACTTAAGAAAAAAGAAAACCCCATTTATTTTATTTAGTATTTTCAATAAAGCATATTATCAACATTTATATTATTTGTGCTATTGATATTAATAATACTTGCAATAATATCACTCACATAAATTTTAAACCTTTGAGCCTTGTAACCACAGAACATTTTTAAAAATTAAACTCTAAAATTAAATTCTATTTTTTATATATTTTTTGCAGTAAGGTATAATTGGGTGACCATACTTTTGGTTCTTTTTTGTTTTGCAGAAAGAGGAAAACTTTCAACCATAAAATATACTACATTATGATAGCATGAGTCTAAAGAGAAAAGAAAATGAGATGAATGTCCAATATATTTACTTTTATGGATAACTTCGTATCTAAGTGGCGTGGTATTTACATTCCAGTAGAAATATCTACAATTAATATTTATAATTTTCCAGATATAACTTCCTTTGCAACTATTTCAACTTATGTTAATGAATTTTAAATGCCAACTTACAAATGCGCTTGTGATAGATATTTTCTAAATTCTTTTAGGGGTTTAAAAGTAAAAATTTGGAAAGGTGGGTCATGACCTTTGTAATTCTTTCCCTTTTCTCCCTGGCAGTTGTGACATTTGGCCCTGATCTCATTGTCCTAGTTTCAAGCTTCTCAGTTCGTGGTTACAATAGCAATAATTTTCCCTTGACACCAAGTGGATGGCTAGCTCATCCAGTGTCCTGTGTCCTTCCCACATTGGCTGGCTGGCAGCAGACCCTTGACTGTTCATGCCAAACTTCTTTCTCCAAGCCTCCTCCTTGACATTCCTCCTGAGCAGCTCAACAAAAGCATCATAAAAGAACGAAACACCCAGAGTGGTTCTTAACCGGGTATTCCGAAGTGTATAAAAGAATTTATTATTGAGGCTTGGGGTTTTGTTTATTAATTGATTTTTGTTCTCTCTTGTTTTCTGGGCAAATACTTTATGACAGAGAGAGGGAGAGAGAGAGAGAGAGTGAGAGCGAGCACGCACACAAATCTCTTGTTTTGGTGGAGTCTTGAAAAGTGTTTTCCAAAGTTTTCAAAGCTTTGGACTGAAACTCATAAACCAAACCAAATTGCTCACATCCCACAAATGCACAACCATGTGTACTCGACACCTGCAATTTTTTATACATCAAAGTTTAGGCTCTTCTGCATTCAAAGAGCTCCTGTCATCAGGCCCCTGAGGGGCATGCATATAGAGAAAGGAAGCAAACTCATTTGGCAGAGAGGCGTATGAGACTCTCCGGAGGAAGGTACTCTATTTCAAGAAAGAATGAACAGCAATAGACATTCAGAGAGGGTCTAGCAAAGAGCTCCCTGAGGACTCTTTAGCAGTGTGTGTCCTGCTAAGCCTCCAAACACACACTTATAATTGCGAGACATTTTGTTTTGCATCGGGTGACTCTAACAGCCTGATTCCCCTATCCAGGACAATGTCATTGCTTTTCTTTCTTTTAGTAGTTCTATTTTTGTCTCTTCCTTTTAAATACTGAACTGAGGTATTTGTGAAGTCTCCCTCCCTCCCTCTTCCCCACAGGTTTGGCACTCATTTTCCCCATTACTTCAATGAGTAATGACACCAAGGGCATGAAGCCAGTCCTACCGGCACTGTACACTTTCCCCTTTCTACAAAATAAAGCAAGCACCAAACCAAACACACTGCAACATTCAGCTTCAGGGATTGGGACACATTTCCAAGCCCTGTTTGCTCTGTAGTAGAATTCTGGCTGTCATTCAGCATTTGGCTTTTTCTCACAGAGCCCTTGAGCAACCTTTATTTACCATGCACACTGACTTTCATTACTATATAATACAGAAAATATTTGCTTCATTATGAAGCCAGCTGAATATTTATTTTGATTTTGTTACTTGTGGTAAACAGAGTTCAAAACACTCTCTACTACCATTGTTCCAAACTAGTCAAAAACTATGTAAACAACCCACATAGTGATTGTGTGACACACATTTTGTGATTGTCTCACCTCCCCTTCCAGCACAAGGAAAGTTTTGTTTTAAAAAAAAAATGTTCATGTTAATTTGAAATTTTAAAGCAAGTTTTACCCCTCAAAACTGTCTTCAGTCCACACTTCTGACTGCCTTCATAGGAAATCATGTTACCATGAACTCCTTTCAAGGTACTTTTGGAACCAAATCTTCTCTTTGGATATGGTCCAAGGTAGGCCTAATTCTGTTCTAAGACAAGCACTATTTCCCTTAAGTTCAAGAATACTATTTTTTAGATGACATAGGTAAGAACATGTTGAGAAAAACATGTGTTTGCACCCAGATGCATTTTATCCATATGAAGATATATGTCAAAGGCTTTGCTGATTCTATTTTGTTCTAGGACCAATATGCCTTGTTTACCTCAAGTTGCTTTAAAAGATTGATTTGGAGTGGACCCCTTTGGCCTTTTGTATGGTCCAGTTTCTGCACGTTCACATTACAATAAACATGTCAACCCAACTACCTGCACAGGCATCCTTGCTGGTTGACATTTTGTGATACTTTTTATCATTTGGTAGAATTCTAATTGACTTTAAAATCAATAAAACCCATACTTGTTTATTTTTGCATTTTAAAGAAAGAAAAACAAATTTAGAGTAGCAGAACATTTTCAGTTTATGCCTTTGAATGCTTTGAGAAAACCAAGTATACCAGTATGAATCTAGACTAATATTTATGTCAACATTTTCTCCCCCAGGCGTATCTTCCCACAGAGAATTTGGGAGTGAGATTTAGTTTTCATCTCAGACTTAAGCCCATGTATAGAGTTTCTGGAACGTCAATCCTAAAAGATCACTGTGGAGTTGCTTTTTTCCTTTTCCTGTCCTGTAAGACATTTATACCTCTACCTTTCTACTAGGGGTAATCGCAAAATTGAGCTAATGTAAATGTTGTTCAGTACAGGAAGAAATCTTGGGCTCTAGGATCAAATCTGGAATCAAACTCTCGCTCCATCACTTCCTGGTTATATGGTCTTAAGCAGGTTACTAATCTTCATGAACCACAGTTTATTCTATAAAGTAGGGGGATGAATACCTACATGATAAGGTTAGTATAAGAATTAAATGTAAAAATGTTTACAAATATTTGATACAGTATTGTGCATATAGTCACTACTAGCTCCTTATTATCCTTAGTATATTGTTCTGATTATTCTGATAATTGTAATTTTCTTCACATGACAAGGATTAAATGTAGGTTTTAAAAAATACTGTATTTTCTAAATACATGCAAGTAAAGGTCAACTAAAGATATTTTATAAAAACTCAACTGATGATAAAAAAAATTTTTCAAGGTGTCTCCAGTCAACTAGGAAATCAAATACTTTCAGCATTTTGTATGAGTCTTGGTTAGTATTTTCTTTTTTGGTGTACATTTGGTAAACTCTTTGTTTATAACAAATATTTTTAAGTCTTCAGTTTCTCCATCAATAAAATGGGATGACAAAACTTTGAAATCATAGAATAATACAGATACCAAATATTGCTATTAACTACCCATTTTGTAAATATGGGATATTGAAGAACTCTTAAATATACTGTGATTAAAAGATGTACCACAAGGGTATCATTTTGTATGTAGGAATGTAGGCGAACTATAAAGATTTTGTCTTATCAAGTTCAAGGTTCAATTTATTTTTGCATTAAACAAACAAAGTCAAAGAGTTCATTATCAATGATTTTAATTTTTCCCCAAGGATAAAACATATATTTGATGCTTAATGGTAGTGACAGATTGGTTAGCTCTGAAACCAAAAGTTGTACTTTAAGGGGCGGCAAAACAGATAGTGAAGAGAGAAACTGGTTATCACCGTCAGAACAATCTAGAAGAATTTCAAACTTCTTGAGGAGGAACCATCCCCACCAAGGAAAATTAATGTGTACATTTATTGAACTGAAGAATATCACAGTGTTTAAGAACTTGAGCTTTGGAGTTCAACTGACTGGGTTTGAATCCTGAATCCATAACATTCTATTTGACCTTAGGCAAATAAATTACCTAAATTCTCTGACTTTCAGTTTTCTCACCTGTGAAATAAGGGTAATCATAGTGCCTAAGAAGGCATGCTAAATACTTAGAAAAGGGCCTGGATCAAATTAAGTGCTCAACAGTGTTAGCTGTTGCTGATATTATTAGTCTCTTGGTAAGATTCATAGACAGATGTCTTTTAATCAATAGGAGGAAAGACATTAAATAGAGCATTTCTGCACTTGAACAAAAGTTTTAAGGATGTTTTCCTGTCCTCCTGCCTGTGAGCCATCCCTTTGGCCTTAACTTGTACTACCATTATTATCTGCATCTGTTTTCCCTTTACCAATTATTTAAGGTAAAGCAAAAGACATAAACCTGTTCTCAAGGAGTGGACTATTCTTAAAATAGAAACAGAGGCGTACACAGGTGAAATACTGAGGATCTGCTTGAGGCCAGTCTTCAAGGCTTATGTTTTTATCCTTATAGGCTAAAATTCAAAATAGTAGAGTCTAGTGGAATGTTACATATACATAATACATATTTATTTCTTTATTCACATATAAGTCAACATCGGAGAACAATGAATTTTGGAATCAGAAAGACCGAAGTTCAAATCCCGTATCCACCATTTAGTAATGAACTTAGGCAAGTTCATTAGTCTCTCTGAGCTCCAATGGCCTCATCCATAAAAGGAATATATTACCCATTAGCTCAAAAGATCAATGTGGGGATTAAATAAGATGGCATTTGCCAAGCACCCAGCACAATGCCTCACCCTTAGTATTTTCTCAATAATTTTTCTTTTCTCATTCACTGCATAAACTAAAAAGATAAAGATTCTAAGAATTCTCTAAAACCATGCAGCCATTGTCACACATACTAGACATCATGGTAAACCCTGCAAGCATTATTTAGTTTGTTTTATCCCCAAGTAAAATAACTTCTGACACATCCTCACAAAAACAATATCATTTCTATAGTAAATACTAGTAACATAGTTGTTCTTCTTACCTAAATGTGAACATACTCTACGCCTATGCCATTAGAACACAAGATCGTCTCCATCACAGGTACTTATACTTCACAATTTCATCAATTAATGAAAAAAATGGTTTGCTACTTTATGGTTTAGATCCATTTCTGTTTGTGGCGTATACAGACAATCTATTCAAAAGCGTGCTGACAATGTTATAGTCTATGTACAGAGAAAGTCCTAGCTTTTCTCTTCTAAGATCATTTTAACGGAGCTATAAGCCATGTACACTGAATTCATGAGTTGGGCCACATGTATACAGCAGATTTCTCCATATCTTTGTGGAGAAACTACAAGTCAGTACAGTACACACTCAGACTGAAAAAGGACTGCAAACTCTCCAAACTTTCATTCACCCTGAACTGATTCATGAAGTTATTTTCTTTCTTGTAATCTCCAATATTCATCTTCTTAGAAACACTCCTCCACTCTCTGTCTTCCAACGCTGAATGAGTTCTATACCT
This sequence comes from Macaca mulatta, assembly GCF_049350105.2. NCBI lineage: Eukaryota > Metazoa > Chordata > Mammalia > Primates > Cercopithecidae > Macaca > Macaca mulatta. Next base: position 80,734,987 of record NC_133420.1, read on the forward strand.
GTAACTCCCATGGCTGACTAAAGAGCAAAAGACAAAACCCTGAGAAGAATACCTCACTAGCTTTGCCTTTTAATCTACTGCTGGCTTACTGAGAAGGTTCAGTTTTCTCCTACAGATAATTCTTTAACATTTATGTAAGCACTGGTATTCATTACACACTGAAGGAGAAAGACAAAAAGTAATGTATCCTCAGCTAGATCATAAAAGGTTGTCAGCTCATCAGTGACTTCCTATGATGTCATCAGCAACAGGAAAGCTAGAACAGTTAAGCTCCTCAAAAACTGAAGATGAAATTACAACTTTAGTATTGACCCAGTTATGTGGCCTAGTGTGTGCAGCAGAGCTCACTTTAATATATGGCTCCTTATCCCTATAAAACACATCAAAGGCCAGATTTTCAAAGTCTTCTATGACTGGCCATTTGGAAAGAGGTATACCCAGGCCCCCATAGCCTTCATTTTAAGCAGATGGCAGTGGCAATGGCAAAGCTAGAAATTGCAAGCACAGGCTTGTAAAGACACAGTTTAACACCAGTCCTGACTAGGGAGGGGCTGGCGTGGAAGGGGAACCATCACTCTGTTCTATAAAACCAGGTACTGTGCTGGTTTGTGGCAGGTCGTAGAAGGCTGAGAAGTGTAATTCCTATTTGCTTTTCCTTAGCCCCGCTCTCCCCTGGAGGGCAGCACCGACCAAATGACTTGCAGGCCACTAGGTGGCGCTCCTTTTTACTACCCAGTCTGTGCATGACAGCCACCTGTCAGGAGCTCCATCTTCCTAAAAAGTTTAAATGATAAAAGAAAAATCTGTCAGGTTCTCCTTACTATAGCAGCTAAAGGTATATTACTCAACTCATTTTGAAATCCTATAGTCAATATCATCTGAGACTATAAAAGCAAATACCTAGCACATTTGAGAGACTCAATAAAGAAATATATAACTAAATTGAGGACCTATGATTTTTTTCCTTCTTTTTTGAAGACAGCAAACCATACATTCAACTGAGCTGCTTGTTTGCAGAGTCATTTGAAAAGCCAATGCCTCCCAGCTTTGAATCTTAATAACTGCCTCTGAAAGTCTGTGTAGAAGATACGACTTAACCTTTACAAGTCCACGTTAATCCTCCTAATAAACACCTGGCAAAATGTCAGCGCATGAAAGTTGTTTGTTTGTTTTCTCTCTCTCTCTCCGAAATTTTCCTCAAACTTTGGAAATCTTACTACAGGAAAATAGAAGATTGGAGTCTGCTATGTAGATAAAAATACACATTTATCACACATCCTAAGTTACTTTGATGTATAACATTCCCTTTAAAGTTTAAACCAAACTATTTGATACAATGACTCTTTTAGAATAAAGCTCTCATTTGTCTTCAGAAGGTATTTCGAATTTCATCTATGAAGAGTGTTAAAGGAGAGGAAACTTTTGATACACAAGGTAATAATGAAAAGCCAGCTGCTCTTCTATAGCCAAAACTTTATTCACAATTGTTATGTGTGTGAGAGTAATAACCATTATCATCCAACCATCCCAAAGTAGCCCTTTAGTGGATTTGGGTTTTCATTTGGCATTAACAATTATTATTATTATAACATATATTTTTCCTTTTAAATATTTGTATACTTGTGCAGCACCAAAAACTTAGTTAAAAATTGAACTGAGGACCTTTTGTTCCAGGTAATATAGCTCAAAACTGTATGCTCAATCATTTGGAGAAACCGTATTTCAAAATGTTATCCCTCCCAGGCTGAGATCATTACATTCTCTGCCTCCTGGGACACACATATTTAAGGTTTTTGTCTTCTTAGCATCTCCTATTATAGAACAAAAAATGGATTCCTTTTACAAACTCAGCAGGTCTTTGAAGAGGCATCATGCCATTCTTCATCTTCTGACATTACACATGAGGCTTTAGCTTTGTTTGTATTTTCTGTAGTGAATTCTTTTCCTTCCCTTGGCAGTCCATGGTGAATTTCCCAGATCTTCCTTTCTATCCCCAACAGAAAAAAAACACTGGATCTGAAATCCTGTCTTATTTTAAAACTGATTAGAAGTAAGACATGTATAGCAGCCTTGTGACTAAGAACTAATATTTACCAGCCCACACAAATCTCTCAGTAGTCTGGATTTCCCCAAAGAGGGTCAGCTATTAGAAGAATGAACGGAGTCAGCATTTTCTTTCCTTTTTAAAAATTGAGATACAATTTCACATTCCATAAAATTCACTTTTTTGTGAGTGAATTAAAGTGTAAAGTGCAGTGGTTTTAACTGTATAAGATTGTACAACTATCATCACTAACTCCAGAACATTCTTATTACCCCCAAAACAAACCCCGTTCCTCTCCCCACTCCTAGCCCCTGTCAGCCACTAATCTACTTTTTGTATCTATGGGTTTGACTATTTTGAACATTAACTACAAATGGAATAATATAATATGGGCCCTTTTATGTCCGGCTTCTTTCACAAAGCATAATGTTTTCAGGGTTCATCTATGTTGTGACATGAATCAGTACTTCATTCCTTTTTACGGCTAAATAATATTCCACATTTTCTGCTCTTTTGCCTATCATAAACTGTTGTTCTTTGTTCGGGCGAGTTGCTAATATGGGTCTCCAAATGGCGTTAAGGAAAAGATTAACCTATATGCTAAAATATTAATAGCTCAACCAAATAGATTTTGAAGTCAAGAAATTCCTGGTAGTCTGGTAAGTAAAAATAAATCTCTTGATTTTCCCCTCTTCTGCTTTCATATCTCAATAATAATCACTGGAAAAAGTAAATGGCCCTTAAATATGACCATCTCTTCAAAATGATGCATCATATTAAAATTGCAGTAATTTTTAGGAAAGCCTACCTATAATAAAGAAGCATTTGACTTTGAATTAAAGATATATATATATAATGTATATATATACATTATATATCTGATAAAGTCTCGTGTTTACTAAAATAAAGTCTTGTTTTTATTTACCTAAAAATTTAACCTAAAATGCTTTTCATAAAGTAGGACTGTCAGGCCAATTACTGCATCCTAGATGCTGACTGCAGTGTCTTGTGCTTATTGAATGAGTGGAAGAATGGGTCCTGATCTACCCTGTCATTAAACTTTTACTTTTTAAGACAGAGTCCTATATTTATAGTAGTATTTATAGAAACCTAACACATCTTTTAAACGGTGCTAGTGATTTTACAGATTTGTTACTGTTTTTGTGGGTGTTCTGTTAACGAAGTTGCATGGGTATTGAGGGGTCTGCCTCTATCTAATTTTCTCATGAGTCTGTTTCTAGTGTGTGTTTCCCAGGATGCAAGGTGTTTTCCAGAGATGCATATTGTACCACAGCAGAACTCTTGTATCTGTAAAAGCATAATGCAAGGAAGGCTACCTGAGAATATTACCAAAAACATAATACATAAATTTTAAGAGAATTTTAAGCAGGATCTGCAGTGGTTAGCTAGCTAGTACCACAGTGAACATATCTCAGGGTGTTTGAGGAAGATTTAAAATTGAGTACAAATTTCAAATTGAATACACATAGTAAGTTACTGGATGGTACGAAGTAGTGTACTATAGATTAAAAACTTAGGCTCAGACCACACGAGGGATCAGGGGTCAACCACTTTCTGATTATATGATCTTGGACACACAAATTATCCTTTTGTCATCTATCAGATGGCTGTATGAAGATGAAATGGGATAAACTATAAAGTGCCTAGCACCTTACCTGACATTCTGCCAGTAGGTACTGATAAAGCATTCAAGAGTCAGGCACTACATTAGAGTCTGAGAATACAGCCATGAACAAAATACAATTTTAAGTCTTCCAACTTTTTTTTTTAAAGTTAGCTATTATAGGCCAGGCTCAGTGGTTCACGCCTGTAATCCCAGCACTTTGGGAGGCTGAGTCAGGGAGATCACAAGGTCAGGAGATCGAGACCATCCCGGCCAACATAGTGAAACCCCGTCTCTACAAAAAATACAAAAATTAGCTGAGTGTGGTGGTGCACGCCTGTAATCCCAGCTACTAGGGAGACTGAGGCAGGAGAATTGCTTGAACCAGGGAGGTAGAGATTGCAGTGAGCTGAGATCATGCCACTGCACTCCAGTCTGGGTGACAGAGCGAGACTCTGTCTCAAAAACAAACAAACAAACAAACAAAAACGCTATTATAATGTTTGCCATTTACTGATATCTGCCACATATTTCCAAAAACTGAGCATCCTCAGTAAGGAATAACAACGAGCAAATTCAGTGTTACAGTGTTATCTATTCTTTAATGCCTTACTGGAACACATTAAAGGAAAATGAAGACATAGGCACCAGGGATGATTTGTTTCTAGGCCATGTTGCCTGAGGGGCTTGGAATTTGCGAATGCAGGACACACAAGTCCCTGGCAGGGCGGTCATGACCTAGTGAAGATGACACCGTGTTTCATAAAAAGCTTTCAGAACGCAATGTCCAGGAAGCCTCCAAAGGAATTTTGCAGGAAACTAATATGGATCCTTTGAAAATAAAAGGAAAAGAAAAAAGGAAAAAAAAAAAAAAACCAACCCTGCCAACAACCGATCATGGGCAGCAGGGAAGTGTGCATAAATGCGGGTGGGGGACAAAGGCTCAGGACTGGAGCTAAGCCAGTGTGAATCGAGGCTGCATGTGCCTGGGTGCAGTGGACCATGCACACGTGGGGAAATGCACACGTGGTGCAATGAGCATCTCCGTGCTCAGAATCGTGGGGGTGAGGGAGAGGGGCTGCCCGGTGTGTGCAGACTCTGCGCCGGCTCGTCTGTTTGGGTAAGCCGAGTGCAGGGTCCTCACTAGCTGCGGAGGAGTTGGCGCCGGGCACCGGAGTCGCAGCCAACAACAGCAAATGGTGGCGGCGAGGAGGAAACCTGCGGTGCTGCAGCCCCCTCTAGGGTAACATTCGCCAGCTCGAGAAGAAAGCGAATGCAAGAGGGCAGTGCGGAAGGGACACGCTTGAAACCCGAGCAACGGGATGGGGCCGGAGAGAGGAGAAGGAAGCCAGCCTTGGTTCCAAAATACTGCCGTCAGGTCCTGCTGACACCAAAGCAAAAACATCCCTGGCCACCCGAGGGGCTGGGAGGCCGCCTTCAGCTGTCCGTGGGGGTGGCTGCCCTGAGGGTGTTGGGTTCTTAGCAAAAGATCAAAAGGCGAGCTCCTACTCTGAAAGCAAAACTGGCCTGTGTTTTCCAGAGGAGTTTCATTTTCACCAGAAGTTATTTCTCAAAAATAACAAGTTCGGTTGATAGTCTTTCTCTCTCTCTATTTCTCTTATCATTCCTATCCTAATTTTTTTTCCATCTCTCCCCCTTCTTTCTCTTCCTATGATTAAGACTAGAAACGTGCAGCGAATGCTTTCAGGTCACATAATGCCAATGAAGAGACTTTAGATTCTGCTTGATGTTGTCTGGCCTGATGCAGAGAATAAACAAAAACCAGCATACCACCGTCAGGCACGCGTTAGCAAAAGTTTCCTGGCTCCTCACTGACTCAAGAGTGACCTTGATCCTCTCCTTCCCATTCCAGCGGGCAGCAACAGCAGCGGGCATTAGCAGACAGGCGTGTGTGAGTGCCTGGGGAATGGCGCCTGGTCTTGGCACTGCGAGTGTATCAGTGTTAACAGCTGGGGGCATAAGTCATGCTTAATCAGGATTTAGTGGCAACTTTCGGTCTCAGATTAGCCCAGCTAGCAGGCAGGGGCTGTGTTCTTGCCAAAGCTGGTCAGCTCAAAAGGTCACGTGATCTCCTGGGGTTAATACTGGTATTTAATGAAATGCTTTGCTTATCACTGTTCTGGGTCAAGGGCTTTGTTTGTCACTGAGAAGAAATCACTGCCAAGTATAATATGATCTAGTGTTGTGGGTAGCTTTCCTTACCTCTCAAAAGTTATCTCTGTAACTTAGACCCTAGAAGGCCAGTTAGCTAGGAGCAAGTTCAATGAGAATTCAGAAAGGGAGGTGCTGGGGGTGGACAGGGAGGCAGGTCAGTAGATGATTTCTGTGACATCCTAAGGAGTTCAGACTTGGCCCTGTAGCAGTGAGAAGGCAGTTAGGGATTTTAAGCATTGTGCAAAACAGAGTAATAGATTGCAGTCTGTCACAACTAGAAGAAGGGGTCTCATTGGGAGAAATTGGAGGGACAATTCAGACTCCGAACCAAACTAGCAGCACTGGGGATGGAGAAAAGGGAGTGAATACAAGATATGTGAATGATGTAAAATTTACAGGCCATGGTGACTATTTGGACACGGGCCATGGAGAGAACACTGCTCTGGCAGCCTAGCTAGGCAGACGCTGTTGCTGCTATTGAGGAAGTTGAGACATGAAGATAAGCAGTGAATTTGCAAGAGGACTGGAGTGGAGATAGTGAGTTCAGTTTTGATATGCAGTGTGGCCCTCCATGGGAATCCCTCTTAGCCACAGAGAATTGCCTTGCCCAAGATTACAACCGTCCTAGATGGTGACCCACAGCCAATGACTGGCTGATGCTCAGATAACAAGGCTGAGCCACTCTGGCTTCAATTTGAGACAATTCTGAAGGGTTATTTTAGCTCTAGAGTGTCCCTTATGGTTGGCTACAACTTGACGGTGGGTCAGCTTATCCCTACACCTACTGCTCCTGCCTTCCTGTCTTCCTTACAGGTGTATCTCTTAAGGGCACTCCCCAACAAACATTTTTGCAGGAAGCTCTCCAGCTCAGAGTCTGCTTCCAGGTCATGCTGTATAATACAGTGTAGGAGAAAGGATTCTAGGAAAATGGCTGAGAAAAAAGGATGTGGTTCTAGAAACTAAAGAGGGATTTTCCTGGAGGAGGGAGGAATCAGCAGCATCAATTACTCACAGAGAGGTAAAATAAAATAAGAGCTGAAAAGTGTCTGCTGAGCAACAGAGAGGTGGGCCATGGGTGACCTTGGCAAGAGCAGTTGAAAGGAGCAGTGGGCTGAAGATGTCCTGGGCAATTGGGGAAGTGCAGAGAGGCCGTGCAGACCACTGTTTGAAGAAGCTTGTCTGTTGAGATAAAGGGAGCCAATGTAGTGCAAGGTAAAGAAGGATACAGAATCAAGTGTTCCCCTGATCAGAAAAGAACTGAGTAGAGGTGAAATAAGAGCAAGAAAGAGGATACTGAAATTGGGAAAAGAGAAGAGCATGAAAAGAGTGATGTGCTTGAGGAGGTGCATGGGATGTGGTCCAGAGTCATGCCTTTCTCTGACACTGGCCATAGAGAAGTGTGAAGGAAGGAAATGGAAGAAGCGAGTGGCTGGACACCTTCTCCTAAAGCAAGCCCCACATCCTTCCCCAAGCATTTACAGTCCTGCACAATCTTCTTCAGCCTCTACTTCTGCCCTTATTTCCCACTAGCCTCCTTCAGACTTGCAATCCTCAAACCAATCTAAACCCCTGAAAACCTTCCAGGGTGCCCCCAATTCTATACTGTTGAATCTGGTTGTTGCTGTTTCCGTGGCCTGCCCTTCTAGCTTTATGCAAGATTATCTGTTTAAACACGTTTACCTGTTCTTTAAAGTAAAAGGTCAAATATTATCTAACCACATAATATGGTTAGGCTCCATGTCCCCACCCAAATCTCATCTTGTAGCTCCCATAATTGCCACCTGTTGTGGGAGGAAACCCGAGGAAGATGACTGAATCATGTTTTTCCCGTGCTGTTCTCATGATAGTGAATGGGTCTCATGAGATGGGATGGTTTTAAAAATGGGAGTTTCTCTGTACAAGCCCTCTCTTTGCCTGCCACCATCCACGTAAGATGTGACTTGCTCCTCCTTGCCATCCGTCATGATTGTGAGGCTTGCCCAGTCTTGGGTATGTCTTTATCAGCAGCGTGACAATGGATTAATACACCACATTCCTCTCCTCTCTGTCCTGGTCTCACAGATCTCTTCAAAGGAAGGTCCAGTTCACTTCCATTTCTTCCTAGAATACTCTCCGTCAGAACCCTTCCCTGGACTTCAAATCTCCTAGCTGACCAAATAGATCAGAGCCCCTACCTCCAACCCCTTCCATATATTCTCCTAGTAGTGTGTTCCTTCATAATACAGATCAGTGTTGCAGTTACATATTTGTGTGAGTATTTGACCAATTCTGGTTTCCCCATTAGATCATAACTTTGTAAAGTCAGAGACTCACCATTACATCCCCAGAGCAGTGTCTGGCACATTTATTGGTTGGATAAATAAATGAATACTTGCTACAGTCTACCTTAAGGTTTTCTCACATATGAAGAGACTAAAGATATAAATTCTGCAGTGACAGAGGCCATGTATTTTCATCTTTTTATTTCCTAAAGTATCTAGTATAAGTCCTTGTACAACAGGCACTCAATATACCATACCTGTGTGAGCAATAAACTTTTAAAATGATTCTTGAAAAGAATTACTAGACTGTATAATCCTAGAGCAGACTGGTTTTGGGAACTGCTATGCCATGACATCTCAACTCCCTCTTTGACTCTTTTATGCTTTCACAAGTTACAAAGCATGCATTTAGCATCTATTGTGACCCAGATGTTGCACCAGGTGCTGGGGATACAGTAGTGATCAAAGCCAGATGTAATCCCTGTCTTCATGGAGTTCCCAGTCTAGTAGTTGACTTATACACCAGTCAAAGCATCACATACGTGAAAAATTCAACTGTGGTTATGATCTTGAAGAGGCACATAGAACTGAATACTGATAAGGTGATACCAGCAAGCTGGGGAATGGTACTAAATGAGATGGGAGAGGCAGACTCAGCCAGATCTTGCAGGGCAGGCAGGTCATGTTAAAGACTGCAGAAGCCATTTGAGTGTTTCAATTCAGGGTGGGAGTGACAATAACCAACTGCATTTCTAAAATATCACTCTGTCTTCAGGGTGGAGATGCCATACCTCTTGCAGAATTTTCTAACCACCTGCCCAATTGAAAGGAACTGTTCAGGTAATCTACCTGTTTTATTTTCTTCAAAATCTTCATTACTCTTGAACATTTTCTTTTCTTTTTCTCATTTCCTGTTCTCATGTGTCCCATCTGCCTGCTCTAATAGAAAGTTGGCTCTATGAAGATCAGGAATCTTGTCTATCCTGTTCTTTACTACAGAGTATATACAATAGTTCCAGGCATACTCTAGGTATCCATAAAGATTTGCCAAAATTGAATTTTAACCTTTGTGGTTGGGAGGTGAGACAGAAGAGATGCATGCTGGAGCTTCTGGGAATAATATCGTTTCTTCTTCACTAACTGAGCTCGGCCTCTTGTTTTTTTTGTTTGTTTGTTTTTTGTTTTCATGAAAATGGGCCCATAAGGACCTTGCCCAAAGCTTTTATGACAATGAATTCTTTTAAATAAGATAATTTTTAAAACTTCTACAGTCTCTTAAGAGCTGCCTTGATGGAACTCAGCTTAGGGCTAAATGTAAACATGTACTCTCCCTGTAATTGCTCTTTTCTAAGCTGCTGAATCTATGGTCTACAAGCTATCCTTCCTGTGTTGGAAAAGTTACACAAAGGTTCAGCATCTCCTGGCTAGATGATTTGTTATGATAACCTACCTGTGTGAAACACTAAAATTTACAGTTTCTAACAGCTCCTTGGATTGGTGAAAAGATATGAGAATTGCAGTTAGCATTCCCCTAAATAACAAAGCATTATATGGACACATTCTGTATTGAATCCAGCAGAAATTCCATGTTCTATATATCAGGACACATTATGGAACAGATCTGTTACAATTTTATGAGTCATTTTGTTAAAACTTGTGGAACTATTTGAAAATTTTCCTAGTCCACTCTTAAGTGTGTAGTTTAGATTGTAGCCAGTAGTTAGGTTTAATTAGCTTTGAGTGAATAAATGAAGTTTTCTGCTCAGATCTCTGGGATTAATATAAAACTGGGTATAAAATCATGGCTTCCTTTTCAAATTTTGCCTTGAATTTGACCTTTCTGAGTAGTTGCCCAGTTTGAGCTGAGGTATATCACCAACTTTACATATATCAAGATCAAGTCTATTAAAAGCAATCTGGCTTCCCCAATTTCAGCCCATCAGGGAAGTTCAAAATTGTTTTTTCTTAATGGCAATATTAAATTAAATCTACCCATTACAGACCCTAAGACATTCCAATAATTTATATCATAGTTCATGAATAAAATTATCCAATCTAGGCCAGAGGAAATAAGGAGTCATTCTGTTATGTTTCACTTCATAAAGACATTTATTCTTTTAGGGGAAAGAACACAAACATTGATATCATTTTGGTTATTATAGGTCTTCAATAGAATCTATATGAAGAATTAATGTACAGTCATTAAAACTGTTCACAACTTTTGAGTGATAAAGTCATACAAATGAAGTTTTTATGTTTTTGTTTTTAGTTGTAGCCAGCATGGGAAGGGTTTATAAAAGCCTACTCATCTATTCACATTTTACAGGATTTACACTTCCCCATTCTTTTAAAAACAAACAGGAGGTTTTGTTGGTTAAAAACAACTAGCCAAAGTTATTTTAAAAGATTTAAATAGTAAGAAAGATGAAAATGTTTTCATTCTAATCCTATTAGACAATGTTGCCTATTTTGAGTAAATGTCAATTAAAACCTCTATATGTTTTCCAGTAGTCAAAGTTTCAAAAGCTAAAGCAAGATTCGAAACAAAGGAGGTAGGGACACTTGCTACATATGTTATCACACTTGATCCTTATAATAATTGTATGAGTGTCAGAGCCGGTACTAATGGTTCCTGTTTTCAAACAAAGGGGAAACAAGGACAATAAAAGAGGTTATCTGAGGCCCTCAGCAAGCAACCACTGGAATGTGGGTTTTCTTGGCTCAATCTACTGCTCATTTCTACTATATGACTACTTTATTTTAGCAAAGCATTTGATAATTTTTGGTGATGTGCTATGGGAAAGACAGACTAATGTAAGCTAGATAAGATTCGGAATGTGGGTTTTATTGGCTCAATCTAGTGCTCATTTCTACTATATGACTATTTTAGCAAAGCATTTGATAATTTTTGGTTATTTGCTATGGAAACACAGAATAATGTGGGCTACCTAAGATTCTAATTGAAAGATACATCCATGGTGAAAACCTATACATTTAACTCAACAAACATTTATTGAGCACTTACTATGTGCTGGGCTCTCTGATAGGTCTATAGAAACTAGTAAATTAATGCCAATATAAAGAGATATGTGACAGACTCGATATTGGTCTAATCAACATTTTCATCAACGATTTGATTAAAGACACAAAAAAGAGTATTTTATGTAATCTATGGTTGGCACACAACTGAGATGAGTAGCTAAAAAAAATCCTTTCCAACCAGAACAACAGACCAAAGTCAATGAGCTGGCGTCTTTAAAGAGATATATGTCAGATTCTGAATTTAGGTTTAAAAGGAAAATTCATTATCCAACAGAGAATAAGGAAGGGTTTTATCATTGTTCGATGTGAAAATGCTATGGGCTTTCAGTTTTCTATAAACTTTGTAAAATTCTGAAGTGTCATGGCTGGTGGAAAAATGTACAATTTTATGCCACATGAATTTAAAAAAACAACCCAGCATACATAGATATTAGTTGTGCTGCATCTGTACTAGTGAGGTCTTATGAGTACCATGCTCAGTCCTGGAGGTGACATTTTTAGAAGGATCTTGATAATTTGCTACTTATTTAGGTGGGTAAGGATTGGTCAAGGGAAGAAAAGTTAGAAGAACGGGGCTGTTGACTTGAGGCAGAGAAGACTTTGGGGCAGCTGAGAGATTTTCTTTGTCAAGGTGGAAGAAGGTGAAGACTTCTGGAAATGTTCAAGCAGAGGCTGGGTGACCATCTGCCAGGGAATGTAGCAAAGAGGATTCCAGCTTTGAGTGGCAGTTTGGACTAATGACCTCTAATGTTGCTTCCAAGTCTAAGATTTTGAGTTTCTAGTATAGAGTCCTATCTACTAATTCTTATCCCCAGTGCAGTTTCTTCCAAATTTCAGGAATCTGGGTCTTTAAACATCTTAAAGGATGTTCATAATTGTCTCTGAATGAACATGTACAACCTTAGTCCAAGAGAGACTTGTGAATAATGAGGCACACTGATACACTTTTAGCTTCTTCCAACAATGGGATATCTTGTAGGATTTTCTTCTGACAGTGCCAGACTCTTGAAAGTCATCCTAAGCAGTCCTCTTCTGCATCTGCATGCTGGACATATAAATTCAACATCTCAACAAGTAAAAACACCTCTGGGGCATTTCTGAACCTGAACTGGTCCCCTAGGTCTGTCTTGAATGTAATCTAGTTTTTGGATATTGTCCAGTAGGTGACCAGGGGTTGATGGCACAGGTATGGCATGTGTGGAGTGTGTACACCTAGTAGAGGGCATTTAACCATTGTTCCACATCCCTGGCCTACACAGTCTCTCTGGCATTCAATGATTAGCGTACGCATCTGGGCAGTTTGGCACCATTTCCCTACCATCTCTGTAGGGACCTAATATATCCAAATGTCATATGACCCATTCAGCCTGTTTTATGTTTGTACAGATCATTTATGGCTAAATCACTATGGGGCTAATCATTCTAACCCACTTCCTGCCCAATTAAAAGTACTTACTGTTCTGTTAGTGGTACAGGGGGCCTCAACTTTCTGCCCCTGTCATTCAATCTCATTCAGCAAACATTTATTTATCCCTTTGAGATGTACAGTTTTCATTCTAGCTCAAGGGATGTGTGTCTCGTGCAAGGAGAAGTTGAAAGGCAATGGATTGGCCTTGCCCTAGTATCTCTGGTATAGAGGAATTCACCAGCCTCTTTTAGTTCTGTCATGCATGGGGATTAGGGAAACAGTATAGGCAGTTTGGGATGAGATCCCAGGAGTAAGTCACATGAAACCCTTTTAAATGCACAAAATATGTGTCTAAAGCATGCTTTAGTTTTCTACACACCGCTAGAATATTTTTAAGGTTCGCACAAACACACACCTGGAGAAAAGTTAGAACTAGATCAGTTCCAAGTCCATAAGAAGGTTTATTGAGACATTCTTCTGGATTAGCAACCTCTAACATAAGTAAGAAAAGAGTGAGTAATGCTGAACTTGGCATCAGAAGGAGAACTCAGGAAAGCACACTTTAGGAAACCATTGTGGGTCACAGAAAAATAATGCTGTTGGTGAAACTTTGCAATACATGCTTAGATACTTTAAAATCTTGTTCAAAATGTTGTCTAGAAACCACCTGGTGCTTATTAAGAATGAGCAATCTTAGGCCCAACTCTGGACCTTTGGAATCAGTATTTGCATTTCAACAATATCCCCAGGTGATTTTTGTGTGTATAAAATTTTAAGAAGTCGTTTTAAATTTTACTACTATCGGCTGGTTATGGTGGTTCATGTCTGATCCCAGCACTCTGGAAGGCTGATGTGGGTGGATCACTTGAGGTCAGGAGTTTGAGACCAGCCTGGCCAACATAGTAAAACCCTGTCTCTACTAAAAATGCGAAAATTAGCTGGGTGTCGTAGCACACTCCTGTAATCCCAGCTACCTGGGAGGCTGAGGTAGGAGAATCGCTTGAATCCGGGAGGCAGAGGTTGCAGTGAGCCGAGATAGCACCACTGCACTTCAGCCTGGGTGACAGAGTGAGACTCCATCTCAAAAAATAAAACAAAAACAAAAATCAAAATGTACTACTATCATGTCAATAGAGAATTAAAGTATAATAAAATTTTTAATGAACAAATCCTTAGCATTTAACAATAGAACTTTTATACCCCTCCTTCTAAAGGAGAATGATAAATTAATAAGAGCATTATTTAGGCCTAATGAATAAAATTAATGCTGCTCTGCATTTTAAGTTAATGTTAATCTTTTTTCCAGGATCAAGGGAATCCTGGAAGCATTGTTCTGGGTATTCGACTTTAATTTAATTAGCAACTGGAGAAGAAATAGAGTCAAAGTTTTGATTTAAAAACCCTCACTTATTTAACCTCTTAGATTTTCTGCTCACACTAGCACACGGACACATCAGACATATCCAGATCCCAATACCCAAAGAGAGACTCGAAGCATTTTTAGGGTATGTAATGCAAGGTTACTCTCTTTTTTCCCCTTAACCACACAGAGCTATTTTGCAATCACAATAAGGTTTTGCAAAAGTATGGGTAAAAACTATAAAAGTTATGAAGTCATATTTAGATTGACTAAGAGGTTATGATTTCCAAGTAGAGAGTAATGTTTCCAAAAATAGTACAGCTGATCTAGTGGCAAAGAATATGTCATTATGAAATGCAAAATTTATAGATGCAAATTCACGTATGTGTATGTATGTATATTTATATACACACACAAACTCAAAAATGCTATGAACTAATGAAAATAGCAACTGGTGGTGGGGTTTGTAAAAATGCTATAATTCAGACACACACCATTAAAAAACTCATTGATAAATCATTGGAACTTATAGCTGACTTTTGATTTATTTTTATGCCGACTGTAGTGGTGACTCCAGGGAGACGTTTATACACCGACAATTTCAGTGAGGAGCAGCAATAGCTAATCTGCTCAGTTTTTGAACTCTGAGAGTTATGCTTTGAATTAAAGAAGATTTATGGAGGGTGCAATGGCCTTTTATGGATTACACACTAAAGATCAGAATGAGTAAGAAAGAAGGCATTCAAAAGAACTGAAGCTTTTTATTTATGCACATTAAAGAAATATACAGTTGAAATGGTCAAAAATCATGTAGATTGCCTCACTTTTATATATAGCACAATTTGCTTCTTCTATTTACATGCCGCTGTTTGATATGTTCCAATTGTGTTTTTCTTGTTTTTTGTTTTGTTTTTTGAGGCAGGGTTTTGGCTGGAATGCACTGGTGTGATCATAGCTCATTGTAGCCTTGAACTCCTGGACTCACACACAATTCTCCTATCTCAGCCTCCTGAATCGCTGGGCCTACAGGTGCGTGCTACCTTGCCAGCTAATTAATTAATTTTATTTTATTTTTTTCTGGTAGAGATAGGGGTCTTACAATGTTACTAAAGCTCCCCTTAAGCTCCTGGACTCAAGCAGTCCTCCCACCTTGGACTCACAAAGTGCTGGGATTTATAGATGGGAGCTATTGATAGATGCGGGATGGCAAACCCAGCCCCAGTTCTTGTATTTGTATAATTTCTTTTCTTTTTTTATTGGTAAACAAGAGAGAACCTTGCATTCATCAGGGACTATGTTCCAAATATTCTGTTTCCTCTTTAAGTCCAAATACAGTGCCAAACACAACAGATTTTATAAAAGCCTATTGAAGTTTGTGGAAAAATTATATAATGATCCAAAATTGCTTTACCATGCTTGGATGACTGTAAGATGTTTAAAACAAAGGGTAGCCCTTAAGAAATAACCTTGTTTGGGGGATACAGGATAGGTGGAGAAGGAGGGTGGCAAACTGCCTGACAGCTCCAGCACTGCAGAGCTTTGTAGACATCAGACTTCAAAGACCTGGACTAGGCACAGAAGAAGGAAGAGGTACTCTACTCTTTACCAAGTACTAAGCACATCCGTTTGAACAGAGTCATAGGAAATGAGTAGGAACTGAGCATTCTCATTGTCTCTACATTCATTTTGAATGGCAGAGCAGGCTCCGCCTCTGCTTTCGAGAGCCAACACAAGCTTAAATGAAACTTTTTAGCTAATTGAAAGGTTTAGGAAAATGTAACCTGCAAGGCTTTGTGCTTACCTCCTGAAGCTTCAAGCCTCAATGCAGGTTCTGGGCTCCTGCCTCAGCAAGACAGTCTCTTGAGAGTTTAAGAGAGCAAGAGAAAAATGTGGGCAAAGCCAGTTAACTCCTCTAGTTTAAGTTGAATTGCACTAAAAGAAATAGATTTCTTAGCCAAGAAGCACAAAATGATTGAAACTTTTAAAAAATCATATTTCTCTTCCTTTTTGCCATTGTTGCTTTATCAACTTTCTATAATATCTGTTTATGGTGACTTATAATTTGTTTAGATATAGAAGTCAGCTTCCAAATATTTTAGTAACACACTTCTATGACATAGCTCGAGAACCTGTTTTTCTACCCATCAAGGAGCTTTCGTTCAAAAATACAGGAATTATCCCTAGTCTGAGCCATGGAAAGCATCCACTGAAAACACAGCTGAGTATATCCCTGTTCAGCAATTCAGTAACTCAATTAATACAAATCTAAACTGGAATCTTTCTAACTATAGCTGATAATTCTTGAGTCCATTCCTAAGTAATTAAGAATTGTGTGCACTAAGTTTTAGTTAGATTTATTTCATGACAAGTTTTTCAATTTGCTACAAGATTTGTCTTAGATGATTAGACTGGCAGATGGAAGAAAAAACATTTGGGAATGATAATCAGGGAAGCATCAAAATATCCATTCTGCTTAAAGTCCGTCAAGACAGCTGTGACTTCAGAGCAAGGTGCTATGTGGGATGTGTACAGAAAATGATAAAAATGCTTCCAAGATGCTACAGTTCTCCAAGCCTCCCAATAAAACCCTTTATAATCTCAATCAGATTCATTAAGGAACAGCTTTCCTTGAAAAAAATAAAATGATAAACTGTTCCCTGTTCTTCATTTGATTAGTGTGTAAGCTTGTTGATTTCAGATTACGAGCATGAAAATTTAGAAAGATTTGGACCCACATTTGAATTCAGCAAGTCAAGTTGCCTTGGGCAAGTAAAAAGTATCTCTGGGCCTCAGTTTCCTTCCAGGAGGCAGCATGGCTTCTTGGTTGAGGGTGCAACCCCCTGGGCTCAGAGCTATGTCCCTACACTAAATCTGTGATCTTTGATACCTAAAGTCTCATCATTTGAGATGTCATTACCTTACAAGCAGAAAATGTACTTAAAATGCTTAGAAAATTCCTAACTATAGTAAGAAATCAACCAATAGTAGCTCTTATTAGTAGACAATTTCATAATTATGGTTGCTTCCAGGAGGAAGAAGCTAAGTCCCAAATGCAGATTAATTACTGAATGTTTATACCTCTTACACATTTCTAAGACACATTTCTTATATTTAGGAAATTATTTGCCAATCTAACTTTAAGGGAACTTGAAAATGCAGGTATCCCTTTAGGGAGAGAGAATAACTTGAATGCAAAGTGAAGAGTTTCTTCCTATAAAGCTTTCTTCTATCCCAGCCCTCTATGACTCGGGTCGTGGAGACTTCCTGGGTGTATCATAGCTGGCCAGTGGGCTGGGCCCTAGGCAAGGATTCTCCCTCCTATCCCGGGATTTTTTTCTTAACCAAGTAGTGCCACAAATCAGGCTGCTTATCTGATCTCTTTATGATTCTGAGAATTTTAGGGGTCAGTGACCTTCCAGCAAAGTGTTCTGATTAGGATTACTATAGCCACACTTTTGGTGAAATAAACTAAACATAAAGGGGAAAATATAAGCATCCTACATCTGATGCTAAAGGGGTCAGCACTTTTCTGGGAAATTTTTCTCATCTTTCAATAATAACATCTTTTCCCCTCACTTCCCAAATCGTACAGGTCTTTTTTTTCCTTAAGAGACAGGGATCTTGCTGTGTCACCCAAGCTGGAGTGCAGTGGGATGACCATGGTTCACTGCAGCCTCAAACTTCTGGGCTCAAGCTATTCTCCCACTTCAGCTTTCAGAGTAGCTGGGACTACAGGTATGCACCACCTGCACAGCTTTTTTTTTTTTTTTTTTTTTTTTTTTTTGAGACGGAGTCTCACTTTGTCGCCCAGGCTGGAGTGCAGTGGCACCATCTCGGCTCACTGCAACCTCCGCCTCCTGGGTTCACGCCATTCTCCTGCCTCAGCCTCCGAGTAGCTGGGACTACAGACACACACCACCATGCCCGGCTAATTTTTTGTATTTTTAGTAGAGATGGGGTTTCACCGTGTTCGCCAGGATGGTCTCGATCTCCTGACCTCATGATCCGCCCACCTCGGCCTCCCAAAGTGCTGGGATTACAGGCGTGAGCCACCACGCCTGGGGTCTCGCTATGATGCCATAACGGTCTCAAACTCCTGGCCTCAAGCCATCTTCCCCCCTCAGCCCCCTGAGCAGAGTAGCTGGGATTACAGATGCACGCTGCTGTGCCTGGAAAATTTTCTTTTTTAACTCACACAGAACTATTGCTGTAAAACTAAGAACTATACTTAACCAGAGTTTCAGACGTTTGAAGTGCTCTTGGATATTTTAGCAATGTTTGGGGATTTCTGGTGCTTAGCAGAGGGTATATTTTTGGGAGAGGGTATATTTTTGCTATTCTAATAGAACTCTTTGAGTAGCAAATTTGGCTAAGAAATGGTGGTAAGATGGCATGTGTGCATTTTGTATCTATCTTGCCAAGGTTGTTCTACTCAGCTATGAAAATTCCCATTACTCTAATATTTTTACAGTTCTTTTTTTAGTTGAGAGAGTGAGATTGGGAGGATGAGGGCTGGAAGAGAAAATGAGAGAGAAGTTGAAGTAGGGGATGGGTAGAGGAAGTTGGGGAGAGAAAGAGAGAGAATGCACACTGTACAGAAAAATTGCAAAGCAGATACTATCAGTTTCAAATTTCAGCCCTATCTCTCCTCTTAGCACCTTTAGTAGTGTTTGTAAAGGTTGTACTACTTTCTTTAATAGTTCAGCATTGTTTTTAGCCAGTTGCCAACTAATATTCAGATCACAGGTGGTAATTCAAACACTTTCTGGGTGGATATGTGGATAAGAGGTCATCTGAAGACTGAAAGACGTAAATACTCCAAAGCATCATCTTTTGCGATGAACCACATTTCAAATACCATAACAGTATGAAAGAGCCTAGTGGGTCAGAAAGGCTGGCTGTAGAACACCTCCTCACAAAACCCTCAAGATTCCACTTGAAAATAAGGCCCATCCTGATCATGCAAAAGACTGGGTAGGTCTGAATGGCTCCATGAAAATCACTACCAGAAAGACAATGCAAAGCTCTTCTTTCTAGACTATGAGTGAGTAAATCATCTTCATTCTTTCTAATAAACAGGACAATATGGGTACAGCTTTCCTCCCCTCGTATATGTTTGGTGTTTTGATTCTTGCGTTTTTCTAACTTTGGGGTTTATTATTCAATATTATCAAATGAGATCATTCTGTGAGGCTATCCTGGAGAATTATCTACCCCATAGTACTTGTTTCACTTTTATTGTGCACTTATTATGTTATGTATTGATTGATGGTAATATAGGAGATGCATGTTCACTGTTGCCCCACGGAGCTATGAGTGCTGTCATGGGGACTGTATAAGATTCATCTTTCCAGGCCCTCTGCTTAGCACAGTATTTTGTCTAAAGTATTCACTGAATGTGTCCCTGGACATTGCACAACTTCTCTCATAGCATGAGTTCGACAGGGCAATTAATTGTTTCTCAGCCCCACTTCCTTGTATTTTATTGGCTGAGAGGGTCAGCAGAGAGTCTTGGAAATGGAAGAAACATTAATAGTTCAACTTCTTGTCTACTCTTTCAACATTAAGCAAGGTCATATCTAAAATATCCCAGACAGAGGGAAATTGATCTTATTTTAGAAAACATTCAGAGATACCACTAAAGTGATTTCTTTGAGATTAAATTTAGCATATCTTTGAATAAGTAACCAAACATTCTCATGTTCAGCTACATTTCTGCTCTTTCTTCAGAAGCATTATTAACATACCAAGACTCTGCCCATTAGCCTGTGGGATAAAGACTTTGAGGATAAATGCCATTCGTGTATATGTTTATCTTAATCTCATACTGGAAAACTAAAGATATGAAAGTTAGGATTGAAGATATGTATACATTTTAAATCTCCAAATTATTTTAAAAGATAATGGAAGCCGTCCTATTTTGTCCCTACATTGCAAGTAAGATGGATTTCTTGGACATTTTACCAGGAGATTTGGCTTTAACACCCAATCTTCTCTAACACAGCTCAGGCTGTGTTAGAGCCTTCTTTTTCTCTGACCTCCAAAAGCATGCTCCTATACTTCTCACAAGGCATAATGCCATTTTTGTGTTGCTTTCTTTCTGTTTCTTACCTTGCGAGTAGGGACAATGTTGTCCTTAAGGAACTGCATCCCTCAAAGTGCCTAGTACAATGCCTTACCTCAAACAGATTCTCATGAAAGATTTGTTGAACACATATTCACTTAAATGACTTCTCTCTCAAAAAATACCAAAGAGACTGAGTACATGTGTTTACCTATTTAACCATTAATGGGGATGAGAGTATGAATCTAATGGGGAATCAACTGGACCAGAGACTCAAGATTATCAGGTTTTTGTTGGCATCTTTGAAAATGCTCATTTCCTATTTAGGTGACTTATGTAATACAACAAGGTTAAAACCCTCTTTCCTAGGTTCTGGGTAATTTATGATTTTTTTCCATTATTATCTAAAAACATATACAGAAGGAAAATCCAGTTTAAATTGTCCAGAAAGTAATTTCTCCGAAGCAATAAACCATTCTTAGGCTCAGAGCCAGGTTAGTTCCTACACACGTAATCCCTTGGGGCCTTTAGGTCACCAGCGAAAGGCCTCGGAAAATTTAATTAAAGAGATTTCCAGGAAGGGGAAAGAAATTAAAGAAATTGGTCACTACAACATGAGGGAGTTTTCCTATCCGATACAAAGGTCTTACACACAGGACACACCAAAGTCTGGAAGGCAAGTGAGATCTTCCAGAAGCCTCTGCAATGAACACTATGTAATAGCACAGTGCTATTGTCAACCATGAGAAAGAACGTTAGAGGGCAAGGTTATTTCATTTAGCATTTAATTATTTCTATTCTGTGCAAGACACTGGCATAGGTGTTATGGACACAAAAAGAAGCAAGATAAAGTCTTTATCCGCAGGGGGCTGTTGGTTATCTTTAGGGGTGAGAAGACATACAAGAAAGCAACCAGTTGCTGGCTTATATGAGGAAGGCTGTGACAGAGGCCATACTAGATGCTGCAGGAACACAGAGGAGGAAGGATCTACGCCCTTTGATGAATTCCCAGGAAGGCTTCCCAGATGTGTCAGTGGGCGCTTGAAGGGTGAGTTTTTGTGAAAACCAGAAAAGGCATTCTGAATAGTGAGGGCAAGATGGTAAAAGGACACAGAGGCATGCAGCAGCACGCAGTGCATGGTGAAATACAAGAAGCAGGAGTAGCTGGAGCCTGTTCTCTATGTGGGTGAACAATGAGGCTCAGGAAAGCAGGCGCCAATTCATGCCCAATGATGTTTCAAAAAATGGATGACAAACCACATAAAAACCCACAGGGAGGATGTGTCTGAATGCCACAGTAACACCATTTACCATTATTCAGAGAGAAGTCAATGTACTATTTCGTGGTCTAGAAGAAGGGAATTCAGTGAGGTGTAGGAATAACTCACAGAAGATGCCAGAGAATGACATCAGAAAGAGGGGTATCTCTTTCGATGTGATTAGAACTTTTAGGAGCCTCGTCCAAATGTAGAAAGTGGCAAACATCTTAGACACACTTTCCATGTTTAAGGTGGCTTGTATGTGTGTGTGTGTTTATGATATTATTCAATAGGCAGAACAGACTGCACTTTTAACTAAAGAAAATCACCAGGGAGATTTTATAGGAGACCAGGGAGAAATGAAACAGAGATGAGCCGGATACAGTTATAAGTCGCCAATTTTATTACAGTGTTTAACAGATATAGGTAGTACAACATTTAAATGACTACCATCGTTTTATTTAGTTCTGTATCACAAAGCTATCACCAGTTCCAGTAGCATTCAGCTAATTAATACTAAAATTACTTTGCTAGGATTATGCAGCAAATGATGATGAAAGAAACATCCTGCAATTACATTCTTCAATCCTTGACTACTTATAATAATCTACTTCCATATAAAAGTAATATCCCATTGGTAAATACAGTATTGCATTTGAGTAACTCTGCAATACCTGTAATAACTACCATTTATTGAACACCTATTTTATTTCACACTTCATTCATACTGCAAAGTTTTTACAAGTTATTATCATTCTATTCTTACAGGTGAGAAAACCAGCTCTGAAAGGCTAAGACACTTGGCCAACATCACAGAGCTACTAAGCGATAGAGCCAGGAATCAAACATAGGACAGCAAAATTTGTGTCCTTGCTGCTATTAACAGCAATCTATACTCATAGTATTAAATGTGTCTAAAGAATAGCTACAGCTATGTTTCCCTGTTTCCCACTCAGCCCAACTGAAAGGTAGCTGGGAACAGGAGAGGAAGGTGATCAGGGAACACATTCCAGTGATGTGGGACTTCTCTTACCCTCTGCATTTCGTCTTTCAGATGCTCATCTACTGAAAAGGCTTCAACTTTCACCTTTGTTGATGATGTTCCAGTCCCAGTCTGCCCAATCGGAATTCTTCCTCAGCCTCTGCTTAGCCTCCTATCCTCCATTCCTTCTCCTATGATCTAGGCAGACATTGAGGATTATGCCTGGCACATTTTCTCAGGGAGCCAAGACACAGCCTTTATTTTCCACTCAACTGGGAGCTCTAGGCACCCATTACCATTCAGAGTTGACATTCAAGACAATTTTTTTTTTTCCTGAATCTAGTCCTTTTTTTTCTTTAATTGCCTTAAGGAACATACTTTTTGGATTTCATTTCTCCATTCATTCAGCAAACTGTAAAGAGCTTCCCATGTGCTGGCTATTGAATGCAACATCCTCCCTTTCAAACCCTCTCCTGCTCAACAGGTCCCCGGCTATCAATGATACCAGCAATAGCACTGAAAGAGTAAATATACACCAGATAACACAGGTAAGTGGGCACAGCTCTCCATGCCACCCTAGCTCCTCACAAAGGCATGTCCAATATTTGGAGGTACTGATAGCTTGAGAGGAAGGAGAAAGCCACCCGGTCAGAGACACTCTGAGCTGTAGGCTTGCTGCCTTTCTTACCTACATTTGAGGAAAGGCCAGGTTAGCATCCAAGAGTCCACCCTATCACCATATAAGGGATTCCATGCCAGACACATACACTTCTATTTCTAATGCTGGTCCTGGGTCTACAGATGTATAATCAGTATACCCTTCTAGTTCAAGCCCTTATCCCCTCCTATATGGATAACTGTAACAGACTGTCCTCTCCAGTTCATCCTATAAATGCTATAACCAAAGTCTACCCCCAATTTTAACCCCTAGTAATCACTGATTTGTTCTACAGATTGGTGCAACAGTAATTGCGGTTTTTGCCATTAAAAGTAATGGCGAAAGTAATGCTTAGCCTCCTATTTGGCGAAACTGTAATGGTGAAAACTGTAATTACGGTTGCATCAACCTAATACAACACTGCAATTTTGTTTTTTAAGAATGTCAAATAGGCCTGGCACGGTGGCTCACGCCTGTAATCCCAGCACTTTGGAAGGCCGAGGCAGGTGGATCACCACGTCAGGAGTTTGAGACCAGCCTGACCAACACGGTGAAACCCCGTCTCTACTAAAAACACAAAAATTAGCTGGGCGTGGTGGCGTGCGCCTGTAGTCCCAGCTGCGCAGGAGGCTGAGGCAGGATAATCGCTTGAACCCGGGAGGCAAAGGTTGCAGTGAGCCAAGATCGCACTGCACTCCAGCCTGAGTGACAGAGCGAGACTCTGTCTCAAAAAAAAAAGTCAAATAAATGAGATTATACAGGGTGTAATTTTCTGACAATGACTTCTTTCACTCAGCATACTTTTGAGATTTATTCAAGGTATTACATGTAGTGTATCTAGCAGTGTGTCTCTTTTACTTGTTGAGTAGTATTCCATGGTACAAAGGTACCAGGCTGTTTATCCATTCCTCTGTTTAATGGTATCTTGGTGAATTTTGGGGTGCTTATGAAGGGAGCTGTTATAAATATGCATGTATAGGTTTTTGTGCAAACATAATTTTCTATTTCTCTAGAGTAAATATCTAGCAATAGGACTCCTGGGTTGTATGGTAAGTACATGTTCAACATTTTATAATAAGAGAAAAAAATAGTTCGATTAAGTCCAATTAATAGTTCTGATTAAGATTTATCACTCTTTTATTTTCGAATTATGCTTTTTGTGTCATATCTAAGAACTCTTTGCCTAATCCTAGGTCACAAAGATTTTTCTCCTAGGTTTTCTTTGAAAAGTTTTATACTTTGAACTTAGACAAATGATCTATTTTGAGTTAATTTTTCCATAAGGTACAAGGTTTTGGTTGAGAGTTTTGCTTTGTTTTTGCATATGTAGATTTCTATTTTAAAAACATGATTTGTTAAAAAGACAATTCTTTCTCCATTGAGTTGCTATGCAACTTTGCCAAAAATCAATTTGCCACATTTATATGAATCTATTTCTGAACTTTTTATTCTGTTCCATTGATCTATTTGTCTCTCTCTTTGCCAATACCACCCTGTCTTGATAACGGAAGCTTTATAGTAAGTCTTAAAACTGAGTAATGTAATTCCTCCAACTTTATTTCTTTTCCAAATTGTTTTAACTATTCTTATTCCTTTGCCTTTCATATACATTGTAGAATCAGATTGTGTATATATAGAATAACCTCATAGGATTGTGAGTGGAATGGCGTAAAATCTATAGACCAATTTGTGGGGAATTAACATCACTACCATGTTAAGTATTCTAGTCCATAAATAAGGTATGTTTTTCCATTTATTTAGGTCTTCTTTGATTTCTTTCATCAGCACTTTTTAGTTTTTGGCATACAGATCCCATACATATTTTGTTAGCTCTATATCATTTCCCCCATTTTATCCCTATTTCTTAAATAGTATTGATTTTTAATTTCATTTACCAATGGAAATACTGTTAATTTTTGTCTGATCATCTTGTATCCTGCTACCTTGCTAAACTCACTTAAACTTCTAGTAGTTTTTGGTAGATTCCTTGGATGTTCTACATAGACAACCAAAACTGCATATTATGCAAATAGGGGTAGTTTTGTTTCCTTTCTGATCTATATAATTTTCATTTCTTTTTCTTACTGCATTGGCTAGGACTCCCGGTACAATGTTGAATAGAAGCAGTGAGATTGGACATCACTGCCTTCTCCAGTGTTGGGGGGAAATGTTCAGTCTTTCACACTAAGTTTGATGTTACCTGTAGTGACTTTTTGTTTGTTTGGTGGGGTTTTTTAGTAGATACTCTTTATCAGGTAGAAGAAACTCCCTCCTTTTTCTAGTTTGCTGAGAGATTTTATCATGAAAGAATATTGAGTTTTGTTATCTGCCTCAATTGATAGTGTCTTCTTTACACTATTAAGGTGGTGGATTACACTGACTGATTTTTAAAAGTAATAAATCAGCCTACAGTTTCCAGTATAGGTTGCTCTTGGTCGTATTGTATTATTTCTTTTTCTATATTGCTGAGTTTGATTTGGTAATATTTTGTTGAGAATTTTTGTGCTCTATAGTGTTATTCTTTATTTTATTATCTTTGTCTGGTTTTTGTGTCAGGCTCATTCTGGCTTTATAAAATTAGTTGAGAAGACATTGGGTAGACATGCTGTTATTTCTTCTTTAAATGTTTGGTAAAAAACTGCAGTGAAACCATTTGGGTCTGGAGGTTTCTTTTTTGACAGAACTTTAACTACGAATTCAACTTTTTAAACAGTTACAGGACTACTCAGATTCTATTGAATCTTGGATGAGTTTTGGTTGTTTGTGGTTTGCTAGGGATTGGTCCATTCCATCTATATTGTTGAATGTAGATGAGCAGAGTTGTTTGTAATATTCTCTTTTTAATTTCTACACAGTCTGTAATAGCCTCTCTATCATTCTGAAATGGTAATTTAATTCTTCTTTTTTTCTGGATTGACCTTTTTAAATGTTTATCCATTTAGTTGTTTCCCTCAAAGAACTGCTTTTATTTTTATTGATTTTTTCTCTATTGTTTTTCAATTTAAATTTCTGCTCTCATCTTTGTTTTGTTTTGTTGTTTTCCTGCTTACTTTAGGTCTCATTTAGCCTTTATTTTCTAGTTTCTAGTTTAAAGTGGAAGCCAAGGTCATTGTATGAAGACCTTTTTTCTTTACTAACAGAAATTTAGCGCTATAAATTCCCCCTCTCAAGTAATGCTCTAGTGAAATCTCACTTCAAAATACTTTATAATTTTCCTTGATTTCCTCTTTGGTACATGGCTCACTTAGCAATGGTTATTTCATTTCTAAATATTTTGAAAATTTTTGCAGAGATCTTTTTGTTATTCATTTCTAATTTAGTTCCAGTCTAATTAGTAAACATACTTTGTGTGACTTGGATCTTTTTCATTTATTGAAAAGTTGTTTCATGGCCCAGAATGCAGTCTATTGAGGTAACTGTGCCATCTACACTTGAAAATAATGTGTATTCTGACTGAATATCCTATAAATGTCCAGAGTATCCTATAAATGTCAATTAGTTGATTGCGTTGTTCAAATCTTAAAGTCCTCTTTAGAATCAATCAGTAGGGAGAACATGCTGTACGTTCCAGATGTTGATAAATGCATTAATAAGCCTATTTTATGTGACATCTCAGATTTAGCTTCTTTGAAGGGTAAACCTCTTTAGAAGAATTAGAATTAAAATTGATGAAGTGACAAAATTTTATGATATAAGCCTTAGAGTCATTATTACACTCATACTTGAATAGTCAACTGTAGAGAAAATATCTTTTGTAACTAATTAAAAACATCAGCTGTACCCAACATCTCACTGCCTTGAGTCAACTGGCAAGTCCCTTTGCTTTTTTGCCACTCACTGTGATGCTCCAACAATTCAGAATTTGTAATTTTCCTAAAGATTTAGTAGTTCAGACAGAATTGTGCATTTTTTCTTCTTCTGAGTATTTGAGAAACAGAAAATTTAGCCAGGATATCATGCTGTAGCCAATCTTTTATTTTAAAGCTCTGCTGGAAATCCCATAAACATGTCTTGAATAATTCTGCCATGATGGAAGGCAAGAAAAATGGGACGGGAAGCTGTGTGAGGAAAGAGACTTTACAACTAAGACTTTGAAGCCACAACAATTCGATAATAAAAGAGAATGAAGAGTTAGGCTCTGGGGTAATTGAAACTTTTTCTTCCATCTTGCCTTCCTTAAAAACAAATCGTAAGTCAATATACTGTACCAGATGTGCTGAGATAATTCTCCCAATAGAAAACACCTAAAATGCTATGGAAAATATTAAAAATTACTTTTTTTTGTTGAAGTCACAGCTGAGCTGGTGGTAAAATAAATATTACCAACACCGAATCAGTAGATAAGCATGTTTTCAAAAAGAAAACATTATCCTGGCCGGGCACAGTGGCTCACACCTGTAATCCCACTACTTTGGGAGGCCGAAGCAGGTGCATCACCTGAGGTCAGGAGTTCAAGACCAGCCTGGCCAACATGGTGAAACCCCATCTCTACTAAAAATACAGAAATTAGCAGGGAGTGGTGGTGGGCGCTTGTAATCCTAGCTCTTCAGGAGGCTGAGGCAGGAGAATCACTTGAACCCAGGAGGCGAAGGTTGCAGTGAGCCAAGATTGTACCACTGCACTTCAGATGGGGCAACGAGAGCGAAATTCCATCCCCCCCCCAAAAAAAAAACAAAAAAACCTTATCCTTAGAGGGCTTACAGGTAAATACACAAGCAGTCAAGAAACAAGTAATTCTCCTCTTACACAAATTAGTTCAGAGCATAGAAAAAGGTAAAACATGCCTTAACTTTTCTATGAGCCTACTAAAAACTTGATAACAAAAAATGACAAGGCAATGTGTGTTTAACACATACACATATGGATATCTCTAATATCACTCTTGAATGTAGATGCAAAAATCACATACAAAATATCAACAAATCATACCCATTTAAAGGAACCAGAGCTTCTTGAAGAAATGGCTGACTCTATATCTGATAAAGGCAAGAAAAAAAAAAAGAAAAAAAAGCTTAGCCTGGAACATCTTGTTGTTCCAGAAAGCAAAGAGACTTTTACACATGAATGAAATTATGTCAAAAGAAAATAGAATAAATTGAGAAGTGGCTTCTAGTGGCCTAACATGGGATAACTTGAAAATCAAAAGGAATAACTCTATTGGATGGAAACACATCAAAACTATAAAAATCCATGGTAGCAAAAACACAAAACCAAAACCACCTCATTGATCATCACTGGTGGCTGCTAGGACAAAAATTCATAGTCTGAAAGTTGATAAATAAAGGAAAAGAATGAAACATTTATCCTATCTTTCCTGTATGAACTCTGTTTCATTATACCTAAAAAGTTGACAAGGAAACGTTCTTTTACGAAAAAGAGTTAGTTAATAAATGCAAGATTCATAATAGAATTAAAGAATCACCATTTTACAACCTGTAATGAAATAATACATGTGGGTAATAATTGTAGATGGATGCTGAAACCATTAGGTAAATGACGACGGGAGACTTTACGATGGCTGATTCCACCTGGGTCCACCGATTAATCTTAACATCACCAAGTGTGGGACAATCAGATATTTCGTACATCACAATGCAATGCAATAGGAAAGACACAGTACCACCTATGAAGTGTTCTTGACTGAAAAATTGAACCTAACCTAAATAATGCCTCTAGATGTGAATTTTGGTTAACAGGAAAAGTGGGGACTGAAGGATAAGTTAAATGGTGCCATGAGGAAGCAATTAGCAAAATGCAGAATGAATATTGTAGGAGAAATGATCCAGTTTCCCTGACAAGTCAATGTCTTACAAAAGGGAATGAATGGTGTAGAGACTGCTAAAAAGAAGCTTTAAGAGACCTAAAAGTGATGTGCAATTTCCAGTGTATGAACCTCCTTTTATATAATAATGTGGGGAGGACAAAATTACATAAAAAGTACCTCAGAGACTTTCCTGAAAATGTGAGTATAAAACAGGTATTAAATTATATTAAGGAACTTCCATTAATTCTTTTGGGTGTAATAATGGGATGGCTGCTATATCTTCTAAAAGTGCCTACCAGTTAATGATGCGTATTATGATATTTATGGGTGAAATGACATGATGTCTTAGATTTGCTTTTAAATACTCTAAAAAAATGGAGGTAGGGGAAGGATAGATGAAGAAAAAAATAGCAAAATACTGATACCTTTTAAGGCTGGGTGATAACATTAGGGTGTGTTTTACTATTCTTTTATTGTATATATAACAATTCTGATAATAAATCTAGAAATTGTATACATATATTATAATCAAGTTGAACTGATTGAAAAAATTTAAGGTCTGTTTAACATTAGAAAATCTACCAATCAGGTTGGGTATGGGAGCTCAAGCCTATAATCCTAGCACTTTGGGAAGCCAAGGTGGGTGGATCACTTGAGTTCAAGACCAGCCTGGGCAACGTGGTGAAACCCATTTTCTATTAAAAAAAAAACAAAAAACAAAAACAAAAATCAGCCAGGCATGGTGGTATGTTTGTAGTCCCAGCTACGTGGGAGGCGGAAGTGGGAGGGTCGTTTGAGTCTGGGATGTGAATGTTGCGAGTCAAGATTGCACCACTGCACTCCAACCTGGGCAACAGAGAGATATCCTGTCTCAAAAAAAAAAAAAAAAAAAAAAAAAAAAAGGCCAGGTGCGATGGCTCATGCCTGAAATCCTAGCACTTTGGGAGACTGAGGTAGGTGGATCATGAGGTCAGGAGATTGAGACCATCCTGGCCAACATGGTGAAACCCTGTTGCTGCTAAAATACAAAACAAAACAAAACAAAACAAAAACTAGCCAGGCATGGTGGTGTGCGCCTGTAGTCCCAGCTACTTGGGAGGCTGAGGCAGGAGAATCACTTGAACCTGGGAGGTGGAGGTTGCAGTGAGCCGAGATTATGCCACTGCACTCCAGCCTGGTGACAGAGCGAGACTCTATCTGAAAAAAAAAAAAAAAAAAGACAGAGAGAGAGAAAATCTACCAGTTGATTAAATACATTAATAGATTAAAAGATTCAGGGCAAAGACCTAGAGGCAGAAATACCATTTGACCCAGCAATCCCATTACTGGGTATATACCCAAAGGAATGCAAATCATTCTAAGATATTAATACATGCATGTGTATTTTCATTGCAGCACTATTCACAATAGCAAAGTCATGGAATCAACCTGAATGCCCATCAGTGATAGACTGGATAAAGAAAATGTGATGAATATGCACCATGGAATACTATGCAGCCATAAAAAGGAATGAGATCATGTCCTTTGCAGGGACATGGATGAAGCTGGAAGCCATTATTCTCAGCAAACTAACACAGGAACAGAAAACCAAACACCACATGTTCTCACTTATAAGTGGGAGCTGACTGATGAGAATACATGGACACAGGGAGGAGAACAACACACACTGGGCACCTGTTGGGGGTTGTAGGGGGTGGGAGAGCATCAGAGGGAGGGAGAACATCAGGAAGAATAGCTAATGGATGCTGAGCTTAATAACTGGGTGATGGGGTGATCTGTGCAGTAAACCACCATGGCACATGTTTACCTATGTAACAACCCTGCACATCCTGTAAATGTACCCTTGAGCTTCAAACAAAAGTTGAAAGAAAAAAAAGAAGTAAAAAAAAAAAAAAAAAAAGATTCGGGGACTAATTAGATTCAGAAATTATTTAATAAAATTCAACAATGATTCATAATAAAATATTTAAACTAAGGATAGGATTAAACATTTGTGTAATGTAATAAAGGGTATCTACAAAAGTGTACATTAAACACCAAGCTCAATATTAAAATATTAAAGGTATTTCATTTAAACTCAGGAAGAAAGCAAAGATACTTGTAATTGAGACTCTATCATAATGTATATCCTAGCTGTATAGTTTGAAGAGCATAAAGTAAATAATATTCAGGAATAGGAAAGAAACAAATTTTGATTATATATATGTATACATATATAAATTTTCATCATGTATGTACATATATAAATTTTCATTATATATGTACATATATAAATTTTCATTATATATATAAAAAATTTGGAGTCTTCTAGAGAGCCATAACATGTATGTATGTGTACATATATGTTATGTATATATGAAGACTATGTATATTTTGAAGACTCCAAAACTGACCATCATGAGTTTTAACTGGGAATAATAGAACTAGGGAAAGAACACACACAAAAAACAGTTTAAACTGGGATATCACAAAGAAGTGATAATCAAAAATTTTAACCCTGTATCATAAAAATCTTCCTGTTGTATTTAACATTATAGCTTAATTTTTAATGGCTGCCTAACATGCAAATGGAAGTATATGCTTAGAATGTCAATTTTTGATTAAGTTGTGGGATCTTAGGTAAGTCCCTCATTTCTCTGGATATCAGTTTTCTTTTTCTTTTTCTTTTTCTTTTTTTTTGGAGACGGAGTTTCAATCTTGTCACCCAGGCTGGAGTGCAGAGGCGCAATCTCAGTTCACTGAAACCTCTGCCTCCCACGTTCAAGCGATTCTCCCACCTCAACCTCCCGAGTAGCTGGCATTGCAGGCACACACCACCATGCCCAGCTAATTTTGTGTTTTTAGTAGAAATGAGGTTTCACCATGTTGGTCAAGCTGGTCTCAAACTTCTGACCTCAGGTGATTTGCTTGCCTTGGCCTCCCGGAGTGCTGGGATTACAGGTGAGAGCCACTGTGCCCAGCCTGGATGTCAGTTTTCCGATTTGAAAAATAGATTAACACAATCAATAATATCCCTTATAGTTCTAATTTCCATGATCTTAATAAGTTAAAAGAGCAGTTAAAAAAAAAAAAAAAAAGCTTCACGTGTATCAAAGTAAATCTATAAAACTCCTATGAAAATTGTTTGATCTATCTCTCATTTAAACTTATTTTATGTGACCCTATATTATATTTTACTCTTAAAAGGTTTGGGTTCAGTTAGCACAATTATTTCTATCATGGCAGAACATATGTCTTCCAACTCCTTGTTTTCTCTTATGCCTGATGGCCTGACAACATTCTATGTCCAATAAATGCCTGCTGAAATGAGAAATCTTTGTGGATAGCAATGGGGATAGTTGTGATACTTATTAACAACTCGAAAAGTAGAAACGTGAGATTTCATATCTAGAATGAGACATAACATACTTTTCATATCTAGAATGAGACTGAAAATACTTTTGTTTCAATAATCGTTTTTATGATATTATCAGTGGTATCTGCCTCATCTGTTAGACTGCAAGTTCTAGAACAGCAGGGAACACACTTGTCTTTTACGTATATTTCTTTTTGGGGGTGGTGGTGGGGGGGGGACAGTCTCACTCCATCGCCCAGGCTGGAGGGCAGAGGCACCATGTCAGCTCACTGCAACCTCTGTCTCCTGGGTTCAAGCAATTCTCCTGCCTCGGCCTCCCGAGTAGCTGGGATTACAGGTGCCCACCACCATGCCCAGCTAATTTTTAAAATATTTTTAGTAGAGACAGGGTTTCACCATGTTGGCCAGGCTGGTCTTGAACTTCTGACCTCAGGTGATCCACCCGCCCTGGTCTCCCAAAGTGTTGGGATTACAAGCGTAAGCCACAGAACCTGGCCCTTAATATACTTCTTAAATGAAAGGATGGATAACTGTTCCTCTCAGCTTGAACTTAAAGAAAATTACCTGTGTTTCTAAAATCTATCTTCAGCCATAGGCTATAATACTCATACTCATATTTTAATTGATAAAAACATCACAATGTACTTTGTGGGGACTCAAAATGTTCTAAATTATGCAGATATATATACTATATATATGTAAAAATTTTTTTTAAATGTTCCAGTCTTTTTTATTCGAACTGAAACATCTCCTGTAACATTACAGTCTTCCCTAGTTACATCTCCATAAGGTTTCTTCTCCTAGCAAAGCTGCTGGAAATAAGAGTCAACATTCCCTAACATCTTTGACCCTCTCATTCTTCTCTGACAATGTCTCAGCTTTCTCTTTCCATATTCAGCCAAAGGTGAGATAATAATCTTTTCACCTTTTGACTTCCTATTAACACCTCAAAACATTGCTGTAAGCTTCCACTTCTTACCTCTTCACTGATCCTCATTAAGATGATCTAGACATCTAAGTTTTTAATTTAGTAGATACCTTGTTTGATCTCTCAGCTGTATTTGAAACTATTGCCACTCCCTTATTCTTGGAATTTTCTCTTCCATTAATTGCCAAAACATTGCGTTACCCTGGCTCCCCATCTACCTCCCAGGCTACTACTTCTCATTCCTCTTCATGGGTTTACTTGATATTTATCCCCATCTTCCCTCTGAAACAATCCTTAACTCTCTTCTCTCATTCTATCCAGGATTCAATTGCTTCTTCTATGATGAGAATTCCCAGATCTCTATTTGTAACTCAATTCTTCATCCTGAGCTCCAGATGATAAATGTACCATCTTCCCTCATGCTTTTGGGTCTGCACACATTCTATTTCTTCTCACTGGATCAATTTCCACTGCTCAATCATTTGAGAAAATTTTCCTCCTCCTTCAATTTAGCTCAAATGTCTATCTTCTCTGCAAAGCTCTTGTGAGAACTCCAGGCAGGTTTGAGTGCTTTCCTTGCTCTTCCTGCACTTTGTATAGACTTTAATTCAAGGAAGTATCTCATTCTTTAACTGCTTGAATATGGGCTCCATTGCACAGCAAAGTGCCATAGAGACGGGCTTTGATTTCCATTGTTATAGTCCCAATTCCTAGGATAGTGTTTGTTACCTAACAGAAACTCAATAAATGTTCATTGGATGAATACATAAATCTTTTATTGTTATAAACCTGCTTTTCACATTTATTCTCAAAATCAATTCTCCAACCTCCTTGAGAAGTAGATATTATTATTATGAACTCTATTTTACAAATAAGGAAAAACAAAACTTTTCCACAAGCACACATTTGTTAAATGGCAGACCGGTAACATGTACCCAAATCTTCATTCTGTATCCAGGGTTCCAGTGCGTATGGGGGTAAAACACAATTAAGCAACATGAGTAGAATACAATAGATAATATTAATGACTTTTGCTTATCTAAATAATAAAGATTACTAGTTAACAGAAACAAAGGAGCAGTTTTCCACTAAAATTTTTTCCATAACAAAATATTTCTTGGCTGGGCATGGTGGCTCATGCCTGTAATCCTAGCACTTTGGGAGCTCGAGGCAGGCAGATCACTTGAGGTCAGGAGTTTGAAACCACCATGGCCAACGTGGTGAAACCCCGTCTCTACTAAAAATACAAAAATAATTAGCCGGGCATTGTGGTGTGTGCCTGTAATCCCAGCTACTTGGAAGGCTGAGGCAGGAGAATTGCTTGAACTCAGGAGGCGGAGGTTGCAGTGAGCCA
Organism: Macaca mulatta; assembly: GCF_049350105.2. NCBI lineage: Eukaryota > Metazoa > Chordata > Mammalia > Primates > Cercopithecidae > Macaca > Macaca mulatta. The sequence continues at coordinate 80,769,265 of NC_133420.1, forward strand.
AGATTGTGCCACTGCACTCCAGCCGGGACGACAGAGTGAGACTTTGTCTCAAAAAAAGAAAAGAAAAGAAAAAACTGTCTTATACCAACGAGCCATACCGTTTTATTTTTACTTTCATAAGCATACTCTTTGAATAGGGTGTTCTTCACCAAAGACCCTATGATTTCTCTGTTCCCTCAGGCATTCGGAATTGGAAAACTAGATTGCTTTGTAGACCTAAATCTTTATGAATTAGTGAAGAGAAGATGTGTTTGGAGAAAAATCTCTAAAACACAATTGGACTACATTCAACTTGCACGTCTTGCCAATTTAATCATGGGTATCTAAAATATAATTTGTTCAAGACCTAACATTCTGAAGAAGAGCTAAGCAACCAGGTTTAAAGATATTTATGATAAATTATGTGGGTAACTTAACTGTAGCTTTCTCTGCTTAGAAAGAGCAGAAATAGATCCCAAGAGTAACTGTTTTTTTTAAAAAAAGAAATAGAGCCAAACCAAGCTATCTGGGGCCATGAAATGGTCAGGTGAAGAATACCCACAAGATTACATTAATTAATATGAGTGATATTTCGTTTCCTCCCTGTCTTTTTAAAGGTCTTCTATATCTAAACATAATACATTATTATATAAAATCTTAGTTACTGCTATATGTAATCTTCAAGGAACCATTATAATAGTTTTAAATTAACTTGAGCCCAAGGTAAGTCTTTTTTTTTTTTTTTTCGTTCTTCTGTTTTTCCAAGTTTTGCCCTTTCTTCTCTCCAAAGAGAAAACTTATAGGAACATGAGCATGGCATGACATTTCTTCCCTCCTCTCACATCAACTGCTGCTTGGCCTGATTGGAATCTACATCCCAGGGTGGCCCAATGCCAAACCTATAGAATGATTTTGGAATTTAAACTGTAGACATTCACAGAGGTTTGGTAAAGTGCCCCTGCCATCTGCTACCTGACCTTTCTGTGTCATCACTATTGTCTTCCATTTCCATCCTCTCATCAACCTCATGGTCTGGAGACAACTTAGTTGCCTTCAGTCTACGTATATGAAGAAAACACAGCAGCTGTGCTGAGGGTGAGGCGTAGATGCTGAACGACACTGAATAGAAGGTATTTGCTGTGGCTGGCATGATCAGAAAGTCACGTAATTCTTTGCCCTTGGAAATAAGGATTTGTGTTTTCTGTCAATTTCAATATAGTGAGAACTGTGCAGCACCATAAAGAAAAAGATGCAGCTACGCAGGTAGAGCCTCAGCTCTTACATCATGAGGCTGGAGGGAGACAAACACATGAGGTATTTAGGGGCTAGTTGGGGAGGTCTAGCTCTGGAAAAAAAGAAAGAGGGAGATTCAAGGCAAGTCTAGTCAAGAAAGTTGTTGGCCAGACTCGATGGCAGACTAGATCCAGGGGCAAAGGGAGAGAGGGAGAGAGATGAACCAGAGAAGATGGGGAGGGGCACATATGGAACAACAGGATACAAACTGGAAAAGGGGGAAGTGGAATAAAAGGGTGAGTAGTGGTTTTCCATTCCAGGGAGCCAAGAATTCCAAAACACCTAGTTTGGGCAGCTTCTGTAATGGGAGCCTTTGCAACTCTCAAAGGTGGCACCTAGAAATCCAATGGAAACCCCACTGATGATCTTTAATGGAAATTTACTGTTTTTCTTCCACTGGGCACAATGCCAGGGTCCTGACAGGAGAGGTAATGAGAGAGGAGAAAAACTGATTAAGATATTCAGACTGTTTGTCAAAAGACGCTTAGGTCGGTTGGGAGAACTGTAGCTGAAAAGGAAGGCCTGGGTGAATTCATCATCGGGTCATTTGGAAAGAGGTCAAAACTACAGGGCACCACCTCAGAGGCTGACTTGAGCCTGGTGAACAAAACCTAATATGATTTAGACCTGTGTTCCCCATGGGTTCAAAGCAGTTAGAAAGAAACCTGTAAACCCTGCATTCTTTGAGCTATGGGAGAATGAGGCTTTTTAGATTCAAATATTCATAAAATCCTTCACGACAACCAACTGCCATGATTCTACATCACTGTTTGGTAATACATCATGAAGAAGGCCTTAAAGTATTCAGGAGTTAATCATGCCCAATAAATTGAAGTATGAAGGAAACAAGATAAAAATGTTTCTATAAAATAACTTTTAAAAAGCATAAACTTATTGCAGATACTTGAAATAAAAGAATTAATCTAGAGTCAGAGAAACTAGAATGTGATGAGATAGAATATTATTTGTGAAAGAAGTTTCTATGAGAAAAGGATAAGTAACATCACCCTTATGAAAATTATAACATTATTTTACTGTAAGCCATAAAATGATGGAACAGAGGCTATAACCTCATCATTATTCCCTTCTATTGATCCTTCCACGGGGCACTCGATTTGAGAAATTTCTGGGAAGTATAGTTTAACATAAAAGGCTCACATATCACTATAACCCCTGCTGTTCCCCAACCAAAAACAACAACAGGCCCTCAAAGTTAATATATGTGGAAGACCATAAGAACACCGATTTAAAATATTTTTGGGTAACATAATAAATGTTATTAAACTTTAGATAAAGAAAGTAAAATTTCAAAAGAAACTGAAGGACAAGATCATGCCAGTCAAATGAGCAACAAAAATATGAGATGGAGGAGACAGTGTGGTGAGGAAAGACAAATGGTACCTACCACAGATCTCTACAAGCAAGTAATCAATGTCTTTAGGATGCCAAAATTATTAATTCACTTATATATCTATGATCCAGGCATTAAACACCTATTTAGTGATAGTTTTCCATGTGTTAGGCTCTGTGCTGGGAGCTGTTGAGACAGAGAAATTGGTCAAGGTCTCCTTCCTTGAGGAACTAACTTAAAATTTAATGGGGAAGGGCCAGGCGCAGCGGCTCACGCCTGTAATCCCAGCAGTTTGGGAGGCTGAGGCAGGCGGATCACCTGAGGTCAGGAGTTCGAGACCATCCTGGCCAATATGGTGAAGCCCCCTCTCTACTAAAAATACAAAAATTAGCTGGGTGTGGTAGTGTGTGCCTGTAATCCCAGCTATTCTGGAGGCTGAGGCAGGAGAATCGCTTGAACCTAGGAAGCGAAGGTTGCAGTCAGCCGAGATCATGTCACTGCACTCCAGCCTGGGCAACAGGGCAAGACTCTGTCTCAAAAAAATAAAATGATAATAAAATAGGGAAAATGAAAAAAAAGATTACAAGAAAATGAGAAAATGTGATAAATGAGCAGCATTTAAGCTGCCCTTAACAGAATTAGCATTGCAATCCATTTGATCAACCCAGACTGAAATCACAGCTCTGCCACTTACTGGCAGTGTCATCTTGGGTTAATCAAGTCACGAACTCCTGGCTTCCTCATCTAGAAAATGGGCAAATTAATGAAGTCAACCTCGTAAGATTCTGTCATGACTTAATGGCTTTGGAAAGACGGAGTTGCTAGGGTTAGATTTAAGTACAATAACGTAGTGAAAGACATTATCTTGAGCACCAGTAGCTAAAAATCACATTTTATTGGAAAGTAAAGCGCTCATCAATCATCACTAATTAGATATACTATAGCACTATCACCTCAGTGCTACAGTATATCTAATTAGTTTTGTTGTTGTTGTTATTGTTATTGTGATTGTTGATGTATAAACACAGACCTTTCCTGAGTTATTGCCTATAATAAGGGAGCTGATTATAAGAACCCTTTGGACTAGCACCAAAACTAAAAAATCTGTCAGGAACCAAGGTAACTCTAGGAAACTTTGGTTTTTGTCTCGGAACAAGCCAGCTCCATGGCTGGGAAATCTTCAAATTTTCTTTTTTATATTTTCCTATAGTCTTTGATAATAAAAAGCATTATTTTTGAAAGCTATGGCATACAGTATTCTAAAATAAAGACTTTAAAATAAAGGTAAAGTAGCCGGGTGCAGTGGCTCACGCCTGTAATCCCAGCACTTTGGGAGGCTGAGGTGGGTGGATCACTTGAGGTCAGGAGTTTGAGACCAGCCTGGCCAACATGGCGAAACCCTGTCTCGATGAAAAATACAAAAATTAGCCAGAAATGGTGACATGAGCCTGTAATCCCAGCTACTTGGGAGGCTGAGAGTCAAGAGAATTGCTTGAACCCGGGAGGCGGAGGTTGCAGTGAGCCGAGATCGTGCTACTGCACTCCAGTCTGGGTGACAGAGCAAGACTTTGTCTCAAAAAAGAAAAAAAGAAAATAATAATAATAATAATACATATATATATAGATATATATGTAAAGTAGACAGAGGAACTAAAGAAATTTATCAGCTCCTTCAGTCCTTAAGTTTGTGAGTTATCTCTGGGCAAAGAAAAGACTGTTCTGCTTTCTTCAACTCTTGATCTATAAATGCTTCTGACACTTGGCAGTGAACAGATGTGGCTCCACCCACAAGCTTGTAGGCTCCCCAAGAGCTAAAATTGTACTGGATTCATCTCTGTAACCCCAGGAGAGAACATCTAACTAGCACATAAGTGGCTCTGTGGTATGTGTTTATTGAACTGAATTTCCCTACCCTTACACTTCAATATATTATCTTAAGATTCCAGGCCCTGGGATGGCTATAATTGGTCACATTGTACCATCTACATTATCATCTGAATTTCACTCTTTGATGTCTAACGCAATGCCTCACACATAATAGAAACTCATTAAACATTTGTTAAATGAATAAATGAATGAACTTTTTATTGATGAAGGGAATTTGATTTCCTTACTCCTACTGTATATCAGATTAGATCACTCCCCTATAAAACCCTTCAGTGACTTCCTATTAAAACAGCCTATAAGGTCCTACCAGATCTGCCTCTCTAATCATTGCTAATAGAGTGAAAATGAATAAATGGGATCTAGACAGCACCTTAAACTGTGTAAAGCAAAATTAGAATAAATTCTGTGTGAAAGACATGGCTTCATGGTAAAATAATTGTAAAAAGTTGACTGTGAAAAGTTAAATCTCCTTATCCCAGGGCCTTTCAAGACATTTAAAATTCAAATGGGCATTGTGACATTTTAAGAAAGGGAACAAAGTGGATAGAATTTTCCAAATTTAATTAATATTAATAACTGCACTAATGATCCAGAGTGGAAAATTCTGATCTAGATCAAAGTAGAAGAAAATTTGCATATAACTGTATCTGATGAACAGACAGTGTTCAGGTCATTCTTAAACAAAAACATTTTACATTGTTTTACTCAATATGACCTCATACTTCTATTTTATCATAATGACACCATGGAAGGACCTATGGGTCAGTAGCAGAGTAATTCAACCGCACATATGTTGCATGAAGCATCAGGGTATTCACTGGGAGTCTACCATTCAATATGAATGAGAAGGCTGATTCTATTTAATTTGAGAAATTTAGTAAGATGATAGTCTATTGTGGCTCTGATGGAAAGAGAGTGTTGAAAACCAATACTATAAAGCCAGCTGTTAGATTGAATATACTTTCAGTGTCATTTTACATCTGACAATTACATCTTGATGTACACTGCCCTGAGCAAGACAATACTGTATTGCTCCCAGGGTCTTTAAAATGTACGCACCTCATTATGGACATTAGCCTCTAAAATATTCCATCTTTATGGAGGCTGGGAGAAAACATCAAGTTGAATCCAGAGAGGTTTATTCAGTGATAAATGACCTCAAGACATCTGGAAATCCAGTTTGGAGTAGGACAATGAGGTATAGATGCTTACCCAAACCTTTTAGAAGTTAAGAAAAATACAGACAAACACTAACTTTTGAACAATTTAAATTAGTGTATTTCGTTGATTTAAAAATAAACCATTTTCAATGTATTTCATCATCTCTAAAATTGTGGTATGTCCTATAATCCAATGGTGACTTACGATCACTTTCATGAATTCAGTCTGAAAACATGTATTTGTACTGGGTTTTGGTTCAAATAATCAGGGGAGAATTTTTTCTTTCCTCCACCAGTGCCAATGTTGAGAAATACATTTTCTTGCTGTCTCTTTTCACACGGTGGTTTTGTTTGTTCATTTAATTACTCACATAGTAATGATGTAGCCCTCTTAAGTGCAAGTCTATTAGATTTTTCATCTTGAGCTTTTTTTTCTATTTTTTCTATTTTGGAGTGCACGTAATATTAGTGGTGCATCTTTCTTCATGGATTCAATGGCATCATATACTCAAGAAATACGGTACTTTTAAAGCTCAGAGAATATGTTCCTTTCTCATCTTGAAAAGAACTATACCACAAGGCAGGATTTCCTTCTGGGATGATAATATCATATGGAAAAAGAAGCAAGGCACTCTCAACTCATTCTAAGTTCATAACTCCATAGACTATTTAAATCATTTCAAGAATACCACCTGTGGATAAGGGTAAAAGAGTGGGGAAAAAGAGGAAACAAAAATCGGATAAGAAATCTAAACAAACCTAAACTTAGTGATAATGTCTAATTTATGCATAGGGGTTAAAAAAATAGTAGATCCCAGGATCACTGTGAATACCATGGCACAGAGAATAAAAATCATCATCAGGGATTCTGTTAGAAGATATAAGAGCCAGATCAATGTTAAGATATAAATAGGCATAGTGTATATAGAACCAAGGCATACATTTCTTAGGACACCTATTTAGGAATGTAGTAAGGTTTCGTTTCTTGTTTTTGTTTTTAAACAAAAAGATAGAGACAGAGTCTTATTCTGTTGCCCAGGCTGAAGTGCGGTGGCATGATCATAAAAATGTGCTGAATTTTTATACTTGTAATTTAAAAGTGACTAAGTGAACTAATAAGAGTTTTAAAACATGAGTGATTAAACCTTGACAGTTGAGATTACCATGGCAAAGCAAGGATATAGTTTTGTGCAAGGGAACCCAGTTTTTAAGCTGATAAAGGCTTGTACTCTATTTGCACAGGATAATATTAACATAAAAATAATATTTATTAAAATGGAATATTAACGTAAAAACTAATTAATATTAATTTTAATTATATTACATGATATAAATATAATTTATAATTTAATTCATATTAAAGTTTAATATTTGTTAATATAAAATTTAATATTAAATTATTTATTAGAATATTAATGAATTTTTTTAGGTTAAAATAATATTAACACAGAAACTGCAGCACAAGAGACTCAGGTTTTACGGATTAATAGCAAACTTCCTCTGAACTAAGTCAGAATCTAATTTTTATATTGAATAAGTCCAGGAGGGGGTACCCTGACATTCCAGCTTTCAGTCAACCTCCTGACTACTTCCATATTGAGCTAAATCTCCACAGCCATGGCCACCAACTGTCTTATCATCAACTGGGACTGTGGAAGGGCAGGAGCACCTAAGAGGCGGCCAATAGTTTAATCAAAAGGACCAGAGTGCTGTAAGGTTGGATAAAGTATGGGGGCACTGACTGCCTTGTAGGTTACAGTAGATAACCTATGCAAGTTCTCTTCAGAGGCAAAAGCTAGCCCCAAGAACTCTCAACATCAGTGGTCTAATTCAAATGCTGATTAGCATCAAAGGTTTCCTTCTACAGAAAGGCCAGACTGAAAGGGAGTAAGTAATTTCAGAAACATCTGGAAAGCAGAAGACAACATATAGGGGTCTTGTACTTCTTCTTTGATGTATATATCACCTATGCAGAAAAATGACATATTTGTACATTTTAGTTCATCTTCTAGCATCGTGCTCATCCAGCAGGCATCTGTGTCACAAACCTAAGAAACTAAAATGTGTCCCACTTAAACCAGGCTGAATCAAGACTAGTTCAACTACACTTTTCATCACCAGTCAGTTTCAAATACACAGGCTCAGAGCTCTTTGATCACTTGCAGTTGAGAAGGATGATAGGCCTGTACAGTTCAGGATATAATTCAGTCTAGGGATGCTTCAGAAGCTCCAGAACAGATTCTATACCGACTCTCCAACCATTCATTTATTGGATTTTGACAAATAAATACTCTATCAGAAAATGGGTCTGTTTCCATCATGTCATACAGAGTGCAAATCCTCAAGGCCTTCCTTTGGAGAAGAATAGGTAGAGTCTATTAGTCCTGTGTCTAAATGATCCCATCTATCAATGGATGAGATTTCTGAATAAAGCATGTGCATTTATTTTATGCTGAATGCTACAAACTTTAGGTCAACATCTTGCCAGCAAAAACCAATACCCACATTTTTCATTTCTTTATCTCTTGTGGATAAAAGCAGGATTTAAAGTCACTGCTGGTCAAACGCATGATTCATTTTTTAAAACCAGAGTAAATTCAGACTGGCTTCCTGAAGAACTATTTTGAAAGGCAGTTTACAGATCTTCCTGTTGCTTTTCCATGACATAATGCTAGAGATCTGACATAATACTCACACACCTGGCAATGGCCTAAGGACAAGGGGGAACAGGAGTGAAGGGGGAACAAGAGGAAACTCTGACAGATTTGTCCTGAAAAATGCACTATTTACCAAGTTGGGACATCAAATCTCAGACTAAAACGTAAAGAGAATTTCTTAAACCAAGGTTTCCAAGAATCTTTGACAAATGCTGACTCTCTTAACACTTTATGAAACAACTCAAGTCAACGGACACATCTCCACAGTCTTTCTATTTGCAGACATTTTTCCCACAGCCCTATTTATAACTTAACATAATGGGAAGTTTTCTCTTGGCAAAAAAGCTGATTAAGTGTTCCATTTAATAGTGTAATGCAAAAAATGCTTTCCTTTTTTCAGACCTGCTGTTCTCATACTGTCTCATGTTGTCTAAAATGGAGAGTTGGTAACTATTTTCTGGGTTGGTGTGCCTTTATGATGAATGTCATCTTAAGATATAGAACGAATAATGAAACTCATGTTGAATTTCTAATCAACTTTCTTTTATCTATACTCAAGGTTATTATTTTAACCTGTTGTCTTTGCAGTTTGGGAATACAAAAATGAGCTTTCTGTGGTAAGTTGAAAGCACAATAATTTATAACAAACTTCTTTCTCTTATTCTCCTATTCTCTCTTCATTTCTGCCTCTCTCTCTCTCTCTTGCAGAATGGGTCTATTCATTTCTATTTCTATCCTTTTTGATTTGGGCTTACATTTACAATGTCAGGAATATCATATCCATTCAACAAATAACATCTGACAAACCAAAATGGATCTCCTGGGGCATGGGACCAAAAAGCAGTGCTGTGGATAGATTCTGTTATTGGAATTAGGCATCTTACCTCCTTTTAAAGCATATGGCCTTTAAAAACTTTTTACTATTTTTAACAATCAACTTGAGGATTTAAAACAATGCAACCTCCAGCTAATTTTTATTGATCAATGGTCTATTCTATTGTTTCACAGCTTCTTCTTTTTTAAAAAACAAAAACATTCCTTGTTCTAGTTGTACTTCTAAAGTTAAAGCAACAATTTCTTTATGGCTCTGCTTTCGCTGCATGACCGTCTTCTTATGCCAGGATACATTTTTCACCCATTCAGTCAGGACAATTGGTAATTAAGGGCTTTATTACTTTCCATGATCATCATCTGCAATGCTTTTAGCTGGAACAAACAAACCAGAAACCTTACTTAAACTGGCTTACACATTAGGATATTTGTTTACCAACAAGTAGTCAGAGGTCCAGTGGGCTGTGGAGTTGGGTTTATTTCACAACTGAACAGTATCATCTAAGACCCAGGTTTTGTTTTCTCTGCCTTCACTTTTGGCTTCCCTCCAAGCCTTGTTCCTTTCAAGGTTGTGGGATGACTGCCAGGAATACTGGGGCATTTAACAGGAGAGAAAGGCTGCCTTTCTACGTTCTCTCTTAAAAGTAAGGCACTGCCATGTTCAGAAGTCCCCAGCAAGCTTCTCCTAACATCACTTTGAGCCAAATTGCCTTAGCCCTTGCCGCCTCTAACAAAACACAGCAAGAGTGTAGAAGTTTACTAGGATGAAATAGATGTTGGGAGCCAACCTCAATTATCACCACACTGTCTTCTCTAACATCCATAGTAAGTTTGAATGATGCAACATATAAGAAGAAATATGACTCAGACATTCTCTAAGGCGCCAGCTATCCTTGTTTTCTCAGAACTGAGGGGTTTCCCAGTATGTGGAACTGTTAGTGCTAAAATTGGATGAGTCTTGAGACAACTGGGATGGTGAGTCATTACTCTACCTTCCCCTTTAATCCCTACCAGGTCCAAGCAACCATGAACTCTCCTGACCATGCAGAGGAAGTAATACATTCACAGGCAATTAAGTGGAATGCAACAGCAACAGTACTTCTTAATGCCCAAATTATAATTCTAATTTTAAAAACTCCAGCATACTGTATATGTATATAATCTGTGATAATAATTATATTTTATATAGAGGATAACAGACTCTGTAAGTTGGAGTAAAATTTAGAGGTTCCTTCATTTCCTGCTTCCCACATTCATTCATCCACTAATAACTGGAGTAGAATACTCAAAGCAGACCCCTTTCTACAAGTAGTCCACAAGCACTGTAAGAGAAAATCATGTGCCTCTTACACATAGCATTATGCCTAGAATATGACAAGTATTCCATAATTGTCATCCTGAATGTAGTAGTCAAATGCAAAGTAGAGCATCTTTATACCATAGCTAGCATGTGAAATAGCCATGTGTAGCCTAAGACTGGCAGAAGCAAAGACCTGATTTTCTACTACAAAAGTGAGGGAGGCCCCAGAGTAGAGGTAGGTGAAGAAAAGTTTCTGCTCCGGCTCATAATTAAGATTATTATTTTTTTCTTGTATGAATTTAGAGTATCCTCTGAAGTTTACAAATGTGAAAATAAATTATTTTGCATAATTCTCTAAGCTACAGGATTGGTTGATTCCATCATCCTACTATGTTTTTGAGGTTATGTTGTATAAGGTTACTTTGAACATGTACACACAGGTAGCCTGGAATGGATGCCCAGAATGCAGGGACCAATGATAGAAGTTTCAAAAATACTAAGTAACAGAGATAAAGATAAGGGCTATGGGCCGGGCCCGGTGGCTCATGCCTGTAATACCAGCACTTTGGGAGGCCGAGGCAGGCGGATCACAAGGTCAGGAAATCGAGACCTTCCTGGCGAACACGGTGAAACGCTGTCTCTACTAAAAATACAAAAAATTAGCCGGGCGTGGTGGCAGGCGCCTGTAGTCCCAGCTACTCGGGAGGCTGAGGCAGGAGAATGGCGTGGACCCGGGAGGCGGAGGCTGCAGTGAGCCCAGATCGCGCCACTGCACTCCAGCCTGGACGACAGAACGAGACTCTGTCTCAAAAAAAAAAAAAAAAAAAAAAAAAAAGATAAGGGCTATCAGCAGGGAAAACTGTTGTCAGTAGCAGGTTTGTAGAGCACGCCAGGCCAAGTGAAGATGTAGGATGAAGTAAAGAGATGCTTATTGGAGAGCAGGCACTAAGATGCCACTGTATGCATGATAGTTTGAACTATAGAAAGCTTTTTAAACAACCTACTGCACTGTTCCTTTTTCTATCACCATGAAGCTAGGCTAGTGAGTGTCTCTTTATTAACCACACGTACTAAAGCAACAGTGACTTTATGTAATTTAAATGTTTTCACACATATGACATTATTTTGTAATCATATCAGTACTGTAAAGTAGTAGGACCCTTATTACTAATCATATTTGTAACAAATAAACTGAGATTTATAATTTAGGTGACTCGTGCCAGGTAATCTAGAAAGTAGTTGATTCAGGGCCAGGCACAGTGGCTCATGCCTGTAACACACCACTTTGGGAGGCCGAGGCGGGCGGATCATGAGGTTAACTATCCTGGCTAACATGGTGAAACCCCGTCTCTACTAAAAATACAAAAAATCAGCCGGGTGTAGTGACGGGCGCCTGTAGTCGCAGCTACTCGGGAGGCTGAGGCAGGAGAATGGCGTGAACCCGGGAGGCGGAGCCGGCAATGAGCCGGGATCGCACCACTGCACTCCAGCCTGGGCTATACAGCGAGACTCCGTCTCAAAATAAAATAAAATAAAATAAAATAAAATAAAATAAAATAAAATAAAAAAGAAAGAAAGAAAAGAAAGTAGTTGAATCAGTACTTGAACCAAAATCCTCTGAGTCTTCGGTCACTGTCTTTTCTGTTGAATCACACTCCCTAACTAAAAACTCTCTTAAAAACTAAAGAAAATTGGTTTTCAGGACAAAATCTACTCCTAAACATCGTTTCTGGAAGAAGCATGAAATATTCAGCATGAGAATAATTCTTGTGCCAATGAATATAATGGCCCAATAATCCCGTATTTCAATTATTCATATCTGAGGCAGGAAGATTGCTGGAGCCCAGGAGTTCGAGGCTACAGTGAGTTATGATGGCACTACTGCACTCCTACGTGGGTGACAGAGCAAGACCTTGTCTCTAAAAAAAAAAAAAATGTTTAAATTACCAACTAAACTATGTAACATCCTGTCTAGTAAAATAATTTTCGATCGTTTGCATTATAGAAGAGAGTAAATAAGCGATATAATTTTATAAAATTTAGCAAACTATTATAACACGGATGTAATTCCCACTAAAAAATCTCTGGTAATTTTGATAAAATTATACTGAAATGACTTCTAAAACTTGAAAAGGTCAAGAAAGTAGATTTTAAAATATCAGAGTTTTTATAGGAAAAATGTATAAAAATGACCAGAGTCTAGGTATCAAAAGTGTCCCTAGTGTTTTAGGTCCAACAAAATAAATGAGATTCCTCACCTCCAGGCACAAGGCATGACTTTGCTGTTATTAAATAGCAATGGAGTGAATCGACAAGAGACCCCACTCACTCATGACTGCCAGGAAGAAGGGCTCCTGTAGATCCTTCCTCTTACAGCCAAAGCAATCATTTTCATTAGATGACCCCAACATCCAGCCTATAGTTAACAGCCATAAACAAATTAACACCTCCGGTTATCTCAGCATACATTATTATCCAGCCCTGTTTATCTTGGAGGGCTTTTTTGGACAGACTTACTTATATTAGGAAAGGTTAAAGTTCTGTGGGTCCTCACTGTCGGAGTTTTGAGGTGAGGTTTTTTGTTTGTTTGTTTTTGTTTTTGTATTTATCTGTTTGCTAGAGTGGGTCCTGAGTTGTGTCTTGAGAAAACATTGGTGCTGAGCACAAGTATCTTGTTTTCCTCCACTGGGAGGTGGGGAAGACTTCTCCTGAGTGTTCTTGTTGGGAGTTTGTCAACACTCCTGAGATTTTGGCCAGACCCAGTGCAGCTGATGATTACAGCATGTGGCTCTGCACACTTGCTAACAGGGAGAATAGCTGCACTCCAGATGCTCACCATGGGGTAAACCTCTCGTGTTTACTGTCATGCAGTACATAAGCAAAAGCTGACGGAGAGAAATGAAGTTTGGGTTGCCTGAAAGACAGTCCAACCAATTCCCTTCAATTTAGAACTCAATATTGCAGACTGCCTTTGTTGATATCTGATGTCACTTGTCTGCCCAGAAAACACCTGTGCATCTTACTGCAGAAGTTACTCTGCTAGTTGTTAAGATTAGCATGCCCTACATTTCAGTGTGTCGTGATTACCCGGAGGAAAATTACTTCTTGGTTTCTGTAACAGAAATGGTTTGCTTTTCTCAAGCAATTATTTTTTTAATCGTATGGACACTTATGAATCACATAAGTATCTCCCCTTCCCGCCCCATATTAGCTGCTAGGAAATCTAGAGCCAAATTTGTATCTCACTTCTAATAAATGTATACAATCTCATGGTAGATATTTTGCTGAAATCTGGCTTAAACTAAATATTCTTATTCTAATTTTTAACCTGCTCAAATTTCATCAAATACTCATTTAGGATTTATTTGACCTCATTGCACATATTATATTCTATTGTTTTCTTTAAAGCCCTTTTTGGAACAATGCAAGGTATAGATGAATACATAAGATGAGACTTATCACTGTGAAAAGACAGTTTGTGCTTCTCTGTGGCACAAATTGTGCTTCTCTGTGGCATTTAAGCTATGTATCTTTAAATATTTGGACTTAAAAACCACTAAATAGGCCGGGCGCGGTGGCTCAAGCCTGTAATCCCGGCACTTTGGGAGGCCGAGACGGGCGGATCACGAGGTCAGGAGATCGAGACCATCCTGGCTAACACAGTGAAACCCCGTCTCTACTAGAAAATACAAAAAACTAGCCGGGCGAGGTGGTGGGCGCCTGTAGTCCCAGGTACTCAGGAGGCTGAGGCAGGAGAATGGCATAAACTCGGGAGGCGGAGCTTGCAGTGAGCTGAGATCTGGCCACTGCACTCCAGCCTGGGTGACAGAGCGAGACTCCGTCTCAAAAAAAATAAAAAAATAAAAATAATAATAAAAACCACTAAATATAAGATTGTAATTTCAATTGTTTTTCTCTTTATGGGATTTTCTTTTTATTCCAATGATAGTATGATGGCCATCTGTATTTTTAGTTGTCAAGTACTCACCACGATTAACTCCTGTGTTCAGAAATTAATATATTGATGAAGAGAATGTGTAGCTTAATTTTTTATGTTTAGGCTTGTTATGAAGTTTTATCCCTACATATTGCATATGAACTCTCCACACTTAGGATCTATGACTCAAGCAGAGCCCTAAGAATTATGGAGTTCAATTCCTAATAGGAACTACAACACAACTAGCTGCACTAAGTCTGGATGAAATGATTTCAATAATATGAATGTAGGATAGCCATTCTGATTGGATAAAAGAGAGAACTGGGCGACCAGCTTCTTTACATAACTCAGGATATTTGGTACAATTCTGGAAATATACTTGATTATCAGTGCAAATTTTTTGATTGGTGACTACAATGACATTGAGTTATGTACATTAACCAGTTTACATCTTCTAGAAGATACACAGAAAGTGGTTCTTGAAATAATTTACTGACATGGCCAATATATATATTCCTGAAGAGGTCTTATATTTCAGGAATTAAGCAAAGAATCTGAAACTCTGTTCAGTTTCTTAAAAAAAAAAAAAAGAGGTAGAAATTGGGGTTATTGAAATAAAAAGAAATCTGAGATCTCTCTATCATTTAAGAAAGGGCAGAAATATTCATAAATTTTAAATTTACTGAAGTCAAATATAGGTGTTAAAATTCAGTGCTATTAGGGCTGGGCATAGTGGCTCACACTTGTAATCCCAGTATTTTGGGAGGCCAAGGCGGGTGGATCACGAAGTCAGGAGTTCAAGACCACCTGGCCAAGATGATAAAACCCTGTCTCTACTAAAAGTACAAAAATTAGCCAGGCATGGTGGCAGGCACCTATAATCCCAGCTACTCAGGAGACAAGGCAGGAGAATTGCTTGAACCTGGGAGGCGGAGGTTGCAGTGAGCCGAGAGCGCACCACTGCACTCCAGCCTAGGTGACCGAGCGAGACTCTGTCTCAAAAAAAAAAAAAAAAAAAAAAAAAAATTCAATGCTATTAAACAACAACAACAAAAATTGAAATAGGATACTTAACTTCCAAACCAGTGGAGGGGGAAAAAAGGGTATCAGAGAAAATTTAGAAAATGAAAAGTCTAGAAAAGAAGCAATTTAAAAAAAAAAAAAAAAAGGCAGTAAAGAAAGAGTCTGTTAAATATAAAGTCCAGGCCGACCACGGTGGCTCAGGCCTGTAATGCCAGCACTTTGGGAGGCCAAGGCGGGCAGAAAACTTGAGGTCAGGACTTCGAGACCAGCCTGGACAACATGGTGAGACCTTGTCTCTACAGAAAATACAAAAATTAGCCAGGTTTGGTGGTGTGCGCCTGTAGTTTCAGCTACTCAGGAGGCAGAGGTGGAAGAACTGCTTGAAATGAGGAGGTCAGGGCTGCAGCAGTGAGCTGTGATTGTGCCACTGCACTCCAGCCTGGAAGACAGAGCGAGACCCTGTCTCAAGAAATAAAACAAAACAAAAAAATCAAGTATAAATAGACATAAATAAATCATTAATAAGGACAAGTATAAAAGATCAAATTTACTTATGAAATAGAAATTACCAGATTAGATAAAAAATAACAAAATCCAGATATCTGTTTACAAAAAAAATGTGTAAAATTCAGGGACATAAGAAGGTTCAAAATATAGGGTTTAAAAACTAGTTGACAAATATTATCCAAGATAAAACAGGCCTAATTTTGTTAAATATCAAACCAAGAAGCATTAATAGGCATAAAGAAGAACATTACATATGAAAAAAGATATAAATTCCTCATCAGAAAGATACAGCAATTTTGAATGTTTATGTACCTAATAATACAGCCTCCAAATATAGAAGGCAAAATTTCCAGAATTATTAGGAGAAATTGAGAATTTTAGAGGAAAACTTCAAAAACATGTCATTCAATGGATAGATCAAACAAAAATTAGAACAGAGAAAATGTGAACAACTAATTCATAGCTCTGCACTCCACTTCTAGAGTGTGAATACTTTTCAAGCCTACAGTTACAATAAATGGCCCAGTAATTGGTCTTAAAGAAAGTCTAAAAGACCATTATATAGATAATGTTATTTGATTATAATGCAATTAAATCCAAAATCAATTTAAAAAATGAAGATAAACTAGAACTATGTGTGTAAATAAGGATAAATCTCAAAAACATGATTTTGAGAAAAAAGCAAGTGGTGTTATATACTAAGTGAAATAATTTTTAAAATGTAACGTAATACTATATATGATCTATAGATGCCTACAAATTTAGTAATAATTTAGAAATGCACATGAGAATAATGAATACTACCTTTGGGATCATCATACTTTGGGTGAGGAAGGAAGAGGATGAAATATAGTAAGACTGCATAGGAGGAAGGAAGGGGATGAAATATAGTAAGGCTGGATAGGAGGATTCCATGGTATCATTACTATATGTCTTTAAGACTGGTGAAACTTGGCAATGGGCACACAAGTTGCCTATTGTGTATGACTATTTATTTATCTTATATGTTTCTTCACATTTTATATATTTAAATATTTCACAGTAAAATGATTTGTTATGTTGGCACCTATCCTTACAGGTTTTTCTTTCTATATATTATATCCTAAATATAAAATATTTAGCATATCTATAAAAATACATAAAAATGAGATCCCTATATAAATATACTAATTTTTGAATGTTATTTATTCACCTAACAGTACTTTGTGAACACCCCTTCCACATCAATAAATATACTTCTACCACATCATTTATAAGACCTTTGGTATATACCGACAAATTGCTTTCTTGGACACCTTCTTGATTTTTGTCCATGAAAGTATAGAAAATTTGGGTAACTATGAAATTTAGAGCTTTAAAGAAAGGAAGATGACGATTAAAGAATATAGTCTTTAATATTCAGCTCACTGTGCTTTCTCAAAAATAAGTGAGAAAGATTGCTGAGAAGAAATCCAAAACAGCAAAGAAATTCTTTGGAGTCAGTCTAAAGGATCTGAAAATGTTAAACAGGGAAATATAAAAAGACATACAATGACTACATGCAGAATACAATATAAATCAAATTAACATGTCACAAAGTTAAGAATCTGGATCAGATTATTAGGTAAGCACATAAGGAATAAAAGCAAATTTGGATAAAGGTACACAAAATTACAGAATGAGCCCAGGTAAACCTTCTGTCAAGTATAAAAATCAAAAGAGAAAAGAGAGCCACCTTTCTAAACAAGGAAATGCTCAAAATTCTCAAAAAGGAGAAAAACATTTTAAAATTTTGCATGAAGAAGTCTGATAGCAAATCTGTGGGGAGGCACACTATTACCTTGGAACACAGAAGTAATTCTGAACCCAAGTATTCCAGTGTCTATAATGTGATATAGTCCCTAATTACGCTGGCTCCAGTAATTACCTCACCACTAACCATCATGGTTGAGAAATCATGCAGAGCTGAAAAACTGAACCGTATCAAATCGAAGGTTCAACACTCAGCAATTTGTCATTTTGTTGCCTTTATTTTGAAATGGTAAACCAGTGATCATTTTCCATGAACCAACAGTGTATTTTCAAGTTCGTTTAAAATAACATTCTTCAGCACTCTTTATCAAGCAACTCTTTTAGACAATGAATCCTAAAAGAACACTAATCCTGCAACAAAGAAGGAGGGAGTTAGAGCTAAAATAACATTTTGTTGATTTAAAAAAAATAGTTAAGCACAGATATGATGAATTAATGGTTTTCGGATGCTTGTTTTATTATGCATTCTTTGACTTTGCTGGCATTTATATGCTGCCATAAAATTATTATTATCATCTGAGCTTGGAATAGAGAAGGTGCAGGTGGGGAGAAACCTACTTGAGAAACAAGAATGAGTAACCGACATTCTCACATCATTTAAAACAAATCCTGCCACCCACTGCCTATAACTCCTTTCCTGCACCATGTGTTGCTAGTTTGGGACTATAAATGTGACAAGCATGAAGTGAAATGTCAGCCAAATACTACTGGAGTGGGGAAAACCACAATTCATCATGTATCAAGGATTTTAAAATTAATTTTTTGCTTTTTAAAAAGAGGGGTGAAATTTTAAAGATGCATAACTATTCTTTTCATAGCTGAAGTTAGAACTGAGTAGTCATTTTACAGCTAACATTACTCAAAGCTTTTGGAACTCTTGTATGGAAAAGGTATGGCAAAATGAAGGGCTAGGTAGCTTGAATTCTTTATTATTACCTATCTTCAAATTAAATGTAAATAAACAGCATTTTTGGTTAAAAAATCATTGTAACTAATGTACTGTTTGAAATAATTTCAAGGAGCAAGGTGAAAGTAAGAGAAATCTTTTAGAACCAAATTAAAGTAAATTCCTCTTTGTTTTCAGTGGAGACACTTCATTCATTTAACCATACAATGAGTAACACCACCCCTACCCTCAAGGGGTGTCTGGCAATTGGCAACATTAGATCTTGGAGGATAATGTGGGAATCTGGGTAGATCATAAAGCCAGACAACCAGGGAATAGTTCAAGAAATGCAGGCAAAGGGTCAATTCTGAGGAAGGATTTAGGTGGGAAAGTTGGTGGATAAGATTTTCTATGTTGGGTAAAAGAGAAAAATAGTCCAGACTGTCCACAATAGCATTATTAAAATGTCTCTGCCCATCCAAACTTTGCTTGTAATGTGGCCCCATTTGACTGTGTGCTCTGGGAGGGAAGGAAATACAGTGTTTATGTCTGCATCCCCAGGGAGCTAGGAGGAGTTCAGTCAATGTGTATTACTGAGTGGACACAAAAGATTGGAAGATGAAGTTCCAAAGTGTAGATTTAGAAGCTGTACCCAGAGGCAGTTCTCTGCAAGATGTTTACAAGTCATGTTGGAAGAGAATGGGAGAAAGAAGAGAGACAAGGAAAGAGTAAGGTGATCTAGGAGACATGGAAGTACAATCAGGAGAGCTCATTAAGCACAACAACATCGATGGGAAGAGAACATTTCCGCATTAAGGTGCTCTGTGGTGACAAATGGAGGAGGAATGTCAAGGAAAGGGAGCACTGATAAAAGGAATCCTATTGAGTTTGACCCGGAGGACATCAGAGATCCAACCACAATTTAGCGGATGGCAAGATTGCCTATGAAGTTACAGGAGGCAAAGGAATGAGATATACATAACCCAGTGGGGCAGGCACCTCATTACTGATGCCTATGAGGGCATTTTTGGATTCAACACTCTTCATATAAGACTTCTTAGGGAGCTGTGAAAGAGAGAGATGAGGGCATTGAAGGAGGAAGGACCTAACATTTGCTGAGTGTCATCTACATGATCAGGTACTGATATGATTTGGCTCTGTATCCCCACTGAAATCTCATGTTGAGTTGTAATTCCCAATGTTGGGGGAGGGACCTGGTGAGAGGTGATTGAATCACAGGGCAGATTTCCCTCTTGCTGTTCTTGTAATCCTGAGTTCTCCTGAGATATGATAGTTTAAAAGTGTGTGGCACTTCCCGCTTCGCTCGCTGTCTCTCCTGTTTTGCCATGTGAGGATGGCACCTGCTTCCCCTTTGCCCTCCACCATATTGTAATTTTCCTAAGGCCTCCGCAGCCACACTTCCTATACAGCATATGTAACTGTGAGTCAGTTAAAGATCTTTTCTTCTTAAATTACCCAGCCTCAGGTCTTTATAGCCCTGGTCTCAGGTATGTCTTCATAGCAGTATGAGAACAGACTTAATACAGGTACCAAGCATTTGGTAATGCAAAGCTTCAAAGTATGGTCCACAAAGCAATGAGTAGCAGTATCACCATTACCTGGCAGCCTGTTACAAATGCAGAATCTGGGGCCTGTTCTAGACCTACTGAATCAGAATCTGCATTAACAAGACCCCAGGTGATTCATATGTAAAGTTCCAGGAGCACCGTTGTCGATTTTCATAAAAAGGTATTCAAAAGTAGAGGAATGTAACATTTTTCCCCCATACCTGAACTCAGCCTCATCACAGGCCCTCCAGTTCTATCTGGCTGGAAGAAAAACTACTTTGCATTTGGAGGCTCAAGGTAGGGCGGTGTCTTTCAGTTGAAAATAGTCTTGCTGTGGCAAAGATCTGATTAATTCAGGATCTAACCTTAGTCCAAGGGGACAGTCAACCAGGATGCTTCCATCATCTCAGAAGCCTCACATCTGTTATTCATTGCTCAGTAACAAACAACCCTGAAACACAGTGGCTTCAAGTAATTATTACTTTAAAAAATTTTCTGATGATTCTGGGGGTCAGCTGGGCAGTTCTGGTCTCTGGCTTGGCCGATCTCTGTGGGCAGCTGAAGACTCCATGACCAGAGAACCATTTCTCTGTCCTGGGCCCACCTTTTGCAAATGAAAGGCCTTAAACATGTACTCAAATGCCTTAAACATATACTCAAATGCCTTAAACATGTACTCAAAGGAAAAAAGTCTTTAACCTGGGGTGATGGTGTCCTCTCCTTACCACTGTCTCCACAGCCAAAAGCAGTGTCTACAGAAAACTCCCTGAAGAGTTAGGGAAATACAATAGATACAAGAAAGTATAGAAGACTTTGTGACATTTGTAATTTAAGTTACCTTATTTAATAACTCCCTTCCCTCACAAAACCCCACAGTCCTATAATATAGAATTAACAGATTAGGAAAGTTAATCTTAGTGCATTTCAGAAACTCTCAAAGAGACAGTATGCACATGGTTGGGCCAGAAATGGATCCCAGTCTAGCTGTCCCCTTCTACCTCATTTAAGGAAATGTCTAAGGAGAGAACACAGGGTTATTACTCCCCATTTACTCAGATGTTCTATTGTTGATGTTCTGTTTCAGTACGATCTGACTGGAGTTTTCCCATGTTCCCTCTGTATACTTGTCATCCTTCAATTTGGCATCTGAAAATCATCTGGAAGTCTACAAAGACGGCCAGCCTCACAGAGCCGTGTTATAATGAGCATTGTTCATCATAACTTAGAACTTTGTTAGTGGAGATCTCTTTTCACTAGGTGTTCAGTAGGGCGGAGGGGTAATTGCAAGGAAACCACAAGAAGTACACTGTGATGTCATTCACGATTCAGTCTCACACATATTCAGGGTACATCCTGAAGCCCTGGTCTCCTTCCTGCCATTAACATACCCTTAAACAGGCTCTGGATTTTATGGCTCCTTTGTTTCTTTGGAGATACTGATATTTCTTTCCTTGCTGTACCGTAAGACTCCATGTGCCAGTAGAGGTTCTCCAAAACAAACATTCCTCCCACTCTTCCCACCCTAAAGCAGTTCTCGCTATTAAAAAAAGAAAAACGTAATCTTACCACAGTTGAAAGGAAAAGTGGCTATATTTAGACATGCATTTTGGAGTCATCTCTCCTGCCAGGATTCTGAAAAAATTAAAATTTCCAAGCAAATCTAAATGAGAAGGTCACACGTGATAAGACTGTGAGATGTGGCAATATGCTTGGCAACTAGTAATATAACCATTGCTAGAGTTCACTACAGAAAGACGTAGTCTTCACTGACATCCTAAAGACTTAACAGATCTCTGAACTTGAGCTACCCTTTTGCATTTGCCAGCCTAGATAACACACACATAATCATGGTAAGGTTTTCTGGTTTTAAAAGCCACTCATTTTCCAAGGCACTTTGCAAGGAAGAGCATGCTACCTGCCCCTGGTTAAAATTCTCTAGCAGCAAGTCGATCTACACAATCATTGCATTAGTCTGCTTTAACATTCTCGTGCACCAGCAGCTACAGGAGAAGAAGAAGCCGTCAGGAAGAAGCCAAGATGTAGTACAGGAAAAATATTTCATTGAGCTGTATAGAAACAGTATTTTACAGGCTAGGGAAGGGAAAAAGAAAATATCTAAAACCACTACACTTTAAATTAAAGGTGCAAACATTGGTGTTTTTCTTTCATCCTTTGGCTGTCTTTAAAATGATCCTTATTAATGACGGCGCGATAGTTCACCAGGAGCGTGTGAAGGGAATCAAAGTCTAATTCCGCCTCTCCTGCTCCAAACGCGTTCTCGGTGATACATAGTTTCAAAAATTGGCTGATTTTTCTTTCCCTGCTTCTTTACAGAGCCAGTAACATCATGACCCTTCATCGAGTGTAAATTCCAGATTTCTACACACATTTCATTAAAGGAACCTTCTCCTTCTCTGTGAAAAAGAAGAAAAGTCTTTCTTCTCCAGGTGAAGGCTTCTGTTCTGTTAACGCAATCTCAACCAGCAATGTGGGATTATGTCACAGCATGTAGTGGAGGAGTCAGAATGTCCCAGACACACGTGAGGCCCTGTTCTAAAATAGGTATAAGGCCTTGGGCAAGAACCTTAACTTTTCTAAGCCATAGCTTTATGATTTCTAAAATAGGACTAATATTTGTCTCCAAAGTTTCTCGAAAAACTAAAGATAAAATATGCAAACAGTACCTGGGACAAAGTAGGGATTCAATAAATGGTAGCCGTGATTGATACTACTATTATACTGTAAGAAAGCCAAACACAAAGACCTACTGATTTTTGACAGCAAGAAGAAAATCAAACTTTAAACATAAGGGAAAAGATGAATGGAAAACCAAAATAATAATGTAGTGATTAGCCTAAAGGGAAAGTCCATTGTAAGCATCATTATTTAAATCAAACATATAAACATTATCATTTCACCCCAAAGCATTTCCACCCATTCAAGTGCATTCCACTTTCATGATTTCAGCCGGAATAAGAACTCAACAGTCTAGAGAAGACCATATAAATACTCAAATATGCTAGCACACCTTCTGGGACAGAGGAGATGAACTAGCAGGAGACACACGCTACCCACATGGGTTTTCAATCAAGACCAATTGGGATGTCTGTAGCTCCTTCCGAATAAAGGGTTCTCTTTGGTGGGAAGGATCAATTCCTCTCCCTGTATTGTGTAACAGCTCATGCTGCATTTGTTTGTGGCATGCATTCACCTGACAGACTGTAGTAAATGAGGAAAATAGAATGGACAGAAACGGAGGTGAACTCAGCCTTAATGAGAAAAACATGACAACACAAAATTCTTTTTTTTTTAATGAAGTTCTAATATATAAAATGTGAACTCTCCAGATTGACCAAGTCATGTGAAACCTTATTCATGAAAATGTGCACTTTCTTCCCTCCCAACTTTTTCATTAAACTGCTCTTTGCCTCATGTGTAAATGGCAACTTTTTATGTTCTTTTCCCAGATGGGATGACTAGAAGAGTAAAGCCAACAAGTAAAAAATTATTTATAACTGAAAAATGACTATAAGGGTTATTGGTGAGGGAAGGGAGGGAAGAAACATCAAACTCAAACTTGCTGTATAGTATCTATATAAAATATACCTATTCCTTAATTTTTATTCCCTTATTTCCTTAATATGTTTTATTTCTACCTGTATTTCATATCTTCTGTTCATTCTGCTTCTTCCCTATGTATTACGTCTCTCTTTTTGTTTCACAAATTGTGCATTAATTCTAAAACTTCCAGTTTCTCATTGAGCCAATTTCTTCTAATTTTTAATCTTTTGTAATCCTTCTTCCCCCAGACTCTAATTTCTAGAGTCTTACAGTGACAGTACAACATTCAAATTAAAAGGAAAGCTTAGGGAATGCATAAGTGGAGGAAAGGCTGTTAAAATAAACAGTTAGAAATCTTAAAAAAGTTAAAATAGACGAAGAAATAAGAACATAGAGGGGAAAGGAGACAGCAAGGAGAAAAAAAGAATGAGAAAAATGGGCAAGTAGGCAAACAGTCAACAATTTCTTATTTTAACAGCCCCTGGGTACTCCCAAAATTCAGCGATCCCATTCCGTATGTGCTTTATTTCTTTATGCCCATGGAATAGGAAAACAGGAAGGCGGGCTTTAATGAAAGCCTTTAATCCCCAATGGGAGGATGGAGTAAAGGAAATGGCCAAGAATGTAAAAATGGGAAGTGTTGCTCATTTCTTAATTTACTGACTCACTTTTACACCTTCTTACAATAATTGTGCCTTTTCTTTCTTGTTCTATGACCTAGTTTACATTTTTTCTTTCATCTCATAGTCATCATTTTTCCATTTTTTTAATGCTCTCATCCGGTATAAAACCCGTTTCTCTTTTTTCCTTTTCCCAGACTTTAAAGACAGCCCGGAGAGCCTTCGTCAGCCCAGTCAGCTTCCTCTCCCACACTATCCACAGCTGTCCTGGTCCTTCAGCTCATTCCCATTGTCAAAAGACAAAAAAACAACAAATTTAATTACAGATCTAATTGGCTATCATTTGTAATTCATGAATCTGGCAGCTTCCATTCTACAAAATAGAATGAGAGCCTCCACTGGGCAATGGCAAAAACAGTGGATTTTGTAAGGTGGGAACAAGGAAACTGAACAATAGGGAAAAAAAGCTGACTGCTTAATATCAGGTTACTTCAACTTATGTTTTTGCAAGGGTTAGAGCAGAGGGGATTTCCTCATTACCCTGACTCAGGTAGATTGGAATCTCTCGATCTCACGAAAAACTAGTCTGTTTTGAAATCCATCTGTTTCCTTGGAGTTTCTGTTTGATGATGTGGCATTTAGCATGAGTGACTCCATTTGGTTTGGTCTGGTCTGTTGGGGCCTAGCGCAGAAGCTCTGTCCAAAACAGTGGCCTCCTATAACTTTTGTTTGACACCCTCTAGTCCCTTGCCTCAGTGACTACCCTCCTTACTTTCAGAAGATGACACTGCCTCTTTCCTTACAGAAAAAAGTAGAGGCTCCCTCATGTTTCTGACCCCTTCATGACTATCTGATATTCTACTTACTTTTTCTTGCTTCTGTCTGGTTTCAGATGACCAAGTGTCCTGCAGCCCAAAGCTAATTCTTCATCTGGATTCTCAACCCTATCCCTTCCAAGGACCTTACTCAATCCATTATGTTTATCCCCTATCCCTTTCTTGATTCCATTAACCTTTGTAATGAAAAACAAACAACAACAAAAAAAGCTACTTATTGATATGGGACTGGTCAGAGGACGACATGACCAGAGAGGGAGAGGAAGCCAAGGAATGAAAGAAAAAAGACATGAACTTAATGTACATAGTAAAGAACTAAAGTGGGCATCATGAGAGCCAGGAAAGAGAAGGAAGAAGGAGGAAAAGCTGATACGGGTAGGTAAAGGAGGAGAAAGGCTTGTTCTGAAGAGGGTGAGGTGTGAGAAATGGGATATTGCCAGGGGAATCATTTGGATCTACCTCAGCGTCATGGAAGAGATGTCAGCAAAGACATTTTTCTGTTTGGATGTGCTTCTCAAGTTAATATCTTAAGTTGATATTGCTCATCTTTAAAATAGAAATAAAGCATATAAGCAAAATTAAAAAGACCCCTCAATCCTATATCCCTCCCTGGCTTAGTGCCAAGATTCTTGAAAGATTTCTTTATTCAAGGTCTCTACTTGCTTACTCTCATTACACTTTTGAAAAATAGCTCAAAATAGCTACCATTTATTGAGTGTTTACTATGTGCCAGACACCTGAGCTTCACATACACTATTTCCGCTAGTCCTCAAATAACAATCTTTGCATTTTAATTTGGTTAAAGCCTCATTTCCTACGTCAAAGGCAGAACTAGAAGCAGGTCCCTTGTCCTCAGAGCCGTGAGATATGAGTCAACAAAAGCAATCTTAATTCCTCCTCTTGCCACCCTTTTACACAGAGGAGGAAAAAAGGGAAGAAAGAAGACGCCTTTTCCCAGAGAAGAATCATGTTCTCATCATCAGGGGGCTCATCGAAGGCGAAGTGCCAAGATGCTGGCAGGGGTACCCCCAGCAGCTTTCAGGGTACTGAGAAACACATTGCCCATTTCAGGTTATGATTATAGGGACAGAATTGAGGGGGAGGGAGTCTAGGTACACTAGGCCTTTCCAAATGTATTTATAAAAGTTAATCTCTCAGCCAGGCATGGTGGCTCACGCCTGTAATCCCAGCACTTTGGGAGGCCGGACGGGCAGATCACCTGCGGTCAGGAGTTCAAGACCAGCCTGGCCAACAAGGTGAAAGCTGGTCTCTACTAAAAATACAAAAAATTAACTGGGTATGGTGGCACACGACTGTATTCCCAGCTACTTGGGAAGCTGAGGCAGAATTGCTTGAACCCAGGAAACGGAGGTTGCGATGAGCCAAGATCGTGCCACTGCACTCTAGCCTGGGTGACAGAGTGAGACTCTCTCTCAAAAACAAAAACAACAACAACAACAAAAAGTGAATCTTTCACAATTCAAATGTAGTCCTGTTGCACAAACTGAAATTCCCGCCTGATGAATTTATACTTAGAAACGCCAATGTCCGCATTGTATTTAATGAATTTAAGTTAAACAATGATTTCAGTTTTCACAGTCACTCTTGAAAAATTAAGATCTCGATATCTGGATGTAGACAGTAATTCCACTATCAGAAAGAATGCTTTAAACAAAATATAATATTCACTGAGTGTCTACTACAGCCAGACACTATTCTATGCACTTAGGCAGTTCTCATAACAAACTTAAGCAAGAGGTACAATTACATTCTCCCCATTTACAGATTAGAAATCCACAGAGAAGTTAAATAACTTCCTTGAGTTTACATAGCTAGTAAATGATGTGAGAGGGCTTGAACCCATATAATCCAATTTCAGAGCCCATGGTCTTAACCGTTGTCTCAAACTTCTCAGTCCATATTCATAAAGTTGAGTTTGATAAATCTGAAGGAAACTCTATCAGGCTCTATCTGTGAGAATTTTGACGATTTGTTTTCACAAACTGGTTGCTCTGTTCTTGAATCAAAATGAAATTTCTATGATAATGTTTGATAAGTAACATGTATAAAAATAAAGATGTAAATAAAAACATGTATTTTATTTTAAATAACTATTTGTAAGGGTATTTGCAATGGCATATAGAAATGTGGTCAACCAAATAGTATCAGTTTTCTTGACTATCTGAACAAACATCAATATTAAGTCTTTTTTTTGAGACAGTCTCTCTCTGTCACCCAGGCTGGAGTGCAGTGGTGCAATCTTGGCTCACTGCAACCTCTGCCTCCTGGGTTCAAGTGATTCTCCAGCCTCAGCCTCCCAAGTAGCTGAGATTACAGGTGGGTGCCACCACACTCAGCTAATTTTTGTATTTTTCAGTAGAGACGGGGTTTCACCATGTTGGCCCGGCTTGTCTCGAACTCCTGACCTCGGTGATACATCCGTCTCAGCCTCCCTAAGTGCTAGGATTACAGGCATGAGCCACTGCACTCGGCCCTAGGTCTTTTATTTCTATTACATCTACTTTCTCTGTTGAAGGTGAACAGCTGTTTGCAATTCTCTTTCTTCCTCTTCAGTATCTCTCAAGTTATTCTTCTTTTCATTTCCTCATTCGCTGCTTTTAGGTTCTCTCTCCACCTTCTCAGCTCTCACCCTCACCCATGTTATCTCTGACAGCCCTTGACATTTCCTTGTAATTCTGCATCATAGATATCTGTGTACATATCTTATCTTCCCTATTAGAACCATGTTCTTAATAAATATTTTTGAATGAGTGAATATTTATAAACTCTAAGGCTTACAAGAAACATCTTAAAATTCTGTTTGTGATCATTTTACTTTGGGAAGTAAGAGCAAAAGGAATGTATTATTTACTGCATGGGAAGTTTCTGCAGATTATTATTTCTGGAACAGAAGAAGTGAGAGGTGAAGCCAGCTGGACTTCTGGGTCAGGTGGGAACTTGGAGAACTTTTCTGTCTTACAAGAGGACTGTAAAATACACCAATCAGCACTCTGTAGCTAGGACTGTAAAACGCACCAATCAGCGCTCTGTGGCTAGCTAGAAGTTTGTAAAATGGACCAGTCAGCATTCTGTAAAATAGACCAATCAGCACTCTGTAAAATGGACCAATCAGCAGGACGTGGGTGGGGACAAAAAAAGGAAATAAAAGCTGGCCACTGGCCACCCCAGCCAGCAGTGGCAACCTGCTGGGGTCTCCTTCCATGCTGTGGGGGGTTTGTTCTTTCACTCTCCACAGTAAATCTTGCTGCTGCTCACTCTTTGGGTCCACACTACCTTTAAGAGCTGTAACACTCACCGTGAAGGTTCATGGTTTCATTCCTGAAGTCAGCAAGACCACAAACCCGCCGGAAGGAACCAACTCTGGACACAGAAGGAGGAGTCATACTAAATATGTTGTGCAGTTAGTACATTTTTGTTTGATCGTGTATAATGAATTTAAAATAAACTTGTATTTGTCAGCACAAATTAGACAAAAAAATGGCGTACCTTTACATATTTCTGCATTTTGTCTACCTAAGGCAGGTAAAGCCCAAAAACCTGCATGTTGTGCACATGTACACTAGAAATTAAAGTATAATATAAAATAAAAAAAAATTAAAAACGAGTAATTAGCCCACCAGTAATCAGTTACAGGATATGACTGAGATAACAATCCATAGAAAAATAATGACTGTGTCTTTCCTCTAGTGTAACAGTCTTAGAAGAAATGAACCAGTAAGGGCTATTCTCTATCAGAATAGTTCATTTCTACCAAGTTGGAACTGAGGAAGAGCTCCATGAGCTGTCTCAGCTCTGGTCAGGGGTTAGTGTACTATGGCTGGCACATTCCTCTTGTCTAGATGACGGATATCTGGTGATCCAGGCTGATTCCTTTACTTTGAAGTGAGCAAGATGTTTCCCAGTGCCCTGAAAGCTACTGAAGGTACCTGTGCCAGTGACGGGTATCTAGGAAACAACTGACAGGTACCTAGAGTATTCAAATCATAGTCCCAAATGACTGACCATTATTAACCATTTTCAGCTCCATTCATCCAAGGGGGATAATCCCCCAGTAGTTGAACATCTAGCCCTGGGACAAGTGATGTGAAAATGGAGAGGGGTGGTTGATAGGTGACCTATATGTTTTCTTCTTTAGTGCATCTAATGAATGGGCAAGGCTACTGCTTTTTTAATACTATTAGGTCATGTAGACAGGTGAGGCTGAATAGAGTCTCACTCATTTGTACAATGCATTTGCTTTAAGGAGTAAGTGTGTTTTGTAGGTGAAACAGGAATAATGTTTAAAAAAAATTTGTCAGGCCAAGCGCATTAACTAATGCATGTAATCATAGCATTTTGGGAGGCTGAGGCAGGAGGATTACTTGAGCCCAGGAGTTAGAGACCAGCATGGGCAACATGGCGAAAACCTGTCTCTCTGAAAAATACAAAAATTAGCCAGGTGAGTTAGTGCACATCTGTATTCCCAGCTACTTGGAGGCTGAGGTTGGGGGATTGCTCAAGCCTGGAAAATCGAGGCTGCAGAGAGCAGTGACTGCACCACTGTGTAATTGCTGGGTGACAGAGTGAGACGCTGTCCCAAAAAATAAAAAGAAATTAATATTAAATAAATATAAATAAAATAAAATATCTGACAATGCATAGTCCCCTATTGCTAAGTCAGTATCTCTCTTTCAGAACTGCACCTTTCTTTATGGCTCCAAGGAAGGACCAGGGCAAATGCTAGGGCAAAAAAAGAGTAGGCATTGGCAAAGGTAAGGGGTTCCAAATCTGTGCTGCCTATTAGACTCATTTGGATAGCTTTTAAAATTGCTGATGTTCAGGCCATACACAAGTTCAATTAAGTCAGAATCTCCTTGGGTGGGGCAGGTTGTCTATGATTTTGAAACTCCTCAGGTGATTCTAAGGTATAGCAGAAAGCTCCCCAAATGGAAAGTTCCTAGCCCAGTTCCTAGTCTATTATAACTGCCCAACACATGCTGACTACTATCATCCCTTTCAGGACTTGGAGACTATGGGGAGCTGGGGACAGTGGTAGGAGACACAGGTGGGGAGATATGTGTGTTATGGCATTCCCTAGTGCTCCTAGTAGCTAGGTGAAAATCCTAGAGGGAGAATGCTATGGGTAGCAGGCAAGACCAAAGTAGGGAGATTTTGCCCTGTTTGTAACTTGGCACTCTAGAATGGGACAATGCTATGTCCCTTGTATTAGCCTGGGGAATGTGCAGCTGAGTAAACTCTTTCGTGTGGCATGGTTAGGCTGCTAGAGTTGGCAGTGGTGTCAAGTGTAGATCTCCAAAGTCTCCCTTGGATTTAGAAGAGCCCCTGTTGGCAGATAACGGAAGGTATTACTATTCCAGAGGACAATGGTAGAGGAGAATCAGTTGGCAAATTTATGACTCCTAACTTCCAAGGGTAGAGCCAAACCAACCTGCATTTAGATGCCACCTTAGGAAGAAAAACAAGGAGAAAGGGTATGAAAAGATTGTTGTAAACTGAAAGATGACTGGAATACTATAAGGCACTACCCATCCAGCAGGGTGGTCAGCTTATAATCAGGATTAAGTAATTTCATTAAATGATGCCACACTTTCTGCACGTTTATAACTAGGTTAAATTCCAGATGACCTGACAGAAAAGTGGAAAGCTCTTTGGCTTGTGATCAGCCTAGAATAAATTCTCAATAAATGTGAGCTGGGACAGTTAATTCAGAGGTTATTTTGTGACATAAGGATTAATGATCAAAATTCTGGGGACTGAGAAGGTCAACTAAGAGTAATTAAACCCTAGAGTTGGATGGGAAGAGACTCTAGAAATAATCCAACTTAAACCTATAATTTTAGAAATTATAGCAGGAAGTTCCAGAAGATAAGGGATTCCCTAAGGATCATGCAGCTAGCCTCCTTCAGGCTTTCCCTGATACCAGCCTCACTTTCACTTTAGGAGTTATCGTATGCCCAGGACAGAATCTTCTTTATGATGTGGCTTCAGCCCAAGCATTGGGAATAAGTGAGGAAGTGAGATGATTCCATAGTTTGTTGCTTTGTCCCATTTAGTGTTATTTTTGCTGTGGTTATGATTTTATTATGATTTGTCGCATATTTCAATCTGGAATCAGGAAGTGGTTGGGTATACAGAAGGCATATATTTTAAAGAGTCCCACACGTAACCAAAGCCTTCAATACTGTATTATCTCTATGATAGATGGGAGCAAGCCTTCAATTAAAAGCCAAACCAAAAGACCTTGATGATAGAGCTTAGTGATTATGTGTTTTTAGAATGTTGGTGAACACACATTAAATTTAGGAAAAATAAGACTTGTGAAATTTGGAATTTGATTGTGTGGTAATGGAAAGAGCCTGAACTAGGAGGTCTGAAGACCTCATTTCAAGCCCATTATTAAGACCTTGGGCTAGCCTGTATCCCCTTCCTTCTCCCTTAGTTTTTGATCCACTGTGAAATGTAGATGATTCTTGCTGTACTTCTCATAAGGTGGTCATGGCAATCAAATGAGATAGTTATCTTAAAGGTCTTTGTAAAGCTGCAGAGTGCTGTTCCCATTATTCCAAAAGAATTCCAGTCATGGCATGCGATTACCCTTCTGGTTACTCATTCATATCCTTCCCCAGGCCTTTCTTCTCCTCCAAACCCTAATGAAGACATTTATTTATTTTCTTGCTGGTACTACCTAGACCTGAGAGCTGCATTTTCTAAGTCAGTTTCTAGGTTACTTTATTATGTATTCCCTCTTGTTTTAAGTGTTGTACTGCAGACAAATGTTATTTTGCTACCTCTAAGCTCCCAGATTTCGCTCTCTAAATCAGTCATTGAGGAAGTGCAGTTGAAGGATTTGCTATTGACTTTCAAGTCTCCTTGTTATTCAAGCCTAATCTTGTATTAATTAAAAATTCCTGTTGTTTGAAATGTAAAATTTATTTTATAATAAAACACATTATTTTGCCTGTGTTAGAATTACCTGGTGCCTGATGGTGAGAAAGCATGTTCAGAGATCTAACATCAGAGCTGAGCCCAGAGTTCTTATGGGGAAGAAACTTTGTTTTATTTATATAACATATCTACCCTTCAAGCTATCTGGGTTTTGTCAAAAAACACATCTGGCAGCAGAGAGAGATTCTAAACTAGAATAAAATTTGCCTCCTCACATCCTAATGCCCACATTTATTTGTGATTGTGAAATGCATTTTCCAAAATTCAGGATGTAACAAAAAAAGTTGATAAATTTTTACTGGCATGTATTTCATGCTTCTAAAACCCTATGCAATATAACTTTACTATCCTTTTGTGTTTAACAATATATGTGAAAAGAAATACATAAACCTATCACAATAATAAAACTATTATGCTTTAGCAAACATATATTTATAAAGAAATAAAAATACCCAGTAAACCTAAGTGTAACAACTCAGCTAATATCAGATTCCATTAAAAAGAAAGACCTCCCTCTTGTGTCTAGCGTGTTTTTAAGGTTTGGCAATGCATGCAGCTTGCAATGTGATGTAAGTTTCAGATGTACTCCACCCTTATTAAAATACCAACTGCCCGAGACAGACACTTGGTGTTTAATCAGAATGGATTATTCTAACGATGGAATGCATGATAGCTGTGCTGAACTTTATATCAAAAAGCAAACTTAAATCGAGATCTTTAAACAAGGTCAGAGTAGACAATGCATATACACATATGTGGCTCAGAAAACAAAGCGTCAGAACATGACTAAAAATTGTATAAGTATTGCAAAACTAAGGACCTATTCTATCTGAATCCATGTATTATTTAAAGCAAGAATTTAGTTTTTAAATTGAGATATGTTGTCACTCAAATATAGCAATTAAAAAAATAATTGGACATGAAGGTCAAAAGAATTCCAATAAAAAGCTTTTACTCTCTTAAACAATGGCTTTCAAGGCAGCGTCTTGTAACAATCAGAGCAAAAGTCAATACAATTTAAAATGACTACATCTAGAATATTTATCTATCAACACTTCCCTCGACTTGTATGCTAATTTATGCTTTGAGAGGAACACCTGGGATTATGTACCTCAATTTCTCTATCTGAAAAAAAGCAAGGGTAATATCACTTGTCTCCATCTACATCCACTTAGTCAGAAGGTTGTGCCTGGCTCATAACCGGCATTGCTGAAATGATAGGAAAGAGCTGTGCTTTCTTTCTAAAAAAAAAAAAAAAAAAAAAAAAAAAGATTCTCTGCAAACACACCTTATTTATGTATGAAATACACACACAACCCAAAAGAGGACATATTGCTTAGATATGTAAGTAATGATAAATAAAATGAAGGCTATAACAATTTCTGCTACCAACCCTATCAATACAAATATGAACAGCTATCATTTATTGAGCCATTGGCATGCATCAGGCACCCTGCTAAGTGCTTTAAGTGGGCTGTGTCATTTTAAAACAAAAATTTGTATTATGGGATTCAGGGGGTACATATGCAGGTTTTCATATGGATATGTTGTATAGTGGTGAAGTTTGGGCTTCTAATGAACCCATCACTCAAATAGTGAAGAGTATACCTAACAGGTAATTTTTCAACACTCACCCATTCTCCTCCCCTTGGAAGTCCCCAGTATCCTTTTTTTTTTTTTTTTTTTTGATATGGAGTCTTGCTCTTGTTGCCCAGGCTGGAGTGCAATGGTGTGATCTCGGCTCACTGCAACCTCTGCCTCCTGGGTTCCAACGACTCTCCTGCCTCAGCCTCCCGAGTAGCTGGGATTACAGGCACGCACCACCACACCCAGCTGATTTTTGTATTTTTAGTAGAGAGGGTTTCACCAAGTTGGCCAGGCTGGTCTCGAACTCCTGATCTCAGGTGATCCACCTGCCTCGGCCTCCCAAAGTGCTGGGATTACAGGCGTGAGCCACTGCACCCAGACCCCAGTTTCTACTATTTCCATCTTTATGTCCATGTGTACACGTTGTTTGGCTCCCACTTTTAACTGAGAACATGTAGTATTTCATTTTCTGTATTTGAGTTATTTCAGGTTAGGTTAATGGCCTCCAGGTAATTATAAGACAGGCAAAATGTTGCTGCAAAACACATAGTTTCATTCTTCCTTATGGCTACACAGTATCCATGGTGCATAGATACCGCATTGTCTTCATCCAGGTATCCACTGATGGACACTTAAGCTGATTCCAGAACTCTGCTATTGTGAATAGTGCTACAATAAATATACAAAAGTGTGGGTGTCTTTTTGATACAATAATTTCTTTTCCTTTGAGTAGATACACAGTAGTGGGATTGCTGGGTCTAATGGTAGTTCTACTTTTAGTTCTTTAGGAAATCTCCATACTGTTGCCCATAGTGGTTGTACTAATTTACATTCCCACCAATGTGTATAAGCATTCTCTTTTTTCTGCATCCTAACCAACACCTGTTGTTTTTTGACTTTTTAATAACAGCCCTTCTGACTGATGTGAGATGATAGCTCATTGTGGTTTTAATTTGCATTTCTCTGATGATTAGTGATACTGAATACTTTATCATATTTTCTAGGCCACTTGAATTAACAGCAATCACATGATATAGATACAATTGTGATATCCATTTTACAGATAAGAAAACTAAGATTTAGTTAGGCTAATTAATTTGCTTGAAATCTCACAACTAGAGAGTCATGAGGTAGAGTTGTGGGTTCAGCTAAGGAACTCTAATTCAAGAGCTATGCTATATCTAGTGAAGTATGAGCTTTTCTTAAAACATGAAATCTCTTTTGAAAAGTATTACATTAGCCAACTTTTTTTCTATATAAACTATAGTTAATAGATCAGTTTCAATAATACCCTATAACATTGCACAGTTCCAGTTCCTTTCGTTAACATATTTAGACACATCTGCAAGTGAAGAATAGTAACTCTAGAATGGAATCCTCATTTTGGGTATAAACAAAGTTAATCAGGAGGCAAAGTATAAAGAACACATATCAGTTTGAACCATCGGTGAAGTATTATGTTTTATACTTTCCTCACAAAATCCTGAACAAAATAGTAGTGCCCTAAAATCTCAGTGGTGATTGCTTTTTCATTACTTGATGTCTACAATTTTTATATATCTGCACTAAATGAATGTTACTGAAATGATCATAACATGGGCTTATAAACCGATCAAACATATTCACCATTCAGAATGATGGGTCTAGTCTCACCACAGAAGGCAGCATGTGATACAATTGTGATTGTCAATGAAAAATAACATAAAAAACGTTAAAGGCAGATGTGAGCATAAAGAATGCAGGCCAACTTTGGAGGCAAACTATTCTACACTCCAATCCTGCCTCTACTGTCTAAGAGTGTGAGACACTGGGCAAATCACTTGCCCTCTTTGAGTCAATTTCCTCTTCTGTAACATGATGATAAAAAAAAATCTGTCTAAATCAAATATGCAGGCAAATGGACACATGCTGTACTTACACAACAAGTATGAGTTCTACTGCCTTTTGCCCCAGTCACGGACCACAGGCATCTCTACAAAGACACGCCCTATTACCACAGCAGTCAGCATGGGAGCATCCCTCTGGTACAGCAGTGCGTTTTAATGTGTGCTCATGGTGAAAGTCGTGTAGTGGCAATAAAAGGTTAACTGATGTTTCATACTGATGAGGCCAGCAAGCATGTGATACACTTTTAAAAGACTCCCTCATCTTCAGAGCTACGTCTGGCTGCCCACCTGCCCGTCCATCCATCCACCCATCCTTTGCCTGGATTCAAAATCTGGCTCTGACACGAAATGTGTAACTCTGTGCCTATAAATGTGTAACTCTGTGCCTATAAATGTGTAATTCTGTGCCTACAAGTTATTCAGTCTCTTTGTTCCTAAGTTTCTGCCACTGTTCAAAATGGTGATAATAATAGTATGTAGCTCATAAGGTTATTTTGAGGGTTGAGTTAGAATATGTAAAGTGCTTAGAACAACAGTGGCTAGTACCTCATAGCTATCATATATATATATATTATACCATATATATTATATATAGCATATTAAGTTATTTCTATTATTAATGTCTTAAAATATTATTAGAGATTCAAAAATAGATTTAGAGATTTTGGCTTCCCCAGTTTCACAGCTAGTAAATGGCAACCCTAGGGCTTAGACCCAGGCAGATATTTTCATGCCAAGTTCCATTTCTTTCCATTATGTCATGAAATTTCCCTGAAAAAAAAAAAAATCTTATCTTCTGTTATCTGAAAGATTCACTTATCTGAAATACTTTAATTCCAGTAACTAAATTCTTATGGTCCATTACAAATGAAAAAGCATGAATTTCATGCATTCCTGGGGACCGTATCTTAGATTTGTTTTAAATAAAACATTTTATTTACGTGTGTTTTGTCACAGTTATTTTTTGGCTATTACCTTTGTCAATTTGGACACTGCTAGGAACCATTAAATGGGCAGATTACATTGGTTGGTTGAGAAATACACATTTTCTAAGTAGTGTAGAAAAAACAGAGTTAAAGAAGAAAAAGGCAGCAAGGGCAGGTGACATGAGGAAATGTTACTATTTAAATACTTAGCAAGTTCAGGGGAGGGGAAATGATTTTGCCTTAAATGAGAATGCACTTGAATGAGACAAAAGGAGTAAGGGATAAGTATTTATTTTCATATTCTTTTCACTTTAAACGGTTGGTGATTTGACTGAGTGTGGTGGTTCACACCTGTAATCCCAGCACTGTGGGAGGCCAAGGCAGGTGGATTACCTGAGGTCAGGAGTTTGAGACCAGCCTGGCCATTGGTGTCTCTACTAAAAATACAAAAATTAGCCCGGCATGGTGGCAGGTACCTGTAATCCCAGCTACTCAGGAGGCAGAGGTTGGAGTGAGCTGAGATGGTGCCACTGCACTCCACCCTGGGTGACAGAGTGAGACTCTGTCTCAAAAAAAAAAAAAAAAAAAAAGGTTGGCAATTTCAGAGGCACCA
Organism: Macaca mulatta; assembly: GCF_049350105.2. Lineage (NCBI taxonomy): Eukaryota > Metazoa > Chordata > Mammalia > Primates > Cercopithecidae > Macaca > Macaca mulatta. The sequence continues at coordinate 80,806,430 of NC_133420.1, forward strand.
TTCATTTAAATAACAGTGCTTTTGTTGGAAGAGAAAATAAAATTAATATACCACAATGAATATGCAGCCTGATTATGAAATGCCACCCACTTTCCAAAGAGGTTTTATAATATAAAAACCCGTGTGTCCCCAAAATGAGAAAGCAGTATATGATGATGCTTACAAATGTACATATAAATGAGGATTATAGTATATGGGACAAATGAAAAAAAGGGGAACAGAAATGGGGTAAAAATAGCCTAAGGCACATGAGAGGTAGCACGGCGATGACTTCAGCCATATGTATATAAGGAAGCTGATGGAGGCTCAATCTTTTTCTTCTATGAAAAACTTGCACAAGCAAATACAAACACAAAAAAGAAAGGCTGTATAGCCCATATAAATTCATGAGTTTATGTGCATAAACCCATATAAATTGAACTGCCTTGTTTCTTGTTTCATTGCATTCAAAGGAACCTCACTCCAGCACCCAAAAACAAATAAAAAAGTAGATTACATCGTTATTAGTATTTCTCTAAAAAATGCCAAAGGGAGATTACACTCAAAATACAGTGGTCCCCAACCGTTTTGTCACCAGGGACCGGTTTCGTGGAAGACAATTTTCCCATGGACAGGGCAGGCGAGAGGCTTGGGAATGAAACTGTTCCATCTCAAATCATCAGGCATTAAGATTCTCATAAGGAGCACACAACCCAGGTCCCTCCCATGTGCAGTTCACAATAGGGCTCGCACTCCTGTAAGAATCTGATGCCACTGCTGATCTGACAGGAGGCAGTAATGCTGGCTCCTACTGGCAGTAATGCTGGCTCCCCAGCCGCTCCCCTCCTGCTGTGTGGCCCAGTTCCTAACAGGCCAAAGACAGGTACCAGTCCACAGCCTGGAGGGTTGGACACCCCTGCCATAAATCATGCTCCCCCATTTTCTTTCTCTCACACTCTTTTCCCTTTTCCACTTTAGGATCTCCCACTTTTTCCCTTCAATTCACCCTAGCCTAAAAAACTGCTCTTCTTCCTCTTTCCCTTTTCTTCTAATTCCTGCTTTTATTTGCTTATTACTGTTAAATTGCCATATATCCAAAGAATATATATGACGTGCATGACAGTCTGAAGAATGTTTTAAAAAATGAACACCTGCGTACCTTCCTTCAGCCTCAGAGTCGTCTCTGCTCTGAGGTATCTAGTATACTGAATTTTGTGTTAATCAATCCTTTGCTTTTTTTTTTTTTTTTTTTTTTTACATATAGTTTTTCTACATATGAATGCATCTCTAAAGAGTATGCTGCTTTTGAATTTGATATTAATGGAAACATACTTGGTATAAGTATCTGTGACTTCCCTTTATTCCTGGATGTTTTGGATGATGTTGACAAGTATATCTATAATTCACTAATTTGTATGGGCTTCAATGGTAAGTATTCCATTGAAAATACATGCTACAATTTGCTTATCTAGTCTACTACTGGTGGAAATTTAGGTTGGTTACGGTTTGGAGCTACTAAGAAAATTGCTGCTGTGAATATTCTGTACATTATCTCCAGGAGAATATGCCAGACCCTATATAGGGTACATATCTGGGTCATAGGATATGGGCACTGATGTGGTTTGGTTCTGTGTTCCCACTCAATCTCATGCCAAATTGTAATTCCCAGTGTTGGAGGTGGGGCCTGGTGGGAGATGATTGATTGGATTATGGAGGTGGAGTTCTCATGAATGGTTTAATACCCACCTTGGTAATTGTGAGGTCTGGTTGTTCAAAAGCGTGTGGCACCTCCCCACTCCCTTTCTCCCTCTTGCTCCAGTCATGTATGACCTGCCTGTTTGCCCTTCACCTTCCATCATGATTGTAAGTTTCCTGAGGCCTCCCCAGATGCAGAAGCTAGTATGCTTCTTGTACAGCCTGCAGAACTGTGAGCCAATTAAACCTCTTTTCTTTATAAATTACCCAGTCACAGGTATTTCTTTATAGCAATGCAAGAATGAACTAATACAGGCATGTTATTCTGTATCTTGTAATTCCAATATTCTGTGAGGGTCTGTTTATATAGGTTATTGTTTTTACTGATTGGACCTCATGAAGGCTTTCACAGGTTCAGTGAGTTTGATTAAGAACTCATGTCTCTTGGAGTTTTCTCTCTGGGAATTCTTTAAGATCAGAGATTAAATTATATTGTCTGAGAGAGAATTGGGGTTTGCTTCTACCCCTGAGGCATTATCAACATGGACACAATTTAACCAAAATTGTCACCTGAGTTTTTTAGTGGTCCTCAAACCTGTGTTTGTGAGTAGCCATCCTATAGAGAATTTTTCTATTCAGAGTCATGGTAAAGATAAGAAAGATTAGGACGTTCCTCTGCCAGGTGGTTTTTCTCACTGAGTGTACTGCTATTTGGTTGAGTGGGGGGTTTTGCAGTCTTATGAAGGAATCTCCACTCTGACCTCCTACTCATCTATGGCTCTTAGGCTCTGTCTCTGGTCCTGGTAATATAAGGCCAGCAGGGCTTGCCAGTGGACTCCAGCCCAGCCTTTCCCTGACAGATTCACTCTTTCTTTTCATTTTTGCCTCTAGGAATTTCTTTTAATTTCCAGCTTAGACTTGCATTAAAAAATGTGATTCGAATTTTTTTTTTTTTTTTCCATATCTTCAGGTGTTCTGTCTAGGAGGCTTAGACCATGTTGCTAGAAACTATGTTCCTCTATTTCTAGTGGTCTTAATCCTGCTTCTCCTCTATCAAGAGTTTCTAGGAGGCACCTCTGCATTCTCTTTATCTTGCTTGTTTCATTCTTCACCTCTTTCTCCTTTAATTTCCCTCTCTCATTTGTTCTTGAACCAAAGCAGCTAGATATTATTTGAGGATGTAACATGTTAGAAAGGAGGAGTTGTCAGCTCTGATTTTCCCCTTCCTCAAGCATTAATCAGAAGGGCTTTGTTACATACTATTGCCTTTGTATATCATGGACTCACCATAAGTACCATACCAAGATTTAAAAGTTCATCTGTAATACCTACAGTTGTGTGCCAAGTTCTATGTTAAGTGGTTTATAAGCATTCTTCACTAAAAAATGTAAGGAATTATCTATTCCTATTTTAAGGGTGAACAAACCAAACCACAAAAAGTTAAATAATTTAACTTAAGGTCACACAGTTTAGAAGAGGCAAGGCAAAATTGAACATTAATCTGACTTCTAAGCCCAAGTTCTTTCCATGCTGTCTCCCAAAGAATTAATTAAATCTTGTATACGCTGTAGGCTTATAATAGGCAAATGAGAAATTGGATTGCCTACACAACTGAGTTTATGATTGTTTACTTAGGAGAGACCTCAGAAGAATCACATTAGCTATGGCCAACAATTTGTGGCAGGATGCCTGATGGGTTAGCTGTTGGGAGTGGTGCGGGTCCTTCAGTCAACACCTCATCTAGACAGAAAGGTACTAACCTTTCCCCAGGAAAGAGAAGGCTAGGGCTGCCACTCAACCAACTGCCTTGGGATATTTTTGGTTCCATCATCAGTTGCTTTGTCTCCCATGACACTTTTAGGTGTGAAACTGAAAGAGGAAGTTCTGATATCAACTTCTGCCCTCTTGGCTAGTTTGAGTCCTTTTGTTCTAAATTAGAAAGACAATCTGTTTAATATCCATGCCAGCGTTTTTTGGAATAAGAGTTGAAATGTCAACATTATGCTTATCGGGGTTATTTTCCTTTGGCTACTTGGTTGGATTTCTTTGCTCTGTTAGATAAATCAAGTTTGTTGGTTTCCATTAAGTTTCAATTATTGATAATGCAATCAGCAGAGGCTATTTTAGGTTTTGTCTAACTACCAACAAACTCTAGTCTCAGTATTCCGGTTATATTAGACAGTGATGAAAGACTAATTCAGAGAAGGAAATCTTGATTTATCAATTAGCACCTCTCCCAGACTGGCTTTACCTTGCTACCCAGAACTAGAAAATGCATAACATTTAATGGTGTTTCACGGTCCAATCTCTGATTATGGATTATGATTATATACTTAGGAATCTATACATTTCATCTTATGCAGCGTGAACTGCCAGCAAAATGCCAGCTCTTTAAGAACTAGAACACAAAGCAAGGAACACTCAGCTATTCAATATACTTCTCTCCAAATAATTAAAACAAACCCAAGTTGAATATATGGAATATAAGAAGAATGGACCATGGAAAGAAAGTTAATTGCTAAAATTTTCATTTCCTGAGTTGGCCTATGTTCAATCAAACAATTATTCTGCATTACTGCAATACTAGACATATTTGATATTTCTAGAGATTCATAATATATTTGTTCCAACATATTAGGCACTTCATCAGGTCTGAGTTTTTTTCCAACTACCTTCTAAACTGCTTTTGCATTCTGCTCTGTATTCCAGTGTTAGGTGAGTACAAAATTTTATGGATCTTAACTCACCTGTTTCAATTTTAGCTAGGAGAGAACCTATGTGCCCACTGGTGTCAGAACTGTCATTTTCTGTTTGAATGAAGATACTTACAGTGAGAAATTTCAAATGGTAAACACAGCTAATATTCAGTACCCACGTACTCCTAGATTCTTTGTGCTTGACAACACTTTTACCCCATCCATTTCCATATGTAACACAACCTTGACCTAAGAGAACTGCTCCCTCTAGGCACAAGAAGTATTTTATGCTCCCCTTCTGTCCCAAACAGAGGCCCTCTACTAAGCAGGGATTGGAAGTTGTGCCAAATTGCACATAATTGTGCATGATGAATTTGTAATGCAGGCTAAAACTTGCTGGAAACTCAGCTGAGACCACCAAATTCATTTAGTTGGGTTTGGTTGGAAGCCAATCCTTTATTCACTAAGCTACAAAGTCTCTGGAGATTTTATTTGCTCACAAAAATATCTGAATCCAGCACTAGAATCTTTCTCTGCACGAAAACTAAATTAGTGTGATGTTGCTTCTCATAGTTCTGCTCCTTCAAGTACTCTAGGGGATTAAAAGTTGGAAAAAAAGAAGTGGCTTTGGAGTGTAACACAAACAACTCTAGATGCTGAAAATATAATTTCCCTATTGTTTGCTTTAAGGGACAACACATCATTAAGTTCAAAGTCATTTAAATGGAAGAACCTACAATTTCCCCCCAAAGCCTGCAGCCATAAAGACATTTACTGCCAAACAACGTCTAATTTCAAAAGGAATCATATAAATATTAGATGTAATGTTCAGCGACAAAACTGTTGGTGAAAATTGAGAATATACCAAGTAAAATGCACTAAAAAGAAATACATCAACATTTTAATAGTGGTTATTTTAGGAGTTGAATAATTATAGATGATTCCTCTGTTTTCTCTATTTTCCAAATTTTCTATAATGTGACTTTAATGCTCTTTATAATAGAAAAATACACTTATTGGAAAAGAATCCTAGATACATTACAGATGGTTTTGTTTTTTCTCATGCCATTCACATACTGCTGTAAAATGTAAACCTGTCGACAGTACAACTCATGGAGGCACCCACATTCGGGGGAAAACAATACCATTTTGTATTTTATAAAACTCCTGCATTCCAATGGGCTCAAAACACATTTAACAAGCTTCATTTCATGATTCTAATGACCATTTTTCTGAGATACATTTCTTACCAATTGTTAACTCCTGAGATTTACTCAGATTGAGATTTGTTCATTTATTTGGTGGCACGGAAAGCAGGAGATGGGAAGCTTAAAAATGGTTGTTTTGGAGTCCATTTTTCTGGGGGGAAAATGAAAAGTTTAAGAATATGCTCAAGACATACTAGTCACAGAACACGAGAGATCCCTGTCAATGATATCCACGTATTAATTGGTGGGCACTGGAATGATTTTTCATGTTAGGTGTTAAAATTTCAAAATCATATTCATTAAGTGCAGTGTTTCTCAATAGGAGTGCTACTGACATCTGCCATAGGACAATTCTTTGTTATATGGGACGGCCCCACATTGAAGAGTGTTAATGTCTCTGTTCCCATCATCAGTAACAGCCTCCCCTTAGTCACTGGGGAAATAAAGAAACTTTTATTTACAGTTGCCTCTGGTTGGTCATCATTCACATAGGGTATCTCACCTCTTTACCCCAAAGCATGAAGTAGTATCAATGTTAATTCCATTTTATGGAAGAGGGCACTGAAGCTCAGGGAGTTCAAAAATCTTGCCCAGAATCTTGCACCTAGCAAATGACAGAAGCAGAACTGGCACCCAGGTTTCTGACTTCCTACAATCCAGTGCACTGAAACCATGACAGGACTCCTAGGTTGTTTGTTTCCCTTCAACATGTTTTTGTGTAGCTCCTAGATCATATGTCTTCAAGTTACTATTCCTTTCTCTTTGCTTTCAATTCAATTCAACTCAATCTGGAGTTAAAGTGATTGAGATAAAGAGACAGAGGCAGCTGCTTGACGATCAGAGGACAGAGCATAACCTAAGAAAGCTACACCAGACACAGGAACCTTTTGTAAATAGGTAGGACCTAGGAAACCACATCTCACTTTCCCTCATTGTGAACAACAGCAATAATACAATTACTATATATTGAGCACTAATCAAGTGCTAAGTACTTTGCTAGATGTTTTCATCTCTAATCTGCCCAATAATTATGGAGGGTTAACATTATTAGTAGTATTATTGTCATAGAGCTGAGGACACTGATGAGGCTCAGAGAGCTTAAATAACTTTTTCAAAGTTACTTAGCAAGACTTGAGTCCAAGGAATCAAATGTCAAAGCAGGATATTTGTGTGGGGTGGGGCCTTAATCCTGCTGAATGGGGACTTCTAGTATAATGCCAACACTTTAATAAGGAACACCCTCAGAAAAGTTAAAAATAGTATGAATCAGGCTTTATATATATCTTACATGATCAAAATGGGTGAAGGCTTACAGAAGATGGAAAAAGATCTGAAAACACAATCTTGGTGCAGAACAAAGCAGACATTTCCCTAATGGAAAGCTATGAACACTGGCAAGGACCTTGATTCAAATATCTTCCCGATGAGTAAAAAAACCCACCATTAGTAACCATCTTTTGTGTCAAACATTGTCCTCACTTTGTTCTCCTTCAATGTGGAACTACTTCTGGGAAAAGAAGCACATTGTTAAACTATAAGTCCCTGCTGAAATATTTAATCTGTGCAACCTTTTCTCAAAGATGATTGGTGCCAAACATTCTTAGGACAGCATCAGATTCTGGGGGCAGAAGAATGGAAAAGATGGAGGCTGAAGTGATCCAAAAGGGCCCTGATTGAGGGAAGGGATATCTTTACACACAAAACTCCTTAATAAGTAGGTGCAGGACCAGAGCTTATTTTGGACTAAAAAAGTCACTTCAGCCCAACATGTGCATGCAAATATGTTTGCATGTATGTTATACAATTGTATATAATTATTATTTAGTTAACTTTACCTAAATTACTGGATAAGAGCATGACAGTAGATCTGCTTGTAGCACGCATTCTAAAAAGAGAGGAGGGTTTAAACATTTTGAAGTCACTGAAATTTAAGACACTCCCAACCCCTGCCCCATCCTCCATGACTCTGGATGTCTGCTGTAGAAAATTACAATAATCGCTACTAGTTAGCATGTGATATCGGGAAGCAAATTCTTAACGGTCCTAATTGAAAACGTAAGTTCACACAAAAGCCTGTGCACAAATGTTCATAGTACCATTATTAATAAGAGCCAAGATATGGAAACAATCCAAATGTCTATCAAACAATGAATGGAAAAACAAATATGGTATACACATAAAATGGAACATTATTTAGGCATAAAAAGGAATGAAGTATGGATACATGCAATACCACGGATTAACCTTTAAAACATTATGTTAAATTTAAAAAGCCAGACACAAAAGGCCACATATCACATGATTACATTTATATAATATGTCTAGAATGGGCAGACTCATAGAGACAGAAAGTTGATTAGTCATTTCCAGGGGATAAGGGTTGGGGAAAAATTGAGAGTGAATACTGCTTAATGAGTGTGAGATTTCTCTCTGGAATAATGGAAACAATCTGGAATTAGTGGTTATGGTTACACAACGTCATGAATATCCTAAAATAACTGAATTTTATACTTTAAAATAATGAGTTTTATGTTATACAAATTTTATCTCTATAAAAAATGCAAAAAAGTTCTTAATGGTTTTACTTTTCCCACAAAAGGAAGGAGCAAAGAACAGAAAAATAATTGACTCCAACTATCATTTCTTCCATATACTTCAATATCTGGGGAAATAGATCTGAAGTTAACTAGCATTCATTAAGCTCTCCCTTATTCCATGCACTGTAATGTACCTAATATATTTCTCACTGAATTTTCACAACTGTAAGTATATAGTGGTATTCTAAATGTGCAGATGGGAAAACTGATTAACTGACGTGACCAAAGTAACATGTCTAAGTCACTGGAACAGCCAGGATTTGAACTATTTAGGTCTATTTGGTCTAAAGCCTAATGCTCTCATTCACTATTCAACACAGCCTCCTTGGAAAACAGGGTGAGAGGGAGTTTTAGACTGAACAGTAAAGTAAAATATATTCTTTGGAGTCTAATCCATACTGGGGCAGTGGGGGTAGGGATATGCAGAGAGCTGGACAGGGTAGAGAGCGTTCCAGGTCTGAAATGATAGCAGTATCATTCTAGCAGAATAATAAATATAGAGATGGAGGCTGCATAATTGTAAATGACAGGTCTTCTTCATTTTCATGTTTTCCAATTCTAGGTTATGGAAAAGCAAATGAAATACATATTATACCTTGTAGCTGGCAATACTTAGACTATTGAGCTTTTGGCACTATATTTGACTATACTTAAGAACAAATACACATAACTAAAGAATACAATTCAGACGAAGAAAGAGGAACTAGATTCAGATTCTGAAATATTACCCTTATGCAAACTTGAAATAGTGAAAAAAAATCTAGCAATGCTTAAGCTAATCTCTGCTTGCAAAATACCCACCAAAGAACCCTAGGAAGCATTTGAAGTATTCCTCTGGTTAGAAAAACTCTGCTCTAGAACTCCCTGCCCTCTAGGAATCTATGCGGCAGAGGAATTCAATCCTCATCCTTTTTCATGTTCTGCTGAAGTGAAACGGAACATATTAATAGTCCTTCTACCAAAGGGATTGCCAACTGTTGGACCTCAACATATATTTAATTAGAGTTCTTAATCAAAATGTTCTGTTTTTTTTAAACAGGATTATTTTGAGCTAATTGAAAAAAAAATACTTTGCTTGGGGTGGCCCTACTTATAATTTCAACCAAGAGCCTCCAGAGGAAGTTTCTGATTAGGGCATATACTCTAGAGCCCTTTCTATTAAAAAGCATTAACTTACGCATTTCAGGCACCCAATAACTGTGCAAATTTGAAGAAAAGATGTCCCAGTATGGCTGATATGTGTGTGTGGGCTTTAGAGATGGGTGGCAGTGACAAATCTGAGGCCTCCCAGCTTTGACAGTATTGTTTAATACGTATTCAAAGGACTCCATGTACACATTACTAAGAAATTGTTACAGGAATCAGCCAGGACAAATTATACTAGGAGTGATGGACTTTAAACTCAGCATAGATAGATCTCAGCACAGATGTCCACATGTGTGTGATATGTGAAAAGTTTTCTGCTTCTTAGAACATGAATTAATGGACCATAGCGCTTTCTTTTTCTATGAAGCTAGTAAGCAGTTTGTTCCAAATCTTCGTTTACTTAGATCCATTCTTGCTACCATATCTCTCTGACCATGGAGCTTTTCCCTTACCTCCTGACTTTGGTTATGTGTCAATTTTATTGATTCACTTTAATACCTTCTAGAAAGTAGTGCAAAACGAAGTAGGAAAGTTGTGTGTGTGTGTATGTGTGTGTGTGTGTTTTATTGTGTATTGAGTAGCTGCATAAAATTTTTTAGGCTGCAGATGATAGCTTTCTTTTTTTAAAAGACAGAGTCTCACTCTGTCACCCAAGCTGGAGTACACTGGCACAATCATAGCTCACTGGAGCCTTGAACTTCTAGGTTCAATTGACCTTCCTGCTTTAGTATCCCAAATAGTGAGGACCACAGGCCTGTGCCACTGGCAGCAACAGGAGGCAGCCAAATGCTCAAGCAGACAGGGGCAGGTCCCTGGTGAAACCCCACCATCAAGCCAAAAACAGCCTGAAGGCTGAAAGAATATACTGCTGGTCCTGGATGAAACCTGCAAGCCAAACTGTGAACTTCTGTTTCCGTTTGCCTGCCCTTCCCCTATTCTGAGCCCAGAAAAAGCCCCAGGACTCAGCCACATTGAGGGATGTTCCTGCCTTTGGGTAGGGAGACACCCCCATATCCCCGCTCCACTGAAAGCTGTTTTAATCACTCAGTAAAACTATCCTCCTTGCTCACTCTTAGATTGTCAGCGCATCTTCATTCTTCTTGGGCACAGAACAAGAACTTGGGAACCACTGCTAAAGTCAGACTCAGCCCAGGTGGGCCAAGTGAGTGGGCCATCTCCTGCATCAGGTAAGCACAGCTAAGCAAGGCCCAGGCACAGCATCACTGGCTGGAGGTCCCCAGCTTGCAAAGTAACTGAGAAGAAAATCCTGTGCTACCACCATGCCTGGCTAATTAAAAATATATATATATATATTTTGTAGAGACAGGGTCTTGCTGTGTTGCCTAGGCTGGTCTGCAACTTCTAGCCTCAGGCAACCCTCCCACCTTGGCCTCCCAAAGTGCTAGGATTAAAGATGTGAGCCACCATGCCTGGCCAGCAGTTTTAAATTTTTTAATTTTTTTAGTAAGAAGCATTACTTGGTGTATTTAGGGAAAGTTAAAGAAACTAAGATTGATCTAAACAACCCTTTTAACATTCCCTTTGGGGAATATTCATAGACTGGTCTGAAACAGAATGGAGTTTTAGATACTATAAGTATTTTTTTTTTTTTTTTTTTTTTTTTTTTTTTTTTTTTTTTGAGACGGAGTCTCACGCTGTCGCCCAGGCTGGAGTGCAGTGGCGCGATCTCGGCTCACTGCAAGCTCCGCCTCCCGGGTTCCCGCCATTCTCCTGCCTCAGCCTCCTGAGTAGCTGGGACTACAGGCGCCCGCCACCGCGCCCGGCTAATTTTTTGTATTTTTAGTAGAGACGGGGTTTCACTGTGGTCTCGATCTCCTGACCTTGTGATCCGCCCGCCTCGGCCTCCCAAAGTGCTGGGATTACAGGCTTGAGCCACCGCGCCCGGCCACTATAAGTATTTTTATCAGTGTCTTTCTTTAACACTACAGAAATACATCAAAATAGCTTTAGAAACATCTCATATTCTCATTTGAATTTGAAAAGGGGTTATACAATTTTAAGAATCCTTGCTATGGAATGACAACGGACAGGGATGAAAACATCACCTCCAATCTTTGAGCCAGCTTAACATTCTGCTGGTATTCCTAAAATACACACACTTTACACAACAAGCTAAGTCATTTGATTAGCCTACTTTAGACTTGTTATAAAAATTTTTAAATATATATACTTTATATTACAGCTTTCTACCATTAAAGAATTTCATCTAGAGTTTCAAGGATCTTCAAACAACTGGTATTTGGTTCATTTTATAGTACTGCCTGAGAAAGGGAGAACAGTGATACCATTCTATAAAGATATGCAATATCAAAAAGGTGAAACAGCAGGATTCAGGGACCTCGTCAGCGAGGGCCTCACAGGTGTAGACTCTCAACTAGGGATTTCCAAACCTGGTCTTGCTGGGGCTCCCTGGATGGAGAGAAAGGGGGCATGAAGGAGAAAGGGGCAAAATTAAGGTGCTTTGCCAATTTTCCTAGTCCGTTTGTTTGTTTGTTTGTTTGTTTGTTTATAGAGATGGAGTCTTGCTTTGTCTCCCAGGCTGGAGTACATTGGCACAATCTTGGCTCACTGCAACCTCTGCCTCCTGGGTTCAAGCAACTGTCCTGCCTCAGCTTCCCAAGTACCTGGGACTACAGGCATGCACCACCATGCCCAGCTAGTTTTTATATTTTTAGTAGAGATGGGGTTTCACTACATGTTGGCCAGGCTGGTCTAGAACTCCTTACCTCAACTGATCCACCCACTTCGACCTTCCAAAGTGCTGGGATTACAGGCGTGAGTCACCACACCTGGCCCAGATACTTATTTTTAAGTCATCATAACCACGTTAGACACACACCACTCTCCCACATTTAACCACTGCGTTGCCTCCTGTCTGCACTGGCATCAATTTGCACCTTCCAGATTCCTCTTCAAAAATGAACAGAGGAAGGGATAATGAAGTCTTGATTATTACTACATGTTAGTGATCTCATTGTGTCAGGAGAAATGGATTCTCAATTAAAATAAAAAGAAGTGACATCCAACGTAACAGCAAAGTTTCTGAATTGTCACTCCATATGTAGACATCACTATACTTATGGAATATGTGGTTATATCATTTGTTTAAAAATCTCTTATGGAATATGTGGTTATATCATTTGTTTAAAAATCTATCTAACAACTTAACCAAATACATGAAAAACAACCAGAGATAGAGATAAAGATATATGTACAATAATATTTATTTATATTATCAAAACCTTTCAAATATCTAAAAGAATATCAATAAATGACTAGTTAATTAAATTATGGTACATTTATACAAGGGAGCACTATACAACTATTTTAAAAGGTAATATAAATATGTATTTATACCAGAGACAGGTGTATGTGATATATTACATTAGATAAGGAAACTATGTTGAATATGATCTTATTTTAGCAAAAAAAGAAAATAAAAATTTATAGGTATGTATATGTATAGAAAAAATTCTGGAAAGATATATATATGTATAGAAAATCTCTGGAAAGATGTAAAATGGAAAAGGTTAGCACTGGTTTCTATTTCTGAGAGATTAGATTACGACTTTTATTTTTTCTTTATAATTGACTGAATTTTCAAAGGTTTTCTGCAGTAGGTATGTATTACTTTTGTAATCAGAAGATATAATAAGGCTATTTTCATTTTGGAGGAAAAGGAGACTGAATTTTATATACCCATCCACCCACCCATCCACATAAAGATGGCAACCTCTGGTTTATACCTTATAACTGTGAAAACAGAAAATATGACTATGACTTTCCATTGTCCCCTGGTGGAGCAATATAGAAATTTTATGGGCATCCTTAATAGTTACATCTAACCCATAAAATATTTGATTCCAAAGTCAGATAAGTTACAGCTTTATGGGCCTCCTTACTAACTATATTTAACCCATAAAATGTTTGAATTCAAAGTCAGATAAATTATAGTTTTATGACCAAGAGTGTGCCCATGTTCACCCTAACCTGTGCTTTTGTGGATTATGCCAAAAAATCTTTTACCCTCCAGAAATATTGTGGATGTCCATGAATTTATCTCGAAAGTATGTAAAGTTATTGATCCAGTTCATGTGGGAGTACATTCTTCAGTAAGCTGTGTTCAAACTAGACACTTGAGTCCAGGTTTAAGGTTGATTTTACTTTAGTTTAAATGAGTTAAGTAAATACTCAAAACCCTGTCTAGTACATAGTAAGCGCTATGAAGGTATTCACCACTTTATCACTGCTACAACTACTGTTTTCACCACAGTAATGAAGAAGCACTACAAATAATATCCAGGAGATAAGAATATAAATGAACTGAGTTCCTCAGGGCCTCCCTTGTGCCCCGATACAAGCAAGCCTGACATTCAAGTCAAGCACAGCCACGCGTAGTAATCACCGTAACAGAGGAACCCAGAATGGGGGACTTAATGCTTCAGGAGCGCTCAGTGGGCATATCATGCTAACACTCAAGAGTCTGTGCCTCTGCCATCCAAGAAATCTCTACCTTGTCACAGTTTATTTCTCACTGTATTAAGGGCCTCTTATGGGGTTAGTCATGGACTACCAAATATATGTTATTTGTTTATGTATGTTAAATATTTCTAGGAGGATTCCTAAGAAACAAGATATCTAACAGACTTTCCATCTTGCCAGGGAAGCTGAATGATTGAGAAATAGGGTAAAAACGTATGTTTCCTGCATACCCTTTTATGACTTCTAATTTTTGTACCCTGTGTATTTATTGCCTAATAAAAAATAAAATCATCTGATGGTTTTCTGTAGGGAATAAATCAAAATGGAATCACATGGCGTACATGTTTAGGTATGGGTGGAAAATAGAGTAATACATTAACACAGTACAAAGGCAAAGGGACATGAACACATGCACATACAATTATCGTTAATACTGGGATACAAAGGAAATTTAAATGTAATCCCTGACCTGAAGAAGGTGGCTGTCCAGAGAGAAGACATGCACTGGGACAGTTACATACAGAACAAGGCCTAGAATAGGACACTAGGTCAACTGAGTTGAGGAATTATTTGACTTGGCACATGTTCTCAGGATACTGATCTGTAGGATGGGTAGAAGGAAGATTTAGAACAACATCCTTGTGCAAACATACTTATAAACCATTTCCAAATCTTACAGTATCTGCCTTTCAAGCCATTTCCCCCATACAGTAACACCTGAAATCCTGTACAATTCATTGTTTGTTTCCTTTTCCAAACACTTCTTACAACGTTAAGAGATTTCTCATTAGTGTCAGTCTCTATAGTATATGCTATTTGTTTTCCATTCAAAGATGCACTAAGGATAACACCATAGAAGCTACAACTGTGTATTTTAAAATAAGAACAAAGAATACATCTATTTTTATATATTTTGAACTTAAGATACTAAAAAAAAAAAGTTTGTTAAACCCTAGCAACTACATAGCTGCTAGGACAAGAAATCCCATCGATTACTTCTCACAGCTCTAAAAGAAGCTACAAATTACAGAGTGATTGACTGTAATTAAACAACTAGGTCATCATTGATATTTGTCATCATTGATATTTGAAACCGCTGTCTATACTCCCTAACTACCAAGTGAAGTATAAAAGAATATACAAATGTATTTCTTTAAAAGGTCTCTCTAATTTTCTGGTGATAAAGCTACTCTGTACCACATTGGTTGCTTCAAAGAATGTGGTTTCAGGAAGACCAGCACATGTATTTTTAAAGGGCAATAAATAGACAAAGTATTCCTAATTCGAAGATTTGAGCCACAGGTTAAGAAAGTCTTAATAGTGTACCCATTGCAAGAGCAGAAATGAGAAGGTCAAGTTGAAGCTTTCAGGGAGGTCTGTCCTGTTTTAGCCGAAGGGTTCTTTCCCCTGTTTGCCTAAACTTACTAAGTATTTATATTTTTAAAGATTTATGGGCAATCAAATGCCAACACTCTCTCAACCCTCCTTGGGAAATAGGCATTATTACATGCACCTCTCTCATCACATTTCCCAATACTCTCAGAATTAAACACCAAAGATTTAAAAAAAAAAGGGGGGGGGGGTTGTATTTATGTATTCCTCATCTGGTCAAAGATACGACTAATCATGCCTTGCAAGTGAATCATTAAAGCTTTGAGAAAACTATCACCATGCACCTTAAACACCTTTGGCAAATTGTGTTTTAAAAAAGAAGTTCGGACCACACACAGGTTTTTCTTTTTCTTTTCTTTTTTTTCTTTTTTTTTTGGTCTTTCATCTTAAAAGTTATTTTTCTCTCCTCCCAAGGAACCTGACCTGCTTTAAATCTTCCCCTGGCAGATGATGTAGTGTCTTGCGTCACCTTATTAATCTAGATGCAAAGCATTCATTTCAAACTAGAAAATCCATGTTTAGGCAGGCAGATTATTATTTAATGTCCCTTTACAATTTTAGTTATTTCAATGTAATGAGGTTACAAATAGCTAAGTCTCATCCCATTTATACGAGATACAATTTGTTTTCTCCATTGCTAAAAGCTCCATATAAGAAATTTAATTTCACATATACATCTACATGATGCTTTGCCAAATCTCCTCAGACAAAATTCTATGAAGTTCTTGCCACCTTTTCTCCTAATAGAAACATTTGAGAATATCATAGTCCGTATTTTGCCTTGAGACTAGTAAAGTTTTCCTGCCAATTCCATAAAACTGTGAGGTGGAAAACTGTTCTTTCCCATTCACCCCTGTCTCTAATAACATGAGGTCTCTGTCTGGCCAAAGGAAAAATGTATACCCTCTTCAGGTGAAGGAAAAGTCGAAATTCCAGAGTTCGCCATTTTGTTATGATGATTTCCAGTGTGAAATAATTAACGCCAAAACAAACTCCCCAGAACTTGCTTTATTACTACAGATCTTTGTGTGGAGTCAAGAACACCCCCTACCTTTCCGTTCTGACAACTTCCTTGAATTTCTAGACTTAAACTCCTGGGTTTTCACAGAAAAAAATGTTTTCTCCTTGCTCCTTTCCCTTCTCAATATGCAGTCAATTCACCTTCACAGTTATCTCAAACTTGGGGTACAGGCTAGAAGGGAAGGACTGGCTTCACATTTCAACATGGCATCTTGCAACTTCCTGGTTTTTTTCATTGGGCCCAAATTCCTCAAGGTATATAACCTCTTTTTTCCCCCTGCCCTTAGCAGCAGCAGCTCCTTCTACATTCAGACCTCTCTTCAGGCACCTGAAAGAATAAAGCCATTGTTCCGAGGTGCACAGCCCAGCTCCCACTGCATGAGTCTGGCCCAGAGCAGTGGCATGAAGAGGATTTTGTGGTTCTTACACACCTGGGGACCAGGTGGGGATGTATCAAAACAAACCAGGAGAGGGGAGTGTGTGCCGGGCCATTTGCCACACTAGTTAAATCCCTTTTCAGATCTGCTCCCCCTTCTCTAGCTCTCTGAGGGTATTTTTCCATTTCTGGCTGTGCTGAGGCCCGGGTTACTGCAGGCCAGCAACACGTTGTGCTGTGTTGTGTATCTTTGTCTTCGGAGGTCTAACCTCAAAGAAAAATACTAGGTTGGTGCAAAAGTAACGGCAAAAACAGCCATTATAAAAACACACATTACTAATAGAAAGCATCTCTCAAACTAGCAGATGTGTGCTTCTGAAAGCTAAACGCTCTGAAACGCTTGGGGGGCAGAAACTCTCCCCTTTAAGTCAACCCTTGAGAGGATCACTGTCCGCAGTCAGTCCTGTGCTTAGGGCTTGTGCCTCAGGCGGGCTGACCCGGGAATAACTGCATTTTACCTTGAACAGATTCCAGCTGGAAACAGGTCAATGTGTTACTAGGTTTAATTCTCTAAAAGCTGGTAGAGGATTCAGGAGAAGGAAACTAGAGAAGGATACCAAATATTTTCCACTAAGGCAGGGACCCTCTCTGGGGCCGTTTTATATGCCATACAATTGCATTGACATCTTTTAAAATCCCCCCAATAATATCTTGATGTTTATCATATTCATTTAACAAAACAGATAACCAAAGCCCAACAAGTATGAGGACACAAGTTTGGTTTTCTTTAGAAAGACACAGAGGCAGGATTTGAAAACAGAGCTTCTGACACCTGAAAAGAGGGCATCTGACACCTGAACTTCCTTAAGAGCTACACAGCTACCTACGCGTTCTGGGGAGTCATTTAAATGCAGCCATATAGTTGTGACAACCAACACGTGGCTATCTGAATTTACTGTTCTTTGTAACATGCCCTCATTGTTGTCCAAGTTCACCCATGTATATGAGAGTGATAACAATTCACACACGTCTCATTTTCTTCTCAGTTTCAAATATCCAAGGGCCTCATTTTCTTCTCATTTTCAAATATTCAAATACAGTCAGTGTGATGGTTAAGAGCACTGACTTCAGGGACGGGTTTCCTGAATCCAAATCATGTTTCTGCTACTAGTAAATGTATGACTTTGGACAAAAAATTTTCTGTGTTTAACTTTCTCCAACTTTGAAAGATAGGTACAATAGTAGTACTTGCCTTCATGGTCAATATGAGGATTAAATGAGATAATATATGTAAATACTTAATAAAATGACTGGCAATACACGTTCAATAAATGGTAGTTGTTATTTTATATAGGAGTTATAATATGTTTTATATCACTGTAATAATACACATCTTATATCACTATAAAATCATTATTTTATGGCAATTAGATTTAAAATAGCCTTATACATATACAAAGTAGATTCAACGGAAGGAAGGAAGATCTGGATTCTCACCATAGCTCGGGCCAAATTTGTGACTTGCGGGCCACATGGTCCTGGGTGAAGCATCTGACAACTCTATTTCACTACTTTATGTTTAAAAAGGAAGTCTGCAGTTGGTCCTGATACTACTTCCAGATCTTTCCAAATATATGCAATTTAACATGTCTATGAATTATAGAATGTACTCATTATGTAGCAAGTGCTATACTTCGTATTCATTTGCTCACTTACATGTCACAAAATATTCCCATTTTATAGATGACAATAGTGAGGTTTAGAGAAATTAAGCAACTTGTCCAAAATCCAAAATTCATCCTAAACACCTAACTTAAAACAAAGCAGTGCTTGAAATGAAAAGCAGCAGTAGTGGAAGTGATGGAAGACGTGTGCAAGTATGGCTGACTCTGTGTGCTGGCCCTAACCCTGTGACTCTCCCTCCGTCTGTTCAGTTAGGGACCCATTAATAAAATCAGTAACGACGGTCTTTGTTTTAACCATCCAAGTTAACTAAAAGTTCATTATAAACAGAAAATACTAAATCAATTTCCTATTAGCAACAATGGCTATTTTCACTGCTAAAAAGATTAGTAAGTGTGAGAAGCTAAATTTAAACCTACAATTGGCGAGAGATTAAACTAATTCGGGTCTATTTTGGAAGGAAGCTTTTAAAAGACCAGAACTCAACTTTTCAAGTTAACAGGATTCAAGCTTTCAATGCTTTCCTTTCTCCTTCCCTTTAACTAAATTCAACTTTGTATTTTTCATCTTGTTTTTGGAATCTTTCCAGGTCACCTCTGTTAAGAAACATAAGGCCCTTGGCACTGAACTTTTGGGAATGTGCCCACATCTGCCTCTGAATGTCTGCCTGCCTACCTTTGATGCCGCATTCAACACCTAACTTAAAACAAAGCAGTGCTTGAAACAAAAATCTCCTCAGAGCACAATGGGTCCAGCTCACCAGTCAGTCGCCTCAATGATAAATATCATGAGCAAAAAGGCCTGAAAACCCCAAATAGTTCAATATTCTAGGACAGGCCCAACTGATTTTCATTTGGGAGAGGAAAAGGAACAGTGCTTCATTACAGAGAAAGAAAGGAATAAATGATGATGACAGCTGTGCTGATTCATTGTTTTTTTAAATAATTCTGAAACATTCTAACTATGTTGGTGTCACATAGATCCTTCCCAGAGCTGAAGAGGTTTTGCTCCTATGTGTATATGTAGTTTTATTTGTAATAAGGTTTTCATTTTGACATGATACTCCAATTTAAAATGCAGAATTCTTCTTCACTTCAGTTCCTTAGAATTGAATATGTCATTCATCATCTTGGTGGTCCCAGTAAAATGCCCTGGAATTCTCATCCCAGTTTTCAATAGTTACTTATTTATCCATATGGTAACAATATTACCACAACCAAATTCCTGCTACCAGAGACATCAAATTGTTCAACTTCAGCCCCAGAAATATTTTTTTGTCTCTAAGAAGTAAATTTCAATCTGTAAATTATTGGGAGAGGATAAATGTAAGCTAAAGCAATATCATTTATTGCCCTACAAGTGGGGTGACCATTCACATAAGGAGGAAAAGAAGAGACTAAGGCACATTTCTCTTTCAAACAAGATGAGCCTCTACAAAACTTGGAGGAATTGAGTCAAAAACCACTGCGACTGAAAAGCAGGCAGCTGTAGCAAGAGCTCTGTGTATCTGACTCTGAACAATAGCTTTGTTATTCTCCGAACCTGAAGACGTCTGAGGCAAAGAGTTGCTTCTACTGGAAAATGAATGGAAGGAGGAGAATGTGCTGCGGCCTTCCATTGTCTGACAGATCATCTCCTGTTTTGGGCTCTGCCCCTGTGAGACTGAGCCTTTCAAGTTCAGCAGAGGCAGGGTGTGGTGGTAGTTAAAGACACTGTAAGGAATCAGGTGGCCTCAGTGCTCTCTCTGTTTTCTTGTTAATTAGCAGGTGACTTCAAAAACGTCTAAAGATTTCTGGGCTTCAGTTTCCTCATTCAAAAAGGAAAGAATCCACCTAGCCAAAATCGAAGGCCACTTTTACTTCTAAAGTTTCAACTGTGTGCAACGTAGTCAAGCAGGACTTTGTATATTCCTGGGGGAGTAACAGTAGCTATCATTTCCTAATCGCTTTTCTGTTCTAGGCACAGTGCTAGGGTTTTCTTCATGTGATGTTCAACCTCCTGGATGACTCTCCAAGGTAGATGTGATTCCTACTTTACAGATGCGAAAACTCTTACTTGCTTAGAGTCACTCAGCTAGTATGTGGGAAACCTGAAGTACAGACCCAGACTGCCCAGCTCCAAAAGCTCAAGCTCTTTTGCTACCATACAGTGGGTATCATCCAACCCTGCTCTGAGAAAGGCACTGATAGGAGACTGATAGTAGTGATGCTGAACTAGCTGGGTGCCCAAGAGACTGGCTATATGCAGTGTCTAGGAACATTAATAGGCAAAAGTGATGACAAATTCCTCTACAAAGTGGGGGTAACGCTAGGATTACCTCATCACCTCATCATTGTAGGGATTCATGTTTGTAAAGTACTAAGATCAATGTGTTTGTTATATTTAAACAAATAATAAAAACCTCCAAGAAACAGAAGGCTAATGGATGTGTAGCGTACAGGGTCGGGGATAAGGTACAGATTAGAGAGGATTAGAAGCGGGTTGATCCAAGAATAGAGCAGGACGAGACAGTCACAAAAGGAGAAAAATGAGAGGGCCAGGCCCACTGCTACAGAGTGGGCTGAAGTCCCTGATTTGTTTATTTGTGGGGCCTTCAGTCCTTGAGTGGACCTCCGTGTTCAATTCCTCATCATTGATTTGGGTATCACCTGTCACATGGGCTTCTGGATGCTAAGTGGCCAATTCTGCAGCTCAGGGTTCTTTGTGCCAATGGCATGTGAGCTGTGGAACCCCATGGTAGCTGCCACAGAAGCAGCTCCTCTCACCTCTGAGATGCACGTTCATTCCCTTTCCCATTTGCCCTGAGAATACTCTCCAGCGGTGCTGGCGTTTACCCTAAGATAACTTTGCCACGAAATATCTTAATTTTATTGTTATTATTGCATTGCTCTAGTATATCAACTTTGGAAACAAAAGACATCATTCTGTTTATAGCATTCTATTTTAGTAGTGGTATGTCCATTTACAAAATATAGTGATTCTCGATTGCCGAAAATGTCAAATCCGAGAAAACATAGCATTCCTACACGTGATGTTAACATCATTCTCGAAGAGTTATTGGCTAAAGATTTATTTGATTTATTCAGTTTTTTCTGAAATAGAGGATTCTGATGTTAGTTCCGCTTAGAAATAACTCCTAGAACAGTTTTTAGATTTTATTTTCACATTGAAAATGAGTTAGATTTGCTTCAGCCTCAAATACTGTGTTTATGTACAATTAAATGGGCATTGGCAGTGAGTTGCACTTTTTCTTATTTTTCTAGACAGGAAAAGGGTTAACTTGTATGTTCCCTTATTTAGGCAGTGGCCAATATGCTGTCTGACTTGTGGATATACTTGACAGACACTTAGATCCTGTAGGGAACTGGAAGTCAGAGTGAAAGTGAATGTGAGGAAAGTATAACACTGTCTCTGGATGATGAGACCAAACCTCCAGGGACAGGAGAAGGAGGTCAGAGTCACCTGGCCACTCTCATGTCTGTTGGAAGCCAGGACCATGCCTTTGAGCTTAGTGGAGGGATATCCACAAGGCTGTCAAAAGAGGGCCTCCTAAGGGGAACTCTGCTTAAACAGCTCCATCCGGATGAGGAAAGAGCTTCCAAGGTCTCCTGTTGAGCTTCCTCCAGAACCCCATGGGCTCTGAACTCTGATCAAGTCTTGAATGTTAGTTTTCAAGCATGTGGTGTTTAGACTCGGCCACTGTTGCTACTGATGTTTCCACCTCCACCTCACAGTTACTCATTATCTCAGCCCTGTAGCTCCACTTAGCTCTTCCCCAGGATTTTGCTTTGCGGCTCCTGTATCAATGTTAATGGCCAAAGGAAACACTAGGATTCAAGAACCTCCAATTCCTTGTCAGTGTATGCATTCGGGATTGGACCTCTCCAGATGAAATGCTAAAATGTATTCTACCATTACTATCAACAAGAGCCTATTTGTGAATCTCACATGTGTATCATGCACGTAAAAGTTTCCAAATTTAAAAGATACATATAGATATGGTGCAGAATATGTCATTAAAAATAATTAAGGCCAGGTGCCTGTAATTAAAAAACAAAAACAAAAACAAAAAAAAAAACAGTGCTTTGGAATGCTGAGGCAGAAGGATCTCTTGAGGCCAGGAGTTTGAGACCAGCCTGGACAACATAACGAGACCCCCATCTCTATAAAAACAAATTTTGTTAATTTAAAAAAATAATTAAAATGTTATTAAACAGCAAAAGGAAAAGTTAGATTACTCCTTTGAGAATCTGAAGAGTTTTTTATGAGAATGATATAGAAAATAAATGAAAAAAATTATTAGAGCCTAACGAATTTTAGTTAAACAAAAGAACTTCAGTATTCCGGTGAATCAACCCTTAATTTTGGTAATTAAAACATGTTTTATACTTATGACAAAGAAAGTGAGATCTGGACTGCCTAGACAGGCTTTAGGACTATTATCCAATACGTGTTTTTGAAAAAGATGAAGTAATTCTGGGGAAAAGTTGATGATTTAGTAATTTGTACTAAAGATGAAGAAATAACATGGGACTGTAGCAAGAGATATTCTCCTGGGCCTCAGGAGAGATTTGCATACGCAGAATCATAAACTCTGCTTCCTAGGGAAGCAAGCATGCTTATCATATTTTTCAGACATAAAACTGTTTTGGTAATAGCTTGAGCCTGGAGTCACTGCTGTAGAGTCAAGGATTCAATAAATGGAATTCTTCAAGCACAAATGCCCAGGGACCCTAAGCCAGATCAATGCATCACAGTTTATTACATCCTCTAAGACAAATTCTAAGAAGCTTAAGGAGCTCAGATGGTGCGACCTAGTCAGTACTGTACGAAGCTCTGAAATAAGTTTTCATCTCCTCATTCTTTATCCCAACCGTTTACTTGTGGCATAGACATGTGAGAAGGTAAAAATCTAAAAGAGGGTTTAGAATTAAGAACTATTTTAGTTCAATTGCACTGACTACCAATGACACAAATATATTTCCTAGGAGTAATCAATCAGGATTATATATTCTCTTGGTTTACCAAGGAAGGTTGATTTTAAGCCAAACTGGCTCCTGCTGGACTTGTGCTTGTAACTGATACTCACTTCATTGATCACTGGTGGGGTCCAGATCATGGAGCAGAAAACCTCATTTTTAGATATTAATATGCAAGCAAGGGAGAGAGAGAGGGGGAAAAGGAAAGCATAGAAGTAGCGGCATAGGATAAGGTTTGAAAGATGAAAGGGGAACAAACGTGCTTTAAAAATGGTATATGGGGGAAGCTTTCCTAAAAGAGAATGAAAAACTAACCACTCAGTTGATGTATATGTTAAGGAAAAACTTTTATTTCCTGTAGAGACAGGGTCTCACTATGTTGCCATGGCTGGTCTAAAACTCCTGGTCTCAAGCAATCCTCCTGCTTCAGCCTCCCGAAGTGCTGAGATTGCAGGTGTGAGTTACTAACCATGGCAAAAAACAAAAACAAACAAAAAAACCCCACATTTTTGAAAGAGAATGAAAAATGGGTGCAGTCTAGTGAGAATTATGCTCACTTCCATTAAACTGAAGTGTATCTTGTCATCCGAGCACCAGCAGCCATATTACAGGATGTACTGACATGCTAGGGTTTGTTGGCAGAGAGAAATTGAGAGATCAGAAGTTTCAGATCAAATCTTTCTTGAGTCCAGTTTCTTTTAAATTCAGAACAGAGAGAAGTAATCCTTGAGAAGATGTTAAATATTATAACGTAAAGCAAATGAAGACTCAGAAATAAACAACCAGAACACAGATTTTCAAAGGTCTCAGCTTTTCTAAATATGCACAACCACATGGGGAAGAGGAAGGTTGGGCAGCACTAGCCATGATGGCCACCTTCTCAGCACTAAAATATCTCACTAAACCATGGTCTGATCTGTTAGAAGCCAAAAGGTAAAGGTTAAATACTTAAAATATATACATATGTTTAATAAGTAAAAAGTGATATTTTCTAATATAATTCTCTGACTTAGAGAGATGCAACTAAAATGAGACAAGCTACAAGACAACTTTCCTAAACGAGTGGACCCTCCTCTTAGTCCTTTTGCCATGCTACTCTCTGCCATTTGTGTAGCCCAAATGCTTCTTACCACTTGAGTTGATACTTGAGAATAGTGTCTGAAACTTACAAACCAACATGAAAGCCATGAGATAAAAGTTAAAGTCAATGACCTATATGCTGTCTAAATATTTTTAAAAAAAGATTATTCAAAGAAAGATCCAGGAAAAAAAGCCTAATTTTCCCAAGTTGTAATCAGCTTGCAATTTCATTGGGCCTGTGCCATATCTTTTCAATGAATCAGGGACTAGCCCCACATATAGACACTGGGGGAAGAAAAATTTCATTGAAATGAAGAACTGGGAGTAGGATCAGCCTTGAGGCAGCAAGTGGGAAAAAATGGTAGCATGACATTTTACCTAATTCATTATTTGGTCATATAATAAATCCTCCATACAAAAGTATTCAGTTCAGAGAGAATACGGCGTTATATGGTATATTATGCCCAATAAATACTAACCAAACCAAAGTGGACATCAACCAAGTATACCTTTATCTTAACCCTTAAAACCTATAGATGTTGTTTTTCATTGAACATAATGCCTTGGTTTAATGCACACTTGGTTCAGTTCTCTCCCATTACCCGCCTTTGGCATATCTTATTTTATGTCTACATAAGCAATGGAGAAACATTTATACATTAAGGTCTATTAGACCAAAGAATGAAGTTATATAAAACTATAATGAATTTAGGGTTATTTTGTGGGGTGATAGTTGTCAGGTTTTACTGACTTAATTTCTAAAATGAGAGAAAATAAAAAATATTATTCAGTTTCTGTTATTCAACTAAATGCTTATTAAATACTTATAAATTATTCATCCAAGCACAGTGCCGGCAATTATAATACAGTGCAATAAGTGCCACCATATAGGAAGTCAAAAGGGCTATGGAGGGACATTTTTCTGGATGTGGAAGGCCAGAAAACACTCTCCAAAATGAAAGTCATTTGGAAACTGGAACCTGAAAGATGAATGCAAGTTAGGAAGATAAAGAAGTAATGCAAGTTAGGAAGATAAAGGGTATAATGAAGAATGTTGAATAGGCAAAGGGAACAGCATAACAAAAACCCAGACAAAAGAAACAGCATGAAACTTTCAGAGATGAAAATTTTTTCATTAAGACTGGACCAGAGAGCCTGAAAGAGGAGTATTGAGAATAAAACTGAGAAGATGGGCAGAGACCGGCTTGTGAGGAGCCTTGCAAATCATGTAGGGAGTCTGGATTTAATCCAGAGGACAACTTGAAGTTGCTAAGGTGTTTGAAATAGGGACTAGAATGATCAATTTTGTGTTCCTGACAGATCATCCAGGCTGCATTGCTGGAACAAACCCTAAGCACAGCAGACTGATTGGGAAACTGTAGTCATCACCCATTTGAGAAGTGGTGGGGGTTTGGTCTAGGCTAATGGTCTAGGCTAATGACAGTAGTGACAGTGGGGATAAAGAAAAAACAAACAAATTTTAGAGACAGGTAAGTAGACTGTATTAGTTTGTTCTCATGCTGCTAATAAACACATACCCAAGACTGGGTAATTTATAAAGGAAAGAGGTTTAATGGACTCACAGTTTCACATGGCTGGGGAGGACTCACAATCATGGTGGAAGACAAATGTGGAGCAAAGGCACATCTTACATGGCAGCAGGCAAGAGAGAGCATGTGCAGGGGAACTCCCCTTTATATAAAACTATCAGATCTCATGAGACTTATTCACTATCACAAGAATAGCATAGGAAAAACCCACCCCCATGATTCCATTACGTCCCACCTGGTCCCTCCCACAACACATGGAGATTATTACAATTCAAGGTAAGAGTTGGGTAGGGAGACAAACCATATCACAGACTTAATAGAGCTTGGTAATTACTTTGAGTTACAGGAAACAAAGGAAGAGAAATAACAGAAAACCAAATACCACATGTTCTCACTTTTAAGTGGGAGCTAAACTTTGAGTACATATGGACACAAAGAAGGGAACAACAGACACTGAGGCCTACTTGAAGGTGGAGGGTGGGAGGAGGGAGGGTATTCAAAAACTACCTGTCAGGTACTGTTTTTTACCTTGGTGACAAATAATCTGTACATCAAGCTCCTGCAACGTGCATTTACCGATATAACAAACATGCACATGTACCTCTGAACCTAAAAGAAAAGCTTTAAAAAATGAAAAATAAGCTGGGCAAGGTAGCATACCCCTGTGGTTCCAGCTACTCAGGAGACTGAGGTAGGAGGATTGCTTGAGCCCAGGAGTTCAAGACTGCAGTGAGCAATGATTATGCCACCGCACTCTAACCTGGGGACAGGATGAGAACTTGTCTCAAAAACACAAAAGCCAAAACCAGAAAAGGGGATTATCAGTTACATGAGGTGTGAGGACTCTGAGCAGGCAGGAAGGGTAGGAACCTGAATGGAAATAGAAAACCAGCCACTAATAGGAAGGAAGCCCACTGAGCTAGGAAAGGGGCCAAAGGTGGATGCTCATGTGGGAAATTCATCTCTTGGTGGTAGGAGACCAAGGGAATTCCAGGCTGATGACTCTTTTCTCCGTGCTGAGAGTGCAGTGGAAAAGTTAAGGGTCAGTGGCTGGAAGACATCATTTAAAAAACACAGTTTACTATGGAACCCAGGAAGAGCAAGCAGACTATGAAAAACAGAATGCTGATTAGGTAGCTGGTTGAGGTAGTAGACCGTGTATTAACAGTGAAAGTAATCAACAAAGTTGTATGGTTTTTCTACATGGATCCTCAGGATCCTAAATAATCTTTCTCCCTGTACCACTTCATCTTTTGCCCCACTCCTGTAACTGAGACAGGCTTGACCACCCCCACACACCAATCAGAGCTGCAGAACCTAGCCCAGGTGGAGCCCAGAATTTCCATTTGGCAGGGAGGAAGTTTGGCTGATTTCCAAAGTTCAATACTATATTCAGTATTTCTACCACTTTTCAGTATTTTGTCGCCAGATGTCTCTCTTTGAAGATGCAATCACAGTGGATAACCCAGAAGGAATTTATTTTCTCCATGAACTGCAGCACCAGTGATGACCAACATTAATTACATTCTGCCTATGAAGTGAAGAGTTTAAACCTTAGCTCATACTGTAGTAGTTAGCAGTAAAGCAGACTCTGGAACTTGTCTCCTTGGTCTAAATCCCAATTTTGCCACTTACTAGCAGTGTGACCCTGGGTTAACTATATAATTTCACTGTGTCTCAGCCTCCTCATCTGTAAAATGAGAATACTGATAGGAAAGAAACAATGGGGATAATAACTGTACGTGTCAGGGTTCCCTAGAAGGACAGGACGAATAGGATAGATGTATATATGAAAGGGAGTTTATTAAGGAGTATTGACTCACACCATCACAAGGTGAAGTCCCACAATAAGCCATCTGCAAGTTGAGGAGTATGGAAGCCAGTCCAAGTCCCAAAACCTCAAAAGTAAAGAAGCTGAAAGTGCAGCCTCAGTCTGTGGCTAAAGGCCCTAGAGCCCAAGGCAAACCACTGGTATAAGTCCAAGGGTCTTACACCAGTGGGAGAAGGATGAAGGCTGGAAGACTCAGCCAGTCTGGTACTTCCATGTTCTTCTGCCTGCTTTTATTCTAGCTGTGCTAGCAGCTGATTAGATTGTACCCACCCAGATTGAGGGTGAGTCCATGTCTCCCAGGACACTGACTCAAATGCTAATCTCCTTGGGCAACACCCTCACAGACACACCCAGGAACAATACTTTGCATCCTTCAATCCAATCAAATTGACACTCAATGTTAACCATCACAATAACCCACTGCATTAATTCAAAAGACAACTTAATAAAAATAAAAGGCTTGGAACAATGTCTGGCACACAGTGAGGTTTATGTGCATAGTCATGATATTATTATAATATCATTATTAGAGTTTCTTTGCTCCCACATGGTCCCAATAAGATGACCATCTCAACAAACACAGTCTGATCTTTATTTATAAATAGACAAAGATAGAAATCTAAAATCTAGTCCAACATTCACATTAACTTGCATGTACTGTCAAACAGTGCCTCTAATACTAGTAATGCTAGAGGTGATGTTTTTGGTAAACAGGCAGGGTAAGATTTGCCAAGTTCCTTTTACTTTTTGTAATCTTCCACTTCACCTATCTATAAAAATAGATGTTAGGCTACATTAAAAATTTTAAATACTATACTGTAAAAGACTCTGTATTGTCTAAAGAATTTGATACAAACCACATGGTTCTACTTTTTACATATTTAGCCCTGCAGATTGTTATCTTCAACATTGTATGTTTTTCTCTCACAGTTTTACTTTCTCTTTGAAAAACTGAAATAATCTAACTATCTTTCTTGAGTGACTTTAAATATTTAGATCTCTTTTTTTCCACTTCAGCTTAGATGTATTCACGGCTGATAGTCCAAGTAGAAAAATTGTTGCCTGTGGTAAAAAAAAAAAAAGAAAGAAAGAAAGAAAGAAATTGCATCGTTCCCCTAAAAGCAAAATGTTTAAAGATCATAAGTAATCTTTACAAGCTACTTAAATTTTGTCTTACAGACAAAACAATATTTCTCCAAACCAACTCTAAGCTCTTTCATAGGTCCATCTACTGGGAACACAAACTCTTTAAATGTTTCACCAGGATTTATATAGACTCTATGGCATAAGTTTTGGGATAAGGCTTATGTAAAGTATTAAATTCCAGTTTACACTACGTGCAATGAAATAAAACCTGAACTTGTTTACTTATCTTTGTATAAGACTATGCCTTAAAGAGACTTGATTCAATGCCTCTCCCATAATGCTAGGTTAATTATTCTTTCCTGTAAAACTATAGAATATACTCCTTCCTATAGATGCTAAAAGCAGGAATCCAGAACTTTTGTTTCTCTTTCTGGAAACATTTCTACAACCTACCGAATTCAACTAGGCAAACATTCAAATCTTCAATTATCTTGTTGTTCTATGAAAGTCTAAAAGTAATAAAAGCCCATGTAAAATATGGCTGCACCTCCAAATACTTTCAAAATCTAACAGCACTAATATATGTTTTACATCACCTTATACAGACACGGCATAGAGAAGTTCAGATTTTTGTTTTTGAAGATTTATTTTTGGAGTACCTGGTTCTAAAGTGGGAAAGCTATGAGGTTATTTAATGGGAATAGTGAACAGTAATATTGTCTTGAACATGTGAAGCACCTAAGAGGGGTCCAGAATCTGTTCTGTTATGGGGTCATCTGTCCTCAGAAAACTAGGTTACAATAACCAAACACACACAATACCTCTGTAAAGATTACCACCTGTGGCAGCCCCATTACGAAGGTTGTGATATGTTGCCTCCCCAGTTTGGAATCAATCTGTGGTCAGTAGGTTGGTTGTTGGTAAATATAGAGCCAGGCGTTCAAAACCAGCCTGGACAACACAGGAAGACCCCATCTCTATAAAAATAAAAATAAATAAACAAAATAAAAAAGAACGAGAGGAAAATAAGTTGAATAGCTGCCTAGAATATTTTCTATCTGCTGCCTGCCTTAACCCAATAACTTTAGGGACATGTTCAATATATTTTTTAAAAAAACAAATACATAAATATGTTGCCTCTTTTCTACTAGAAATGGAGCCCCTTAGAAAGAAGGACATATCTTTATCAAAGATCTGCTATCACTACTTTGATTGTCTTTGTCATTACACTAAGATGTTGGTATAGTTTCATAATGCCTTATGTACCTTCTGGTTATTAAGGAATCTAAATTATCAGGAATTTGTATTATATATGATATACAAATAATTCTTCAAGTTTATATGATTACATGCATGAGGATCTGTCTTGGTTAATAAAACAATAGAAAATATTCCAAATAAAGAACTGGAAAAGGGAACGCTTAGAAAATTGACCAAGTGAAAATTGTTTTTAGCTCCTGACTTGGATACTGGACAAAAATCTCTTTCTTCTGATGAATTAGAATCCTTCCTTTTTTCTTATAATGGAAGTGGTAGCTTTAAATAAAATAAGAGAGAAGTCTTTACTCTATTTGGTTTCTGTTTTTTCCAAGTCCCAGACTGGTGACCTAAATTGATAACAGACTCTGTTTGTTAGAAGATTATTCTGTCTACCATGTGAATTTGGAAGAAATGCAGAAATTAGATAGATGAATTGCTTTATAAAGAAGATGATTTGTAAGTATGTCCGATGTTGAAGAAACAAACAAACAAAATATTGACTGGGTAATACCGCTATTAGGACTAAGAGTTTCAAACCTACAATCCAGCCAATAATGTAGAAGTTAATTTTGGAATTAAAGTACAAACAGCAGCACTTTAAACAAAACAGGATAGGCATAATTCTCTGGTATAATTTTTCATAATTCACAATATAATATATAAGAACTAATCTCTTGCATGTGTGCATATGTGCACATGTGTATGTGCCCAAGCATTTGCTAAGGAGCTGATGGCTTGAAAGCCTTCTCTCTGTTGAGGGTTTTCCAACAAAAGGACGCATAGAGCCTAATCAGAGGTTCACAATTCCAATTTGAATTGTGCTTAGAAAATGAATGAAATGGCACTCCTGGGACCAAAGGCAGACCATTTAGGCACATACTTCTCCCTTTCCATTTTTTTTTTTTCATTAAATGCTTACTAACACTCTAAGAAGTAAGTACTATTAATCACTTTTTACTATGATTTGAAAGCTACACTAACTTGCCCAAACTTCAAGGATAGTAGGAGGCAGATCTGAGTTTGAATCAAAGTTGATTTAGCTTTAGAGTCTAGGAAATCCCCACTTAGCACAGTGTCTTCTCTGGGTCGCTTGTGAAGCTAGTTGACTCAGAACTGGGGCTCTAATGGAAGATCTGGACAGACCCTGTGTATACCCTGCGGCCATGGTCAGGCCTGATTGCTCTAGTTAGATTCTCAAGGGTGTGAATTAAGAATATTGCCTGTCATATCAAATCAATAATCCCTCTGAAGAATCTCAACACAATTACTCAAATAAGAACTTTCTTTTTTCTAGGGTAAAATCTGTCTCCTCTGATGAACTGTTAACTTTGCTTTTTTCTTATAATGGAAGCTACATATAATGGAAATTCCTTGGGAAATTCCTTGACCAAATATTATATTCAGTTATTTTGTCCCTGTTTCTCTATCTTTTTAGTACTATCATTTATCCCACCAACTGAATTTATTTGTAAAGCTATCTTAAATAATTTTTTACAAAATTGGCTTGGTGTATTAGTCCATCCTCATGCTGCTATAAGGAAACACCAGAGACTGGGTAACTTATAAATAAAAGAGGTTTGACTTACAATTCCACATGGCTGGGGAGTCCTCAGGAAACTTACAATCATAGTGGAAGGCACCTCTTCACAGGAGGCAGGAGAGAGAATGAGTGCCAGCAGGGGAAATGCCAGATGCTTATGAAACCATCAGGTATCTTGAGAACTACTATCATGAGAACAGCATGGGGGAAACTGCTGCAATGATTCAATTACCTCCCTTCAGGACCCTCCCACGATACGTAGAAATTATGGGGATTACCATTCAAGATGAGACTTGGTTGGGGACACAGCCAAATCATATCACTTGGTATAAATACATGGCAACATTAAAAAATAAAAATAATCACACCTGAAGCCATTTTGAAAACCTTGATCACCAAATCCTTTACTTGCTAGATAATCTGTGATATAAATTTCCTGGAATTCTGGCCATTCTGAAGTGGGAAAGAGAAAAGAAAACAGGGGAAAATAATGCCTGTTAGGTGCCAACAATGGTTGGGTGCTTCTTGTACATGATATCATTTTATTCCTCATATGCTTACAGATGATGAAAGAGACTCAGATGCTCATTAAGCTCATGCAGCTCCTAAGTGCCAGAGTTGGGATTTTAAATTCAGGTGTGTCTGGATCCTAACCTTATGCTCTTTTCACTCTGCCAGCAGCCTTCTGACACACTCTTACTGAATTCTGGTGGTTCAATGGGCCAGAGGATACAATGCCTGCAGTTTCACCTAGGGAAATAACTATATAGGCTCTAATTTTAAATAACTTAACTTATAACCATAACTGTGTGGTTATCAACAAACTCTATTGATGCTGTATGTCCATACTGTAGCAAATTTTTTTAAAAAAAGGAAAAATTAAAATTGCCAGGTATGGTAGCATATGCCTTTAGTCCCAGCTACTGAGGAGGCTGAGGCAGGAGGATTGCTGGAGCCTGAGAGGTCAAGGCTGCAGGGGGCTATGATTGTAACACTGTACTCTAACCTGAGTGAGAGAGTAGGATTTTGTCTCTAAGAAAAGGAGAAAAATTGGGCTGGTGCATATAAAAAAGATAGCAAGACAGGGCAAAACTCAAACTATGGGATAAAATGGGGCATGCAGATAATTTCTCACTTCCTCTTATTTTGAGGGAAATCCTGAATCCTCATTTCCACTTATAATTAACATACCCATCCCTAAATATAAAATTACGAAAACTTTATAGGACTCCCAGCTTCTCTCAAATAGTATGTAAAGTGTATGTTTACATCTATGTAAGATAACATGATCAATGAAGAGTATAAAAGTTCAGTGAGGAGTGTGCCTTTTGTAGTTATATAATATATTGACTTTGGGCTTGTGCTAGAAGAATTGTTCCTTGCCTCCAGCTCCTGAATTTACTACAGCTGCCAAACACTTCCAGAACCTCTCAGTCTCAATCCCAGGGCTGGAGAAATTCCACATCCCTGGGAGATCAAGTTTCGCATCAATATTTTGGTGGGCTACTTGCCAATGCCTTATCAAGGAAAAATATAATTATAGGCGAGACTGCAGCAAGCTGATTCTATAATATTCTCCCCTCCTGTCTCAGCTGCTAAAATATAATATAATAAAAGTGATATAAGATACTGCATCTGCCCTTTTGGTAATTCTATTTTCATTTTAGTTCCATTGCTGGATTAAGGAAGACTTCAAGCCATGCCAGAGCTACTGATGCATAGCTCCTAAAACTCTAGCATCTGATTTAGGAAAGTTACAGCTTCAAATAGAATTCAAGATAGAAAGGAAAGGTGGCAGTAGGATAGAAAAGTTGAAGTCTTGTGGCAAATTGTTTTTGTTTTGTTTTTTTCCTAGAATTGCTCTAATGGATAGTTCAACCTCTACACCAGAGATAAAATTAGTACAGGGACTTCAATAATTCATTCATTTTGTTTGTGAGTCCCCGGGGGGCTTATTTTCTATCACCATGTGCAGTGCATTATACCACCAAGGCATAGTTCAGGACTAATTACTATTGTTCATTCAGACTGAATTATACTAAGGTTTTACCCTGTAGTATATCCAGGAGGGAGGCACAATTTGCTGCGTGGTATCTTAAAAACCATAGGCCAACACAGTGGGGATAGACGATACTCACACAGTTATTATTTTAAAATACAGTTTTAAACAAAGACTTTTTATGGCTCTTCACTGGTTATAGACTCAAGTCCGAATGCCTCAGCATAGCATCAAAGACCTTTCTGTCACTTTGGGTTAACCTCAACACACTTCCTTAGCATCCTCTCTCACTCTTCTCCATGAACATATTTTTCTATCGAGCCACACTCCTTCTTGCAATTCTTCAAACAGCTCCTTTGTCTTACACCTTTGTTGCCTTGTCACAGTGTTTATTTTATCCTGGATCCACCTGTTCTCCTTCCTCTGTCTGTGAGTACCCTCCACCAAAACCACATGTGAAATGTGCCCTGACTATGCCATACCCAATCTAGGCTGAATTATTTCATAGTCACATGACTTTATCTTCACTTCTCTTCCTCCAGCTACATGAGCTTCTTTAAGCAAGATCATGCTTATCCATCTCTGTATGTTGAAAATCTGGGACAGTCCCTGGCATGTAACCGGTGCGCAGTAAACAACAGTTAATCAGCAGTCTTATGCATTTGCTTTTACAAAAGCCATGTATTTCATAAAATATAGTCCCTAACTATTGGTTTGCTTAGTGCCCTATCTTAAAGGTTGTATTTCTTTATAACTCATATTTGTCTATAGGGAGTCAGTAGGTGTTAGATTCAGGAGAAAGAGTTCAGATCCCAGTTTTACCACTTTCCACTGTGTGAATTTGGGATAATATCCCACATGTCTATAAAATGGAAATAATATTTGCTTGGGAGGAACACTTGAGCTAAAACACCCAGCACACACTTGGCATACAACAAATGAACCAACAGAATTAATCTTGGAATGATACCATCAGCCTCGGGCATCCACATGGAAAGCAGGACCCTGAGGGAATAGGATGAGAAATTTTAGTTTTTGTTGGTGAAACCAAGAAGGTTATGATACTGAGGTAGTCCTCAACAGGGCACTGTAGGTGGTGACTACAATGCCAGTGAATGCAAGAGTGGCAGGATCAGGGAGGCAGAAAAAGGGCAGAAGGAAGATACTTAGGAAAACTAACAGTCCTAATATGTAATTTCTGAACAACTGATGATACTGAAAATAATAGCCAGCATTTATTGAAGACTTAACTGTGTCAAGTGGTTCACAAACTCTCTCTTGTCCTCCAAACTACCTTGCAACATGATACCTTGCAAGATAGCTCCAGCTATCAACATTACCTATGTTATAACTGATTAAATAAGGACATTTTATTTCTGGGTTATGTTTTGACATTTAAAATAGGGAACTTCACTGACATTAAGTCTCATTTCATCACGTGAAAAAGGCCAGGCCTGTTTTAACCCCCTTATGCAGATGAGAAAACAAGACTCAGAATTTAAATGCCTAAGAATTACATATGACATATACAGAAAATCACTAAGATACATGTTTATATATTGACACCACTAAAGTGTAAACTCCAAGAAATCATGGCCTGAGACTGTTCTGCTAACCACTCCATATGCACTGCCTGGTGCCGGCCATGGCAAATACAAAGCAAAGAACAAGGAATAGCAAGGTTGCTGAATGAATGAATGAATGCATACATAATTGGGGAAATGAATGCGTTGACGGATGAATACCCTGTATTCAGAGGAAAGGCATGAGAACTTTGGTTTTGGCCAGAGAACTTGGGATACATGGCTGGAT
Organism: Macaca mulatta; assembly: GCF_049350105.2. Classification (NCBI taxonomy): domain Eukaryota; kingdom Metazoa; phylum Chordata; class Mammalia; order Primates; family Cercopithecidae; genus Macaca; species Macaca mulatta. Next base: position 80,841,862 of record NC_133420.1, read on the forward strand.
TCCTTGAAGGACATGACTAGGTTAGCGTGGCTGATAAAGATAAGCCACTGCCTATTTGAATGAGGAGTTTTAAGTACTGCCTTCATTTGAGTATCTTAGATCCCTAAACCACGAGAAAAACATAATAAATCCTTAAGTGACATTTACTTCATAACATGTAAAAGTACAAATTTAACATTCTTGTAGCAGACACCTTTTGGAGGACTCCTTGGGTCACACTCTATCTCTAGGAATTGGTTCTTTCTGTACCCCAGTAAATGTTCTTCCACTTATATGCATGAGATTTCTCTTCATGAACTTAATACTTGAGTGAGTTTGAGGGTATTTTAGTCTGTTTAGGCTAATATGTATTATAAACAACAGAAACTAGGGTGTATTATAAAAAACTGAAATTGATTTCTCATAGTTCTGGAGGCTGGGAAACCCAAGATTAAGATTCAGCGTCTGGTAACAACCTACTTCCTGCTTCATAGATGGCCATCTTCTCACTGTGTCCTCACGGGTAGAAGGGGCAAAGGAGCTCTCTGGGGTCTCTTTTATAAGGGCACTAATCCCATTCATGAGGGCTCTACCCTCATGACCTAACTACTCCCCAAAGGCCCCACCTCCAATATCATCACACTGGGGATTAGCTTTCAACATAGGACATTTTGAAGGGATGCAAACATTCAGACTATAGCAAAGGAGTGGGGGTTGTTTTTTAAAAAAGTTTTGATGGGACAATCATCCAAGCTAAAATGTAAACTGTAGCTAAAGAGAGGAATAGAAGAAGGACTAAAAGCATAAGGACAACCATGGTTTGGGGACATCCTGTCATTTCTGGGGGGCATCTGTGTACTCTGTATCCTCCAGGGTCAGTGACCCTTTCTGGAGTTGCCTCCCATGTGCCTCTACTAATACTCAGATGCCTTTTTAAAAACTCATAGTTACATAAACTATTCCTCATCCACGTGTTCATCTAGCCAATGATACCGTGTCACTCATTATTTTAGGCACAAATGATACTAAGATGAGATGTGGCACAGTGTAGGGATTAAGGCATGATCTTTTAGTGCCAGACTGCCTATTTTCATAGCCTAGCTCTGCCACATGTTCTCTATCCCTTCTGGGTATGTTTCTTCAGTTCTCCATGCCTCAATTTCTTCATCTCTAAACATGGGGATGATACCTATGTTATGATGTTATTAGGAGGGCTAAGTGAGTTAATACATGGAAAACACTTGAAATTTAAAATGATACCTGGTATGCAGTAAGAGCTTAATAAATGCTGGTTGTTGTTATGTCACAGTTCATGCCCTCAAGGGCACTGAATATAGTTAAAGAGACAAATAGGAAAATAACTGATTATAATGCATTGTGTGAAGAGTTATAATAGGCAGCTCCAGCCGTTACACATACATATAATAAGAACTGCAGCTCATTTCATTCTGCTGAGAACACACATGCACTCTGCACAGCCGTGAAAACTAACAAATTGGATAAACAGCTGAAGTGGCACCCATGTAAGCACTTTGTGCAAACAGGATTCAATTCTTCCTTGATATTCAGTTTCCTTCTCAAAATCTGTGTAATCACTGATGATCTTTGACTTGTAACACTTCTTTGAGAGAGATACTATAACATTATTTGAATCTTGTCCTGTTACTTAATTCAAGCTTTCCGGTGTGGATTTCTTATTCTTACAATAGAGTGTATGTTACTTTAAAACATGAAACAAACAAACAAAAAAACAGGAAAACCATCTTAAATATCTTTGAGCTTCCACAATCGACACAGCTAAATATCACGGTTGAATGAATAAATGAGAAGCCAACTTGGTTAGATTGGTAAGCAAGTTCTATTTCTGCGTAACATTTCTTTTCCTAATTGGATTTATTTTGAATTATTTAAACTCAGCGTATAAGTTTTTAAGCTTTTAGTCAAGACCTTTCATAATCATCCTTATATTAGCTCAAAGGCACTCATATGAACTGATTATAAGTCCACTTGCCTAACAAAACAAACATTAAACTATTGGATCAAGAACTGGGAACCTGAAGTGTAACTGTTGCTGATCTCTGCCTCACTCTGAGGCTTTAGAAACCCCAAGTCGCCCAGTTTGTTTTTATTATAGTATCTACATCTATAAATGAGGGAACATCTCTGACATACAGTTACTTTTCACAGATAAGAGGGGAAAAATGCCTACTTGGGCTGATTGACTTCCAATTCTGCTAAGGAAAGAGCCCAGATTCCCCCGTTTTGGGTTGAAAGGTCAGCTTCTAAATCCCCTAAAATAAAAAGAGAAAGTATGCCCACAGGGCCTGACTGTACTCTGGGATCATTAGTGGTCTCCTCAATTCATTCTTTCGGAATAGATCATTCAGGTCAAGAGTAGCATAACCATAGTATGACATCATGCCCAACACCCATAAGTCTAATTCTATTTATGTTTCAGTTATTTGGTAAAATGCAGTATCAGAAGAGCAGAGGTTTTTGCCCAGTCAGTTATTACAGAAACAGGAGTGTCACTGCTCTTTAGAAGGAAGTTGTATATAACTAAAAATGATCTACCATGAAACTCAAAAGTAGAGTACCAGTAATTTGAAAAATTTTTTAATCAGCTTTCGCTAAGTTTTCCCTCTACTGCAAACCAAAAAATCATTCCTTATTTGCTAAACAGATCTTAAATATAAAATTCTGTTGGCTTTTTGTTTCCCTTTGTATTAGCCAAAAGAGGGCTTTTGAAAAAATATTTAACTGGTCTCAATTTTTTGTTCAAGATTGACTTAGCATTCAAATCCAGTTGCAAGCAACAGGTCATATTTCACTTAAATAATGGCAAGTAGCCTTATATTAGAGACATTCTCATATAAAAGTTCCACATTAGGCAAAATGCATTCTGAGAAATACTCAAATACTATAAAGTGGTCAAGTATATGGAAAATGAAGCGCTGATCTGCAAAACAGCCTCAATAGCCTGCATTCATTTACCAAGGGGGAAGGGATGCATGGACCCATGCAAGGCCAATGTGTGAAAATCCATTACTCAAGAGGAATGTGCTAAGGTTCTAATGTTTCTAAATCAATTTTTGATTAATATTTAAGATGCCTGATATATATTAAATGTCAAATGTATAATAAAATGTATTTTCTTACAGTTAGTAAAATACAAAGCATGCCAGCACACTATGACCTGTTTTTTCAAAAATGTCTAGCAACCAGTCTCAAATTGTTGACTCCTCTCCATCTCTACTTTTTTTTTTTTTTTGAGGTAAAAAATTACATATACGAAAAAGGCACACATCTTAAGTGTATAACTGGATGAATTTTGATTAAAAAAATACATCCACATCACTGCCACAATCGATGCAGAACATTTCCAAAACCCCAGAAAATTCCTTGATGCCTCCTTCCAGTTAAGCCCTCCTTCTCAGAGGTACCCACTGTTCTGATTCCAATTACTATAGATAAGTTTTGCCTTATTATAGTACATCACAGCTGCTATGGTTTGAATATTTTTGTCTCCTTCAAAATTCGTATTGAAACTTGATCCTCTCCAAAATTCAGTTGTTGCTACTATGACAGCATTAAGAGATGGGGCCTTTACAAGGTGCTTAGGCCATGAGGGCTGCTCCCTCTCTACTGGGATTAAGATCTTTTTAGGCCGGGCATGGTGGATCACACCTGTAATGCCAGCACTTTGGGAGGCCAAGGCGGGTAGATCACCTGAGGTCAGGAGTTCAAGACTAGCCTGGCCAACACGGTGAAACCCTGTCTCTACTAAAAACACAAAAATTAGCCAGGCGTAGTGTTGCATGCCTATAATCCCAGTGACGCGGGAGGTTGAGGCAGGAGAATTGCTTGAATCCTGGGGGCAGAGGTTGCAGTGAGTGGAGCTTGTATCACTTCATTCCAGCCTAAGCCAAAGAGCAAAACTTCGTTTCAAAAAAAAAAAAGATCCTTTTAAAAGAGGCTTCAGGCAACACCTAGCTAGATTACATTATCTTCCCTTTCTACCATGTGAGAATGCAGCAAGGATACTCTCACCAGATCAGAGGATAGCACCTTAATCTTGGACTTCCCAGCCTCCAGAACTGTGAGAAATAAATTTCCATTATTTTTAAATTACCCAGTCTGATACGTTGCTATAGCAGCACAAACAAATATATATCCTACATATATAGTGTATCTTATTTTGTGTCAGAGTTCTTTCACTCAACATAATGTCTGAGATTCATCCACATGAATATGTATGTAATGATAGTTGTTTTTAGACTGCTAAGTCATACTATGTGGTATGACCATATCACAATTGTGTTACCCATTCTATTGTTGATGGACTTTTGGGGTGATTCCAACATTAGGCTGGCTTGAACAAAACTGGTATGAATACTTTGAGCATATATTTTTGTGGATGTTATGTTTTCATCTCCCTTAGATAAATACACAAAAGTAAAATCACTGGGTCATAGGGTAGGTATATGTTTGACTTTCTAAGAAATTGTTGAACCTTTTAAAAGAGGTTGTCCCAGTTCACATAGCCATCATCAACAGGTGAGGATTCTGGTTGCTTTGCATTCTTGCTAATATTTAGTGATGTCAGTCTTCTAATTATATCCATTCTACTGAGTGTGTATATTTTCTTGTGATTATAATTTGCATTTTCCTGATGAATGTTGCTGATAACATTGTTTATATATTTATTGGCTAACCACATATCTTTCGCTGTGAAGTGTCTGTTTTTTTGCCCACTTAAGAAATTGGGTTACCTCATTATTATTGATTTAGAAGTCTCTCATCAGATATGTATTGTACATATTTCCTCTTAGTATGTGGCCTACTTTTATATTTTCTTAATGTTGTCTTTTGGTGAAGATACCAAAATTTAAAGTTTTGATGTAGTGTTTTTGTTTTTCTTTTTGTTTTTGTTTTGTTTTGTTTTTTGAGATGGAGTTTTGCTCTTGTTGCCCAGGCTGCAGTGCAATGACACGATCTCAGCTCACTGCAACATCCACCTCCCGGGTTCAAGTGATTCTCCTGCCTCAGCCTCCCTAGTAGCTGGGATTACAGGGGATACACCAACATGCCAGGTTAATTTTGTATTTTTAGTAGAGATGAGGTTTCACCATGTTGGTCAGGCTGGTTTCGAACTCCTGACCTCAGGTGATCTGCCTGCCTCGGCCTCCCAAAATGTTGGGATTATAAGTATGAGCCCTGCACCCAGCCTGATGTAGTGTATTATTTTTTCATTTAATACTGTTTGTGCTCCCTGTAAAAAATATACATATATTTGTGTATTCTATTTCATAATGACACTCAAGATTTTCTCCTATGCTATTACGAAAGGCTTGATATTTGTAGCTTTTAGGTTTAGGCCCATCATCCATTTTGAATTAAGTTTTGTGTGAGTGTGAAGTAGTGATCAATGTTCATTTTTCCCATATGTTTATCCACTTTTTTCTAGGATACACGTTAAAAAGATTTTCTTTTCCCATTGCATTAACTTGGTGCTTTTGTAAAAAGTAAATATACATATGGGTATATTTCTGGTCTCAATTCTGCTTCATTCATCTATTTTGTCTATTCTCAGAACAATATCACACTGCCTTTATTACTTTAAGTTTTGAAATCAGGTAGTATAAATCCTATTTAATCGCATTTCAAAAGTCTTTAGGTTCTTCTGAGCCCTTTACATTTTTATATAAATTACAAAATCAGCTTGTCAATATCTACAAAAAAGCCTGTTGCAATTTAAGTCAATTGCACTTAATCTATAAATCAATTTGAGGAGAGTTGGCATCTTTAACAATTTGAATCTTCCAACCCATGTACATAGCATATCTTTCCATTTATTTAGGCCTATTTGATTTCTCTAAGCAGTCCCTTGCGATTTTAGGTGCACAGATTTTCCATGTATTTTGTTAAACGTATCCCTTATGTATTTCATATGTTTAAAGCTATTGAAAAGAAGTATTTTTAAATTTTAATTTCCAAATATTTGTTGCTGGTATACAGAAATACAACTGATTTTTGTATATTGAATTTGTTTCCTATGATCTTGCTAGTTATAAGTGTTTTTGTAGATGATTTAGGACAATAAAGCCATACTGTCTGTCAATAAAGAGAGTTTGGCTTCTTTCTTGCTAATTTTAGGGGATGTTTTCTTCTTGTTCTAACTTAATAACCCAGTAAAATATTGTATAGAGGTGCAACATCCTTGATTTGCTCTAATTTAAGGGGAAAAGGATTTACTATTTTACCATTAACTGTGATGCTAATTTTAGGTTTCTTATATGCTGTTTATCAGATTTTAAAAGTTCCTTCTCTTTCTAATTTGCCAAAAGTTTTAAATCACAAATGGGTGTTGTACTTTGTCAAATGATTTTTATGACTCCATTGAGCTGATTCTATAGTTTTTTTTTTTTTAATTCTTATTGTGGTATGTCACATTGATTGATTTTCAAATGTCAAGCCAAACTTGCATTCCTAGGATTAATTGGGCTGCTAATATTCTATTAATCTTTTTTTGTATGTTACTGTATTTGATCTACAACACATTGTTAGAGAATTTTGCAAATATTTATGAGATACAGTGATGTGTAATATCCCTGTCTTGCAACATATTTTTTTCTCAGATTTTGTATCAGGGTCACACTGGTCTCAAAACAAATAGCGAAGTATTCTCTCCTCTGTTTTCTGAAAGATTTTGTGTAAGATTGGTATTAGCTCTTCCTTAAATGCTTCATAAAACTCACTAGTCTAAACAAACTGGCCTGGTGTGTTGTTTTGTGAGGGAAAAAAAAATAGAGTTATTGATATTTTCTATTTATTTTTTCTTTTAACATTTTAAAGTTGCATTCATGTATGCATTTTATCTAGGTTGCTGTATTTATTGGCATAAAGTTGTTGATGATATTCTTTTTTTATCATTTTACTATCTATGGATCTATAATAACCACTCTTATTTCTGGTATTGGTGATTTGTATTTTTTCTTTCTTCTTGTCTCCTCTATCAGCATTGCTAATGGTTTTTCTGTTTTTCTTCTTCTTGTTCTTCTTTTATTTTTGTTGTTGAGACAGAGTTTTGCTCTTGTCACCCAGACTGTAGTGTGCAGTGGCACAATCTTGGCTCACTGCAACGTTTACCTCCTGGGTTCAAGCGATTCTCCCGCCTCAGCCTCCGGAGTAGCTGGGATTATAGGTGCCTGCCACCACGTTTGGCTAATTTTCGTATTTTTAGCAGAGATGGGGTTTCACCATGTTGGCCAGGCTAGTCTGGAACTCCTGACCTCAGATGATCTGCCCACCTCGGCCTCCCAAAGTGCTGGGATTATAGGTGTGAGCCACCATGCCCGATACTGCTAATGGTTTAACAAAATTATTAATCTTTTAAAAACTGTAGTTTGAACTTTAATTTTTTTCTATATAATTGGTTTTGGCTCTTATTTTTATTATTTCCTTCTATCTACCTATTTTGGGTTCAATGTATTCCTCTTTTAAAATCTTAAAGGGGCAACTCGATTGATATATTTTAAACCTTTCTTATTCTTTAAGTTTACAAATTTCTCTCTAAGCAACAGGTTAGCTGCATTCCACAAATTCTAACATTTTCATTATAGTTTAGTTTGGAATATTTATTAATCTCCCATTGATGTCTTACCTGACTCATAGATTAAAATATGTTTAATTTTCAAATATTTGGTGATTTTTACTAGATATCTTATTATTATTGATTTCTAATTTACTTCCATTATCACCAGAAAACATATCTTGTAAAATTTTAATCTTTTAAAATTGACTGATCCTTATTTTATGATATAGCATGTGATGCACTGGTAAATACTCTAACTGCACTTGAAAAGAATGCACTTAAAAATGTGTATTGTGAGTTGTTGGCTTTGTGTTCTATAAATGTTAATCAGGTCAAGGTGATTGATAGTGTTAATAAAATCTTATATATCCTTGCTGATTTCTTTTGTCTAGTTATACTGTCAAACACTAAGAAAGAGCTTTTAAAAATCGTCAACCATGTTTGTAGATTTATGTTTTTCTCCCTTTAATATGTCAGTTTTTGCTCTCTACATTGTTAAATTTTGTTACTATGCATTTATGATACTTTTGTCTTCTTATTAACTTTTTTTTTATTACAAACTATCTTTATATTGGGTGATACATATTGTCCTGAAATTAACCTTGTATGACATTAACAGAGCCATGCCAACTTTCTCATGCTTACTTGTCTACATGTCATATCTGTTTCCATCCTTTTACTTAAAATTTACCTGTGGGTTTACGTTTAAAGTGTGTTGCATATACATAATGTAAAATTGAGTGTTACTTTTTAATTCAGTCAATCTGAATTTATTCAGTTAATAGTTAATATAACTATTAATAGAGTTGTATTTATATCTATTATTTTGTTATTTGTTTTCTATTTCTCATCTTTTTTATATTTCTGCCTCTTATTCTTGCCTTCTTTTGAATACACATTTTTAAAAATATTCCATCTTAATTTTTCTAAAGGCTTAACTGTATCTTTTTGCACATTTTTGGATATTACTACACACATACACACCTTTGTCAGTTTATTTAGAATTAACATCATACTTCTTCACAAGAAATAGAGGTACTTTGCAACTGCATAATTCCATTAACCTCTCTTCATCCTTCGTGTTAACATTTTAATGTATTTCCCATACATTTATAAACCTCACAATGTAATGTTGGAATTTTGCATTAAAAACCAGCTATTTCTAAAAGAAATTTAGAAAACTGTCTTTTGTATTTACCCTCTTATATATAATTTCTTCCTCTAGATGTGGAGTTCCATCTGCTATCATGTATCATGTCCCTTCATCTTGAAGGGCTCTTTCAGCAGTTGTTACAGTGTAGATCTGCAGGCACCAAATTCTCTCAGCTTTCCTTTATCTGATAGTGTGTTTATTTCACTTTCATTTATGAAGGATGTTTTTGTTGGATATAGGACTATATGTGGACTTGTTTTTCTTTCAGGACTTTAAAGATATTGATGCATTTTCTGCAGCATCAGTTTCTAATGCTGCCATAACAAATTACCACAAACTTAGTGGCTTAACACAACACAAATTTATTATCTCACAGTTCTATGGGTCAGAAGTTCAGGTATAGCATGGTTTAACTGTTCCTTTTCTTAGCAATTCACATGACAAAAATCAAGGCATTGGCAGGGATTACTCCCTCTGGAGGCTCTAGGGAAGAATCTGTTTTCTTGTTCATCCAGACTGTTGGCAAAATTCAGTCCCTTCCATTTTCAGGATGAATGTCCCTGTCTCCTTGCTGGCTGTCAGATGAGGGCTGTTCTCAACTCTACAGGCCACCTCATTTCTTGGCTTGCAACTCACCCATCCTCCACCTTCAAAGCTAGAAACAATGTTTCAAGTCCTATCACACTTCAAATCTCTCTTGTCTTCTACTCATATGTTTCTGGGACTCCAGCTGGGCCCACTGGGATAATCTAGAATAACCTCCCCTTCTCCATGCCATATCTTGAACTGCATCTACCACATTTCTTTTGCCATGTAAGGTAACATATTCACAGATTCGGGTGATTAGGATGTGGACATTTTAGGGCGGGAGAACATTATTCTGCCAACCATAGACTCCATTCTGGTGAGAATTCAGCTGCCATTTTAATAGTTGTTCTTCCATGTGAAATCTATAGATATGGATCTCAGCAAATGTACTGCTCTTCTTTTAAGGGTCAAACTCCCTCCTGAATGGGGGAGCTACAAGCCAAGGAGTGAGGTGGCTTTTTATCTCTCCCCATAGTCTTCAGATTTTTATTTTTTATATCTTTGAGAGTTTACATAGTTATCTAGGGAGAATCAGCCATTATCAGAAGTGAAAACTTTCCCTTTAAATCTCTTGGTTGCGAAGTTGGACAAATATTATTACTATAGTTCATAGCAGTGAAGTTACTGATAATAACAGGATGATTAAGTTGAGACTGTTTTGTATTTAATTCATTTCAAAGATCAATAGACTGAGGCCACATAAAATAAGTGGAAAATATAAATATAATTGAAAGAGACATTTCCACATGATTTAGGAAGTTTACATCCAGCTCCGTCATTATTACGTGTTATTAAAGTCATGCTGCTTACATTCTCTGATCTTCAGTTTTGTTTTGTTTTGTTTTTTTTAAATAGAGATGGGGTCTCACTCTGTTGCCCAGGCTGGCACCATCATGGCTCATTGCAGCTTTGAACTCCTGGGCATAAGTGATCCTCCTGCCTCAGGAGTAGCTGGGACTATAGTACAGGTGTGCCACTACTCCCAGAAAATTTTTTTAAAAAATTTGTAGGAATGGGGTCTTGCTATATTGCCCAGGCTAGTCTCAAATTCCTGGATTCAAGCCATCCTCCCACCTTGGCCTCCCAAAGTGTTAGGATTACAGGCATGAGCCACTGTGCCCAGCCTCTTTATTTGTTTGTAAAGTATCAATAATAAAGTTGTAGACACATGGACTAAATAAAATTATATCTATAAAATTATACCTATAAAAGCACTTGGCATACAGCTTGGCATATAATATCCTTTAAATATACATCTATATAATATCCTTCAGCCATTAGACTTGCTGAATCTGAATCACTTCCAAACATATAGCCTAAAATCACATACGAAAAAAAAAAAATCAGCTACAGGAAACACGGCCTCTAGGGGAGATATCAGAATCTCTGCGGTACTTTCTCAAATCACATAAGCCCCTCGGAGACCTGATACACCACTGTAAGGAAGAGGTGCCATCCTTCTCTCCTCTGGTCAGGAACCAGTGGTTCAGAAAGAATTAGGAATGTGTATCAGGTTGCTAAATGTTTTTAAACAGTGGTTCTTCTAAACCAGCATCTTATAACCTTCAGTGTATATCCAGATCTTCTGAAGGGCTTGTTGAAACGTAGATTACTGCTACTCAGAATCTGAGTTTTTGATTCAGTGGGTCTGGTGTGGCACCCAGGAATTTACATTTCTAACAGGTTTCCAGGTAGTGCTGACTGATATTGTCAGACCAGACACAGACCACAGTTTGAAAACCATTAGTCTAAGAATTCAAGAAAGTAGAAGTACCCGTCCATAAAGCATACTTTGGGGCCATTCTCTAAAATGCATTGCCAGGTATGGATAAACTATGACCTCTCTCACAGTGATAATGTTAAAGAACATACAGTGAACTCACCAATGCAAATTAGCATAACATAAAAATAATCCACATTTACTAAATCACTTACGACACACTTTGCATCATGAGACATGCGTTACATTAGTCATCTCTTCTAAAGTTCACAACTAGCCCAAGAGGTGTCCAATTTACAGAAAAGAAAACAGAAGCTCAGCAAGATTAAAATTATATCTAACATGTCCAGTGTTCTGGGCTGGTAAGGGGAAGAGCCAGATCTGGCCTATGTTGTCCTGCACTAAGCAGTGCAGAAAACAAAACAGTTCCGCTTACTTCTTAAAGAGCTGGCTAAATCCGGTTCTCTAGGCACTGGGATTCAGGGAAAATTCAACCCTGGTGTTTGTTCTCAGGAAGTATACTTTCTAACAGGGGAAACTGTTAAATTCCAATCTTGTCCTGACTGTTTTGATGGAAATATTGCTTCTGCAGAGGAGAAGCACTTCACCAAGGCCAGGGAGAGAGGTGTAAGGGTGTAAGGAAAGACCTGGGGGTGAGCAGGCTGGTGCTGAAGCAAATAGTCTGGTAAAGATGGGGACTAAAGGCCTTTTAGCAGGCTTTCAGCCAAACCCTGGCTGAACATGAGAAATACTGAAGGGCTCGCCATCCCAAATTTACTGAGGCATAAGTGACAAACAAAAATTGTATATATCCAAGGTGTACAAATGTGATGATTTTATATATGGATACATTGTGAAATGATTATCACAATCAAATTAGCAAACACATCCATCACCAAACTTAGTTAAAATCTGCTCACGTGAGTGTGTGTGTGTGTGTGTGTGTGTGTTTGTTGAGGACACTTAAGATACACTTTCTTAGCAAATTTCAAGTAAAGCATACAGTATTATTAACCAAAGTCACCATGCTGTACATTCGACCCCCAGAACTTGTTCATTTTATAACAGAGAGTTGTAGCCTTTGACCAACATCTACCCTTTTCCCCATCCCTTCCTCTAGCCCCTGGTAATCACTGTTCTACTCTCTGCTTCTATGGATTTGGCTTCTTTCCTAGATTCCACACCAGATATCAGCAAGATCGATGGTATTTGCCTTTCTACGTTTAGTTTATTTCACTTATCATAATGTCTTCCAGGTTCATCCACATTGTCACAAATGACAAGGTTTTCTTATTTTTAAAGGTTGAATAAAATTCAATTCTACATATATTCCACAATTTCCTATCCATTCATCCATCCATGGACATTTAGGTTATTTCCATATCTTGGCTATTGTGAATAATGCTGCAATAAATATGGAGGTATAGCTATCCCTTTGAGATACTGTTTTATCTTCTTTGGATATATACTGTGAAGTAGGATTACTAGATCATATTTCTACTTTTCATTTTGAGAAGAACCTTCATACTGTTTTCCATATTGGCTGAACTCATTTACATTCCCTTCAGCAGTGTACAAACCAGGGTTCTCTTTTCCCCATACCCTCACCAACACGTGCTATCTCTCGTCTTTTTGATAATAATCATCCTAACAGATGTGAGATGATATCTCACTGTGGTTTTGATTTGTACTTCCCTAGTGATTATAGATGTTGGGCATCTTCTCACATACCTGTCAGCATTTTATGTTGTCCTTGGAGAAACGTTTATTCAGGTCTTTTGCCCATTTTTCTTTCAGTTGGGTAATTTGGTGTTTTGCCACTGAGTTGTTTGAGTTCCTTATATATGTTGTATATTAACCCCTTATCAGATATATGGTTTGCAAATTATTTCTCCCATTCTATAGGTTGCCTTTTCATTTGGTTGACTGTTTGCTGTGCAGAAGCTCTGTAGTTTTATGTAATCCTACCATTTATTTTGCTTTCATTACCTGCACTTTTGCAGTCATACCAATCAAGTTGTTGCCAAGATGTCAAGAGGTTTCTTTCCCTATATTTTCCTCTAGGAAACTCCTACAACACTCTTGATGTCCTGGGAGTTTTACAGTTTCAGGTGTTGCATTTAAGTTTTTAAAAAATCTCAAGTTAAATTTTGATGAGAGCCTAATTTTATTCTTTTGCATGTAGATATCCGATTTTTCAAACACTGTTTATTGGAAAGACTATCCTTTCCTTGGAGAGCTTTCAAAAAGAGACAGATGCCAGGCTTCATTTGACCAACTGAATCAAAATCTCTGGAGGTTTGACCCAGAGATTGGTATTTTTTAAAAACTCTCTATGATTCTGATGTGTGTCCAAAGTTGAGAACCACTTCTTTGAATGATTGTTAAAATAAGTTAGAAATAATGATCACGTAACTCACCTGGGGTGAGTTAACAGCATTTTCCAAATGAATCACCTGACACTGAAAAAAATATCAGCATCTGAGGACTCTTCCCCCGAAAATTCTTTTCCAATAAGTCAGGGAAATTTGGAATACAAGATAAATAGTTCTCAAAGAGTTGTCTGGAGGACGAACAGTATCGGCATTGCCTGAGAACTAGTTAGAAATGCAAATTATTGGACCTTACCCCATATCCACTGAATCAGGAGTTCTGAAAGTATAGCCCAGCAATCTGTGTTTTAAATAGTCATATGTGATTCCAATCCACATGAAAATTTCAAGAATCACTGGCTAAAGAGCTATTTCAGGCCACAGTCATGAGTTTGATCTGTATAAAAGAAGAAGCTTTATTATCTCCACAGACTATACTTTTAATCCAAGCCTTTGGCCAAATGTAAATGAATCAGTGTCCCTTATTAGTACTCTAAAGAACAGAAGTATATGTGTTAGTGGCTGGTGGCCAGAAGCAGCACATCATTCATAAAAATATCATTAAAAATACTCTTTCCACTGGAGTCTAAGCTATTAGAGTGACTGTCATTAAAAAAAAATCAATCATCTTTGCAGAGAGTTGTATGTTGGGCTCTTTCAAGGACCTTAAGACAGTTGGAGAGCCTGGGGTGGGGGCAGACAGGAATCAACAGGTTTGATTTGTTTTCAAACTGAGGGTGAAAAATTGGTTCCCAGCTTACACATTTCTAGGCCTTGTACAGAAGTTTTGTGTTGCTCCAGGAATGTTTAAAATACCCAGTGGGATCGTCTTGGCATAGCAAACACAGTTATCCATCTGGCTGCCTCAGGTGAAGTCATATGCACAGTCCACACCACTGCCAGGCAAAAGCAACTCAGGTTCAAGGCCAAGGTCTGTGCATAAGGCCATCACTTAGCAGCCATTTCCTGTAACTCCTACTCTTACTCTAATTGTTCTCCTTTTTAAGTCCTCTTAGATACAATGATGTGGCACTTAATACCCATCCAACAGAGGATATAAAATCAACTCCAGGACTTTTGCTCAAGCAAATGCCAGGATGCATATTACTGAGTTTTTAGATATACCATGTGGTTTTAATTTTATCCACAGGAAGTCGCCACCAATCTTGCCCTCTAGATGATAAACTAGTCAATAGTCCCTGGAACCACCTTACAGGTTAAAGTTCAAATTCCTAAACTTGTCCTTCAAGACCCTTCAGATGGCAGCTACCCCTAATCTGTACCCGAGTTTCATCTTCACCACTTCCCCTATTTTATACTAAACTATTTGTTATTGCCTAAATACTACACATTTTCTCATTCTACTAGGATGTAAGCTCGGTGGGAATTGGAACTTTAATTGCTGTTTTATCATTAGTACCCAGAACAACACGTAAAAGGCATTCGACAAATATGTAATTGTCTGTGTCTTTCCACATGCTGTCCTATCCCCGGGATACATTTTTTTCCTTGCCCACTTGACAAATGCCTTTTCAGCCACAGCTCTAGACCACTGTGGGCAGAAGGAGGGAGATCTTTATTGCAGCCCTTTGTAATACTGTATTGTAGATATATTTTAAATGTGTTCCCATTTAAATCTCCCCCACTGAACTGTGAGAGTCCTGAAGGCAGGGACTGACTGCCTCCCTGCCAATATGACACATTCAGGGCTCCCTGGCTCAAGCTCAGGAAACACTTATTGAAACCATGAATGATTCCAGCATCAAATCCCATTAGGATTCTATGATCTGTAGCCTTACTGAGACTTGAGGCCAATTCTATCTGTTCATGATGTTCAGCAGTTCAGGCCTAGGGAAGTACCTAGAGTACAGATCAACACTGAATAAATGTGATGGAGCCAGGTTGGCTCTGCTGCTTCCAGCTACTGGGCAGCTACTACACTTGTTAACTTTGATACTCTGAAATGGAAACACACTGACGTGCTATTTGATTCTACTAGCTTCAGCAGGCGACGACAGTGATAAAACGATACCATTCTGAAGGATTTATAAAATTTTTTTTACTATACCCTAAGTTCTGGGATACTTGTGCAGAGCATGCAGGTTACATAGGTATACACATACCATGGTGGTTTGCTGCACCCATCAACCCGTCATCTACATTAGGTATTTCTCCTAGTGCTATTACTACCCTAACCCCCCACCCCCCAACAGGCCTCAGTATGCGATGTTCCCCTCCCCATGTCCATCTGTTCTCATAGTTAAGCTCCCACTTATGAGCGAGAACGTGCGGTGTTTGGTTTTCTGTTCCTGTGTGACTTTGCTGAGAATGATGGTTTCCAGCTTCATCCATGTGCCTGCAAAGGACATTAACTCATCCCTTTTTATGGCTCCATAGTATTCCATGGTGTATATGTGCCACATTTTCTTAATCCAGCCTATCACTGATGGGCATTTGGGTTGGTTCCAAGTCCTTGCTATTGTGAATAGTGCTGCAATAAACATATATGTGCATGTGTCTTTATAGGAGAATGATTTCTAATTCTTTGGGTATACACCCAGTAATGGAATTGCTGAGTTAAATGGTATTTCTGGTTCTAGATCCTTGAGGAATTGCCACACTGCCTTCCACAATTGATGAACTAATTTACACTCCCACCAACAGTGTAAAAGCGTTCCTATTTCGCCACATCCTCTCTGGCATCTGTCGTTTCCTGACTTTTTAATGATCGCCATTCTAACTGGCATGAGATGGTACCTCATTGTGGTTTTGATTTGCATTTCTCTAATGACCAGTGATGATGACCATTTTTTTCATGTTTGTTGGCCACATAAATGTCTTCTTTTCAGAACTGTCTGTTCATATCCTTGGCCCATTTTTTTGATGGGGTTGTTTTTTTCTTGTAAATTTGTTTAAGTTCTTTGTAGATTCTGGATATTAGTCCTTTGTCAGATGGATAGACTGCAAAATTTTTCTCCCATTCTATAGGTAGGCTATTCACTCTGATGATGGTTTCTTTTGCTGTGCAGAAGCTCTTTAAATAGATCCCATTTGTCAATTTTGGCTATTGTTGCAATTGCATTTGGTGTTTTTGTCATGAAGTCTTTGCCCATGCCTATGTCCTGAATGGTACTGCCTAGGTTTTCTTCTGGGCTTTTTATAGTTTGGGGTTTTTACATTTAAGTCTTTAATCCATCTTGAGTTAATTTTTGTATAAGGTGTATGGAAGGGATCCAGTTTCAGTTTTCTGCATATGGCTAGCCAGTTTTCCTAACACCAGTGATTAAATAGGGAATCTTTCCCCCATAGCTTGTATTTGTCAGGTTTGTCAAAGGTCAGATGGTTGTAGATGTGTGGTACTATTTCTGAGGTCTCTGTTCAGTTCCATTGGTCTATATATCTGTTTTGGTACCAGTACCATGCTGTTTTGGTTACTGTAGCCTTTAGTATAGTTTGAAGTCAGGTAGCATGATGCCTCCAGGTTTGTTCTTTTTGCTTAGGAATGTCTTGGCTATACAGGCTCTTTCTTGGTTCCATATGAAATTTGAGGTAGTTTTGTTTTTTTGTTTTTTTAAATTCTGTGAAGAAAGTCGGTGGTTACTTGATGGCAATAGCATTGAATCTATACATTTTCATGATACTGATTCTTCCTATCCACGAGTATGGAATGTTTTTCCATTTGTTTGTGTTCTCTCTTATTTCCTTGAGCAGTGGTTTGTAGTTCTTGAAGAGGTCCTTCACATCCCTTGTAAGTTGTATTCCTAGGTATTTTATTCTCTTTGTAGCAATTTTAAATGGGAGTGCACTCATGATTTGACTCTCTGTTTGTCTATTATTGGTGTATGGGAATGCTTGTGATTTTTGCACATTGATTTTGTATCATTAGACTTTGCTGAAGTTGCTTATCAGCTTAAGGAGATTTTGGGCTGAGATGATGGGGTTTTCTAAATATACAATAATGTCATCTGCAAATACAGACAATTTGACTTCCTCTCTTCCTATCTGAATACGCTTTCTTTCTTTCTCTTGCCTGATTGTCCTGGACAGAACTTCCAATACTATGTTGAATAGGAGTGGTGAGGGAGGGCATCCTTGTCTTGTGCCAGTTTTCAAAAGGAATGAAAACAGATTTTGCCCATCCAGGAAGATATTTGGCTGTGGGTTTGTCATAAAAAGCTCTTATTATTTTGATATACATTTCATCAATACCTAATTTATTGACAGTTTTTTGCATGAACAGGTGTTGAATTTTATCCAAGGCTTTTTTCTGCATCTATTGAGATAATTATGTGGTTTTTGTTATTAGTTCTGTTTATGTGATGGATTACATTTATTGATTTGCATATGTTGAACCAGTCTTGCATCCCAGGGATGAAGCTGACTTGATCATGGTGGATAAGCTTTTTGATATGCTGCTGGATTTGGTTTGCCGTGTTTTATTGAAGATTTTTGCATCAATGTTTGTCAAGGATATTGGCCTGAAATTTTGGTTTTTTTGTTATGTCTCTGCCAGGTTTGGTTTCAGGATGATGCTGGCCTCATAAAATGAGTTAGGGAGGAGTCCCTCTTTTTCTGTTGTTGGGAATAGTTTCAGAAGAAATGGTACCAGCTCCTCTTTGTACCTCTGGTAGAATTCAGCTGTGACTCCATCTGGTCCTTGACTTTTTTTGGTTGGTAGGCTATTAATTACTGCCTGAATTGCAGAACTTCATATTGGTCTATTTAGGGATTTGACTTCTTCCTGGTTTAGTCTTGGAAAGGTGTATGTGTTCAGGAATGTATCCATTTCTTCTTGATTTTCTAGTTTATTTGCACAGAGGTGTTTATAGTATTCTCTGATGGTAGTTTATATTTCTGTGGGATCAGTGGTGATATCCCCTTCATCATTTTTTTATGGTGTCTATTTGATTCTTCTCTCTTTTCTTATTAGTCTTGCTAGTGGTCTATTTTGTTGATCTTTTCAAAAAACCAGTTCCTGGATTCATTGATTTTTGAAGGGTTTTTCGTGTCTCTATCTCCTTCAGTTCTGCTCTGATCTTAGTTATTTCTTGTCTTCTGCTAGCTTTTGAACTTTTTTACTCTTGTTTCTCTAGTTCTTTTAACTGTGATGTTAGGGTGTTGATTTTAGATCTTTCCCCCTTTCTCCCGTGGGCATTTAGTGCTATAAATTTCCCTCTAAACACTGCTTTAGCTGTGTCCCAGAGATTCTGGTAACTTGTGTCTTTGTTCTCATCAGTTTCAAATAATTTATTTATTTCTGCCTTCATTTTATTATTTACCCAGTAGTCATTCAGGAGCGGGTTGTTCAGATTCCATGTAGTTGTGTGGTTTTAAGTGAGTTTCTGAATCCTGAGTTCTAGTTTGATTGCACTGTGGTCTGAGACTATTTGTTATGATTTCTGTTCTTTTGCATTTGCTGAGGAGTGTTTTACTTCCAATTATGTGGTCAATTTTAAAATAAATATTATGTGGTGCTGAAAAGAATGTATATTCTGTTGATTTTAGGTGAAGAGTCCTGTAGATGTCTATTAGGTCCACTTGGTCCAGAGCTGAGTTCAAGTCCTGAATATCCTTGTTAATTTTCTGTCTCATTGATCTGTCTAATATTGACTCCCACTATTATTGTGTGGGAGTGTAAGTCTCTTTGTAGGTCTCTAAGAACTTGCTTTTTGAGCCTGGGTGCTCCTTATTGGGTGCATATATATTTAGGATAGTCTCCCACTATTATTATGTGGGAGACTAAGTCTCTTTGTAGGTCTCTAAGAGCTTGCTTTATGAATCTGGTTACTCCTGTATTGGGTGCATATATATTTAGGATAGTTAGCTCTTTTTGTTGCGTTGATCCCTTTACCATTATATAATGCCCTTCTTAGCCTTTTTTGATCTTTTTTGGTATAAAGTCTGTTTTATCAGAGAATAAGATTGCAATCCCTGCTTTTTTTTTGCTTTCCATTTGCTTGGTAAATATTCCTCCATCCTTTTATTGTGAGCCTATGTGTGTCTTTGCACGTGAGATGGGTCTCCTGAATACAGCACACTGATGGGTTTTGACCCTTTATCCAATTTTCCAATCTGTGTCTTTTAATTGGGGCATTTAGCCCACTTACATTTAAGGTTAATATTGTTATGTATGAATTTGACCCTGTCATTATGATGGTAGCTGGTTATTTTGTCTGTTAGTTGATGCAGTTTCTTCACAGCATCAGTGGTCTTTAAAATTTGGTATGTTTTTGCAGTGGCTGGTACTGTTTTTTTCCTTTTCATATTTAGCACTTCCTTCAGGAGCTCTTGTAAGGCAGGCCTGGTGGTGAAAAAAATCTCTCAGCATTTGCTTGTCTGTAAAGGATTTTATTTCCCCTTCGCTTACGAAACTTAGTTTGGCTGGATATGAAATTCTGGGCTAAAAATTCTTTACTTTATGAATGTCGAATATTGGCCCCCACTCTCTTCTTGCTTGTAGGGTTTCTGCAGAGAGATCCATTGTTAGTCTGATGAGCTTCCCTTTGTGGGTAACCCAACCTTTCTCTCTGGCTGCCCTTAACATGTTTTCCTTCATTTCAACCTTGGTGAATCTGACAATTATGTGTCTTGGGTTTGCTGTTCTCAAGGAGTATCTTGGTGAGGTTTTCTGTATTTCTTGAATTTGAATGTTGGCCTGTCTTGCTAGGTTGGGGAAGTACTTCTGGATAATATACTGAAGAGTGTTTTCCAAATTGGTTCCATTTTCCCCATCACTTTCAGGTACACCAATCAAATGTAGATTTGGTCTTTTCACATAGTCCCATATTTCTTAGAGGCTTTGTTCATTCCTTTTCATTCTTTTTTCTCTAATCTTGTCTTCATGATCTATTTCATTAAGTTTATCTTCAATCTCTGATATCCTTTCTTCTGCTTGATTGATTCAGCTATTGATACTTGTGTATGCTTCATGAAGTTCTTGTGCTGTGTTTTTCAGTTCCATCATTCATTTCTGTTCTTCTCTAAACTGGTTATTCTAGTTAGCAATTCCTCTAACCTTTTTTCAAAGTTCTTATCTTCCTTGCATTGGGTTAGAACATGCTCCTTTTGCTTGGAGGAGTTTGTTATTATCTACCTTCTGAAGCCTGCTTCTATCAGTTCACCAAACTCATTCTCCATCTAGTTTTGCTCCCTTGCTGGTGAGGAGTTGTGATCCTTTGGAGGAGAAAAAGCATTCTGGTTTTTGGAATATTCAGCCTTTTTGTGCTGGTTTTCCTCATCTTCATGAATTTACCTACCTTTGGTCTTTCTTTGATGTTGGTGACCTTCAGATGTGGTTTATGTGTGGATGTCTTTTTTGTTGATGTTGATGCTATTCCTTTCTGTTTGTTAGTTTTCCTCCTAACAGTCAGGCCCCTCTACTGCAAGTTTGCTGGATACTCCAGGTCCTGTTTGCCTGGGTATCACCAGTGGAGGCTACAGAACAGCAAAACTTGCTGCCTGTTCCTTCCTCTGGAAGCTTCGTCCCAGAGGGGCACCTGCCAGATGCCAGCTGGAGCTCTCCTGTATGAGGTGTTTATTGACCCCTGCTGGGAGATGTCTCTGTCAGGAGTCACGGGGGGGTCAGGTACCCACTTAAGGAGGCAATCTGCCCCTTAGTAGAGCCTGAGTGCTGTGCTGGGCAATCCACTGCTCTCTTCAGGACCAGCAGGCAGGAACGTTCAAGTCTGCTGAAGCTGCGCCCACAGCCACCCCTTCCCCCAGGTGCTCTGTCACAAGGAAATGGGAGTTTGCTCTATAAGCCCCTAATGGGGCTGCTGCCTTTCTTTCAGAGATGCCCTGACCAGAGAGGAGGAATCTAGAGAGGCAGTCTGGCTACAGTGGCTTTGCTGAGCTGCAGTGAGCTCCACCCAGTCTGAACTTCCCTGTGGCTTTGTTTACACTGTGAGGGGAAAACCGCCTACTCAAGCCTCAGTAATGGCGGACGCCCCTCCTGCCACCAAGCTTGAGCATCCCAGGTCGACTTCAGACTGCTGTGCTGGCAGCAAGAATTTCAAGCCAGTGGATCACAGCTTGCTGGGCTCTGGGGGTGGGATCCTCTGAGCTAGACCACTTTGCTCCCTGGCTTCAGCCCCTTTTCTAGGAGAGTGAATGGTTCTGTCTCACTCGTGTTCCAGGCGCCACTGGGGAATGAAAGAAATCTGCAACTAGCTCGGTGTCTGCCCAAATAGTCACCCAATTTTGTGCTTAAAACCCAGGACCCTGGTGGTGTAGGCAGCCAAGGGAATCTCCTGTCTGTGGGTTGTGAAGACCATGGGAAAAGCACAGTATCTGGGCCAGAGTGCAGTGTTGCTCATGGCACAGTCCCTCATGGCTTCCCTTGGCTAGGAGAGGGAGTTCCCTGACCCCTTGCACTTTCCCAGTGAGGCGATGCCCCACCCTGCTTCAGCTCACCCTCCATGGGCTGCACCCACTGTCTAACCAGACCCAGTGAGATGAGCCTGGTACCTCAGCTGGAAATGCAGAAATTACCAGCCTTCTGTGTTGATCATGCTGGGAGCTGCAGACCAGAGCTGTTCCTATTCAGCCATCTTGCCCAGGAATGTACACTTTTTAAGCATATATTTTCTTAGAATAAAACAGAAACATTTTTCTATTTCTTATAAAAATAGTTTATAGTAAAAACGTTCCTAATTTAGAGCCATGAGAAAGTCATTTTGAATTAATGCAAATATGAGTTATAGAATATGCCTATACTCCATACAAGTAACAAAGATACTATTTTTTTCAGAATCTTCCTATTCATTAGAGAGGACATTTTATAATGAGCATACTAAAGAATAGTCCTTAAAAAAATAAAATAAAATAAAAGTTTAGGCCGTTATGCTACCAAACTTGTCTAGATCAGCAATACCAAATGTGTTTGGATAGTTTGTTTTCTCAATGTAGGTAAACAACATGCTTATATATGTTTTTAAGTGTGGGTTTTTGAGAAAATCCTTTGCTCCACTAATAGTACAAGACAAATTTGAGCCTGCACTCTTTGGAAAGAATTACTGATTCCAAATTTTAATTGAGGTTTTGCTATTTTAATATCGCATGATAAACAACGTTAGGCACAGTACAGTGGAATTAAAAAATAAACATTTCCAACACCCAGTAGCTCACAAAGTTTTCTTTTTTTAAAAGTGTCTTTTTCAAAACTCTATTCCTTGAGGCCCGTCAGGGCCTGTTGAGGGTAGGGGCAGGAGTAAAAGAAGTGGGCCAAGCTCCAGGCCCCCTTCTTCCTACCGTCACTTCAAAGATCCCAGGTTCATGTTGCTTTCCAAACAAATTGGGTTCTATGTGAGAATGAGTTTGAACAAAGTGTTCTGTAACAGAAAAAAAAAAAAAAAAAGTGAAAGCCACTGTTTTATAACAGTGACAGACACATAGAGGACATCTAGACAGGGAAATAAAAATATTAAATTGATACATAAATAGACCCTGAAAGATTTACATCCCCCACAGGCCAAGGTTAAATGCATTTTATTGGTGCAGAGCAGTGTAACTGTCGAAACTGGTGGAGAGCTCTGGGAAGGGAGCTGTCACCTCCCTACTGATCTGCCCAAAAAGGCCTCTCAGAGAAAGGAAGAACTGAAAGGCTGTTGGATGAAAGGAAGACAGCATAGCAGGGTGCAGGAGAGAAAAGCAGGATATTCCAAGCCCGGGTCAAAATTGCAAATGGACTCCAGGATTATTAAAAAGAAAAATATCACTGCTAAATCCATTAATGGTCATAAAACCATCACCCTTCTCCTCATTAGACGGGATTGTTCTTTATTCTCTATGGGTTCAGCAAGGTCCACTATTTCACACCCTCATCCCTGCCTTTCTGCGCTCTCTCTTCCTCTCCTGACTCTTGTCATTCTCCTCTTTCCCTTAGAGCTCCCTCATTCCCTCAGCTGGATGTCTCAGCAACTGTGGAGAGGGACTTTAAACATGAAACCCACTCACAGTGACTCTGTTGACCTTCATGGTAGCTGAAGAAGCCTGCTCATGGCCTTGGACTGAGCTGAGTGGAGTGAGCCGTCACTGCCTGTGCTGCCTGAAGGAACAGCTAATGTTCCCCTTTCCCCGTGAAGCATCCCAGACAGGAAGCTGTGGGAAACCTATTGAAGAAAAACCTATCTCATTCTCTGGCTGAGGTTGGAAGACCTGACTAGTTCTGCCTCCTGGGAGGAGTGAAAGTGTGGAGAAAGGTCTTCAGGGTAGGCAATCCAACTCGAGGCAGGACATTCAACAACTCTTTAAAAAGAAATGATTACAGCTGTGTATCTTTGCTTTCTTACTTTTGTACATGAACACTCCTCGAGGGTTTCCTGATTCCTCTAAATGTCAAACCTGGTATTCAGCATCCGTCTCCATTATTTTCTTTAAATAAGTACCTACTAACTAACCAGACAATGCTAGACATTTTCCATACTCTACCCTTTCAATTATTTAAGGATACTTGATAAATGGTAAAAGATAAAAGTGTGAGTTTCTCTGCATCTTTTCTTATGTATTAAAGGACCATTATTAACTGAGCTTTCTTTTCTGGAAAAGTTTTTCAGATACCTTCATGTCCAATATATCTCATTAGCTTAGATGTTTCTCTTTCCCATATACAACATGCACTCACTCAAAAAAGTAAGAACAAAAATATAAAAGTCTTAGGTAACATTTTAAAGTTAAAAAGTAAATTGCCTTGTTTCAATGAGCACTTTCTCATTATAAACTTTCCAAGCACAAAATTTAAAAGATTCTTATGAATCTAAGCCACCATTAAGCATTAGTAAGAAACATAAGACAAAGCATTAAAAGGCAGTATGCGTAAATGATTATTAGACTGTTACATATGCAGTTAACTCTTTTCAGTCCTAAGCAAGAAAAAGGGTTTAAGTCATATTAAAATCAACCTGTGTGTATTTATAGAGTACCCACTATATACCTAGCACTCTGTTTGGCACCAGAGTATTTTGAGTTTAGGCCTTCAAATACTTTACAATTTTGATACAGAGGCAAGATCTATACATGTAGAAGGAGAAATATTTCCCATATCCATATATCTAAATAGAAAACTCATATTTTGTAATAAAGTATTTTCTCTACCAATGGAGAAGATATAGGTAGACATGTGTGGGGAGGGAGTTCAAATTTATACAGTAAAAAATACCTAAAGAGGCAGAAGATTGTGGCGGCTCAGAAGCCAGGTGCTAGAAGTCGAGGGTTTGAGTTCTGGCTCTCACACTTACTAGGTGTATGAGCTCATGAAACTTACCCACTCCTCTAAGCCTGTTTCTCTATCTGCAAAATGGTGATAAAAAACAGTACTTATATCACACAGCTATTATGAGAACTAAATGAGGTAAATATACACGTTGCTTAGCAAAAACAATGGCGATTATTATTGTTCTTGACTGACACCAATTACAGGAGAAAATTGCTTACTTCCAGCCTTTTTTATTTAACTTGTTAAATGAAAATACTGAGAGTGCTTGCTTTATAGGGCAATTTTGGAGAAGAAATGGTTAAATGATCATAAAGCACTCGCTCAGTGTTGCTCACAATAAGCAGTGAATAACACACAGACATACATGCACAAACACACACACATCTTTTACTCAAATATTCTGAGCTGACCTGTCTGGACCAGAGATTATGTTTCTAGGTCAAAATTCAGTCAGTGCCTTGTGCCACATGGTTACTGCTACTGGATTCAAAGCAGCTCCTCCTTCCTTTCATTTTGGATAAGAACACTTTTTGTCATCTGATTTTGCTTTCTGGTGTCCCCTTCCGTTAAACAAGAAGAGTCTGTTTCTCTGTAAGACTCGTGGGCCATATATCTTCATTTTTACCCTGCTCGGGTCTCTGGCACTTTTGGTATCTGGTCTCTCCTTTCCTGTGTATAAATAATTGCCATTCTCCATACCTTTATCTTAATTGGAGCCTCTCAGGAGTTTGCCTTTTATTCTACTCTCCACCCGCACCCGAGCTGTGAATTCTGTCTCTTCACTCTTCTGGGAATATGTCCTAGCTCACGGGATTTGTGCCTGGTTGTGGCAGACTCCAACTGACAAACAATGGGTTAGCGGAATGGAGACTAATTCAAACCTGCAGGTCTGTTTTTATGATGCTACTTTATCATCTCATGTTAAAGAAAAAGGTAAAATAGGACGTGGGACTGAATGATAAATGCTGCCAATAAAACAATAGCATCAAGTCCCCAGCTCCAAAAGGAGACCAAATGACCCTCAAAAGACTTTTGCTGCGGTTCAAAGGGTTCTCACTTCTGAAATACTAGGTACAATATTTTTTAACAGAGCAAATAGAGCCCAAGAGATAGTAAGTCTTTTAAACACTTCTCTCCCTTTTCCCTTCAGTTAAGAAGAGCCAACTTAATATATTTTTCTTCAAATTGAGCCCAAGGGACACTACTCACCCCTAGGGGGCTACAAAAGGTATTTGGGAGCCTAACCAACAGCGAAAGACAGATGGCAGGCTCTGCGGCAACTGCAGGTTCATCTGAGGGATGCATATTAAGCGCATGCCCTTTTACGGAACCTTTTGACACATATTCCTTTTGAATTTGACCCCTTTAATTTTTGTGTGGCAACTTGCAGTTCATGATGCCTTGGGGCTAGTTATAAGTTCACGTCTGAGATTACACATCTGATATTTATAAAAACACAAATACTGAAGAACTTTCTCCAGGCAGGAAATGACAAATCTTTGGTAAGCTATTTTCAGGACTTAAAAAAAAAAGAAAGAAAGAAAGAAAGAAAAAAGTTAGTTGGTGATGAACTAACCACTGTGAGTAAAATGGTGTTGCCTTACTGCATATTGAAACCAGTGCCTCCTAACAAAAACGCCAAAAGTCATTATCTATACAATTTAATACTGTGTAGTAAGTCCCTGGCAATCCCCAGTAATCTGCAGCATTACACAGACTGCACCAAATGGGACATGAGATAATATGGGCTGACTTAATTAGACTCTGGGATGCCGGAAAATCGTGACTCTGTAAGTCCAATTTTGTTATTTCCCAGTGAATTCCAGTTGGAAAATGTGATCTTCAGGTGATAACATTTCCTTAACTTTTATGTATCTCCTTTTATTACATCAGAGGAGCCTGGTGGAGGTGGTGGTGGCCAGTGGCAGTTGTGGGATGTTTTCTTTTAAAAAGTACTCAACTTCAGCATTCGCCAGCAACTATTGTTTAAGCCTCTGAGATACAAAGTCCTCCAAAGCAATGCTGCATTTTTAGCCTGAAAGGTACAGATTCTTAATTACATTGACCTCCAGCATAAATGAGAGAAACCACAAGAGAGCCACACCGGTTTCTTGCTCAATGATGATCTACAGTAAAATGCTCAATCCTGGATCTGTGAACTATTTAGAGCCATGTATTCCAGCAAAGGACTTTAAACTGGTAAAATACATAAGAACTAAACTCGTTGTCCTATTCCCTTTTAAAAAATATCTGTATGTAATTCATTTTTTCTTTTTCTTTTGAAGACTGCAAACATATAGAAAAGTTTAAAGAATAATATAATGCAACATTAAGGTTTTACTGTATTTACTTATATGTATATTCACCCATATTTAATATAGATATATAAAATTGTTTACTTTTGCTGAACTTTTTGAAAGCTTTTGCCATCATGACAATTAACCTCTAAATTATTTAATATGAATTCTCTTATATCACCATAATACCATTATCATATCTAAGATAAAAATAATTCCCTAATATAATATCCAACCCATATTAAATATTCCCTGTTATCTAAATTTTTTTTAATTCTATTACAGCTTGTCAATTTGAACCAGAATCCAATCAAGGTTCACATGTTATATTTGGTTATGTTTTATACTCTCTTTTAATCTATAACAGTCCTTACAGCTGTTTTGTTTGTTTGCTTTTTAAAGATTTTGACTTTCTCAAGAGACTAGTTGTCTTTAGAAAGTTTCATATTTTGAATTTGTCTGATTTTTCCCTTGAATATTCATTAACTTGTTCCTTTATTTCCTGAATTTTCTGTCAACTAAAAGTTAGGCCTAAATGCTTGTTTAGATGCAAGGTAAACATTTTTGGGCAGGATACCT
Organism: Macaca mulatta; assembly: GCF_049350105.2. Classification (NCBI taxonomy): domain Eukaryota; kingdom Metazoa; phylum Chordata; class Mammalia; order Primates; family Cercopithecidae; genus Macaca; species Macaca mulatta. Next base: position 80,869,356 of record NC_133420.1, read on the forward strand.
CACTGGTTATGCATTTCATGTTACATTGCATCATTATCAGGAGGCACACACTACTAGGTTATATTAGTAATACTAAGGTTAATCACTTAATATCACTTAATTTAAGGTGGTGACAGATCTCTCCAACATAAGGCACATATTCTTCTTTATGTTAATACATTTTAGAAAACCCAAATCTATGCCTTTTTTGATGGTACTTAATTATATTGTGTATGATTCATTACAGATTTTTTCTAATGCAAGAATTTTTAGGCCCAATCCATGCTTGGAGTATGTACATGAACTATTTAGAATTGTTTGCAAAATGTTATGTGTGGGCATATTCCTGGGAAGCATGAAATTCAAGAAATTTTCAAAGGGAATGAAGACACAAAAGTGATTAAGAATAACAGTTGCAGCCGGACGCCGTGTCTCATGCCTGTAATCCCAACAGTTTGGGAGGCCAACGTGGGCAGATGATGAGGTCAAGAGATTGAGACCATCCTGGCCAAAATGGTGAAACCCCATCTCTACTAAAAGTACAAAAAAATTAGCTCGGCATGGTGGCACATGCCTGTAGTCCCAGCTACTCAGGAGGCTGAAGCAGGAGGATTGCTTGAACCCAGGAGGCGGAGGTTGCAGTGAGCCAAGATCATGCCACTGCACTCTAGCCTGGTGACAGACTGATACTCTGTCTAAAAAAATAAAATAAAATAAAAAAATAACAGTTTCAGTCAAAATCTCCATCCTTGAATTCTATTTTAATATCATCCATTTTGCCCTCTCCTTATGTTGGCAATTTGGTGCCTCGTACACTGTGACCTTTCGGTAAAGCTAATGATTTACTGACCTGGGTCCTCATTGCCACAGTTAATGAACTCACCACTTTGGGGTTGCACAGTTATGTGGCCCACTCTATTGTGACCATGTTATGTAGTGCAGCATACAGGTTGACGCTTTCTAAGGACATTAAGCAGCAGCATGCCACACACACATACAGCAAGAGGAAATGGGATGTGAGTGCCTGGGAGGAGAAGGGAGAGACAGCCACATGCTGTGATCTAAGCTGATCTTGGTACTGATAAGGGAGAGGGAGAAAGAGAGCAGAAGAAGGAGCAAAGAGGAAGAGGAAGATAGAAGGACATAGAAGTCTATCTAATACAAGCAAATGAGAGAAAGCATGGCAGGCCTTCCTCTGACTCTCACAACCCATGGGGATTCCCATAAAACTCTTGTTCAGTCAGTTCCTCCAATAGTTACCCACCTTCCACTGGGTATTATTTGTTATGTGACTTTATTCTGAAAAATTCTTCAAAATGAAGAACTTGGGGGTATGAGAGAAGGGGGTGCACAGCTCAGTTTAGAGCCCCCTCTGAAGTCTCTAGACTGACAGATTTCCTTAGAAAGGGCTCAAGCATTCCCACAGCATTTTCCCTTCCCCGTTAGTTCAAGACAGGCCCAGTCTTCCAATATCACCACCAGACAGTGCCAGCTTAGACTATGTGGCTCCTCTGTGCAAACTTGGAAAAAGGCAACCCACCTGGACAGATGAATTAGACAAAGGTACCCAGCCCCAGGAAAACACAGTCACAATGGCTCCCAGTCCAGCCACAGAGCCTGGGCAAGATTTTGGCTCTCCTCACTCCTATGGCTGGGCAGCATTGCTGTTATTTTTAGCACACGAAACAAAAGACCACAAGTAGATGCAGGAAAAACAATTCAAGGAGGAACTTCCTTTTATTTCTGTTTCCAATATTAGAGGAAACCTGAAGGATTCCAAGTTTATAAATACACTCCTGCTAAAGCATCCCACTCCACTAATAAAGTGGATTCTTTTTGAACTTTAAGAAAACCACTCCACATCAACCTGGGAATCAGATGATTTTTGGCGTGAAATTTCAGGTTGGCAATTACAGGTATTTCATTCATATTGGTTCATTTATCCCCAATAATGCCTCTGTGTTTTATAATGAAAACCTCAGCATAGGAACTCTCCTCATAAGCCCGTGCAGCTGGATGACAACTTAGATTCATGGTTCTGAGTCTGGTAACTGATTTTTCCTATTAGCTTCAAGGAAATATTTTCCCTGTTATTTTATGTTTAGTACAGTTTAATATGGCTATTACAATATATCACCTCCTCCTCCACCCCATCCTCCAACCCATTTTTGGCCTATTAGAAGTACCATATTCCTTATTTAGTACTTGCAAATCCTTCAGTTGTATAGCCTATATAAGTAACTCATGCAGTCTCTAGAACTAAGACCCACTTTTCAGGCAGAAGGTAATACATCTTGACAATAACCAGTTAAACAGAAGTTTATTTTCCTTCCTATATGGGCCAGAGCCCATGTACAATCCTGCAGCGGGGAAATAAGGCCAAATCGCGTATGAAGTTCTCAGTGTCTTATCTTCCTCACGATTCTTCATTTGCTCACTCTGGTAAGGCCTGAGAAAAAGTGTGAGATCAGCAAAGTTCATCTTTTTTCACTCTTTCTGCATACCTTTCGCTGTTCTCCACTGAGCTTGGCACCCAGGGCCTCTGTGCTACCAGCAGGCCCACGGTACTGGCCCAGACAGTGTTCTTAAGATGATGACTGCTGGTCTAGTCAATTAATATGATTTTTCAAGTTAGCTAGTCTTCAGTTCTTGATGACATATGGCTCCTTGTAGGAGTCACCAAACTACGTGGACCAAATGTAGCTGGCAGCTTAATCTATTAAAATAAAGTTTTATTGCTGAACTACTTATTTGATCCAGCAATCCCATTATGGGGCAAACATCCAAAAGAAAACAAATTGTTCTACCAAAAAGACACATGCATTTGCATGTTCACTGCAGCACCATTCACAATAGCAAAGACATCAACCTAAGTGCCCATCGATGGTGGATTGGATAAAGAAAATGTGGTACATATACACCACTGAATACGATACAGCCATAAAGAATAAGATCATGTCTGGCACTTAGTATTACCTCGAAGTATTAAATATACCTCCTCTTCATTTTCCAACTGGTTTTACTGTAATCTTGATACCTCCAATTCCTCAATAACCATGACTAGCCTTGAGGCCCTGTATTAGTCAGGGTTCTCCAGAAGGACAGAACTAATAGGATATATGTATATATGAAAGGGATTTATTAAAGAGCACTGACTCACACGATCACAAGGTAGTCCCATGGTAGGCTATCTGCAAGTTGAGGAACAAGGAAGCTAGTGGTGGATCAGTCTGAGTCCCAAAACCTCAAAAGCAGGGAAGCCAACAGTGCAGCCTTCAATCTGTGGCCAAAGACCCTGGCAAACCACTGGTTTAAGTCCAACAGACCAAAAGCTGAAGAACCTGGAGTCTGATGTTCCAGGGCAGGAAGCATCCAGCACAGGAGAAAGATGAAGGGCAGAAGACTTAGCAAGTCTGCTCTTCCATCTTCTCCTGCTTGCTTTATTCTAGCCACACTGGCAGCTGATTAGATGGTGCCCACCCAGACCAAGGGAGGGTCTGCCTCTCCCAGTCCACTGACTCAAATGTTAATCTCCTTTGGCAACACCCTCTCAGACACACCCAGGAACAATACTTTATATCCTTCAATGCAATCGAGGTGATGCTCAATATTAATCATCACAGTCCCTAAGACTGAGAATTTGCCTACCACCCTAGTTTCTTGTTAACTGCTTTATTTACCATTTGATCATACTGCTATCATATCCATTACAGCTACCAAGATGGCGAGCCGGCCCAGGCCTCTGCCAATTATCTGCTGTTCACCTCTCCAGCTTGGCCCATCATCTGGACTTTGTATGAACTTCTAAATTAATGGTTCTTGGAAGATCACCTGAAGCTTCCTTTAGAGATGGATGACGCAGATCCAGATCCTTCTTTGGATTGGTATTTCCATTTACCAAATGACCAGCTTATGCCTTGGGTAGTTTCAGTGCCTAACACTGCTCTGACACAGGCTGGTCTTCTATGATAAACAAAATTCTGCTTCTGAGTCTCAGCTCTGCTGTTCTTCTCCACTTGCTCCAGTTTCCCTGGGCTACCAACTACGTCACTCAGTTCTTAATACCTAATGGATATAATTCATAAAATATGGCTGATGAGATGTTGCATGAACAATATTGGCTGCAAAGCGTAAAGGCATATCCTTGTGTGAAGGGCCAGAGTCTCACCAGACAGGTAATGGCATTCTTAGTGTCTAGAGGTATGCTTTCTAGACTATGAAACAGAATTTAGGGAGATTCTCTAAGAGATGTAGGGGTGTGTGTGTGTGAGAGAGGGAGACAGAAAGAGAGAGATGATGTGGAGAGATTGCCTTTTGGTCTTGATTATAAAGGTGGGCAAGAATCCAGTAGTCGGATCTTCAGTGGGAGGTATAAGGACAGACAAAGGGAGTCTACATAAGGCAATTATGAAGTGTATGAAATGGTTCAATCACCTTGGGGCTAAAGTAGGTGTTTCAAGACAGTAAGTTGAGAAGGACAGTGCACAAGAGCCACATTTGCTGGTATGTCTTCAGCACCTACAATAGGGTCTAGCATACCATAGGTGCTTAGTAAAGATTTATAGAGTGAATGAATAAATGAGAGCATCAGAGCCTCTAGTTTGTAAGCTGGCTTTTGTTTCCTGAGGAACCATCTGATGTTATTGAAGGGTTCTGACTTATTCACAAATAAATATGAAATCAATTTTAATTTTCCAGTAACTGCTACCAATGGGTATCAAGCTTTATTCTAGCTCTTAGGATTTAGTCTCATTTATTTTAAAAATGAAGCCTCATTTAATTCTGAGCCCTCTTCCTCTCTTCTTCCTCAGCTTACCTATATCCCTAGCTAGATGACTTAGGGTGAAATTTCATCTCTTACCCAATTCATAAGTCAGCTTTCAACCCCGAGCCCTTAACACTCTGTGATCGAGTAGGGTAAAGGGGAACACTGCCTGTGGTGATTCCTTCTTTCATTGGTTCTTTTCCTTTCTAGGTCTAACATTGGATGGCATAGCTTCTAGCTGCGTGTTTGGCTTCTTCCGTGGAGTACGTATGTTGGGCTGGGGGAAGATCCTATTGTGGCCTTTTGTATCACAGCCCCCATGTGAGAGAGCCATTTTAAAAGTGACCTCTTCCCTACCCTATCCCAAGCCTCTACCATGGCTATTAGCTTTGTGGGGCCAGGAAGGAAAGAATTCTTGCAAGATGGTTCAATCCCAGCCACATTCTTTGGTGTCTGTGTGATCTATGGTGAACTCACGTTGGCTCAGCACACCAAATTGTGGGAATACACATCTCTTCATTGCCCCTTCTCACTGCTTTGTCATCTTGCTCCTGCCAATTTCTCCACAACCCTGCAGCACCAGAAAAAAAAAAAAAAATCTAGTCCCCTGGCAGAGCGGCTTTCAAAGAAAACATCACCCAGCCCTGACTTAATAGGAATGGTGATAAGTACCATATCGGCACTCTTGCTTTTTATCAAGGAACATGCAGAGCTCAAGTTGAATCACCTCTTCTATGAAAAGACATGTATCCTTGCCTGTAATTTCTTACATCCCTTGATGATTAAAGTTCCCAGTCTAGTCTTTTTGGTCTTGGAAGGCACAGGCACACTCACACTGAAAAATTATCCTCTTTGAACCTGCTGTGAAGAATTTGCTAACTTTTTCTTAGAGAGTATCATCTCCTTTTGCCGTAACACCCTCCCAGAGGGTCAAAAGACATCTCGGTGTCTCTCACTAGCTGGTTACCTTTGCAATCATTGTATTTGTTTCCATATTGTTTTCCTTTTGAATTATAAACTGGAAACTTTGCTGAAGGTTCCAGCCTGTCTTGGGAAATCAGGAGAAGAAAAGTTGTCATACTTTGGCCAGAATATTAAAAAAAAAGAGCCGGTGCCTCTCTAGGTGTCAGCAGCCGAATAAAAATGAAAGAAACTTGAGGAAGGAGCTCAGGACAAAGGTCATTTTTGCCATCCTTTCGTCCTCAACACGATCATACTTACCACAGCCAGATCTGAGAAGGTCAGGGTTTTGTGGTAACTGAGTCTCTCCGGCTGATTGCACTCAAATTCCTGGCTACTGGGCAGTCTTCCCTGTTAATAGAATACTGGCTCCTTGGGAAACAATCTCAGCAACTCTACACGCCACCCTGGTATTCTGATTCCTATGGTTGGCTGAACTCTGTATCATTGCATTATCTCAAGTCTTTCTCTTGTTCCTGGGTTTTGGTAAATTTGCATGGTTAATTTTATGTGTGAACTTGGCTGGGCCACAAGATGCCCAGATACTTGGTTAAACATCATTCTGGGTATCTGTGAGGGTACTTCTTAGCCCTCCAAACTTAGACTGGAACTATACCATCAGTTCTCCTGGGTCTCCAACTTGCCAAGTGCAGAAACTGGGACTTCAGCCTCCATAAATAATGTGGGCCAAGGCCTTATAGTAAGTAATTATATCTATATCTCCCTATAGATAGATAGATAGACAGATAGATAGATAGATACATAGATACATAGATAGATAGATACATAGATACATAGATAGATATACATATATACACACCAATAAGATATGTATTAGGTATATATCTTTTTGGTTCTATTTCTTTGGAGAACCCAGACTAATACATAATTCTACTACCTCTAACTTAGACTCATATAATTTACAGTTTAAAGTAATTTTCAGGATCCTCTGGTGTAATCACTTTGAAAGTAAGGAAACCACGGGCTAGAAAGACTAAGGAACTCACCTACAGTTTCACAATGCCAATCAATTCAGTTTCTTAAACACTGTTCTATAGTGAACTAGCCCGTTTATACCACACTGGCTTCCTAACTTCTGATGTAGATCATACTCTTTGTTTCTGGTTCTTGTTAAATTACCCTGGGAAACAGCCAGGGCAGCCTTCAGGCTGAGAGCCCTGAGGATATTTCTCATTTTTGTGAATCCTTTCTAGAGCTGGCTGGCTTCTTTAGCCTCTGCTGCCTCTTTTACTTTCTTTTCTTTTTTTCTTTATCTTTTTCTTTTCCTTTCTCTTTGCCTGTTTGCCTTCCTACCTTCCTGCCTTCCTGCCTTCTTGCATTCCTGGCTTCTGCCTCTGTGAAGTAGTTTGAATGAAGGGAACTTAGAGAATCTCAAATCATACGTCTAAAGCAGCTGATCACATGACCTAAGTATTATATACAATATTAAGAAATCTAATTCAGTTTTAAAGAAAGTCCTTCTTAGTAATATAGTCCTTTAAAGTTGAAAAATTCAGAACTGCTACATTTAAAGAACAACAACAATAAAAAAACAAATACCTAAGCAAACAAGCAAACAGAAAAAATATGTAGTAACATAAACCTTCGCCAGAGAATTTATCCAGATGGTGCACCCAGCTTGGTTCTTTCTCGATAACTGCTTTGACTGTCGGAGACATTGACCTGGTATTCCTCACTGGATAACGGTCTTAATTTCCAACGTATGCGTTCTCATTGGTCTGTTTACACTGGCCAGAAACTTCCGAGATTGTCGACTGAATGTGATATAAGGTTTCATTCCTACTTCACCTAGAATTTCCCAATCATATGCCCCATTTATTTTGTCCATCCTGGCTTTGTCATCCTCTCTCTTCATTCCCCACAGCCAGTGCCACCTCTCAGGCTCAATTCTTTCAAGCATAGTCCTAGGTGTGATCCAAAGCAGAACTCAATCTCAATACACTTTAGGACTGTCAGTAAGAAAGCTTTCTACATTTTAATTGGCTAAGTTGAGCTTATTACTAATTACATCTACTTCAGGGACTAGGAGAAAAACTCGAATGGGATTAGAGGAGCGGTGAATAGTTTGACAATTTAATTTATTGATATAATTTATTTATATAATTTATTGTGATTATATTACTGTTCCACTATGGTTCTGTGGGGTCCCTTCCTACTGGAAGACTATATATATGCACCCCTATATATCTCCCTGTAGGAACTACAAAGGGGGATACTTACATATATATGTAAATAGATTACATATATATATAAAATACATATACATATATATGTAAAAATATTACATATATACTTCCATTGATGCCAGGCTGAGCCATGTAATTTACTTTGCCCAATGGAATGAAAGCCAAAACAGTGTTTTATCTTCAAGCAGAAGCTTTAAAAGTTGGTAGGTGGCTTGTCAGCTTTTCTTCTTCAGTGATACTGGCAATATCCAGTAACAAGGCCACATTATTACCTTGGATCGTGGAGGGAGCCTACAGGAGGTACAACTACAGTTGACCCGTGGCAGACATATAGCAGAAGAAGGGAAGAAACTCATATTTGTTAGTGTAGGGCACTGAGAATTTGGGATTATTTGTTACCACATTATACCCTTGGCCTATCCTGGCTGATGGTGTTTTACACAGTTTATTTCTTAACTTGTTTTTAATAGATTCACAAAGACTAAATGCTATTTTATATACATTACAGGTGAAGGGAATATCCTGTTATTTAAGGGAGATTGAAGGAAAATCTATATTTTATAACATAAACACAAAATCTGTGAGTTACTGTAGTGAATTAATTACATTTTTTTTATAGTTAGGTGGGAATCTTTCTAGTCTTTGGAGACTGAAAAGAAATGTGTTCTCTTCTATGGAAAATTCTTTTATGGAATGGGCCTGATAATGCATAATCCTAGGAGTTATTTCGATAACTCTAGGGAATTTAACATCAAATATGAGCACAGATTCAGAAAGACCCTGTTACTTTCCAATATGTCTGGACTGCTGCATTAAAATGATTATATCTGCAAACCATAAATTGCTATACAAACACAAAGTATCTACTATCATTATCTTTGGATGCAAGTTCTGTTTATCACAGGGCTGTGAGGATTTCTTGCTCTCTGACTCTGTCTCTCTACCCTCTAATTTTCAAACAGGAGCCAGCTAACCAGTGAAGTATCTTTTAAAAAGAAGAATAGAAAGGAGCCAGGCTGGGCGTGGTGGCTCAAGCCTGTAATCCCAGCACTTTGGGAGGCCAAGGCGGGTGGATCACGAGGTCAGCAGATCAAGACCATCCTGGCTAACATGGTGAAACCCCGTCTCTACTAAAAATACAAAAAACTAGCCGGGCGTGGTGGCGGCGCCTGTAGTCCCAGCTACTCAGGAGGCTGAGGCAGGAGAATGGCGTGAACCCGGGAGGCGGAGCTTGCAGTGAGCTGAGATCGCGCCACTGCACTCCAGCCTGGGCGACACAGCGAGACTCCGTCTCAAAAAAAAAAAAAAAAAAAAAAAGGAGCCAACAAAAAGTTTATTATCATCATGTATATTCAAAGGAAGATAAATAAGTTAATACATATTCACTGAGTCCATTCCTGTATTTCATGAACATTTTATGTACTACTTTTCTAAGTTTAAATGTTCTTAGACTGAATACAGAATCATAACGAGGTTTATGTTTTTAGATATATAGACCACGTTAAACAATTTCCCTCCAAATTTCACACATATATGGAAAAGCGTTTGCTAGAACATGGTTGGCCCACAAGGTTGATTTGAGTACTGTCCTCCAACACAGAAATGATGCTTTTCTTTTCTTATTTAAACAGGACTTAGCAAAACAAATACAGGTGTGAATCCACAGAGAGACAGAGACAAAGTAACCAGTTGCACAGAGCTAGGGGGTTGGGAACTTGGCGAGTGACTGCTATGGAGTTTCTTTTGGGAGTGATGAAAATCTTCTTAAATAGGACATATTCATAATCCTATGAATATGCTAAAAAACCACTCAATTGCACACTTTAAATGGGTAAGTTCTATTGCACTGTATGTGAATTATATCTTGATAATGCTGTTGTATTTAAGAAAACAGAAACAACAAAAATTCTAATATTGGAGAAGCCCTAAGCACAATATCAAAGGTTAAAATAATAAAGGTAAAGAGTGGTATATTTGACTACAGTAAAAATTAAACCATTCAAAATGATTATAAACAAAGGAAAGGGACAAACTTGGATAACATGATGAAACAGTGTCAACATTCCTGCCACAACAAAGTTCCTTATACATCATTTTAAAAAAAGAAAAGAGAAAATTTTGAAATGAAAGTAGGTTACAGCTGCAGAGTTTCCAAAATAGTATAAATATCTAATAATTGTATTTAAAAGGTGAAACACACTGGAATCTAATAAACTGCAATAGCTACAACTCTAAAATTAATGTCAGATCACTATAGGGTATATTACTCTATTAATGTTTGTGACTTTAGGCAAATTATTGACTCTCTCATCTCTCATATTGATCCTCAATCTCATCAGTACAATGGGGTATGTATTTCAGAGGGTCATATAAGAATTAAATTAGTAACATATAAAGTATTCAGCATAGCACATGGAATATAGTAAAATTTAAATGCTATTATGATTTTATTCTTTACTATAAAATTGGCATATACGATTTCATAAAATATGTAATATGAAGGAATGGACAGTTTTATATGCTGCCTTTGAGAGTTTGAATGTATTTATTTTTCTGTAGGACAATTTAGCTAGACACAACAAACATCTTAAAAACAACTTTAAAAATACTGTTGAATATCCAACCATTCACCATAGGGATTTACCCTAAGAAAATCATTAGATGTGTCCAAAGACACAAACACAAAGATGTTCCTTGAATGATTGTTTGAACATAGAAAAAAATTCAAAGTGACCAAAATGTTCAATAGTCTTAGATTGATTAAACAGATTGTGGCACATCTACACAATGAAACACTAAACTGCCGTTAAAATGTTAATGCAGATAGTTTTCTATTTTTTCATATAAAATATTAGTAACAGATTGCTAAGTGAGGAAACTCAGATAATACACCAATATATAATATGCTACTTTCTGGTAAAAAATAAATATCCATACTTGCATTAAAAGTCTGGAAGGAAATAAAATATGAGCAGTAGTATTATCTTTGGGTTATGAAATAAAAGGTAAGTTTTATTTTCTTCTTTATGTTAAAGAAAAATTCAACATGATCACACAGGAAACAGGCCTATTACTTGAGGCCATGAGTTTTGGACTCAGACTACCTGGTTACAAAACCTGGTACTGCTACTTCCTAACTCTGTTATTTACACCTAAGTTTCCTCATCTATCATAAGAAATAGTGCAGACATTGCATTAAAGTAATACAAGTAATTCTGATGAAGCAATATGGAATTGTGAACTATCACATCATCAAAAATATACATGATATATTAAATAAAGATGGAAAGTTCTAATGGTAGAAAAAAATATAACTGCTAAATCTGAATATGCTAAAATTGGTACAAAAGCATATGGACAAAGTCTGGAATAGAAAGGGGGAAAATAAAAAGCAACTATGGTGGTATCATCATGTATTTTTTATCTAAAAAATGTTTTTTTAATTCTTTTTTTTAATTTTTTTTGAAATGGAGTTTTGCTCTTGTTGCCCAGGCCGGAGTGCAATGGTGCGATCTCGGCTCACCGCAACCTCTACCTCCCAGGTTCAAGCGATTCTCCTGCCTCAGCCTCCTGAGTAGCTGGAATTACAGAAATGTGAGACCACGCCCAGCTAATTTTGTATTTTTAGTAGAGACGAGGTTTCTCCATGTTGGTAAGGCTGGTCTCAAACTGCCGACCTCAGGTGATCTGCCCTCCTCAGCCTCCCAAAGTGCTGGGATTACAGGCGTGAGCCACTACACCAGGCCTTCTTTTTTTTTTTTTTTTTTTTTTTAAAAAAAAAAAGACAGTTTCTCATTCCTTCACCCACCCTGGTTTGCAGTGGTGCAATCATGGCTCACTGCAGCCTCAACTTCCCAGGCTCAAGCGATCCTCCTGCCACAGCCTCCCTAGTAGCTGTGACTACAGTTGTGTACCATCATACCCAGTTAACTTTTAAAATTTTTTGTAGAGATGGGGCCTCACTATGTTCACCAGGTTGTTTTCAAAGTTCTGGGCTTAAGTGATCCTCCTGCCTTGACCTCCCAAATGCTGGCATTAAAGTCATGAACATTACACCTGGTTAAAGATAGGTTTAAAGTAAAAGGATGGAAAAATATATTATGCAAAGCGTAAGCATAAGACTGAAGAGACGATATTAATATCAGACAAAATAGATTTTAAAACAAAAATATTGCTAGAGAAAGAGAGGAGTATTTTATAATGATAAAGGATCAAAGATACACCAATTATAAGAGTATATAAACTTATGCACCTAACAACAGAGCAACAAAACAAATGAAACAAAAACTAAGATTGAAAAGAAAATAGACAAGTCAACAGTTATAGTTGAAGATTTCAATTCTCTTCTTTTAAGCAACTGTTAGAAAAGGTAGGCAAAAAGTCAGAAAAGGTACAGAAGATTTAAAAACTATATAAGCCACCAGAACTAACTGACATGTATAGAAAACTTCAGGTTAAAAACAAATACATATTATTTTCTTTTCTGTTTTGAGATGGAGTTTCGCTCTTGTTGCCCAGGTTGGAGTGCAATGGTGTGATCTTGGCTCACTGCAAACTCTACCTCCCAGGTTCAAGCAATTGTCCTGCCTCAGCCTCCCCAGTAGCTGGAATTACAGGCCTGCATCACCACACCCAGCTAATTTTGTATTTTTCGTAGAGACAGGGTTTCTCTGTGTTGGTCAGGCTGGTGTCGAATTTCTGACCTGAGGTGATCCACCTGCATCGGTCTCCCAAAGTGCTGGGATTACAGGTGTGAGCCACCGCACCCGGCCATGTATTATTTTCAAGCGCACATGGAACATTCACTAGCACAGACCATATTCTAAGCCATAAAGCAAGCCTGAATAAATTTTAAAGAGCTGAAATGTTGTTTTCCAACCATAGCAGAATTTAAATAGAAATTAATTATATAAATTAATCTGGGAAATTTTCACATATTGTTACAATTCAAAGTAACCCATGAATAACAAAGGAAAATAAATCATGATATTAAGAAGATCCCTCCTGCACTTGTATGTTCATTGCAGCACTATTCACAATAGCAAAGTCATGGAACCAACATAATTGTCTATCAGGAGTTGACTGGATAAATAAAATTCGGTATACAGAAACCATGGAATACTACGCAGCCATAAAAAGAATGAAATCTTGTCCTTTGGAGCAACATGGATGGATCTGGTGGTCATTATACTAAGTGAACTAACACAGAAACAAAGAACCAACAATGGGTACACATAGATGTAGAAATGGAAATAAGAGACACTGGGAAATCTAAAAGCAGGGGAAGGATTGAAAAATAACATGTTAGGTACAGGTTCACTATTTGTGTAATGGGTACACTAGAAGCCCAACCCCAGCAGTATGCAATATACTCATGGAAGGAAAATGTATATGTAACTCCTGAATCTAAAATTAAGTTTAAAAAAAAAAAAACAAATAACCTATGGGTCAAAGAAGAAATAAGAAAATACACTGAATTGACTGAAAATGACACAACAAATCAAAATTTATAGAATGGGGCCATGTGCAGTGGCTCATGCCTATAATTCCAGCACTTTTAGAGGCTGAGGTGGGAGGATCACTTGAGGCCAGGAGTTCAAGACCAGCCTGAGCAAAACAGGAAGACCCTGTTGTGGAGGAAAAGTTAAATTTGGACTCAATTGAACATGGACACAAACAATGGTCCCGAAACAGGTTGTGAGAGCCCTTTGAGGCATTCACCCAGCGTTGTTTCAGAGAAATCTCTATTTCAATCTATTTTTATACGCTAGTTATTGAAAAACAATAGACGATCGCAAAAACAAGTTGACCTTTTTGTGTTCCTTGAGCACAGTGGTGCAGGGCCCTTGTGACTGGGCCTCATGCCAAACAACTTGTTACAAAAAGAGCTAGGGTCCCAGACTGCGCCGAAGCTTCCTGAGACCTCTCCTCATCTGTGCACCGACCAGTGGCTGACTCTGGAGCCACGTTGTTGCTTCCCAGTCTGGTGCTGAATCCTCTATAATCTGGTGAGTGAAGTGTCTGACTCTGGAGCCCAGACTGCTGCTTCCCAGTCTGGTGGTGAATCCTCCATAGTCTGGTGAGTGTAAATATGTACATATATATATATATATATCTTTTCCCTTCTTCCCTTCCCATTGCAATTTGCTTATTATATTAGTTTGCTTATTATATCATTTGCTTATTATATCTGCATTGCCATTTACATGGGATAAAGCTTATTTACTCTTAAAGGTATTGTGTGTGTGTGCCTTTTCTTCTCCCTTCATGCATCTCCCACACAGAACACCTGTCTCTACAAGAAATTTTTAAAAATTAGTCAGGCGTAGTAGTACACACCTGTGGTCCCAGCTACTCAGGAGGCTGAGGCAGAAGGATCACTTGACTCTAGGAGTTCAAGACTACAGTGAGCTATGATCATACCACTGCACTCCAGTCTGGGTGACAGAGTGAGACTCTGTCTCAGAAAAAAAAAAAAAAAAAAAAAAGTGGAATGCAGCTAAAGCAGTAACTATGGGGAAATTTAGAGCCTTAAATATTTGTATCAGAAAATCTTAAGGAATCCAAAGGAAAGCTACTGGAACAATTAAGTGAATTTAGCAAAATCATAGGATACAAGGTTGAAAGACAAGTCACTTATATTTCTACGTAACTAATATCAATTTTACAATGCAATTTTAAAATTTATTTATAATGCCAAGTAACCAAAAACCTTAATACATGTGACAAATAATGTATAAAACTTGAGCACTTAAATCTGCAAACAAATCATTTCTCAGATAAATTAAAGAAGGCCTAACCTCCCACTGTGCCAAAATAGTGAGGCAAACCATGTTCACAAAGTGGAAGACTCAATATTGTTCAAATGGCAATTCTTGCCAAACTGATCTACAGATACATCACAGTCCATAAAAGCTCCAGTAGGATTAAAAAGAAACCTTTTTTTTTTTTTTTTTGAGAGATAAACAAGTTGACTAAAATTTACATGGACAGCTGCAGGCTCCAGGCCTACCCCAGTGCCAAGTCACTCCCTTGGGCCCTAGGCTCCAGACCAGCATCAAGTTTCAGGCCTGAACAAGTGCCAAGCAAGCCCCTGCAGCTCTAAACTTCAGGCCAGCACCCATAGACCCAGCATTCAGAACCGCGCCAGCATCAGGCTGGCACCTGTGAGCCCCACAAGATGGCCTGCCAAGAAACTGTGGAACCTGTGAACACTGCATCTTTAATTCACATTTGGTTAAAGAAAAAAAATCTGTGTAGACAGAACTGCATAGTTCAAACGTGTTGTTCAAGGGTCAGCTGTATTTTGAAT
Organism: Macaca mulatta; assembly: GCF_049350105.2. NCBI lineage: Eukaryota > Metazoa > Chordata > Mammalia > Primates > Cercopithecidae > Macaca > Macaca mulatta. Next base: position 80,884,579 of record NC_133420.1, read on the forward strand.
TATTTAAGTTTGTGGATCTCTATTTCTTAAGGGTCAGTTACTAGTGATTTATCTTTTCACTTTGGTGGTGTCATGTTTCCCCAAGTGGTGAAGGGTTTTCCCTGACAAAGCCAATCTGAAAAGAATGGAAGTGGTGCCTGTTTTTCAAATGGACAGACACCAAAGCAAGGTCAGAGGATCACAGATAATCAGGGAAAAATGTAGGGGAGAATAATTAAAGCGGAGAGTTTTTATATGAAGTTGAAGTAATTATCAGTTCAACATAGACTATTGTAAGATATTTTATGTAAGCTTCACAACAACCACACAGATAGAAAACACAAAAAAGATAAAGCAAGTAAACCATCCCACTACAAAAAAAAAATCACCAAAATCACAAAGGAAGACAACAAGAGAGGAATAATAGAATAAAGAAACTATTTGTTCCTTCAGAAATAAGTAGCAGTCAGAAAACAATTACTACACTGGCCGTAGTAAGTCTTTACCTATCAGTACTTATTTAAATTGTAAATAGATTCAATTCTCCAGTGAAAAGACATAGGATGACTGAAAGGACTGAAAAAAGTTCCAACTGCATTTTGCCCACAAGAGACTCACTTTAGTGGGGCGGAGCAAGATGGCTGAATAGGAGCAGCTCCAGTCTCCAACTCCCAGCGCGAGCGACACAGAAGACCGGTGATTTCTGCATTTTCAACTGAGGTACTGGGTTCATCTCACTGGGGAGTGCCGGACGATCGGTGCTGGTCAGCTGCTGCAGCCCGACCAGCGAGAGCTGAAGCGGGGCGAGGCATTGCCTCACCTGGGAAGCGCAAGGGGGAAGGGAGTCCCTTTTCCTAGCCAGGGGAACTGAGACACACAACACCTGGAAAATCGGGTAACTCCCACCCCAATACTGCGCTTTAAGCAAACAGGCACACCAGGAGATCATATCCCACACCTGGCCGGGAGGGTCCCACACCCACGGAGCCTCCCTCATTGCTAGCGCAGCAGTCTGTGATCTACCAGCAAGGCAGCAGCGAGGCTGGGGGAGGGGCGCCCGCCATTGCTGAGGCTTAAGTAGGTAAACAAAGCTGCTGGGAAGCTCGAACTGGGTGGAGCTCACAGCAGCTCAAGGAAACCTGCCTGTCTCTGTAGACTCCACCTCTGGGGACAGGGCACAGTAAACAAAAGCAGCAGACACCTCTGCAGACGCAAACGACTCTGTCTGACAGCTTTGAAGAGAGCAGTGGATCTCCCAACACGGAGGTTAAGATCTGAGAAGGGACAGACTCCCTGCTCAAGTGGGTCCCTGACCCCTGAGTAGCCTAACTGGGAGACATCCCCCACTAGGGGCAGTGTGACACCCCACACCTCACAGGGTGGAGTACACCCCTGAGAGGAAGCTTCCAAAGCAAGAATCAGACAGGTACACTCGCTGTTCAGAAATATTCTATCTTCTGCAGCCTCTGCTGCTGATACCCAGGCAAACAGGGTCTGGAGTGGACCTCAAGCAATCTCCAACAGACCTACAGCTGAGGGTCCTGACTGTTAGAAGGAAAACTATCAAACAGGAAGGACACCTACACCAAAACCCCATCAGTACATCACCATCATCAAAGACCAGAGGCAGATAAAACCACAAAGATGGGGAAAAAGCAGGGCAGAAAAGCTGGAAATTCAAAAAATAAGAGCGCATCTCCCCCGGCAAAGGAGCACAGCTCATCGCCAGCAACGGATCAAAGCTGGACGGAGAATGACTTTGACGAGATGAGAGAAGAAGGCTTCAGTCCATCAAATTTCTCAGAGCTAAAGGAGGAATTACGTACCCAGCGCAAAGAAACTAAAAATCTTGAAAAAAAAGTGGAAGAATTGATGGCTAGAGTAATTAATGCAGAGAAGGTCCTAAACGAAATGAAAGAGATGAAAACCATGACACGAGAAATACGTGACAAATTCACAAGCTTCAGTAACCAACTCGATCAACTGGAAGAAAGAGTATCAGCGATTGAGGATCAAATGAATGAAATGAAGTGAGAAGAGAAACCAAAAGAAAAAAGAAGAAAAAGAAATGAACAAAGCCTGCAAGAAGTATGGGATTATGTAAAAAGACCAAATCTACGTCTGATTGGGGTGCCTGAAAGTGAGGGGAAAAATGGAACCAAGTTGGAAAACACTCTTCAGGATATCATCCAGGAGAACTTCCCCAACCTAGTAGGGCAGGCCAACATTCAAATCCAGGAAATACAGAGAACGCCACAAAGATACTCCTCAAGAAGAGCAACTCTAAGACACATAATTGCCAGATTCACCAAAGTTGAAATGAAGGAAAAAATCTTAAGGGCAGCCAGAGAGAAAGGTCGGGTTACCCACAAAGGGAAGCCCATCAGACTAACAGCAGATCTCTCAGCAGAAACTCTACAAGCCAGAAGACAGTGGGGGCCAATATTCAACATTCTTAAAGAAAAGAATTTTAAACCCAGAATTTCATATCCAGCCAAACTAAGTTTCATAAGTGAAGGAGAAATAAAATCCTTTACAGATAAGCAAATGCTTAGAGATTTTGTCACCACTAGGCCTGCCTTACAAGAGACCCTGAAGGAAGCACTAAACATGGAAAGGAACAACCGGTACCAGCCATTGCAAAAACATGCCAAAATGTAAAGACCATCGAGGCTGGGAAGAAACTGCATCAACTAACGAGCAAAATAACCAGTTAATATCATAATGGCAGGATCAAGTTCACACATAACAATATTAACCTTAAATGTAAATGGACTAAATGCTCCAATTAAAAGACACAGACTGGCAAACTGGATAAAGAGTCAAGACCCATCAGTCTGCTGTATTCAGGAGACCCATCTCACACGCAGAGACATACATAGGCTCAAAATAAAGGGATGGAGGAAGATTTACCAAGCAAATGGAGAACAAAAAAAAGCAGGGGTTGCAATACTAGTCTCTGATAAAACAGACTTTAAACCATCAAAGATCAAAAGAGACAAAGAAGGCCATTACATAATGGCAAAGGGATCAATTCAACAGTAAGAGCTAACTATCCTAAATATATATGCACCCAATACAGGAGCACCCAGATTCATAAAGCAAGTCCTTAGAGACTTACAAAGAGACTTAGACTCCCATACAATAATAATGGGAGACTTCAACACTCCACTGTCAACATTAGACAGATCAACAAGACAGAAAGTTAACAAGGATATCCAGGAATTGAACTCATCTCTGCAGCAAGCAGACCTAATAGACATCTATAGAACTCTCCACCCCAAATCAACAGAATATACATTCTTCTCAGCACCACATCATACTTACTCCAAAATCGACCACGTAATTGGAAGTAAAGCACTCCTCAGCAAATGTACAAGAACAGAAATTATAACAAACTGTCTCTCAGACCACAGTGCAATCAAACTAGAACTAAGGACTAAGAAACTCAATCAAAACCGCTCAACTACATGGAAACTGAACAACCTGCTCCTGAATGACTACTGGGTACATAACGAAATGAAGGCAGAAATAAAGATGTTCTTTGAAACCAATGAGAACAAAGATACAACATACCAGAATCTCTGGGACACATTTAAAGCAGTGTGTAGAGGGAAATTTATAGCACTAAATGCCCACAAGAGAAAGCAGGAAAGATCTAAAATTGACACTCTAACATCGCAATTAAAAGAACTAGAGAAGCAAGAGCAAACACATTCGAAAGCTAGCAGAAGGCAAGAAATAACTAAGATCAGAGCAGAACTGAAGGAGATAGAGACACAAAAAACCCTCCAAAAAATCAATGAATCCAGGAGTTGGTTTTTTGAAAAGATCAACAAAATTGACAAACCACTAGCCAGAATAATAAAGAAGAAAAGAGAGAAGAATCAAATCGACGCAATTAAAAATGATAAAGGGGATATCACCACCAACCCCACAGAAATACAAACTACCATCAGAGAATACTATAAACACCTCTACGCAAATAAACTGGAAAATCTAGAAGAAATGGATAATTTCCTGGACACTTACACTCTTCCAAGACTAAACCAGGAAGAAGTTGAATCCCTGAATAGACCAATAGCAGGCTCTGAAATTGAGGCAACAATTAATAGCCTACCAACCAAAAAAAAGTCCAGGACCAGATGGATTCACAGCTGAATTCTACCAGAGGTACAAGGAGGAGTTGGTACCATTCCTTCTGAAACTATTCCAATCAATAGAAAAAGAGGGAATCCTCCCTAACTCATTTATGAGGCCAACATCATCCTGATACCAAAGCCTGGCAGAGACACAACAAAAAAAGAGAATTTTAGACCAATATCCCTGACGAACATCGATGCAAAAATCCTCAATAAAATACTGGCAAACCGGATTCAGCAACACAGCAAAAAGCTTATCCACCATGATCAAGTGGGCTTCATCCCTGGGATGCAAGGCTGGTTCAACATTCGCAAATCAATAAACATAATCCAGCATATAAACAGAACCAAGGACAAAAACCACATGATTATCTCAATTGATGCAGAAAAGGCTTTTGACAAAATTCAACAGCCCTTCATGCTAAAAACGCTCAATAAATTCGGTATTGATGGAACGTACCTCAAAATAATAAGAGCCATTTATGACAAACCCACAGCCAATATCATACTGAATGGGCAAAAACTGGAAGCATTCCCTTTGAAAACTGGCACAAGACAGGGATGCCCTCTCTCACCACTCCTATTCAACATAGTGTTGGAAGTTCTGGCTAGGGCAATTAGGCAAGAGAAAGAAATCAAGGGTATTCAGTTAGGAAAAGAAGAAGTCAAATTGTCCCTCTTTGCAGATGACATGATTGTATATTTAGAAAACCCCATTGTCTCAGCCCAAAATCTCCTTAAGCTGATAAGCAACTTCAGCAAAGTCTCAGGATACAAAATTAATGTGCAAAAATCACAAGCATTCTTATACACCAGTAACAGACAAACAGAGAGCCAAATCAGGAATGAACTTCCATTCACAATTGCTTCAAAGAGAATCAAATACCTAGGAATCCAACTTACAAAGGATGTAAAGGACCTCTTCAAGGAGAACTACAAACCACTGCTCAGTGAAATCAAAGAGGACACAAACAAATGGAAGAACATACCATGCTCATGGATAGGAAGAATCAATATCGTGAAAATGGCCATACTGCCCAAGGTAATTTATAGATTCAATGCCATCCCCATCAAGCTACCAATGAGTTTCTTCACAGAATTGGAAAAAACTGCTTTAAAGTTCATATGGAACCAAAAAAGAGCCCGCATCTCCAAGACAATCCTAAGTCAAAAGAACAAAGCTGGAGGCATCACGCTACCTGACTTCAAACTATACTACAAGGCTACAGTAACCAAAACAGCATGGTACTGGTACCAAAACAGAGATATAGACCAATGGAACAGAACAGAGTCCTCAGAAATAATACCACACATCTACAGCCATCTGATCTTTGACAAACCTGAGAGAAACAAGAAATGGGGAAAGGATTCCCTATTTAATAAATGGTGCTGGGAAAATTGGCTAGCCATAAGTAGAAAGCTGAAACTGGATCCTTTCCTTACTCCTTATACGAAAATTAATTCAAGATGGATTAGAGACTTAAATGTTAGACCTAATACCATAAAAATCCTAGAGGAAAACCTAGGTAGTACCATTCAGGACATAGGCATGGGCAAAGACTTCATGTCTAAAACACCAAAAGCAACGGCAGCAAAAGCCAAAATTGACAAATGGGATCTCATTAAACTAAAGAGCTTCTGCACAGCAAAAGAAACTACCATCAGAGTGAACAGGCAACCTACAGAATGGGAGAAAATTTTTGCAATCTACTCATCTGACAAAGGGCTAATATCCAGAACCTACAAAGAACTCCAACAAATTTACAAGAAAAAAACAAACAACCCCATCAAAAAGTGGGCAAAGGATATGAACAGACATTTCTCAAAAGAAGACATTCATACAGCTAACAGACACATGAAAAAATGCTCATCATCACTGGCCATCAGAGAAATGCAAATCAAAACCACAATGAGATACCATCTCACACCAGTTAGAATGGCAATCATTAAAAAGTCAGGAAACAACAGGTGCTGGAGAGGATGTGGAGAAATAGGAACACTTTTACACTGTTGGTGGGATTGTAAACTAGTTCAACCATTATGGAAAACAGTATGGCGATTCCTCAAGGATCTAGAACTAGATGTACCATATGACCCAGCCATCCCATTACTGGGTATATACCCAAAGGATTATAAATTATGCTGCTATAAAGACACATGCACACGTATGTTTATTGCAGCACTATTCACAATAGCAAAGACTTGGAATCAACCCAAATGTCCATCAGTGACAGATTGGATTAAGAAAATGTGGCACATATACACCATGGAATACTATGCAGCCATAAAAAAGGATGAGTTTGAGTCCTTTGTAGGGATTTGGATGCAGCTGGAATCCATCATTCTTAGCAAACTATCACAAGAACAGAAAACCAAACACCGCATGTTCTCACTCATAGGTGGGAACTGAACAATGAGATCACTTGGACTCAGGAAGGGGAACATCACACACCGGGGCCTATCATGGGGAGTGGGGAGGGGGGAGGGATTGCATTGGGAGTTATACCTGATGTAAATGACGAGTTGATGGGTGCAGCACACCAACATGGCACAAGTATACATATGTAACAAACCTGCACGTTATGCACATGTACCCTACAACTTAAAGTATAATAATAATAAATAAATTTAAAAAAAAAAAAAAGAGACTCACTTTAGCTTTACAGTCACACATAGCTGAAAGAGTAGGGAGAGAAAGAAACAGCCCATGCAACTAGTAACAAAAAGAGAGCAGAGGTGGCTAAACTCACATGAGACAAAATAGGCTTTAAGTTAAAAACTATCACAAACAACAAAGAAGGTCATTATATAATGATAAAGAAGTCAATTCATCAAGACAATATAACAACCATAAATATATGTTTCCAGTAGAGGAATACTTAATATTCCCAGTACAGGAGCATTTAAATATATAAACCAAATATTAACAGAACTGAAGGGAGAAATAGACAGCAATACAATATTAATAGGGGACTTTAACATGGCATTTTAAATAATGGATAGATCATCCAGACAGAAAATCAATAAGGAAACTGTGGACTTGAACAACACTTTAGACCAAAGGTACTGAACTCACATATACAGAATACTGCATCCAACAGCAGCAGAATACATACTATTTTCAAGTGCACAAAGAACATTATCCAGGATAGGTCATATGTGAAGTCATAAAACAAGTCTTAAATGTAAGAAGATGAAAATCATATCAAGTATCTTTTCTAGCCACTATAGTATGAAACTAGAAACAAATAACAAGAGAAATCTTGGAAATTCACAAATACATTGAAATTAAACATGTTCTTGAACAGCCAATAGGTCAAAGAAGAAATTAAAAGGGAAATTTAAAAATCTTGAGGCAAACACAACTGGATGCAGCATACACATTGATATGGCTTGGATGTTTTGTCCCCTCCAAATCTCATGTTGAAATGTGACCTCCAGTGTTGGAGGGGGGCCTAGTGGGAGGAGTTTGGGTCATGGGGGTGGGTCTTCCATGAATAACTTGGTGCTATTCTCACCATAATGAGTGAGTTCTCACTTTATTAGTTCATGCCAGATTTGGCTGTTTAAAATAACTTGGCACCTCTTACCTCCTCTCTTGCTCCTGTTCTTATCATGTGGTATACACCACCTGCTCCCCCTTTGCTTTCTGCCATGATTGTAAGCTTCCTGAAGCCCTCACCAGAAGCAGGTGCTGGCAGCACGCTTCTTGTACAGCCTGCAGAACTGTGAGCCAAAATAAACCTCTCATCTTGATAAATCAACCAGCCTCAGGTATTCCTTTATAGAGATGCAAAATGGAATAACACACATATTAATTTGAAATATGTAAGACACCCAAACCTAACAGCTGAAACTATAAAACTTTGAGAAGAAAATGGGAAAATCGTAGAGAACTTGAGTTAGGCAAATTTTTCATAGGACACATAGTAAATAAATCATAAATGAAAATATATACATTGCACTTCATAAAACTTAAAAGTTTTGCTGATCAAAAAAAATACCATCAATAATATGAAAAGGGAAGCAACACGTTAGTATAAAACATTTGCTAAACATATATCTGACAAAGAACTCTTTTCTAAAATATTTAATGAAGCCCTTCAACTTAATAATAAAAAGACAAACACCCAATAAAAAAGGGGGAGTGATAGGTCTGAAAAAACAACTCATTAAAGAAAATATACAAATGGCAAATAAGCACAATTGGATATCAGTACACAACCACTGGGATAACTAAAGAAGACTTTTGGTAGCTAAACCTGTATCAGACGAAACAGACTTTAAGTAAGAAACTTTCAGAAAGGACAGTTGTAGAGAAACCAGAACCCTCATATATTGCTGGTGGAAATGCAAGATGGCACATACACTTTTGAAAAGAATTTAGCAGTTCCATATAAAGTTGAACATGCATTTATCATAGGAGCCCACAATCCTACCCTGAGGTATTTACTCAAGGGAAGTAGAAACATGCCTACATAAAGACCTGCACACAAGTATGTTTAACAGTTTTATTAATAATAGTCTCAAACTGGAAACAGCCCCAAATGTCTATGACTCATTAAACGATTAACAAATTCTGGTACATCTAAACAATGAAATACTGCTCAGCAATATGAAGGAATAGACTACTAATACATTAAAGATGACGGATGACCCTCAAAAACATCATGCTATGTGAAACAATTTAGACATAATACATTATATATTATCTGATTTCATTTATAGACAATTCTAGAAAAGGCAGATCTGTAGTGGCAAAAAAATAAAAACAGATCAGTAGTTGCCTAGGGCTAAGGTGAGATTAGGGGTGGGCAATGACTGGCAAGTAGGATAAGAGAACCTTTTGTGCTGAGGAAATTGTTCTGAAACTTGACTGTGGTTGGTGATAGTTGGATGACTATTCATATTTACCAAAACTCATAGAACTGTACGCTTAAAATGGGCTAATTTTATTGTATATATAAAATACATCAATAAAGCTGTAAAATAAATGGGTATGAAACTATGCAGAAGCGCTCTGAAAAAGAGTTTTTATTAATAGCTATAAAGTAATGCACACAATAATGGGAGTAAGTGAACAAGCTCTCTCTCACCCTCATTTTGTTCCTTTTAACTTCATTATTAGAGGTAATGACTAAGAGGTCTTTTGAAATTAGTTTTTACTCTTTCTTTAAATACTCCCAATTGAATTGTATGCCTCTTTCACATAAAATGCCAAATACAAATTTTGCCCAGATGGACAAAAGATGTATTGTCTTCAAACCATTGGGTTGGCTCTCTTACTTTAGATATCCAAGCTTAAAAGCAACCAGATGAGGTTTCATGGAATTTTGTAAAAAGGAAAGAAAAAAGAAGACAATGATGAAGAAGAAATAATGAAAACAACTTTTGCTCATGGGAGGAAATTTTCTGTGCCAACTTTTAGTTCAGAATGATCTTTTATTGGCCAAATTCCAAATTCCTCAAAGTACAGGCTTATAATGGAAGTGCTGACACAATCTCAAATGTAGTGCTGCAAATAGGCTGATATAATGAATGCTGTATACATTTACTTACTATCTTTTATGATAGTCTCTTTTGCAATGATTTGCCTCATTTTAGTTTTTGTTGTTTTTGTCTTATGCTAGAAAAAGTGGTTGAAAATCATGCCTTTTCCAAACTCTGTTTTAGTGTACTTATTATATAATAAAAATTAACCTTGGTGCTAAAATTTTTCAGACTTGTTTCTCTCTACATTAGCATAATAAATCTTTCTTTTGCATTAGGTACAAACTTCCTTTTTATTTTGCCTATTTCTGCTGTATTATGAAATACCTCAGACATTGCAGATTTCTTTTCAAACTACTAACTCTTTTCATGAGGATATAATCAATTGCTGTAACTGAAAATAAGCTAGATGAAAAATTTGCTTATTTGGGGGAAGAAATATTAGCTCAATTTGCACATGTGTGCTTTTGTACTCTATATTTCATGTTTTTTAAGATTTGGACAACTCAACAATGCTATATTATTACCATATGTTAATCAAAGCTTAATGTGCAAGAAGAAAGAGCACTAGATATTATGCACATTTTTACAAATGCATCGAATAAACCATGCTTAGAGATAGGGATAAAGATTCAAGCTTTCTTCCCATGACACATTTGAAAAAAACAAACTAAACTGCATGAGTGGAACTCACAGTTCTTGCTTTTGCAATACAAGTGAGAGATATCTAAATTCCTTCATTGAAAATTTCTCTTCCACGGCTTCATTCTGGACTCACCCTCCAAATGATCTAAACCTAAATGTTAAATAGGCCATTTAAATTATGATTTGTATGTGTGCACACAAGACAGCAGCAGGATTTACAGATTTTAGGGAAACATACCTGAGAATTTCCAGAATTTAATGCATATAAAAATCTCTAAGGATCTTTCTGCACAGTTGACCATGATTAAGATCTGGTATGATGAATGTAGATATTTGATACTCAACAGTGGAGGACTGATCACTCAGAATTAGGTAATAAGATATGGAGCCTTCACATTACACTTTGTCCATTGAAATCTAGGTTACATCCAAGGAACTAGATGAAGTTGACCACATGGTTGGCACTGTGAGTAGAATGAATCTGAATTTTAGGTGGGATCAACACATAAAATTGCCATCCTAATGGTACCACACTTGACACTCTCAGTGGTAGAATGAGAATGATGCCAAGGACTAAATTTGTTGAAAATATATTTTCAAATTTGGAAGATAAATGTAACCAGGGGGCCTGCAGAGCCAAAATTACTAGAAATGCCTGCACAGGCCCTGACCAATTTTCCACTTTTCTGCTCATAAATAAAAGTCTTAATTTTTGTGAGAACATAAAAGGCTCCGAGAGTGCTATATCTAATAACACAACTAAAAGTGTTCTACTATGGATGTCAATATGACTGTAAGGTAGCCAGGTGTGGTGACTCACACTTGTAATTCCAGCATTTTGGGAGGCTAAGGCAGGCGGATAACTTGAGGTTAGGAGTTTGAGACCAAACTGGCCAACATGGTGAAACTCCGTCTCTACGGAAAATACAAAAAATTAACCAGGCATGGTGGTTCATGCCTGTAGTCCCAGCTACTTGGGAGGCTGAGGCAAGAGAATTGCTTGAACCCGGGAGGCAGAGGTTGCAGTGAGCTAAGATCACACCACCGCACTCCAGCCTGGGCAACAGAGTGAGACTCTGCAAGGTATAAAACAACCTGGACCTTTTGGTCCCTGCAATCATCCTTCTGCACACAAAAGAATGAGTATCTATTTTCAGTATTTCAATGCCAATTACTTATAACATTTTGTTCTTCTCCCCCACTGTAAGAAATAATGCACTTACCCATTAAAAAGTAACATACTAATATGAGTTCTCTCATTAGTTCTCTCATTAGGCAGCACATGAGGCAAAACAAAGGTTGGTGCAGATTTTAACTGTTATGAGCTCAAAGAAAGAAATGATCTCTTTAGTAGTAAGGAAAGGCTCCACGGAGGAGATGGAAATTGAGTGGAAAAAAAAAATGGTTAAGAGAGGGCCAGGTCTATTGAAGAGAGATGAGCCTCTAGGATGAACACAATGTCTAGGAAAACCATTTTTCTGTGAAGTGGTAGTTAGGAATAGGTCAGCATCCAGGAAACATGTGTGCCTTCTCTTAGAAATCCTACAACTTCAATATGACTCAAAACCTGCCTTCACTGTTTAAATCAAAAAATTTCAACAAAAATAGAGAATAGGAAAAAATCTGATTTCATAATACCTTTGTGACGTTTTTATTATCCCCTGTATTTGTTAGAGCAATGTTAGTTACTAGAACAGGTAAATTCCCAAATTCCACCGTTTACAACAATAAACATGCATTTCTTGCTCATGATGCAGACTAATGTAGGTGCTCCCAGTTGGGTAGCCTTCCAACCACGCCCCAGCATGGTCATTCTGAAACTCAGGCCCCTTCCATCTTGTGGCCCTACTCCCTTCTTAGGGTCTTAGAGTCTTCTTTCTTCAGAACAACAGGGAAAGAGACTATGCAAAAGATGTAGCTTCCTCTTTACCACTTGCCAGAGTGACATATATCACTTCCACTCATATTTGCCTTGGGTAGAACCAGTTAATGGCCAAATTAGATATAAGGAGGCTGAAAAATGTGGTCCTTAGCTGAAGAGTTACTTCTCCATGACAACTCAACATTGTGGAAGGGGAACATGAAATTGTGATGGTCTGTTAGCTGCCCCTACCACACCTCTGAAAGTATATATGTTTAAGGTCACTACATCTAAATTATGTTGCCTTTCTGGATAAAAGTTTCAATAAAGCAATAGGTTGACTGGATTATTATAGAAATATAAATAAGGCATTATATAGGCAATACTCACTTCTCAGCTGGCATTTATCCCATTCAATTATTATCATTTTATAAAGACCTTATCAAAGATTCAGCTTCTCAGCAAAGGCTTTTTGGATCTAGGTAAGGATACAAACATAATTTGGCCTTTGTAGATTTTAGGATTCCAGCTGAATTATCCCATTAGAAGTCTCCTATGGTCTGAATGTTTGTGTTCCCCAGCAAATTCATATATTGAAATACTAACCCTCTCGACGATGGTGTTGGGGAGGGCTGAGTCCTCATGAATGAGATTCATGTCCTTATAAAAGGTAGCCCAGAGTACTAACTAGTCGCTTCTACCTTGTGAAGACACAGCAAGATGGTACCATCTGTCAGCCAGGAAGTGGGTCTTCACCAGACACCAAATCTGCTGGCACCTTGACCTTGGAATTCCCAGTCTCCAGAACTATGAGAACTAAATTTCTGTTATTTAGAAGCTCCCCAATCAATGGTGTTTTGTTATAGCAGCTTAAATGGACTATGATAAAGTCTCTTCTGGCCTATTATGGGAAGGAGTCTTGCAGAGATGGCATTAGATTATAAACTTCCCAAAAATTGCTGTTCCAAAGACCTGGTCCCTGAGATTTCACTGTATAGAGCTAACAACACATCCATGAGAAAGCAGAATAAATCTAAATAAGCAGTTGGGATGCACAAATTTTAAAAGAAGGGATGAAGAGGAAACAAACTCTCTGCAGAGTTTCCCCGTTTGGTTTGTGGTAACACTAGCATTTGTTTCAAGTTCTGGGAAAGGCTTAGGGTTTGGCTTTGAATATCACCCAAACAAAACTGCAAGAGGCTTGTCCATACTCTTTTCCAAGGAAATGGCCTTTTATGGTTCACCACATTTTCAAGTAGATCAGTTATAAAATGAAAGGAGACATTTTTGCAAAACCAATTAGTGACCAAGATTATTATGATCTAATTTGTTCTATGTTTTGAAGGAAAACCATTGCCAAATTTATCAATAATGAGACCACATCTCTCTGTTCTTAGAAAACCATTATATATTTCTCCTTTAGTATTTTTTTTCTAGTGTTCAATTGTCAGGTTTTTATTTGATGTATTATATACCTTCTTAGAACTCGAGGTGTCAAGTTTATTTGTAGGACCTATAGAGAAGGTCTCAAGAAATCCATGCAGAGGGGTCCTACAGTGTTATTTCCTTCATGTAGTACATGTTTATTAAGCACTTATGATGCAGAGTCCCTATGCTAAGCTCTGTGAGCATTTCAAAAGTAAATTAATCTCTTCCTTCAAAGAGTTTACCGTGTAGCTGGAGAGAAATGATACGTATATAAATAACTATAAAGCAAGAGTCTACAAATTTTATTGAGCATAATATATCACATTACTTTAATCTATAGAATATTCTTTGTATCATAAGGATTATTTATCATGGTTAGGTAAATGTTTACCAAAAATTAACATGTATCTGGTTTTCTTCTTATTTTATACAATGTGATAATATAGACTATATAAGTTATACACAATGATTTGTATAGAACTGCAAAACTAAAACAGACACCATTTTATAGGTGGATATTTTGCTTACAACAGTGTTCTTTGAGATTTTGATGATACTTAAAGCTTAGCTTATTGAGAGATACATGTTCATTTTTTAAGGAATTTGCTACACAATTTTATATACAATAGGAGAAAAAGAACTCAAGAAAAAAATCTAATGAACTATTATCCAATTGCTTTTATTTCCAATCTCAAGAATAAACAACAAGATCTTACTAGTAAAGGAATCACCATATGCTATTTTGAAAGAACTTATTTCAACTTTCCTTCTTTTAAAGTCCACACTGAGAATGAGCCAGTCTGTCAGTTGGAAAGGTATTTGATGATTTAGAGAGGACTCTACTGCCCTTCTCTCTTTTTCTTTTTCTCTGGCCAACCCACATTCCTGGAAGAAAGGAAGAACATATTCCCCAGAGTCTAGAGAAATGAATGGAGGCATTGTCAGCCCAGAGAAGATGGGAATGCTTCACACATGTGTCATAGTTTTCAATGTCCCCTCCTTCTCCTTCTCCTAAATATCTTTAAATGACTGACACCTTACCAAACGACATAAAAGAGCAATTCTGAAATCCCATCATGTGTATTTTTGTGCAGCTGCTGTGATTTTGTAATTTAAAACTGATAAACCAAATCAGAGTAGAAAGAAACTAACAAGAAGGGGGGAAAACCAGTGGTTTTGGAACCAATATGCACCAAAAAGGGGTTATTTTGCTCACATGTTATACTATTATAATCAATACAAGTAGCAGTGACTCGACCTCAAACTATTTTTGATATAGATGATAGGAAACCAGCAAAAATAGAGATATCAGAATAAACACAGTGACTTAAAGTATCTAATAAATTGCGTTTTAAACACATAGCATAATATTCAGCTTCCAAAGCTTTATGCTGAAAGACAATTTGATGCAGCATGTCATGCCAAAGGAAGGTTCACATCTTCTTGGCTGTATTTAAATCAATCAATCTTTGCTAATTAAATACATTTTACTGCTAAGCACAATGCTTAAATTTTTAAAATCTGTATATTATTAGATGATGAGAAATTCTGAGATTATGAGAAATCTGTACATTGTGAGATTATGAGAAATTAGAAGTCAAGGTAAAATCTCTAAGAATCCTTTCATTCAAAGAAGAATGTATCTTTCAAAGACACTACAAGACAAAGTCCTGGCTTCTGGGCCCAGTGTCTTATTTTTCTGAGATTAAGGTTTTTTTGTTTGTTTGTTTTTGTTTCTTTTTGAAAGGAGCAAATAGCCTTTGAGTAACCTGAGAAATATAGAAGGGTTCACAATTCACTTTTCTAAACTTAAAACAAATTATTAAAAAATACTTATAAAGGTGAGTCAGGAACTGAGTTATTTACAATTGGAACACTTACTGATACAATTTTGTCTATTCTTTCTTCAGTTTTCATAGAGTGCTTGCCTCTTAACTAAGAACTCCTGTGGCCCTGAATACAATGACAGGTTCATTTCTGTAAGCCATGCGCTGAAGCATGGTAATGCACAAATTTTACATTTCCTGCCATTTGTCCTCTCTTCTGGTGGCAAGAAAAATGTGTTTCTGATAAGTTTCGAGGTATGAACTACTCTGAATTCAATTTGGCCACATGCAACAGTCGGGTCCTGTGTTTACCAGCTCTCTCACCTGTAAGAACTATAAAAGATAAAAGCTCAAAATGTTACCCTTTAAACACCATCTGGAACTGAGCTTGGCTGATACTCATACTATGAAGTAAGAAATCGTTGCATGACTGACTATATTGCCTCTGAAAAATAGTCCCCAAATGACACTGCACCTAACTTGGCTTTGGGAGTCCAGACATGATTCAAAATAGCTCCAGTTCGCTTCAGAGAACAGCAACATAAAGTGATGTCTGTAAGGTCCTGGATGATAGACCTGCTAAATGCCACTGCAATTTGCAAAGCACAAAGAAGTCAGATCAAAAGAAGTAGTGGCAAGATGTTGTGGCCTGCAATCTCCCCTGCACCTGAGCAAACTCATTACTGTTGTGCATGTCGTCTTCAGGTGGGAAACTGAAGAGGTTAGAAACAATGCAATTCCAACAGGAAGGACTCAGGAGAAGTTATCGCAAGGAGCCTGGACCTGGAATACGATTGTAATTTGGCAAGCTAATACCTAATCAACTCTTTTTTCATCTGTCTAGAGAAAGAATTATAAAAAGAAAAAAGAAACCATAGAGGTGAGAAATGAAAAAATTCCAAAGAGTCAGAAGTTGGCCATGTTTACTGAGTCTTGGCCAATGGGGTTAATCGATAGGGCCCCTGAAGTGAGACCATCACCATGATGAGGACCATGGAAGCACGCCATCCTTCCTGAGGGTGACTGTTTAGAGACATATGAATTTGTTCTGGCTTTATATTTCTGAAAACTCAACAAACAAATATAACTTCGGATTCAAGTTTTAACTTTCCCAGAGCTCATCCACAGGAAGAAAGAGTCTGACCCTCACTCAGTAGCTCCTAAGACACCAGAAGCTCATGAAGTATCATTTTGGATTATGAATAGATATCCATAGTCACTCTGTTGCTGTCTACTCAAATCAGTTTGGTTAGTGAGTCTCATTCAGTTCTCTTAGCCAACTGACTCAGGATTATCCAACACAGTTGAATTTTTGGACAGAGGACCAGGCTCTGGTCTGCTGTGACTTCAGGAGGTGATGGCCTCCTAGATGTGACCCATGCCCCTGCTAAGGCATTCTTCCCACCAAACCACAGTTTATCTAGGTGAAAAAGTTAACACCAGCAAAGAAATACGAATGAGAAAATAAGCTTTACTAGGCAGAAGGCAAGACAATGAGAAGCATATAATTAGAGCAGCAGTGGCGCCTGCTGTCTTTGTAAATTGCACTTCTGGGATATTGGTGCCTAATAATGATAATGCTATAAGCCAGAGTGGTCTTTATAAATTTAAATTTTAAAAAGTTCTTAAATTATTTTTACTTTAAATTTCAATTATTTTTATTTTAAATTTAAGTTATTCCATATTAATGTCACAAATATCCCTCAAAAAATAGTAAATGTCCTTGTTGGCAGGCGCCAGGTCTAATTTTCACAATAGTGGTTTTCATTCTAGGTGATATTTATGATTTAGGTAACATCACTGATCCTGTGCCATATCTAAAAACTTATAATATGCTGCAGTTTAACCTCCCTTTCCCATAATTTCATTTTCCTAAACATTTAGGTGTCTTCCTTTCTTTTAGAACTGTATACCATGTGCAATGATTCTATTTCAGATCATTTGAAAAGAGATTTTTGGCAAAAATTTCTCAATGCTCACATGAGTACAACACTTAGCATATTCTTTTAAAAAAATAAATAGCATTAAAAAAATCTTATTTTAGCAGGTGCCGTTAAATGAACATTTTGTGCTCAGGGTGTACACCCTTATGTTAAATATTTTACCATAGCTTATTCATTCAGTCATTCAATAAATAGTTACTGAGACTCTATCGGTGCTAGGAACCAAAATAGACAAAAATCCCTGGCTTCATGTACTGGGAGAAAGAGAGAATAAAAGTCTCTCCTATTAAGTATAATAAATACTGGGCTAATAATAAGCATTCAAGAGCAGAAATAAATCAGGAAGAGGAATAGATAGGAAGCACTGGCTATGGGTGGGGTGATGGGCCTCCCCAAGAAGGTGAGTCTGAAATAAAGAACTGAATTAACTGAAGGAGCAATACATGCAGAGCTCTGGCAGAAGAGTATCCAGGAAGAAGAGACAGAAACAGAAAAGACCCCAAGGTACAAGAGGCCTGGCATATTTAAGGAGCAGGAGGAAGCCAGTATGTCTGGAGCTTAGGTCAGTGTTTCTCAAATTGAGTTCCTTGAGCTCTAGAATTCTAAAGTGCCTTTTGTTAGCACTTTTACTCAAACATTATTAGAAAATACTATTCCTGTGGCTATGACTAACACCAGCGTAAACATTCACCAAGTCCTTCCCATAGGCCAGGCACTGTGCTATGTGCTTTACTTTATTTAATCCTTCTAACAATTTTGTAAGACAATTTACTATTATTAAAACATACTATCATTACGTATGCATGTAACAGAGAAATGAAGGCTTGGCAAGGTAAAGTCACTTGCCCAAAGACATACAATGGGAGGTGAAGCCAGAACTTAAGTCTAGGCAGTCTAAATCTGAGTCCAGAGCCTCCAACAAGAATTAATATCCTATACAAGAGATACAGAGATGTTTCAAATATTTAGCTACTTTCATCATATCTGTGGCAAACTCAATTTTGGTAGGCATGCTTGATAATCACCAGGAATAACCTGTAATAAACATTAAGTCCTTAAATTGGAAGTGAAAATTCCCTGTGGCATCCAGATGTTAAACTTTCTACTTCTTTACTATCAAATCTCACTCCTATCAGGGGCCTGTTTCTTTCAGCTTCCTTGGGGTCCTTGTTAAGGGGACTCCTGAGGTAGTGTCTGTGACTTTTGACTTCTTCCATATCCCATCTGTGGACATCACTCCCCAGCCTTTACACGTTGTTATTCTGAATGGGACATGTCTTCAGTAGAGAGCTCTCCTATGTCGTATCAAGTTGCTTAGACACCGGGCAGGAGTCAGGGCTGGTATACAATCAGATGTTTTATAAGAATAATTCCGGATATAAGGTAGAATATACATTGGAAGTACAGATCCATTAACAGAAATTTCAAGCAAGACATGGTGAGGTCCTAAAATATAGATGAGATAGCCAGAATCAAGAAAAAGAAACTACATTTGAAGGCATTTGAGAGACAAAATTATTAGGACTTTAATAATAATAAATAAATAACTGGATTGAGTAGGTCATAAAGAAGGAGGAATAGACAATGACTAAAAATTCTAGAGAATCTAGATGCTAGTAATAGAGACACGGCAGACAGGAGGAAAATAGAATGTAGGAGGTAGGTAACTGACGAGTTCTCTTTTAAAGAGGTTGCATTTAATGCATAGATAGATTAATTTGGTTAAAATGTCCAGGAACTTAGTCTGCTCAGATTGCCCTAACAAAATGCCGTACACTGTGACTTACCCAGCAGATGTTTATTTTCTCACAGTTCTGGAAGCTAAAAGTCTGTGATCAAGGAGCTACAGATTCAGTTTCTGCTGAGGGCTCTCCTCCTGGCTTGTTGGCAGCTACCATCTCCCTGTGTGTTCATGTGGCCTTTCTGTGGTGCATGTCCATAGAGCAACTAGCTTTCTAGTGTCTCTTTCTATAAGGACACTCATCCTATCATGTCAGGGCCCCACCCTTATAACTAATTTAACCTTAATTACTCCCTTATGGGTTCCATCTCCAAATACAGCCTCACTGGGGATTAGGACTTCAACATAAGAATTTGGGTAGGGGACAGAAACATTCAGTCCACAACAGTAGCTAAAAATTTGTCTTTGGAATTTGAGGTCAGGTTGGAATGTGGGGATGTCAACATATAAATGAGAACTGAACTGACTGCATGGGTGCAATCACCAAAGAAGACTGTAGAGGGAGAAGTGCTGAGAGTTCTACCACACCAGGTGACACCAACATTGAAGAGGCACATGGAGGAAGCAACAGGAACCAGGGAATTAGATTAAAGGGGGAAAGCCCAAAAAATAGAAAGGTAAAGAAAAGATGAGGAAAGAGAGATATTAGAAAATTCTAGGAGAGGATGATTGGAGTTTCAATAATGTTAGATCTCCTTCACTGAAGAGTATGTGCACTGAGAAGTAGCCATTAAATCTGGCACTAAATACATCATTGCTCCCCTGTGTCCCCTTCAGTCCAAAATGTGCTATCATGTGGTTATGGTTTCTTTACTGAGTGGTCATTTTCTGGGCTTCTCATGTGCCAACCACTGTCCTAGGGGCTGTGATGAAAAAGATAAATAACACATGCCTTCTTAGATCCTCCTAGTGAAACAATCACTTTACTGACGTCAGCAAGCACTGGGCTATACATCCTGTGCATATTAGCTCAGTACTTGTAGCTAGTTTTCATTGGTTTAATTATCTTGGCATAGCGTAACTCATTAATCAGATGTTTATGTTACTTATATTTCACTTACTAGTTCCAAGTTTTGCTCTCACCTAGTTCAAATGATGTGTTCTTTCAGTGGGGATCCTGGTGTAACCAGATCAAAAGTACTTTCTCTATTGTCATTTGAACATTCCATATAATCTCTTGCTCTCCTACTTGCAGAAACGAATCAGAATCAGTTTCTCTTTTGAGCACAAATACCCTGATGGGCTTTTCTGGATTTCCCTTGGTCTTTTCCTATTTGAAATATTTTTACAGGACTTTTTATTTGTGATCAACGTACTGCTCTTGTAGGTGCCAAATGAGAATCTCTGACTTATACCAAACCATCCCATTTCTCCCTGGGTTTTTGCATTCTCTACTAACTCCTGCAAGAAGCTCCCATATTTCATCATATAAATTGTCAACCTCAAGAATAGAAGAAGCTCAGTGGTACTCTATCCCCTAAAGAATGTCTCTTATACAATATGCTTTCTTTGGCCAACACAGGGTATACATTTTAAAAAATTAGTTATTCACATTAAAAAACTGGAATATGTTTATGAAAAAATCTGTATTTTCATGTTCTCTTGAAAGATCAGATGATCTGACCACAGTGGGGCTGCATTCCTTCCTGACATACATTAGTTGAAGCTGTGGGCACTGCATCCTTCATAAGGGCCTTGGGTGTTCTATTTTGACACAGTCTCTACCACTCCCTAATATATGATCCTTAGCTCCTGTATACTCCACCAGTCATTACTCTCATTTATTGATTTATCAGGCTCTGAAAATACTTAAATTTGTGACCCTCACTCTGGTAAGATCTATCTAAAATGAAGTTGTAGGGTTTGTTTGGCTATATCTACCAAATTAGTCAAACACGTTATATGTATCTAACACATTAGTCAAATTCTCACCTTTTGCAAGTCCTGGTACATCTATCTACCATACATATTGTAATTGCATTTTTTAAGTCAGATGAGAAATTCACATATTTTTGCAGAGGATTAATTACATAGGTTTTATGGTAGAGACTCATTAGCCCATGTTTCTTTCATGTAGCCTTCATATTTACCAACTATTGGAAACTGTTTTGTCACCCCACAAAGAATGTTTCTCCATGCTGTGAATTCCATTTTTTATTTTATTTAGGGTGCTTCCAGAAAACACATATTATATGAGTGCCAGCTACAATAGTTCTCTTTTTGCTTTTAATAAATACAAGGTCTGTTAGGACTGCAGTGTAAGCCCACAGCAGCTACACTGTGGGACAACAGCTATTCAAGGAATGGCTACATACTGATAAATGACAGACTTTGGTCTATAGCACTGTTAATCCAGCACCTTTAACTGTCAAAGGTTGGAATATTTTCCCCTAAAGTCTCCCCAGAACCAAATATTTACTTGAAAAACATATGTGCAGAATTCTAGAGTAAATAGAGACAGAGCAATGTATCCATGGGTGAAAGGTCTGAGGCTTAGAATTCACATGTTGTGTTCCTAGATGTGTCTCGAGCTTCCTGAGGGATTTCAGGAAAATCACTTTACTTGCCTAATGCAGCTGTTGGATGGAAATGTTATTATTTATCTGTGTTCGATTGCACAACCATGCTCTATCTTTACAAAGCTTTAGATGCTGTGCGAAGGGATCCCTGTGATATTCTAAGGACCTTAAAATGTGCCAAGCAAAATGAAGCACAAAAGGCCTCTCTCAAGCAACCACAGGTCTATTTTCCCAAAGAAATTCAAGATCAGGGATGATATTTGTCCTGTGGCCACAGAAATGGGCTTCACCCTACTCCTGTGTTGCCGGACAGACTGCCACTCTCTATCACTTTCCATTCTAGTTAAACGTCAGGTCTCTCTATCTCCCCCCTCCCCGATCCTTTTCCCCATTTAATAGGAAACACGTTCTCTTTCTGTAGGACACACCAAAAAAAAAAAAAAGAAAAAAAAATGAGGAGATTTAAGTAGAACAGCAGAATCTCTACTTACATACAACTTGCTAAATATATAGAGCTGAACATAGCCAGAGCCGAGAGAAGGGAAAAAAAAGAAGAGTGTTTTAACAGTAAAGTAAAACCACAACGAATGACTTCAGGAGACAGGAGCTAGGTGGACAAGCAAAGCATTACAGTTTTAAATATATGGGATTTGGCTTCACCTCCCCCGTAAGTGGCCTGGCACCAATTCAAATAGGCTGGTCTGGCACACTAGTGCCTCGGAGAGGGACCACACTGGCGGATGGAAACGACCACAAAAGCCACAGAGAAAGTGCAGGCTTCCAGAGGCAACAAGTAGGCAACCAGATTGGCAGCAGAAACAATGCCAAGGCCCCCACATCAGCAGGGAGGGCCAGCCTCGCCAGCTGGATTTTCTTTCTCTTCAGGTTGGGATGGCCAATGGTGAGCTGGACTCGTGGGAGGATGGGCAGGCACCGTGGAGGATCCTAGGCCCAGGTAGCCCAAGAGTAGACACAAGGTAGGAATGGAGAGGGCCTTCTCCCTGTTGGGTGCCATATTGCTGAAAGCCGAGACAGTCATGTATGCAGAATATTTCTGTGTACGAAAAAGAAGGCAATAATCTTCATGGGCTTCTAGCTCTGGAAAATATTTTGCTGTACAAACAGTTGTTTTTCATGCCATTGAAGACTGCCAAATGATTTGGTACTGGAAGCATTCCTGCTTTGAGCTGTGTGAAAGTAAGGATTCTAGTTCAGTGGGTAGAAGACTCAGCAGGGGGCTTTAATTGGCCAGTCCCCATTTTTACCATCCATGGTGGTGTCTACACAATGCCAACATTGCTAGCTGGAAAGCTGAAATGGAATAAAAGCTTTTCCCAAGGATAAACAATATATAATAGTGTGATGATTTGCCCTGAGTTGGCTGATGCCTTTGATGGTTTAAATGCCAGCCTTAATGTTAAAATAAGATAAAAACTAATTTCCAAGATGGGTCGTATCAGCAAATTATTTCCAACTCCTTGAATGAGTTAAAAATGGTAAATAGTTATAAAAAAAAGATCATGATCTCACAGTGACTAGAAAACAACCATAATTGTGAACTTTATATAATTGTTCTTTCCTTTTTTTTTTTGTTTTTAACCAAGAAGACTAGCATGAATAGGAATAAAAATGATAACACATTGGCACCATTTCCTATTACTCTAAGCACTTCACCTATTATCTTATTTCATCTTACAAACGCGTTAGGCATTACTAGACCCCAGTTCCCAAGAAAATTTGAGTTTGGCACATTTAGGAAACTTTCAGAAAAGTCACAGTGACGGAAACCTAACAAGTCAAAGGAGGTGTGATGGGGGAATAGTGGGACAGAAAGAGGAGGGCTGTGCCCACCGGGAGCCTTGTAAGCTGTAGTACCTGAGCACATTGAGCTTGTGAAGCTAGACGAGGATTTTTTTTTCTTTTTTGTAAGACAGAGTTATTCTGTCATCCAGGCTGGAGTGTGATGGCAGGATATTAGCTTACTGAAACCTCTGCCTCCCAGGCTCACCTCAGCCTCCTGAGTAGCTGGGACTACAGGCAAGCACTACCATGCCTCGCTAATTTTTTGTACTTTTTGTAGAGACGGGTTTTACCAAGTCGCCCAGGCTGGTCTTGAACTCCTGGGCTCAAGTGGTTCGCTCGCATTAGCCTCCCAAAGGGTAGATGAGGAATTTAAATAAGATGGGTAGTAGGTGGTTGGCTATAGGGGTCTTTCATTCCTAAAGCTTGGGCTGGAAGCTATGACTTTGGTAAGCACATGGATGGTGTTTTAAGCCACATGAGCATAAGAAGTTGCCTAGGAAATGAATGTAGAGAGAAGGAAAGAGGATATAATATGGAGCCAGGAGAAATATGCAGGAAACAGAAGCCAACAAGGAAGACTCAGAGTCGAAGAAAAGCTACTTAACTGGAAGCCAAGGGCAGAGACTATGTCAAGAAGGGAGTCGTCAAGTACATCAAATGATGGTGGCAATTCTGGTAAGGACTGAGGAATGTTCACTGGACTTGGTGAGAGAAGGTCATTGCTGACCTACGCAGAAGCAATTTCATTCAATAATCAGGAGAGAAGCCAAAGTACAATAAAGACTGAATAAAAGGATGTGTAGACAGTAAGTGAAGATGCCTGGTTATGACAAGGAGAAAGATGAGAGACAACCTGGTGTGTGAGGGACCAGGCAGAATTTGCAGGCTTTGTTGGTTCATTTGAGAGAGCAACGTGAGCACACAGAAGTGCTGCCGGAAGACTCCAGGGGCCAGGGAAAGATCAACAATGTGGGCGGCGATGCTGGTGCCATGGGGTCCTCAGGATGGCACTGGTGGTGGATGTGGAGATCCAGGTCACACAGGAATGTGATTATCTCTGCTAGGTGAGACCTCTCCCTTTGGAACAGAATGGCAAGAGGCAAGTATGGCAGATTAAGGGAAGAACAGAGAAAAGAGAAAGTTGGAATTACAAGGAGGCCCTGGCATGCTCTGAGGCTCTCCCTGCATTCCCCACCCCCTTTTCTCTTGTGTGGCTTTCGGGCTCAGAACCCTCTTTCTCCCAGTGTTCTGTCATCTCCAACTCTTTTATTTCAGATAATTCCTCATTTACCATAATAGCATATCACCTTGACTTTTCATTGATCTTTTTCTTAGGTATGCATCTTGTTTGAGAAAGGAACTCTGGTTGTTGTTTTATTACTGGTAAATACACATAATATAAAATTTGCCATTTTATCTATTTTTAAGTATACAATTTAGCAAAACCTCTGGTTTTTCTTTTATTACTGGTAAATACACGTAACATAAAATTTGCCATTTTACCTATTTTTAAGTGTACAACTTAGCAGCTTTAAGCACATTCATTCACAATGTTGTGCAGCTATCACCAAGATCTATTTCCAGAAATTTTTCATCATCCCAAACAGGAATTCTGTACCCAGGAAACAATAACTCCTTTTGCCCTCCTTTCTTCCGCTCTGAAGATCTCAATTCTAGTTTCTCTCTCTATGAAGTTGCCTATTCTAGGTGCCTTCTATAATTGGAATCACACAGTATTTGTCCTTATTTTACCTAACATATTTGTAAGATTCATTATAACTCTATCAGAATCACTTCTTTTTATGACCAAATAATATTTTATGTCTAGGCCTCATTTATCCATTCATCTGTTGTTTCTACCTTTTGGCTATTGTGAGTAATTCACTATAAACATGGGTGTGTGCTTTCCATTCTTTGGGGGTGTATACCTAGAAAGACAATATAGCTGGATAAAATAATTCTGTGCTTAACTTTTTGAGAAGCTGCTCAACTGTTTTTCACAGTGCCTGTACTATTTTACACTCTCTTCAGCAATGCACAAAGATTCCAATATCTCTATATTGTCACCCACACATTTTATTTTCTGTTGTTATTATTATTATTTTGGAATACTAACTATTGTAGTGTGGTCTTTCATTGTTGTGTTATTGTACATTTTCCTAATAACTGTGATGTTGAGTATCTTTTCATGCACTTATTGAGCATCTGTATATCTTTAGAGAAAATGTCTATTCAAGTCCATTGCAAATTTTTAATTGAGTCGTTTGGATTTTTTTTGTGTGTGGAATTCTCTGCCTTTTACATCATCTTTTTGGATCTCCTCCATTCCATAGCAAGATACTCTTGATAAATTAAAAAATTACAAAATAATTTTTTGTTTTAAAAAACATTTTTATGAAAAATTTCAAATAGGAAAATTTAAAGAACTGTATCGTGATGATCACCATACCTGACATCTAGTTTTTGTAATTGATACTTTATTATATTTGACTTATTTCATACCTGTCATCTATCCAACATTCTACCTGTCCATCAATCAAGCTTATTTTGTGGATGGATTTAAGATAAGTTGAAGATATGAGGAAATTATTTTTAATGAACAAAAACCACTCTCATGAAATGTGTAAGTAAGCTTGAGGCAGGGGTACAGCTGTCTCTGGGACTTCTCTGGCAGATAAAGTACAAGCACAGAAGAGGAGTAAAAGTCAGCGGGAGTTTAACTCTTTTACTTTGAACATGCCTTAATGAAATTTCTTGGGAAAATGAATCAAAGAAAACATTCCCAGGGAATAGGCAGTGCTGACAGGGAGATGTCACTATCACAGCACCCGGGCTGTATATTACGATGGTTGCTGGGCAACACCGCTGGCTCATCTGGTTCATGTATAAGCAATGAATCCTGGGCTAGAAGCAAAACTTCCTGAGGCTAGTAGCTTCCGCAATTAGCTCTTAAGCCTCTCTGTTCCTCTCCTACTATAGCATTGGCTCCTTGCTATTCCCCAATGGGCTGTTAGTTCCTTTGATGTCAGAAACCATGTTCTATTCATGTCTATACCCATCTCTTTTTCAAAACACCCTCTAACATCTAGGGTAGTGTTTTAGACAGAGAAGGTCCACGATGACTTTTGCAAGCTCCATTAAGCATCTATATCCTCCAACCTCAGGTTCATTGAACTGTACTCTGCATCCTTTCCTATACCTACACCCTACCTTTGAGGAACTCCTGGAAACCCTGTCAGGAGTTCAAGGGTCTAAGTTGCCCTTTGTTATTACAACCAACCTATTGCCTGCCTAGCATCTTCCATCTTTGTCACACTCCTCATGCTTAGACAAACTTCCCAGCCTGCACGATGCCCTTTGCCCTTGACCTAGCACAAATAAAACCCTCCTCAAGGTCATTTATGAGATGTCATGTCATGGAAGTTGAGTAAGGAGGGGACCTTCAGTTTGAAGGTGCAGTATGTAGACTTGTAGACTATGCTCAGAGAAGCAATATGTCACATTTTAAGAAATGGAATCTCATAAGAGTGAGAGAAATTATACTTCTTTGGTTGGAAGAGAATCTTTAGGAAACAAGGAAGATTGCCAAAGATAATGTTGTAATCATCCAGACATGAAAAACAAAAACAGGGCTCTTTGATGGGGGTGAAAGTCAACTGCAAATGAGAAACAAGACCACAATCAGATTTAGAAACAGATTATAATCTCTGCTTCTCAGTTATGTAGTCAGAAAGACGCTGGGTCTTCTGACAAAGAGGGTAGATGGGAAGGCTTACCAAGGGCCAGCTGGAGACCAGGAAAGAGGCAGAGAGGAGGGAGGGAGTGAGCAAGGAGTGGGATTTCGACAGAACAATGAATTGCATCCAAATAAATAAGATTTAATAACAGCCTATGAAAAGACAAAGTCCTCATTTTCACCTGTCTCTGGATTTGCAAACACAGATATTTCCTTTAGAGAGGAAACCACTATATTTATGATTGGTTCATATTTCACACCTTTATTCATACATATCCTGTAATGTAAAAGGCCTATTTCTTATTACATAGGAAATGCTAAATGCACTGGGGAGTCACAGAAATGCTCAAAGCTTTTCTAGAAGTTAACATAAGTAGTTGGTCACAGGAGTACAGCCTAAAAAACAAAGCCTTCTTTCTGACTCTGCAGAAATTAAGTACTGACATGTGAAACCTGCTGAGAGTTTCATCTGTTTTTACTCTCAAAGCCTCATTCTTTTTTTTCTAAATATGAGCATACACACATCATGCTTTAAAGATGCTAGCAAACGTTCATACGCCTGCTACAAGGTAAAGAATGCGGCAGCGCCCCCTAGTGGTTTCTCGGTGGAGTTACAGTCCACAAACGTGCAAGTACACGGGGCCCTTGAGCTTTCGTCCCTTGACAGCCAGGACACTAAAACACCGAAAGCTTGAATTTGTTAATATTATAACGCCAAACAAGATTTCAAACAATATCAAGTTTATTGGGAGGAAAAATGAAGACAAGTCAGATACATAAACTTACACTTAAACATTTAATGAAGATCAATGCAGTATCATTTGCAAATCCAGTAAGGTCACACTTTACAGAAAAAATATAACCTATAGATCATCAAATGCAGGTAAGTTGGCTTTGGAAAACTGGGTCTCTTGCTAAGACAAGGAAAGATGACTAATTTAATTCTTGCTCTAGATAATGTCATAAATTTAGCTCCTTATGTATCATATTTAAGTTTAACAAAGAGTGAATTAGCAAAGCAGACCAATTTTCCCCTTCTTGCCACATAGCTAATAACTTTATACATACCAACTGTTCTTAATTTTAAAAATGATTGTAAAATGCTTCACTCACAGTTCCCTTCTTCCCACACTTTCTCCTTACTGCAAAGTATATTTAAGAGTATTGAAGCGGGCTGGGCGCGGTCCTCACTCCTGTAATCTCAGCACTTTGGGAGGCCGAGGCGGGTGAATCACGAGGTCAGGAGATCGAGACCATCCTAGCTAACACGGTGAAATCCCGTCTCTACCAAAAATACAAAAAATTAGCTGGGTGTGGTGGCGGGCACCTGTAGTCCCAGCTACTCGGGAGGCTGAGGCAGGAGAATGGCGTGAACCCGGGAGGCGGAGCTTGCAGTGAGCCGAGATCGCGCCTGGGCGACAGAGCGAGACTCCGTCTCAAAAAAAAAAAAAAAAAAAAGATTATTGAGGGTAGTTCCATAGGTGAGGCTGTTTAAGATACTATGAAAAGGTGGCCACCCGTCAGTAAATGTTAGCCCTCAAATAATAATGATGACTAACACACTACTTGTAAGAGTTTTATAGAGTTTGCCTCATAGCAAACCAATGAGGAGGACGTGATTAGCTCTCCCATCCTACAGGGGAGGAAACTGAGTCTAAGACCACGCAGCTTACAGGGTGGCTCGGGTAAAATTCAGATCTAGGGAGTCTGACTCCCGAGCTCAGGCTCTTAATCTCTCAGGGAGGTGCTGCCTCCCAGACACGAGGATATCTGGTCTACAGTGGCGGTTGAACACAGATAGGTCAGCACATGAATTGGCGTGGTGTAAATTTGTTGCCAAAGGAATGAAGATGGGAATGTGCTTGAAAAGTTGTATATCATCAAAGATTCATTAAAAAGCATGCCATTATCACTGCTGGTGCTTGCCTCATCCCCACTACCTAAGAACTACAGCTCTATCATTTTCCTAAAACTCTGTGAAGCTAAGATTCTAGTAGAATGGTTATTTAAGGGGAGATCTCTGGAAATTTTGGGGCTGCTCCTAATAGCTAGAATTTCTTTAAAGCATAAAATTAGATTAAAAGGAAAGACCTGAAAAGCAGTTCTAGCTAGAAACAAGAAACCAACCAGACCACAGGGAAGCTTGACAACTTCTAGAAACAGGCATTTTCCCCTGACTTTGCCCACAGAGCAGCAAGAGATATACAACCCAGGTCACTCAGAATGCACTTTAATTTTTTGTCAGCTGCTTCTGTTATTGGGATTTAGGAAGTAATAATCAATGACGCTTCCTATAGTAATGGGGGAAGTGGAAGTTTTCACTCTATTTTTAGAAAAGAAATACAGGACTAGCTTTTTACACTATCTTTGATAAAATTAGACAACTAGTTAGAATTATTTTATTTTACTTTCTTGTTATTTTTTAGCACTAAACTAATATGTGATCATTGTTACCAATAAAATCTTCAAAAGATATATAAAGGAGAAATGAGTCATCTCCATCCACGCAGAGTCCCTTTCACTCCCTCCCTCCAGAGGTAACCAATGTTAACATCCGATGTTCATCCTTCTACCACCTTCTGTATATCCAGACATACACACTCATATATAGGCATAGGTAAGGTTTCAGTTTATTTGGCTTAGAAATGAGATAGTACCATACATATTGTTCTACACCTTGGTTTCTTCACTCATCATGACATCTACATCACAGACACCTCTCCAAATTGACAGACATAAATGTAACATTGTTTACAAATAGCCACACAATATTCCATAATATGGACGTGCCATAATCAATTCAAGTATTTTCCTAACGGTGAAAATTTATTTTCTTTACAGTTTAAAGCACTGGAAGATAATGGGGCAATAACCATACTGTAACATATGTTTACCTCCTGCTGCTTGCTTTCCAGAGATTCTCCAAAGTTGGATAGCTTAGTCAAAGATAAGTATTTGTAAATTTTATTAGATACAGCAAGATAATTTTCAAAAATGGTGACAACTAATACCCAACCAGCAACATTTAAGATGCTAATTTTCTAACATTCTTACCAGGAATAGATAAGTTTACTCTTGAAGTTTTGCTAATATGATGGGACTTTAAAATACAGTCAGCACCCCCTTATTAGCGGGCTCTGTATCCAGGGACTCAATCAACCGTGGATAGAAGATTTTGAAAAAAAATTTGCATCTGTACATCTGTACTGAACATGTACAGACTTTTTTCTTCTGGTCATTATTTCCTAAACAATGGTATAACAATTTTTTACATAGCCTTTACTTTGCATCAGGTATATAAGTAATCTAGAGGTGATTTAAAGTATACAGGGGGTAAGTGTAGGTTTTATGCAAATAGTATACCATTTTGTACCAGGGACTTGAACATTCAAGAATTTTGGTATCCATGGGAGGTTCTGGAACCAACCCCCCCCATGGATAACAAGGGACAACTCTATCTCATTTTGAATTTAATTTGCATTTCTTCTATAACTAGTAAATGAGGTTGAGCACGTTCATAGGCCATGTTCACGTCTATAGGCCATTTGGATTCCACTTTCAAATTCTTTGCCTATTTTTCTACTGAGTTATATGTCTTTAAAAAATAATTATAGAAACTTTTAATATTAGGGATACTAACCCTTCATCTTTCCTATGTACTGCAAATTTTCTCCTAACCTCTCATTTTTCTTTCTTCTTTTTACACCATTTTATATCATCCAATTTAAAAAGTTACATGGTTCATTTTTTTTTTCTTTTAGTATCTTGGTTTCCTGTCTTGGTAGGAAATTTTTAAATATTTTTAATTTCATATTTTATATTTATACCTTTAATTGATCTGGAATTCATTTTGTAATATGGATTGGCATTTAGCTTTGCTTTTTCCTGTGTTGGATAGTCATTAGGTCAGTAATGCTATCCAATTTTATTTAGTTGAACCAAATTTTTCCCACTGAATTGAAATGCCATCCTTGTGAAATTTTAATTTTTCACACATATTTGAAACTATTTCTGGATATTTACTGTGTTGCACCAATATCTCTGTCTGTGCCCATGCCAGCTCTATCCTGTTTGGTTTTTAGTAGCTTTACAGAAACAACTGATAGCCGGTAAGGCAAGTTCCACACACAACTCTTTCCCCAGGACTTTCTTGGGTCTTGTCACACCCTTTTTCTTTCATGTGAGCCTTGAAATCATTTTATCCAGTCCCTTTCTGCAAACAAAGAATACATAAACCCAACTGATACTCTAATAGAAAGTGAATTCAATTAAAATAATTTTAAAGGATAAGCATTTATGATACTGTCATATACTCTACTGCCATTCAGAAGTACATCCTTTGTTGGTAACTTGTACTTTCTGTCTAGAAAATTGTCAGGTTTTTTTCACTGTCCTTTTGAAGTCTAGAAAGACACTCAGAAACATCAAAATGCTTCTTTCAGGACTCGATAAACCTTTCTTGTCTAGAAACTCAGGACTGTCTTCAGAAAACTATTTTATATGTTATTAATGATTTTTCCTGTTTTTATCTCCAATTTTTTTCCTATAACTTCTATGAGTGCATCCTGTGTGTTCTAGATATGTCCTCCAAGTCTGTTTTCTATAAACTTCAACTTCTGCCTTTTGATCTTCTACATCACAATTTCAATTTTCACAGTAATGATTCTTCTAATCCAGTTATCTATTAATTTTTAATTATGGTCTTTTTTTTTTTTTAGTTTTAGAGTTAAATTTTGGTACCCTAATTACATCTTCCTGACAGTTCTGTGCTGTTTCTGTTTTTTGTTAACATTCTCTTCTATTTCTTCATTGAGACCTGCTGCTCTAAGACAGTCACAGCCAGGCTCACAGTCAGGATCACATTTTTCTTTAGTGAGTTGTCATTATTCTCTCCTGACCAGGGTTTTGTGTTTCTTTAGCACTCACACACAGGTTGGTAGAGATTCCTTAGCAGTGGCAAATGGCCTGGTGGTAGAAAACGAGTCATTTCTTCACTTAACCATCTGCAATGAATTCATTCAGGAATGAGGAGCCTCGAACATGGAACGGGGTGTGGAAAACCGCCACTGTATCCCCAGCTTCCCAGGAACTAGGAGCCCCCTCTCCCACAAGCAAGGCGTGAGAACACTTCTGACGTCCATGGGCGTCACTTCCCAAGGTCCCAGCCATCCGCAGCACTGATTTAGGCGTTCCAGGTCACAGAGATCAACTCCGTAGCTGAGGAGCCTCTTTGAGCGGAGGGGATTCCCAGGCTTTCTAGGGCTCAGAAGGTAGTGTCTAAAGCTGGGCCTTCATTCTGTCTTGAAAAAGGACATTCGGCCGGGCGCGGTGGCTCAAGCCTGTAATCCCAGCACTTTGGGAGGCCGAGACGGGCGGATCACGAGGTCAGGAGATCGAGACCATCCTGGCTAACACAGTGAAACCCCGTCTCTACTAAAAATACAAAAACTTAGCCGGGCGAGGTGGCGGGCGCCTGTAGTCCCAGCTACTCGGGAGGCTGAGGCAGGAGAATGGCGTGAACCCGGGAGGCGGAGCTTGCAGTGAGCTGAGATCCGGCCACTGCACTCCAGCCTGGGTGACAGAGCGAGACTCCGTCTCAAAAAAAAAAAAAAAAAAAGAAAAAGGACATTATTTTCCTCTGCTTCCATTCTTTAGGTTCTCACCAGGAACCAGGGCAACCACATCCCCTACTTCTTTAGTCCCTAATGCTCTCAAGAGAACCACAGTCCTCAATGGTACTCTCCAGACATCTCTCCCAAAGAGGGAGTCAGGAACAGGCATTCAATCCTGTCCCTATACATCTAGTTACTGGATTTGAACACATGAAATACTGGACATTTGTCAGACATTTCTCAGACCCTTAGTCATCTTCCAGTTACAGACAATCTCAATGATTACCCTGAGGAATTCAAATGCTCATTGAAAAAAATGTATAGAATGACTGGAGGGCAGGCTTCTGTGTCTGAGTTCAAATGTACTTAAAATAGAATGAGGAAATTTATCAGCAGATAGTAGCAAGCAAGAACTTTAACTCGTGTAAGCTACACTGATAACACTTTTCTACTTCAAGACTAATTCACACTAACATACAAAGGGGCAGGATATTAGATAGCATTTAGGTAAGCATTAGCATGTTGTTTTGTTTGTAATAAGTATATATTTTTGAGGAGCCTTATAGTACATGATTCCATTGGGAACTACATCAAGGATTCCAAACAGGTTAGAGACTGCTCCTCGGAGAACCCTATCCCCGTCCATGAGTTACACCCTAGTCAATAACAGTCCAGGCCAACCTCTCTGCCCCGAACTCTCCCTTCCAAAAAATAGTTCAGTTCAATAGTTTCTGAGGCACACATTTTGGTTTTGGCTTTTGGTTGAGAGTAACATGAGGAGCCTTGAGACCTATGTATCCATAGAGTTTTCAAGAAATGTAATGGTTGATTACTCTTGAGTCACAAGGCCTTAGCAATGCCACATAAGAATTTCCATGAAATATAAAATATTCTAATTAAGCATGAAACAACAACAGTAGGCTAAAGTAGCCTAATTTTTTTTATGGATGTCTTGATCTACTAAAAAAAGAACCTAACACAAATGTGGCAAATAGTAAGATTTGTTATATCCAGGGATGAGTATATTGGTGTTTGCAATGTCCCTCTCTATATTAATGTCTCTATGTTAATGTCTCTATATGTAATGTCCCTCTCTGTAGGTTTGAAGTATTTTGTATTAAATTCAAAAGACTCTTATTGACAGAAGTGATAACTTTCTATAGACTTAGGTAATAAGCTGAGACTCAAACCATTAAAAATGCATTTATATGCTGTTAATTACCACTTGGCAAGTCTAGAATGTGCATTTGTGATTTGAGCAAATGGGAATATTTTTATAATATCCTACCCATACTCCATCATTTCTATTTTTTACTGACAACTTGTTATTCCTCATTCAGGATTAATGAAACAACTGCTGACGTGGCTTCCTTGTTTCGTGTCTGAAGGTGAGGGGCAGCCAAGCAAGGCTCTCTCGCATCACGGATGTCTCCAGGAGATCTAGAGCTCTTTCCTCACAACATCCAAGAATCCTCTCATCAGTCTACGGTCACTCAATCCATATGCAAATCTATCCAAAAACTCAAATGAATTTTCAGACTGTGTACGGGGTACAGACGGTGCTACATTCACAACTTTTCCTTACTATGTCACATAGTACTTTGTTTTCTTTGTTCAAAAGCTGGGATTTATTCAACTAGGTAAGAAAAAATATAATACACACAATACATTCTTGACTAACTAACCCTATCTTGTTTTCAGAGAGAGAGAGATTGAGGGAGAGACAGGCTGAGAGGGTGAATCAGAATTGGAATCTCTTTGTAGTGACAAGGCACACAGACCAGAAAAGGGTTATGGGCCCCCCTAACGGAGGATGTGTTTGCTGCAGTCCAGGAACTCAGTGAATGGCACGTGGAAGAGTCCTAGCCCTGGAGCGGCTCTGAAACCTTCCCACTGTGATTTTTATATGCTACTGCTTCATTTTCTTTCCATGGCTTTGGTTGAAGAGTTTAACTGCCACAAAGTTCTTTTTTTTATACTACAGGCACCACTGTCTAGTACTCAACCTATTGGTTAATGTTCAGACCTAGTATTTCTCAAAGAACATAGAACCGTGTTTTGGAAATTAGCCCCTGGATGGGCTGCTGAACTGGCTGAAAACACCTTGGCTTTTCTTGTCCCAATGCAGCGGTCTGGAATAGAAAATATGGGAAGCCAAGCTTTTTATATACCGCATAATCCACAGTCCAACATCTTTGACCCTGTCTGATGCCGTTTTCAGAAAGGAAGGATGGGGTACATGTGAGCCTCCTCTCTTCCAGCTATTGCAATTATAGCTTTCATGTCGCACTGCCATAGAGAATGAGCAATGTGAATACTCAAGTTTACTCCTTTTGAAAATATTAAAATTATGGCATCTAACAATGTTCAAAGCTGCATCCCGTAAATTTTACATTCAATTAAGCTGAGGCTTAAATAAGGGATAGGTTTCCTGGTAACTAAAACGCACCCGGCCAGTACACAAATGAGAAACCTTTTAAACAAACCACAAATAAAGAAAGCAACTTTGGAATGTCTTCCCCAGTCCGTGGAAAAGGAAAATAAAATTACCACCTAGGCTGACAGATCAAGCCATCTTCTGCACAAAGCACTGAATCAGCTTCCTACATTAGTATCCAATCCATATATATATATATATATGTTTTAACCAGGCATGCAAGGCCTCCCAGAACCTGCCCTTTCCACATACACTTGTTTTATCTTTTATCTACAACTGGTGTTCCTTCCCTTCCTCCCTCCCTCCTTCCCTTCCTCCCTCCCTCCTTCCCTTCCTCTGCCTTTCCCTCCATCTAGCCACACAGGCCGCCTTGAAGCCTCTGCTTTGTAGCCACAGGGCTTCTTCATACACTTTCTTCAGGCCTCTGCCTTCATGTTACCTTATCAGAAAGACCTTCTCGGAACACCAGATTAAGAACAGCATTCAATCAATAAATAAACTAAAATAAAATACAACCATAATTTCCCATTGTTCTCTGAACTTCACTCATTCAATTTTCATTTTAGCACTTCCCACCAACTTAGTATTTGGTATGTATTTATTTCTTTTCTCAGTACCCCCTTCAAGGTAAACTCCACAAGAGACAGAACTTTGAGAACACTGCTATGTCCCAAACACCTGGAACATTAGCTCCAAACATGTATTTGTTAAACAAATGAATGAAAATTGTTGATGAAAATAGATGAATAAAGAGATAAATATTTTATTTTTTCTTCAAAATATAAGTAATTATGATAATTATTATATCTTGTTTCTCATTTGGGCACCCTGATAATTTTATTAGTGTCATAGATGGATGACTACATTAGCTATAAATGCTATATTTGCTATTACTGTTACTATTAATATGAGGACATGGGATAATATTGTGTTTATTATTTGTGAAGAAAATGCTATACATCTCATGCCTTCAACACTTTCCATGGTTATATTTATTAATGTGACTGTTCTTAACCCTTTTGTCATGTATCTTTTTGAGAATCTAAATTTAATACCCAGAAAAACATATGCACAACTAGGTTCTGTAGAAAATACATGACTGCATGAGCCTTTCTGAAGCCCAATCAAACCCAAGGTTAGGGGTTCCTGAATTGAGTTTTAGAAAGAGTAATAAATACACTGTCTTGCAGTCATCAGAAAATCTCCTCTCCACACCATGTATTTATTACATTGGGCCTACTGAAATGCCCATTGTTTCTGAAGCTATTTGATTTTGATGTGGTTCTTACTGGTAGTGGTGCCGCCACTATGTATGTATGTATGTATGTATGTGCATGTGTGCATATGTGTGTGTGTGTGTCTTCCTGCTACGATTCATGTATTAAAACATATGGAAGAGTATTCTCTCAGATATGTCACTTTGCAGCTATCAAACTTCTAGTGAGTAATTTAATTTCTCTGAATCATTTATCTAATCTTTAAAAAGGGTGAAATAGCAGATACTTTAGAGCACTGTTATAAAAATTAAATAAGAAAATGTAGCTAAAGTCTTTTTGGCACTTCCTGCCTGACATGGGTAAATACTCAACAAATAATAACTATTATTATTCTCCTTGCTTAGATACCATTCCTCTTGTATCTGATGTTTTTATTTTTCTCTCATTTGGGTACCCTTAGACCAGCCTAACAGATGAACATATCTTAAAAATCATCTTGTGTTTCCAAATGGTAATACACATTGGCCTTTCAGTGTACCCTTTTTTCTGTGACTTTTCTAAAACTGGAACTAATTCAGAATTTATTGTGGTTCACAGAGAATGAAAGATTAAATCACTGTTGGATTACATGCAGAAATTAACCCAATTATTCTTCTAAATGCAATATATTTGCTGTATAATATCAGTATCATCAAGCAAGAGAAGAAATTACATTACTCTAAATATACACCAGATGGCTCTAGGATGACATGGTTATTAAAAAATAAAAGTCTTGATTGTTTATAGTTTCCCTAAGGGCAGAATCTGTGTCTAATCTGTGTCTGTAATTTACCCACAGCAGCCAGTAGAGGGACATAGGACGAAATAACTTTTAATGTATGGTAATAGCAACAATTCGCCATTCTTTTTGCAAGAGTAGTTCTCTGCTAATTTGTCTAAAAAGACTTGAAGATTTCAATTCAGACCACAAAAAATAAAATGGTGACACTTGGATTTCTAAGGAGCAGCTAATTGATCGCAAAGGACAACCAAAAAATGAAATTTTGCATGCAGAAGCTTGATTTAAAGTTTAAAAACTCAGAGCGGTAAATTGTGTTGTTACTCAAAATGAAGTCTGAGTAAAAACTTCAGACCAGATTCCTTTGCTTTTTGTTAATTTTACTCTTTCACTGGAAAAAAAAAAAAAAAAAGGCTGTGTTCTTATTTTCCACCAGACACTAATCTAGGTCCTGGGAACTCAATGGAGGGCTGGTGGATGCCACCTACTCTCTTCTTCCATTCTGACTTCTCAACTGGGACACCTAAGGACCCCAGTTATATCCTGACCCATTTTTTCTCAACCCCATAATTCCAATTTTCAACTCCAGTTTTTGTATTAGCCTAAAGTGCCTTTGCTTGGATGATACTCTAGACCTGCAATGCCCAATAAGGCAGTCACAAACCACGAGTAGCTATGGAGCACTTGAAATACGACTAGTCCAAACTGACATATGTTATAAGTGAAAAATACAGGAATTCCTAAGATTTACTATCACAACAGGAATATAAGTTATCCCACTTATAATTTTTTCATATTGATTGTCAAAATAATATTTTAAATTACTCATTTGACCTATTTCTTTTCATTTAAATGCATTTTAGAAAATTTTAGATTACATATGCGGCTTGCCTTATATTTCCATTGGACAATGCTGCTTTAGACTCTCTTAATAATGTTTTGGATTTTATCTTTGTTTGCGTCCCTGATATACTGAGGTAGGAATTCCCTGATCTAACACCTGCCATGTAACAGCTCAACAGACCTTAACTTGTTACTCCCACCTTGATGGTCTTTGTCAGATGCAAGCTCCATTTCAGACACTTCAAACAAAACGCAAATAAAAAGTAATACACACTCATTACATGAGTTCATGCTTGAAGGGTGAAGGGGAGGAGTGAGGGATCACATTTTGGATAAAGAGGAGGAAGT
This sequence comes from Macaca mulatta, assembly GCF_049350105.2. Lineage (NCBI taxonomy): Eukaryota > Metazoa > Chordata > Mammalia > Primates > Cercopithecidae > Macaca > Macaca mulatta. Next base: position 80,922,927 of record NC_133420.1, read on the forward strand.
AAGGGCAAGAATGTTTGGGAAGGAGAGAGTAATTGAGTTTGGCTGCAGCAGATGAGCCAAGACTGGAGAAGTAGATGGGGTTTAGGATGAAAAATGTGAAAATTCTGGATTCTGAGCTAGGAAGTTTTTACTTAATATAGCAGACAATTTTGAGCCAACAGAACTGTGCTTTCAGAAGAATAATCTATAGTGTTTTATACATGAAGAGAAATGAGGGAGAGGCTAGAAGTGAGCAGATAAATTAGAAAACTCTTGAAAGAGTCTGTGCCAGACAGGCTGCCATTCTCTCTTCCACATTCTTGGCAAACACTGCCAGGTGATAATGCACCCGTTCGCAAATGCAACATCTGAGTTCTTCTCAACACAGTGTTGTAGGAAGCTATAAATTGGCCACACACACACACACACATACACACACAAAACTATTTCTCTTTCATTTAGCGAAAGAGTTCCAGCCCTTATCTGGGGTAGTAGCAGTTGGTAAGAAAAAGGAAAAATGCAAAATTATATCAGAGGTTGGATGTATATCTTTGACATCTCATTGAAGAAGAGCATATGACTGCACTAAGCATTCATGACAACTTGACTAAGACAATGTTGGTGCCACTGGTACAAGCAGAGAAGCTCAGGAAGAGTCTAGTCTTCCCTGGGAAAATGGGTTCAATTTCAGGTTATGAAGCAGCAGTGGATAATTTAGGAAGAAAATATCAGGAAGCCTCGGGGTATGCATGCCTGGGTCTGTGGACAGAAAATGGGACTGAGAATCTTCACTGGAAAAATGTTTACCAAGATGTCATAGTTGAAGATGTGAGTTTATGCTGAGAGAAAGAAGCAAGAAGGCTTAAGGAAACAGTTTTGGGGCAAGTCTACATTTGTGTGGCAGGATGAGGGAGAGGCAGGATGAACATATGATTATAGAGGTCCAGCAAAAACGAAGCAAGCAGAGTACCACAGAGGTTGAGGGAGAAAAGGGTTTTACAAAGAAAGACATTCTTTATTTCAAAGGTCAGGGTGAGTAGAGCTGATAAAACATAATCAAATTTGTTCCTTGGGGCATCACCAGTAATCTTTGAGAGTCTTCAGAGTTAGACATGGTGAGGATAGAAAAACATCTGTAATGGAGTGAGTTGATTATTAAGCATATATGAGCAATGAGCATAAGAAGGGGCAAGAGAAGAAGGACCAATATTTTGGAAGAATTACAAAAGAGAAGGAATGTGGCAATCCATTTTCCAGCACCATTTATCACAGAGACTATTCTTTCACCATTGTATCCTCTTGGTTCCCTTGTCAAAAATTAGTTGATCATATATGTATAAACTTATTTCTGGACTCTATTGTGTTCCACTGGTCTATGTGTCTGTTTTAATGCCAGTACCATACTGTTTTGATTACTAGAGCTTTGTAATATAATTTTAAATCAAAAAGTGTAATGTCTTCATTTTTCTCTGAGAATTGTTTTGGCTATTCAGGGTCTTTTTTGGTTCCATATGAATTTTAGGACTGTCTTATTTTTGTAAAAATGTCATTAGGATTTTGATAGATGTTGCACTGAACCTGTATATTGATTTGGGTAGTATGGGTGTTTTAACAATAATAATTATTTCAATCCATGAACATGAGATATCGATCCATTTATTTGTATTTTCTTTAATTGCTTTCATCAATGTTACAGTTTCAGTGTAGAGACTGTTCACCTCCTAGGTTAAATTTATTCCTAGGTTTTTAAAAAATACTATTATAAATGGGATTGTTTTCTCAATTTTTTCAATCAGATTGTCATTTGTGTATAAAACGATATTTATTTTTGTATGTTGATTTCATATCTTACAACTTTAGTACATCCATTTATTTAAAAGTTTATTTGTAGTATCTTTCAGTTTTTTTAACATATAATAGATCATACCACTTGCAAATGGAGATAATTTTATTTCTTCCTTTATTATTTGGATGCCTTTTATTTCTTTTCCTTGTCTGATTGTTCTTGCTCATAGTTCTAATACTATGTTGAAGAGAAGTAAAGAGAGTAGACATCCTGGCCTTATACTGGATCTTAATGAAAAAGTTTTCAGTTTTTCCCCATTGATTATAATGTTAGCTGTGAGTTTTTCCAAATGGCCCTTATTACATTGAGGAATTTTCCTTATTTACCTAAAATGTTCAGAGTTTTTATTAAGAAAGGATTTTTGACTTTGCTGAATGCTTTTTCTGCATCAAGTGAGACAATCACGTGGTTTTTAATCTCTCATTCTGTTAACATGATATATTACATTGATTGATTTGCATATGTTAAATCAGCCTTGCATGCCAGGAATGAATTCCACTCGGTCATGATATGCAGTCTTTTTGATGTGTTGTTGACTTTAGTTTGCTAATATTTTATAGAGGATTTTTACATTAGTGTTCATCGGAGAACTGGCTTACAGTTTTCTTTTCTTATGATGTCTTTGTCTGGCTTAGGTATCAAAGTGACGGTGGCCTTATAAGATGTGTTAGGAAGTACTCCCTCTGGAGTACTTTGGAAGAGTTTCAGAAGTATTAGTATTAATTTTTATTAGAATGTTTGGCAAAATTCAACTATGAAGGCATGAGGTTTTGTGTCGTTGTAACAGTTTTTGTTGCTTCTTCGTTTTCTTTATATGTTATTGGTCTGTTCAGGATTTCTATTTCTTGCTGATTCTGTCTTTGTAGGTTGCATTTTTCTAAGAAGTTATCCATTTCTTCTAGGTTATCCCATTTTTTGGTATATAACTGCTCATAATAATCCCTTATGATCCTTTTATATTTCTAAGGCATCTGTTGTAACTTCTTCACTTTCATTTTTTTTATTTCTTTTGAGTATATTCCTTTTTTTTTGAGACTAGTTAAGGGTTTGTCATTTTGTTTATATATGTCTTATAACATCATGTTATATATGTTAAACATATACAACACAAATTATTTTTTTAAAGACAGAAGAAACCCACTTTGGCTGTTTTAGTCTACTCAGAGCTTGAGAAGGGAATATTAATAGCCTGAAAGAAAGCCTTACTGCAAAAGGCCAGATAAATGATAACCTGGACAAGATATCATTGATGGAGCAAGACTAGGAAGCTTAAGAAAGTGTGATCAAGGATACAGGTGGGTGAAATTAAGAGAAGCCAGAAAGGGATCTATAGAAGCAACAGCAAAGAAAGGGAGGAAGAATAATTGAATATTGAAATGAGGCCAATTAATGACCCTATAATGGCTTCTAAGTGTTCAAGTGAAAGGAAAAGCCATTTATCTTTCACTTGAAATCAAAACCTAGAAATGTACCTTAGTGAGGAAGGCACGTCAAAAGCCAAAATGGAAAACCAAGCTTCTTATACTCAGTAGTTAGCCAAACGCAAAGTTCTTGAAGGAAATTAAAAATGCTACTCCAGTGAACACAGGAATAAGAAACAGCCATATTGCTGATACGGAAAGTTTTAGTGGTCTGGAGAGAAGATCAAATCAGCCACAATATTCTCTTAAGTCAAAGCCTAATTCAGAGCAAGGGCCTAACTCTCTTCAACCGAGTTTCACTATGTTGGCCAGGCTGGTCTCAAACTCCCGGCCTCAAGTGATACACTTGCCTCGGTCTCCCAAATGCTGGGATTATAGGCATGAGCCATGGTGCCCAGCCAGATAGTGGGTTTCTTGAAACAGAATCTACTCCTGGTGAAGATGCTGTGAAGTCTCTCGAAATGGCAACAAATTACTTAAAATATTTCCATAAACTTAGCCTGTTGTATTAGCAGGCATGAAAACAACATGTATCTCCTTATATCTCTATCAGAACTCTTGGGTGACGAGGTGTGTTGTTAATGAACAGTAATGTTTTAAAATGAATCTTTTTTTCTGAGCAGCAAGTCTTAACAGTGGGCTTTGTATATTTAGTCAAGCATGCTATAAATAAATGAGCTGTCATCCAGGCTTTGTTGTTCCATTTATAGAGCACAGGCAGAGTAGATTTAACATAATTCTTAGGGGCCCTAGAATTTTCAGGATGGGAAATGAGCATTGGTTTCAACTTAAAGCCACGACTCTGTTAACCCATAACAAGAAAGTCAGACTGTCCTTTGAAGCAAAGAACTGACTTCTCCTATCTGCTAATGAAAGGTCTAGATGGCATCTTCTTTCAATATAAGATATCACTGAATATAAGATGTCATAGAATATAAGATATCAAAGTACTCCAGAGGGAGTACTCCCTAACATATCTTACAAGGCTGTTTCATCTACGTTGAAAATATGCCCCAGCCTCCCGAGTAGCTGGGATTACAGACATGCACCACCATGCCCAGCTAATTGTTTTTTTTCTATTTTCAGTTGAGACCGGGTTTCTCTTAGTTGATAAAGCAGCAGCAGGGTTTGAGAGGACTGACTCCAGTTTTGAAAGAAGTTCTGTTTGGGGTAAAATGCTATCAAACAGCATCACATGCTACAGAGAAATCTTTTGTAAAAGGAAGAGTACATTGGTGTGACAAATTGCATTGTTGTCTTAAGATATTGCCACAGCTACCCTACCCTTCACCACCCTGATCAGTCAGCAGCCATAAACATCGAGGCAAGACCCTCCACTACTAAAAAGATTAAGACTCACTGAAGCCTCAGATAATCATTAGCATTTTTAGCAATACTTTAATATTAAGGTATATTCACTGTTTTTTAGACATAATGCTATTACAAACTCAATAGATTACAGTATAGTGTAAACATAACTTTTATACGCACTGTGAAACCAAAAAATTGTGTGACTTGCTTTATTGTCATATTAACTTTGTTGCAATGGTCTGGAACAGAACCTGGAATATCTCTGAGGTATGCCTATATTGTGCATTTCAAAAAAGAGTACATTTTAAATGTGATAATTACAAAAAAGTTAACTATCTGAGGTGGTGGATATATTAACTAGTTTGATTTAATTATTCCACATTAGATTCATAAATCATAACATCACTTTGTATCCCGTAAATGTATACAAATATAAATTGTCAATTCACAACTTAAAAAAAGAAAAAAGTTATATCATTTAGTTCCTTTCAGTGCTCTCTTTCTATGATATTAGAGAAGAAACGGGAAAGAGAACTGTCATTTTTTTGGTGCCTATTACATGTCAAACTAGTGCTGACTCAGCTCACCTAACATTCCTAATGACACCGTTCTAGCCTCATTTTACAAATGAAGAAACAGATTCAGAGAGATTAAGTAGCAGCTAGAGTACACAGACCGGCACCAAGTTATGACCTCCCACCCTCGCCCTGTAAGCCCAGCTCCTTCCCCTACAACTCTACTGTCTGCACAAAGGGATGTGATTCAAACTTGGCATCTCCTCCTCCTCCCCAAATACTGAGTTACAAATGAGTCACTTACTCACTGCAAACAATGGATGGAGTCACTGTAAGTGTAACGAAAGAACTTTAATTCTTTTTCTTCTCTATTTCTATGACCCAGTTTCAAAACTGTATAGGAGAACCTTGACCATTTCAAAGAAATTTCCACACAGTCCTAAAATTCATTCATTAAAGCTCTCTTTAATAAACATAATGGCAGTTACTCCATGAAAGGCAACAGTCAACATCTCCTAGACCTCTGAATCTAAATCAGAACTGTGGACAAAAAGTGGCTTTCTTAAGAGAAATATCTAGAACCCAGATAAAAAGTGGTTCTTCAGGGAAAGTAACTGAAGCTCCTCCTTCTAGCCTCTACAGGGTAAAGCAGTGTGAGCAATGGCATTCTACCTCCTCTGCCATATGCTCTAGTGTACCTGGTCTAGTCCATGAAAGGTTCATGATTTTTAGAGAAACAATTGCATTTAATTTTGCTTTGTCTTAACCAAAGGATGCATCAAATAGAGTTTATAAAAATTACTGACAAAGGAAGAAAGCAGTATACCATTAAGTACTGATGCATTATGTAAAATGGGACGGGATAATTTAATGAGGTTACAAAATCTTTTCAAATGCATCACAGTGCAACGAAAAAAGATTCAGTTGACTACTTAAGTTTTTCTAAATAGTCATGTTTTACTTATATACCATAGAAGAAGTCAATCAAGTATTTGTATCTCAGAGGCAGTTGGTACTGGATTTCTATATAAGAGGACATTGTAGATTTATTAGATTTGTATAGCAGTGAGCTTTCTCTGAAATCCTCTAAGTGCTTTATCCACAACATTCATACAAAGAAGACAAAAACACTTCTCAAAATGCCAAAAGCAACAAGGTAAAAAGGAGAGCACAGAATATGAGAACAGTGAGAAAATAAGAACAAAAAATATAGATGGAAATACATCTATAAGGGCCAACAGAGTGAATGGATTCATCCTGTACACAGTGCCCCTGTGTATCTGTAACCATCACTGTCATGTTGCTCCTCCTGAGCTGGTAAAAAGATGTGCCAACTATGAGACACATGGTGCTAATTTCAGGGACTTAAGCAGGCAGGTGGCCATCTCCCACACTGGAGAGCTCATGGCCTGCCCTGTGGGACACACCTTCTGACACAAGACCTCTTGGAAATCTCTGGAGTTAAAGATTAAAGAAGCACATTAGTGATATTTGTTTGTTGTCTGGATCTATTTTCACTTGGAGACACAAAAATGTTACTAAATATTTATTGGGCGGCTTAAAAATGTATAGGGCAATAGTCGGGCTCTGGAAAAATGTTATCTGTGTAAAAATTTGCCCCTTACGTTGATATAAACTATGAAAATTTTAGCAACATGTGATTCAGTAATTGTAGGTGCACATAAATCTGGAAGTTTCCTGAACCAGATCCTTTGTATTTCTTTAAGATAAGACATTTATTACATTTTGGGAAACTGAATAGCACTGGAATGTAAATATCAATTGTTTGCACTGCACTGCATTTGCATTTTCCAAAAGCATATATAATAATGGGATGTATATTTTTCTTCGCTGAAAATATAGCAAAGATTTAATTTAATTCCAGTGCTTCTGAAATAAATTAGCTTAATAGATCTAATCATGGTTATATCAATAATACTGAATTTAATAGCCTTGCAGCTTATCTCTTTTAACAACCTAAAAATAACAGCTGAATGGAATTTTCCCCCAACTTTGATGAAAAGTACAAACACACATTTTCCATCATCACCACAGGAAAGAGAAGCAGGTTTATATACTACTTCAGATGAAACAGCTGTTGATATGAACAGTATTAGCCTTTTCATTCAGACACATTCAACTGGGTCCTGGAATCTGAAATGTATAGATACAGCTAGAACCAACAGCATGTCAGTGGCACAGTCAAAACTCCACAGGCAGGCCGGGCGTGGTGGCTCACGCCTGTAATCCCAGCACTTTGGGAGGCTGAGGCGGGTGGATCACGAGGTCAGGCGTTTGAGACGAACCTGGCCAACATAGTGAAACCCCGTCTCTACTAAAAATACAAAAAATTTGCCAGGTGTGTTGGCGGGTATCTGTAATCCCAGCTACTCGGAAGGCTGAGGCAGGAGAGTCGCTTGAACCTGGGAGGCGCAGGTTGCAGTGAGCTGAGATCATGCCACTGCACTCCCACCTGACGAATTTTGGGTGAGGGTGCTGATTATTTCGAATTTCAATGGAATTGCAACAATCATTACAGGTCTTCAAAAATCATGTTCATTAGAATCTGAGTAGATGAAATTGAAAGACAACTTCTAAGAACAGCAACCTGTGAAAGTATCATCTTGCCCATGAATTTACTTTTTCTTAGTGTCTAGCAATGTGGTAATGAACAATCAATGCCAAAAGGAAAGGAACAGAATGCTGAGGGCTAAAGAATTCCCCCCGAAGAAAGAGAAAAATTCTCAGCAGGAGGATGGTAAAGTCTTCAGGACCTTCAGCTTGGCCTTTCTATTGTATCCTGGGCTCTGCTAAGATCAATGCAGGAGGCAAAGTGAGGCGTCAGCACCACTCCTGCAATGAGATCACGGAGCCTGGAGTCAATAGCTGTGTACCTGTGGGCAGATTATAGAACCTCTCTCAGCATGGGTGGGGTTTTCTCCACCTATAAAACGGAAATATGCATACTACATATGGAGCTATTTCAAGGTGATTACTTAGCCTAATGCCTAGTGGGCAAATTCTCAGTATTCTATTAATTATTAGAGCTAATACCTGTGTAAGTACAGCAGGGCAGCTCTAGAGGCATATAAAGGAAATCAACGACAATGGAAATATGTTCCATGGGAGGGTGGGAGTAGCAACGTTAGAGAGTGGAGAAGCCTAGGAAACACTGCCTCAGCTAAGTGATGAAGGTTGACATCATCTATGAGTCGTATTGATAGCAGGTACCTTCAATGTGATTAGAAGGGCACTTCGCTTCTGTGGCCTTCCTCCCAAGAACCTGTAACACCAATCTAGTCATGATGTAAACATCAGACAAACCCCAATTTCAGACATTTGACAAAATACCTAATACTTTCCCAAACCTTTAAGGTCATGAATATCAATGAAAATTTGAGAATCTGTCATAGCCAAGAGGAGCCTAAGGAGATATGATGTGTAAATGTAATGCTGGATCCAGGATGTGATTCTGGACCAGAAAAAAAAAAATCAGGGAAAAAGAAATGAAATCTGAAAAACATTTAGAATTTGGTTAACAGCAATGAGCCAACACTGGTTCCTTAGTTGTGACAAATGTACCACAGTATTGGAAGATGCTTATCACAGGGGAATCTGAATGTGGGGTACATGGAAACTATTTATAATAATTGCAACATTTCCATAAATCTAAAACTATTCTATAGTAAAATGTTTATTTTAAAATTGGCTCCATGAAAAAGTTGGTACTTGGCCTATTGCGGCAAGGTATTTGATACTTTTAATAGACTAGGAGATGCAACGGAGAGACTGAGGACAAATCTGGTTCTGAATCATCCATAGGAGGCATTTTGTAATTTACTGTATGAAATTAATAAATATCTTGTTACATTTTTAAAACACTCCTAAGAGGTGTTTAGTTGAATTTCCATATTGCCAATTCTAGCTCAGTTAAATGTTAATCAAATGAGAACAACTGTCAGTCTTGGTGGGAACCAAGAATTAATTTTGAAGCCAGGCAAACTGGGATTCAGGTTTTAGCTCTGGCACTCATATTATTACCATTTATTAGTAGTACAAGTCATGTCAACCACTCAGATTTGCAGTGTCTTTGTCTATTAAACAGGTACACCAGCTCCCAAGTTTCATGGGAGTATTAAACATCAGAGCAGCATCTAGAACAGCAGAAGCTCAAGAAATGTCAGTTTCCTCCATTTCTACTTCGATTTTCAGTGCTGCCATCCAACCACCTCTCTGACATCTCCACCTGGATTTCTCCCAGATATTTCAAATGCAACATATTTTATATTAAACTCTGAGTCTTCTCACACCTGCTCACACACTCGTTCTCTGCCAACACGTTCTGCTTCTAGGCTTCCCCAGCCCAGTAACTGGCACCGCTGAGGCACTCAGCTGCTCATGCAGAAATGTGGGATCATAATGGAGTCCCTCGTTTTTCTCCCTCTCACCCACCACGTCCAAACCTTCAGCAAGCCCTGTCCTTTCTACCCGTGAAATAGTTCTCCAACGTGTACACTTCCCTCCATCTGCCTTAACACCAACCTTCACAGGTGCTCTCACTTCACTTCTGCCTCCCACTGTCAAGTGCCCACATGTTGGCCAGAATGCAGGTTTTCAAATAGGAATCAGGGTGTGTCACTCCTATTCTTAAAAGACTTCAAGGACTTAATAATCTGGGAGATGAAGTCAAATCCCTGCACCATACTGTGCCTCCCTTGCCTCTCATGAGCCATCCGAGGGCCACACAAACCTTTCCCAACTCCAAACCCAGAAGTCATTTCTGTAGAAGAAAGCGTGCATGTGCTGTTCTGTCCGTTGGCAGCACAGTGCTTCGGGCACTGCCCACAACTGGCTTCTTCTCAACCTTTAGGGATTGACAGCATCTCTTATCATTCTTTCCAGGAAGGTTTTCAAGGGCTATTTTCTCTCTTATTTCACAATTTCTCATCTCTTTGTCTGTTGTCTGTCTCACCTAACAATTTTATAGGCTCCGAGATGGGAGGGAATGAGTCTTCCTTATTGACTGATACAACCTCAGTGCCTAGGTAACTACCTGGCATACAGCAGGCATCAGATATATTGGATGAATGAGTCCATCAGGTATCTTTTGATTCTTGTGAAAAGCACCATAAATGTATAGATTCATAGCATGATTCCAATTTTAGGATCTTATCCTTATATACTTATCCTAGGATAAAATAAAAAAGATGAAATTCACAAAAAGGTTAATGATTATTGTCTTTTACTGATGAAGTTACAGGTTATATTTTGTTTTTCATATTCTTATACTTTCCAGTTTCTCTGATAAGAATATTACCTTAATGGCCGGAACAAAATTTTTTAATTAATAATACATAGTGAATTAATGATGAAAATACAAGGTGCTCTCTGGGTTAGTGAACCTTCCTTTTTTTTTTTTTTGTGCTGCAATCTAAGGAGGTGCTTGCTATTTTATACTGCAAAATACATAGTTTCTGGAGTCTGAAGTTATTGTTTTAGCTTCAGCATTGACAAGCTCTGTGCTTGAGAAATCTGACAGAGTTTCCTTTATGAGATACAGAGATGATAATAGCAATGCCTTCCTACCTTTGACTTTGGTGAACTCGAAAGTACCACAAAAATTTGGTTGTTCTGATTCTCCTCTAGTCTAGCCTGTATGCTACTAAGATATTTAACTATCCTAGAAATAGATAAAGATTAAAATAAAAGATAAAATCTATTCATAAAAAAGATAAAAATCTATATTTATAAAATACATTAATGTGCTTAAATATAAAAGTAGTTTGTTGTTCATAACCAGAGTGCCTTTTCTACCAGTCACTACACTTAAACAGGATGCTATTTCTCTATATAAAGATTCCAAAAAACATCATGATGATAATGACACTGCTGTCATGTATATTCAGAAAGACAAGTTTTGTGTACAAATTTAATATTTGTCAGAATGATTCAGAGCAGAAATAGAAGAAATATGAATGAGTCAAACTCTAGAGGTCTAATTATAGAGACACACTGCATTCAACTCATTCATTCAGTTATTCATTCAATCAATCAATCAACACATATTTATTAAGTTTCAACTATGCAATAGTCACTTCTCTTGGTGCAATAACACATCAGTGAAAAAAATGAACATACATGTTATCCTTGTGGAATAAACAAGATAAATGGGTAAATTATTCCAAAGTTTTAAATGGAAAAATATAAAGTGAGGAAAGGAGAAGGGAAGTTGCAGGCCAGGATGGGAAGTTATAATTTAAATGTGACAGTCAAAGAACATCTTACCTAAAGAGTGACCTGTCAAAAAAAGTGCCATTTGACAAAAGATTTGAATTTGGCAAGGGGGACAACTATGTAGATATCTAGGGGAAGAGCAGTGCAAGTAGAGGGAACAGCAAGTATAAAGGATCCAGGCAGGCATGTCTGGAGAAGAGCAAGGAAGGCAGTGTGGCTAGAGCAGAGTGAGTGAGAAGAACAGGAGGGAAGATAAGGTCAGTGCTTAAATAGGAGATGGGCTCCTCTAGGGTCTGACAGCCTCTGCTCTGACTTTGGTTTTTATTTTGAGTGACATGGAGAGGTGAGGGGTGACACGATGTGACTTGTGTTTTGACGACATCTCTCTGTTGCACTCTGGCTGCTTACTAAGAACAAGCTTTAGGAGTAAGGTGAGGGTGGAAGCATGGAAGGCTATGGCCTCCTGGGAGAGGTGATGTTGGGTTAGACCAGAGTGGTTGTGATATGGGTAAAGATGGTAACATGAGGGTAGATTCTGAAGGTGGAGTTAGTATTATTTGCTGCAAGCCCGGCCAAAGAGGGTCAAGGATAACTTGAAGGTTTTTGGCATAAGCAACTAGAAGGATAGAGTAGCTACTAACTGACATGGGGAGAAGATCCAGAGTTTAACTCACTTAAGTTTGAGATTCCTTTTAGACATCCAAGTGCAGCTATCAGGTGAGCAGTTGGATATTCAAGTCTGGGTTTCGGGGAAGCTGTTCAGAGCAGAGTTAAAGTTTAGAAGTTTCAGTGCACTGATCACATATAGCCATGAGACTGCATGCGAACCTTACAGCACAGAGAGGAAAGAAACAATTCAAGTTCTGAGCCCTGGAGATGAGGAGGAACAGGCAAAGGAAACTTAGCAGCATTCACCAGATAAATAGGAGGAAAACCAAGAGAATGTGTTGTCCTGGAAGCCAAGTACACAAAAGATTCCAAGGAGGAGGGGTTGGTCAACCTGTCAAGTGCTGACTCTCGGTCATAGAACCTGAGGACTTAAAATAGGTCACTGGGTTAAAAAATATGGAAATCATTGGTGATCTCGACAAAGATAGTTTTGGTAGAGTGGTAGGGGTGAAAGTCAGATGGGAATGAGATTTAGAGAGAAAGGGAGGAGCAGAAATGAAACAGCAAGTACAGAACACATTTTAAAGGTTCTGGTACGAAAGGGTACAGAGAAGTGAGACAAGTAGGTGGAGTGGGCATTGGTAGTTGTCAAGTAGTTAGCCTGAAGGAGCAGAAGTAAAATGCCCAGGGGTTGCCCAAAATGACATCAAGAAAGGTAGAGCTGGTCTGAGGTATTGGGACGTCCAGTCTGAGAACAGCTATGCCTAGGCTGATGAGGAGGCACAAGAAAGGAAGTGATGCATTAAGCACATGATTACTTAAAGAAAATTGATAAATGGTGTCTGGTTGGGGCACGGGAAAATTCCCCCAAGGAGGAAAATGCTAGGCACAAATATGTACTCTAGGTTAGCAATTTCAGCCTTTCAACTCTCATTTAATATAAACTATATTCTCAGTTACTTGCAGAAGAATAGGTGTAATTTTAACATCTAGTGCCTAAAAATTTATGACCAAAAGCTATCATGAGTTTGGTCATTTATTTGAAATTGTAATTTATTAATTATAATACTGTTTAGGAAAAAGTAATGCATGTATGTTTGAGACTTTCCGTATTACTCTTTCAGTCTACAGGTAACATTTGATATGCATATGGCTCGCAGGACCCCTCTTAGAGTAACTCTTCCCTAGATTTTATGAAGGCAGATTTCATGGTATACTCCCTCTCCAGTCTCATTCATATAATTTATTTATTGGGCAGTCGTTATGTGCCAGTGTCTCATTTGTCTTCATTTTCCCCTTCGGATTCTACGTTCCAGTCACATGAGGGCATTTCCCCAAGTATAACAGTATTTCTCTGGCTTTTGGACCTTTACTCACATTGCCCTTCAGCCCAGGGGACTCTTCCCCTACTTCTCCCAGCCAGCTTCTAACTGGCATTCTGGATACTAGTACAGAATTCCCTAAAACTTCCAGGCTTCCCCATGTAGGCCGGTATCATATTGAACCCAGGAAAAGCATGCAGTTAGAGAGTCACAGGTGTTCAGAATAGAAAGCAAATAGCATGTGTGCATATGATGAGTGCCAAGCAGGTCAGAGGGATATGGACAGCATCTACAAAGATGTCTCACCTCTGGGTTACTGTACCCCTTATCAATGTGACTCTATAAAATGACTTGTTTGCTTTGTTTGTTTTCACCAGGCAATGATTAGCTATTTGAGGGTGGGAAATTCTGTCTTATCTTACCTACCAATGCTTGCCTGGGAATGAAGTACCTGGAATATTGGTCAATAAATGTTGGTTGAATGGCCAGGTGTGGTGGCACACACCTGTCATCGCAGCACTTAGGGAGGCTGAGGCAGGTGGATCACTTGAGGTCAGGAGCTCAAGACCAGTCTGGCTAACCTGATGAAAGCCCATCTCTACTAAAAGTACAAAAAATTAGTCAGGCGTGGTGGAGGACACCTGTAATCCCAGTTACTCGGGAGGCTGAGGCAGGAGAATTGTTTGAACCCGGGAAGCGGAGGTTGCAGTGAGCCAAGATCACAACATTGCACTCCAGCCTGGATAAGAAGAGTGAAACTCTGTCTCAAAAAAAAAAAAAAAAAAAAAAAATGTTGGTTGAATGAGAAAATGCATTAAAAGAATCATATCAAATTATAGAACTTTATGATTGGAAGAGACTTGGTAGCTTTTTGAAGTCTAACTTTTTTCAGTGTTCCATATTCCTTTCATAACATACCAGCCAAAAAGTCACTGAGCTCATATTTTAAAATCTCCACTGAGAGACTCTTCTTTAGACAAGAGTCTTTTATAGAAAGACTCTTCCTTACGTTAACCTAAAATCTGTCTCCTTCTACATTTATTTCCTGGCAGGGTGGAAGGGTGGGGCAGGCACAATTCAAAACAAAGGTAAAGCCACTGTCACATCACAGTCCCTAAGGTATTTAAGGACCATAATCATGTCCCTTTGGCCTTCTCATCTCTACCAGAAATGTCCTAATTCCTGCAACACTACATCACTACACAGTTGGATTCTCCATCCTGACATTGTACTGTTCTTTTGCCTTAAATAGTGACCAGTTGATCTATACTCCTTTTAAACTGCTGCATTCAGATGGTGTGCAGTGCTCCAGGGATGATCTGAGCTGCTCACCTCCTAAAATGATACCAGGATTAATTTTTGGCAGTAAAAGTACTTTCTTTTTTGCATATGCTCTAAGGTACCTCTTCTCTATCCTGTACCTTTGCAAATTTGGTGCTATATAATTACCCATGTTAAATATTTGGATGATGCCACCATGGAGGCCTATAAAATGAAAGCTGTATCAAGGACATGAAGAGAAACAAGCAAAGGAAACAGCGAGAGAGGAAGAAAACCAAAATCTCAGTGAGAAAGAAATTGTCATCTAAAGAGAATGTGTGAGACTACAGAGCATGAGCTGTGTGACCCCAAGCAAATTACAAAAAAACAAACAAACAAACAAACAAAAAACCAAAACCCAAAAACCTCTGAATCACGATCAGTGTTCTCATCTGTAAAATAAGTATCACATGCATTTCATGAAATTAAAACTTGAGTTATACTTCCATTTCCTGCGAAAGCAAGGCTTTAGAAAATCCCCTGATGTAGTGTGGCTCACACCTGTAATCCCAGCACTTTGGGAGGCCAAGGCAAGAAGATCGCTTGAGGCCAGGAGTTCAAGACCAGCCTGGGAAACACAGTGAAATCCTGTCTCTATAAAAATTTTAAAAATTAGCTGGGCATGGTGGTGCATGCCTGTAGTTCCAGCTACCCAGGAGGCTGAAGCAGGAAGGTCCTTGAGATCAGGAGTTCAAGAGCACAATGAGCTATGATCTTGCCACTGCACTTAAGCCTAGGCAACAAAGCAACATCCTGTCAATCAATCAGTAAGAATAAAGGATAGAAGGAGAAGAATTTACCTTTGTATGAGAACACAGATCCAAGCAGGATGAGAGGATTTGGGCAAGATGGCTCTAGTCCCACCTTTCCCCCTCCTCAATGTGCTAGAGTTCTGGTCCTTCAACACCCAAGTGCCCATAACTGACTCTTCTAGTTTGTGATCCAAACCACACAGGAACCATCATCAAGCCTTAAGAGCTGATCAACTTTCCTCTCACTTCCACCAGACAGCAAGTGCAGAAGCCAACATCCTCTCTGCATGGAAAAAGGTTTTGTATCCTCCAATGACTTTGTAAATAACTTTTGCATGCACTGTTGTGCAGTCTAAGGTATTCAGGTGGAACGTGGCTATTGGGCTTGTACTTCAGTTATGTTGTTGGTTAAAGAGTCACTTGTAAAATGGACTGGAGGAGCTAACTGCTGGCATAACACGCTTCTATGGTAAAACGGAAGAATGCATTCTGAGTTCCAAATGATGAACCTTAATATTATTTCAGCACTTACTTGATAAACATGCTTTGAGCACCGTCTAGGCTCTGTGATTCAAAAATGAAGAAAGACTCAGTATCCTTAAGGGGCAATGAATTATGACTTTTTCTTCTTCATTCTGAAACAATGATATAATGTATTATAACATATACCATATGAGGCACTAGGGGAGTTGAGGAGACAGTGATCAGGCTACTGGGGTTGCTAGGGAAGGTTTCAGAGACTAATCTAAGTCTTCAATAGACAGAAAAGGACCTAATGAGCATTTTAGGCAGAAAAGCCTTCATGAAAAGGACATAGATGTTTGAATGTACAGGCATATTTGCTGCCAATTCTGGGGACAAATGGCCATCTTGCATAGAGTAGGGCCTAGACATATGTAAGCTAGGCTTAAACATAACTTCAAACACAGCTTGTTTCTAGGGTAAGAACTGTCTGAGTATAAATGAATAAAATGTACTTCCTTTCAGTGAGTTTATAATCTATGGACAACATAAGAGGAACACTCTGAATGTACCTCTACTGTAGCATTATCATATGATAGTCTAATGATTATTTGTTTTCCTGCCTTCCTGCTCCCACTAAGATGAGAATCTGCATAGGGTAGGGTATCTGATTCCTCTTTGAGCAATCATGCACAGAGCCAAGCATCAGGTACATGGTAAGTATTCAATAATTGCTGAGCTGAAAAATATATGACAATGCAGAATGTAAGCTATTTAGCATAGATATAATACAGATGAGGGATTAGAGGAGACTTGAGGGAAAAGTAACCATTGTGTTTTGAAGTATGGGTAATGTTTGGTTAGGAAAAAATGGAGGGGTTAACTCTGGATACACCTTCCAGGAAAAAAGAATAACAGGAATGAAAATAAGAAAGCAGGTAAAATGTATAAGGAACAGTGAGAAATATAACTGGGCTAGAATTTAATGTGTGCAAACAGGAATGCATTCCAACTTTCATGGGCTCTAGGCACTTTTATATTTGTGGATCCCATCCTTCATCAAAAATATTAAAAATTATAACTGTGTCTATATACAGACAAACATATTCATGCTGGATTCATGATTATTATTCATTACTATTATTTTTTCTTCTGATTTAAAAATTCATTAAAATAAAACATATTAATGAACCCCTCAAAGTATATTGGGCCCTAGGCACTGTCCTTTCAAATCTAGTGGACAAATTGGCCCCATGACCAAATGGAACAGAAGGGAATAAATCTGAAAAGACCACTTAAGGCTGAATGGGGAGAGCCTCAAATGCCATGCTAAGATAAAGAGAGGGCAGGTGAAGATTTATGCATAGGGAAGTGATCTGACCAGCGTCATGAGAAGGAAGAATGAAAGTGAAATATCTGGAGGGAGGTAGAACGTTCTAAAAATAAAAAAAAAAATCTAGGATATGACTGTAACCATCCAGGAAAGATATATAAGATCCTTATCTGGTAAAGAGTATGAAGAGGATAACCAGAAGAATTACAAGGGAAGTAGAATCCATAAGAACTCATGTCAGAATCAATAGAGGTGAGGAAAGGGGAAGGTCAGAAAGTAATTGTCATTCCAAACCTGGGTGACCAGAAGAATGTCAAGACCAAGAGAGAAAGGCTGCAAGAAGAGTGGATTTGAGGGAGACAGTGTGCTAGGATGAAGGGTATAAGAACATTTCCAAGATCAGCAATACAACTAAACAAGAGGTACAAAATAAATGTATGTAATTTTTGTCAATTAAAAAATTAAAAAGAAACAATTAATTACATTACCTCAAAAAATGGCATCTTTATCTGCTGCTAGTTGGACCTACCACTCTACAAAAAGCAGACATGACTAAAGAAAAACTAACCCACATTCCTATTAAATATAAAACTTTCCTCAAAAACATAAATTTTACTATGAAACCAGCACCCACCTACCAGGTTTGGCAAATAATTATACAGAAAAAATTAATCAGACATAAGCAAAACTGAAATACAGGCCTTGAATTCACAAAGACTTTTGTTATTTTAATATACACCTCAGGCAAGAAGAAAGAAAGATATGTATGCAGGAATTTTAATTACAGTATATGAAACCATAATTACTGCATAAATGATCATATTTAATTTTATCGGCCCAGGAGTAAAATTGAATTTTTCTTTTCTGCATTAATTATCCTCAGCATTATTGAAAATACTTCTGAATAAATCAATACTTCTATTAAGCTAAAATTACAGAAACGCATCATGAGAACTGAGGGTTATCTAAAAGGGTCAGAGTTCAGCATTTTTTAATATTTTAGAGAAATGTGATGAAATTGCTTTTAAACATGAAAAATAATTCAAACTATGTTAATAAGGTATTTGCCTAGTAGAAGGATTTTAACAAATATATCTAAATAATAAATATGTACTTTTTGGAAACACCAAGTTTTAAAAATCCTTACTCACATTATTAATTTCCATTATGGAGAAATTTGTTAGGACAAGGTACATTTTTGCCTATTATAATGATATAAATCATAACCCAATCGGATCTCCACAAGTGCAGTTTTACTTTATGTCTAAGCTTCTGTTAAACTACACTAACGATCTGAGCTATAAGATGTCCTTTGCTTTTCAACCAGGTCTAGAGAAATTTAGAACACTTTAGAGGAAGGTATTTTTCAGGTCACATTCACCATGTGGACCAGCCTGAAAGCAGGAGAAAAACACAAAAGGCTTTTAAGACGTTAAAATATCACAAAGTCCATATATTAACCTTCCTTCAGAGCCTATTAACTTTTAACTTAGGCTTACTTCTAAAAGTTTACTTGCCAGGTTTTTTTTTTTTTATCTCACAGCAATTAAGAAGCAGAGAATACGTTGTTTATAAGAACCGTTTTATATACTTTAAAAAGATGAAAAATTTACAAAAAGCTTTATGCATAAAGATGCTGATAATGAGGTATTTATGATGGAAAAAAATGGGAAAAAATTAACAAAACAAAGAATGGAAAACAAATTACAGAACATCAAAATGACAGAAGGTTGTGAAAACTTGTCAAAATAATTATATGGCGAAGTTATGAGACTGTCAGTATAATATGATCCCAGTTATATCACTATTCAATAGCAGTACTGAGATCACGCCTGTCCTCTACTCCCACCTATGGTAATGGATTATAATGAGAAAAGCCACAGGTAAATGAGGTAATTAGAGGAATGGTTACTTGTGGCCTAGGTAACACTTTAGGGGATCCATAGGATGTTCAGAAGAGACTTCGGGCTTAGACTTTAGAGTTGATACGGAATGAGCTAAGATTTTGGGGGACATTGAGATGAAATTGATGTATTTTGTATGTGAGAAGCACATAAATTTTGGGGGGCCAGTGGCAGAATGTTATGATGTGAATATTTTTGTCTCCATCAAAATTCATGTTGAAATGTAATCCTCAGTGCAATAGTGTTGGGAGATGGACTTTTGGGGAGATGTTTAGGTTATGATGGCAGAATCATCCCTGTCTTCATCAGGGAGCTTTTGCCCCCATTTTTGCTCTTCTGCCTTCTGTCACGTGAGGACACAGCGCTCCCCTTCTCTGGAGGATACAGCATTCAGGGCACCATCGTGAAAGCAGAGACCAGACACCGAATCTGCTGGTGTCTTGACCTTGGATTTCCCAGCCTTCCGAACTGTGAGAAAAAAATTTCTGTACTTTAGAAATTACTCCATTTGTAGTATATTCTTAAAGCAGCACAAAGGGACAAAGACCATGCCCAAATGGCAACTGTTTCAACAGTTGAAGCAGGAAAAATCTCTGGCTTCTAAGGACTGGGCATGTTATAGGCTCTGGCGTGGTTCCGGAAAAGAAGAAAAAAAATGTATGCCTTTACTCATACTTGTCTTGAATCTGTATTCCTACTATCTGTGGCCTTTTAAAAATTAATATAAAAGAGTCCTAGATTAGCAATGATCCCAAATGCCTAGCAGAGGAAAACATACAACCTCTATGGAGGAACACAGTTTAAACCCAGGCCTCAAAAATTTCCCATGGTAAGTTGAAAAGAAAATGTATTCACAATTAAAAAAAACAAATCACTGCTTCCATAAAGAAACAAGCCACCATGGGTGAGAGATAAAAGAAGCAACAACTACAGAATTAAAGATAGCTATTCTGCATATACCAGAATTTTCAGTTACAAAACATAAAACAGACATGTTTAATATAGTTAAAGGATTAAATAAAATGCTTGCAGGTATGAAGTAATAAGATATTATTATAACTAACTAAGCATATTTGAAAAATAACCAAATTGAATTTCTACAGATGAAAAGTATAATTTATTAATAACTCAGATTTAAAGAGGTTAGACACTATTGAGGATAGGACTAATGAACTGAAGCAGAGATAAATGCATATTAAACCAAATACAACAACAAAAGCAAAAAGATGGTAAAGAAAATAAAATGAAAAATTTTCTAACTTATATATTTGTAGTTCTTAAAGAGGATACAGGTTGAGTATCCCATATATGAAACTCTTGGAACCAGAATTGTTTCAGATTTCAGAATTTTTCAGATTTTAGAATAATTGCATTCTTAACAATTGAGCATTTCAAATCTGAAACTCCCAAATCTGAAATTCAACAAAGATAATTTCCTTTCAGTATCATGTTCACACTCAAACAGTTTCAGATTTAGGGGTATTTAGAATGTTGGGTTTTCAGATTTGGGATGCTCAACATGTAATACTGATACTGAAGAAGAAGCAGATTTAGAGATATTGGCTGGAAACTCATGAACACACCAATCCTTACACTTAGAAATCCCCCTCCCCAAATGAATGAGGAAGAATAAATTAAAATGAAATCTATACCTAGATACTTTGCAGTTTCACTGCAAAAGAGAAGACTTGAAAGCAGACAGAAAAGACAGATTATCTATAAAGACACAAAAATTACACTGGCAGCTCTATTTTCAATAGCCACATAAGAGATAAAAATAGTACAGTAATGTCTGGAAAGTAAAACTATAAAATAAATATCAACCTGGAATTGTGTACCAAGGAAAATTCCTTTTCAAGAATTAGGGTAAAATAAAGATGTTTTGCAGGCAAACAATTATGGTAAGTGTTTTCTATACATAATAAACAAACTCCTAAACTATTCATTTCAAGAAGAAAGAAAATTTTCCCAGGATTTGGGTTTAAAAAGAAAAAAGGAATGGCAAAAAAAAAAAAAAAAAGAATACATGAGTAAATTCAAACAAATACTGTTGGAATATACAATGTTAATAACTAATTTATGAGATAAAAACAAAATCAAAGTAGGACTAAAATCCTAAACAAAAACAGTAAACAAATTGGGAAAAGATGATTAAAGTTAAAGCATTTCAAATGACCTTAAGGTGATTAAAGATATTTATTAACGTTAGATGCTGTTAACTTAAATATGTATGTCACAATTGCCAAGATAAGTACAAAATGAATAGAAACTAGAAGTTCCAAATTAAATAAATAAACCAAGCCAAAGGTAACAATAAAAAAGTCAAGAAACAGATAAAATAGAAATTATGAAATATAAGTGAATCCAAATGACAATAGTAACAGTCATAAAAATTGATCAGTTTTGAAATTTTAGAAAGTTTATCAGACTGAATTGAGAAAAAGCAAAAACAAAATTAGCTATTTGTTATACACAAAAGATACATTTAAAACATAAAGAAACAAAACACTGAAAGTTAAAGACAGAAAAAATTTAACAGGAATATACTAACCAAACAAAATCATAAATAGCCATTTTAATACGGAATAAAAGAGATTTCAAGGAAAAATTATTACTAGGGATAAAGAGGGTATAAAATGGTTATATAACTTTTAAGACTCAGGAAGATACAAATCTAAACTTGAATGTACTTTATAATAGAGCCTGAAATATAAAAAACAAACACTAAACTTGAAGAAAAGAATTATAAATTTATCATAGTGGTGGGAAATTCTAACATGCCTGACAAACTGATAAATCAAGAAGACATAAATAAAACAACAAGAATATAGATATGAAAATGCCACCAATCCCAATAAAATAACAATAATCTAAGGAACTTATAAAGAACACTGCAGCAACAACAGAATAAAAGACACAGTTGACAATGTACAAGGCCAATAACAAAAAGATAAATATGTTTGGAAATTTATAAACATATTTCTAAATAAGAAGAAATTGTAATGGAAATTAGAAAATATATAGAACTAAATTATAACAACAATCACATACCAAAACATGTATAATGCAGCAAAAGAACTGTTAAAGGAAACTTTACAGGCAAACTCTTAAGTTTAAAAAAAGTAAAATAAGGCTGAAAATAAATCCACAAAGGACAAAACTTAGTGCAGTATAGAGAGATAAAAAGAAGGAAAATCAAGCTAAAAGATGTGAAGGATAAATAAGATATTTCAATGCAAAACTCAGGCGTCTCCTAGAATAAGAGAACAGAGTGGGGAAGTGGCACTATGTGAACAAGTAAAGGCTGAGTATTCTTCAGAATTAAAGAAAATTATAAAATCCTCATGTCAAAGAAACATAATGCATTCCCAAAAGACCAACAAAAATAAATTTGCACTTGGTCACACCGTTGTATACAGCAACAGCAATAATTGTGTCCAATTTGCGGGGGTTCAAAACAAAGTAAAACTAAAAAACTAAACAGTGAGGTGATTGAAATTAAACATTCTACAGCCTTTTAGGAGGAAGGCATGATATCTACTAACTTAGATTTTCTTTAACAAGGTATGCATGCTTAAACTTCAGGAGTAACAGGCTGGGCGTGGCGACTCATGCCCACTCCCTGAACTTTGGGAGGCCAAAGAGGGTAGGTCTCTTAAGCTCATGAGTTTGAGACCAGCCTGGGCAATATGGCAAAACCCTGTCTCTACAAAAAATAGGAAAATTAGCTCAGCGTGGTGGCAGAGGCTTGTAGTCCCAGCTACTTGGGAGGCTGAGGCAGGAGGATCACTTGAGCCTGGGAGGCGGAGGTTGCAGTGAGCCTAGATCGTGCCACTGCACTGTAGCCTGAGTGACAGAGTGATACTCTGTTTAAAAAAAAAAAAAAAAAGGTGTAACAATTAAAAAGTATAAGTAAAATATATAACTGAGAAACCATTAGCAAGAAAAAGAGGATGAGGAAATCGGGTCACAATGGCAGAAGAGAAAGGAGGAAATGCATGCAAAATAGAGAGTACAAAGTAAGATGGTAAAAATAAATCAAAACATGCCAGTATTCACAACTACTATCCAACAAGTTTACCAGTAAAAGAATTAGAGATTCTCATCTTTGATTTTAAAACAAGAGTGACAATCCAATATGGTGTTTAGAAGAGAAACACATACTGACACTAAAGATGAAGGTATTGAAACATTTTTAAAAACAAACAATGCCAATAAAATGTTTGTATAGCTATATTAAAATCAGACAATATGTAGTTTAAGGAAAAATAATTTTTAAGAAAAATGAGGGTCACTACATAATGGTAAAAGGAGAAATTCACCATTTATCTATCATATTTTTATCAAAAGAAAAATTCTGAATCTTTCTGTACTTAAAAACATAAGCTTAAAATGTAAGAGCAAAACAGTCCCATGAAAAGAAATCAACAAATTCACCATCATAATGGAAAATTGGATCATATCTAAACCAAAACTGATCAATCAAGCAGGTGAAAAATTAGCAAAGATATGAATTTAATCTTGGCAAACTGAGTGATATGAAACATTTTAACCTGACAAATGCTCAGAAAACAACTATTTAATGGTAAAAGACTAAAAACACCCCCAGTAAAATCATACTCCAGGCCAAGGGAGTTAGTGGTCCTAGTCAATGAAATAAAAATTAATCAATTATAAAATAAAATATTGAAAAAGAAGATACAAAACTGTCCTTATTTTCTGATATGTTTACACAGAAAATCAAAGCAAGTCTACAGAACAAAAACTAATATGAGAGTTTAGCAAGATTTCTAGATACAAGATCAGTACACTTGATATCAGTTGTATCCCTATTCATCAGCAAACAGTTAAAACATTTAAATTTAAAAAGATATTTTTATAAGGACACTATAAATGACAACGAACTTAGGCCTAAACCTAACAACATATTGAGTATTTATGGGAAAAAAATTGAAACCTCATTAAAAGATGAAGTTACTTTAATTAAATGTAAATATAGGCTGGGCACAGTGGCTCATGCCTGTAATCCCAGGCCGAGGTGGGCAGATCATCTGAGGTCAGGAGCTCGAGACCAGCCTGGCCAGTGTGGTGAAACCCCATCTCTACTAAAAATACAAAAATTAGCCGAGCATGGTGGTGCATCCCTGTAATCCCAGCTACTCAGGAGGCTAAGGCACGAGAATTGCTTGAACCCGAAAGGCAGACGTTGCAGTGAGCCGAGATCACACCACTGCACTTCAGCCTGGGCGACAGAGCAACACACTGTCTCAAATAACTAACTAACTAACTAACTAACTAAATAAATAAATAAAGTAAATATATATTGGGTTCATAGGTAAGAGGATAAAATATTATGAAGATAGCAGTTATCCATAATAATCTATAAAGCCCACCATGCTATACTAATTACAAAAGAGTTTTTTCTAGAATTTGAAAAGCAAAATCTAATTCAAATTGAAGAGTTAAAAAATCAGACAAGTTTGAAAAAGAATTATAATGTGGTGGGACTCATTAAACTCAGAACAATTAAAGCAATGTAATATTGGCCAAGTATAAGTCAATAGGGTAATGAAAATAAGGAGAATGAAAAAAATATTTATATATATTTATATAATATATAAATATTTTAATATATAATATATAAATATATAATATAAATATAAAAATATAATATATGAATATATAAATATATTCATAAATATATATGAATATGACAGATGGAGCACTATAAATCAATGTAAACAAGATGGGAAAATTGATAATCCATATCAGAAAAGATAAAATTAGATCCTTATATTAAATCATTTATTAAATAATTGGATATCTAACTGCGAAAATTATAACTTTAGGGTTTTATAATAAAATGTAGAATAACTTTATGAATTAATACAGAGAAGAGGTTTTACACAATAATTAAAAGCACAAATCATTATGCAAAGATTGACAAATTCAACCTATTAAAATTACATTTATATAAGAGGCTCCAAAAACAAAAACAAAAACAAGCCACACCTTGAAAGATAATATATCTTATATATATGAATGATTAATGTCTAGAATATTTAAAGAATGCATATAAATAAATAAGATAAAAACGATCACCTAATAGAAAAATGAGCAAAAGATATGAACAGGCAATTAACAAAAAAGAAAGAAATGGTCAATAAGCGTAAAGTTCTCCAGCATCCTTTGTAATCAAAGAAAGACTTTATCACTTTACTTTTTGTTTCACATCATTTTGTAATGTTTGACCTTTTTTTCAAGCATAGGAATGATTAATCTTGTCCCAAAAACTAGCAAGCAGTCAATATATTTGTGACAGAAAAAATGATTACAATAAGAATTAGCAGCCAAATAGCATGGACTTAATTTCCAAAATTAACTTAAATGAAATGCCTAACTCAATGGTGATTCCAGCTAAATCATGTACATGAGTGTTTTAAAAGGTACTGATATTTTGTAGGACCTCTTACTGCATTTTCTATAAAGTTGGATATGTTAGAAAATTAGAGTAAATATCATTTACAATACTTGGATCTTCAGCTACGATTCCATTTGATCGTAAGACGACTGTAACTTTAGAGATTTTAAAAAGTATTTGTTTTCCACTTATACTAAGTAAGCACTTTGAAAATGTCAGGAAAAACTCAAAATTAAACTTGCTTATTTTTTATATTTCTTCAGAGTATATTCCTACTTCCACATCAATATTAATAGATTAATAGCTGGTTTTGATTTAATTTGCTGGTTGCTAAAAAGAACTTCAAATTCCAGCCACTGGCAAGTAGACACCCTTACCCCCACCCCCAAGTTGAGGAGCCTACTCACTTCTCAGCACATGCATGGCCTTAGGGCACAGAAAAAAAACTTTCCTATGCCTAATCAAAGGGATGCCTTGTCTGTGCTGAACATTCAGCCATTAGCTACATTTCTAGGACATCTCCATTTGCCAGCGAAGCCAGCATCAGTCTTGGCTAAGATCATAGAGCACAATGACCAATGAGTCAGGTGCAAATGGCCTTTGGCATTAATGGAAGAGATAATTAGGCAAGAAGGCAAGAGTTGAACGCAAAGGAACCAAAACTACATTTAGACATAACCAGTCATGTCCATCATGGTCCATATATCTGCTCAGAGATATATGATGGTAGGAAGTAGGGAGATGGAGGTCAACTAAGACTTTAGAAAGAAGAAAGCCACAGAATCCTTCACTGATTCCAAAAAGCAGGAAAGAAAAGGCAAGATACCAAGATTTCTAAGGTGGAGACAGGAGGAAAGGGAGGAATGAAGCTGGGGAGGGGTAATACTGCTTCTTTGGAGCCTCAAGAAACATTTGCCTGAAAGCACACAAGATGGGAAGCAATAGTGATGCAGTGAGAAAAACACATGGGCAAATCATGGAACCTCTCTGGGCCTCAGGCTCCTCATCTAAGCTTCACAGGGTTGTTATGAAGAACAAGCAGCATAATGATGGAACATGTAAAAGCTCTTTATTAGCTGTCATTTCTGTGGAACCCAATGCCTAACTTTCTAATAGAAAAAAACAGGCAACAGAACAAAAATGCCTCTCTGGAGAGATAAAGTAACTGACCCCTCTCTCTTCCTTTAGAGCCCAGATTAAATGCTCCTTTCCTAGAGGGACTTCCGTGGTCACTTATTTAAAGTACATGTCCTTTATTCACTACTTGGCCCCTTATTTGTCTTCCTTGTAGCCCTATCTCAACTCCCAACAATCTAATGGAGGGGAGGGTACAAATAGTACTCCCATTTTACTCAGAAAACTGAGTCACATAAAAGTTTAGGCCACACAGCTGGTAAGGGGTAAAGTCATGATTTCAGCCCAACTGGTGTGGCTCCAGTGTTTCTGCTCTCGACTACCACGCAATACTATTAACACAGAATCTGAATAAAAAGTTGAAATTCACAAGAACAAAGGTATTAATGTCTGGAGTCAGCATGCACCAAAGGGTCAGGGTAGAAGGGAGGAGAAAAAAACTAAAGGAAAATGGAAGAGAATTATGAAATGTTCGTCATCTTGAAAGAAAAGGAAAAACAAAAATGAGAGCACGAGTGGTATGTCACTGCTGCATGCCCAAATCTGTCATGTAAGGGCTGACTTGTGCTGGCTCCGCTGCCTTGGCTTTAGGGGCTTACCTGTCAGAGGGAGCTTGATGCTGCTGCCAACCTCCTAAACTGTGTGGTGTTTTCTCCCCTCATGCCTATGCTAAATTATTCTCCTGTCAATAATCTTTCATCTGTGTCTCTTTCAGAGGCATCTACTGCAAGTGCAAAAGAATTGTGGTGAAAGCTGCCTGATCAACAGCTCTAACCTGGCAGAGTTTCTCCTTCCAGCCTTACCTGAAAATTGCTTATTACGAAATACTATACCACAACGCTTCATGCTTATTCCAATCTCAGATTAAAGGCAACCTCTTTGTCCAAAACAGTACACACCCAGGGGTGGGGGTGTATATGAGCAGTTTTGACAAAGAACAACAAAAGTTGGACCTAAATTTTTCACTTAGCACAAGCCTAGTAATTTTATTGTTGTTATTATTGGATGAAGTTGCATTGAGGATTCTCTTATTAGAGACATATCTTGGTTCAAGTAATCAATGGAATGTGTGGGGAAAACAGATTTAAAAATGAATTCGGAAATTTTTCCAGGAGTGGTGGTTTTACAAGAGGACTCATCACAGGATTTTTTTTCACAGAATCTTTCCTAATGTTTATGAAGGTTTGAGGCTCTAACTCAGTTCTCGTAATGGACTCTCTCTAGGTTGGAAAGAAGACAACCCACAATTCCAACATTTGGTGAGTAGATAAAAGTGACATGTGGTGTCTCTTTCATTCTGTAGCAGCTGTCCCACATGAAACGCAGTGAATCAGAGTTCTCCGTGAGGACAGGAGGAGCTGGCCCCCCTGCCTTTAAGGTGACTCCCAGAGTCTTCCCCTACAAGTTGGCCTTAGCATCTGCAAGAGCAGCAAAAACAGAACAGACAGGGGCTCTCACACCACAAACTAGATAGTCTAAAAGTTATAAGCCAAGCTAATAAACCATTAAATAAAATTGTTACCTTCCCATCTTGACAAATATACCTCTGTGACAACAAAATTGAAAAAAGGAGTGCAGCTATGGGATTTTTTAA
The DNA here is from genome assembly GCF_049350105.2 of Macaca mulatta. NCBI lineage: Eukaryota > Metazoa > Chordata > Mammalia > Primates > Cercopithecidae > Macaca > Macaca mulatta. Next base: position 80,951,084 of record NC_133420.1, read on the forward strand.
TGATTGCTAGTCAGCAAGACATCAAAGATGACTGATATTCATTATTACTGTGTATATCAGGGATTCTTTTGATAGGCCAGTAATGTATAGATGAGTCATAAACACATACAGAACTCATAAATATGTTTACCTCATAAAATACGATTTTCCTTGCCTTCATTTTTATGAAATAATTATGTTATTATAGTTAAGGTTTTCCCATAAATTTCTTATATTGACAGTAATGCTAAATTAGATAATCTTCTTTAAATCATCATAGTTCTTAGATGGTTTTCATTATTTCCAATTTTGATAAACTTCTTTATGTTGAGGCAGTAACTACTGGAACTGTCAAAATTCTTACAGGAAAACAAATTCAGAGATGACCATTTTATATATTATTTTATGTTCAAATATAACCATAAACGATAAATTATAATTGTTATAAAAAGTAACAATATTTTAATCTCACTATTCAAATTGTCATCTCATTCAATTTCTGCCCCCTTTCAAAGTAATATCTAGATCCGTAAAGAATTTAGTTGTTGTTTTTTCAATTTTTTCAATGCTGAGTTAAAAGAAAACCAAACACAGCAGGATGTGTTGCTCAATTTGTTAAAATCTTCTTTCAGTGATGACTACTGCCTGATCTATGGTGGGCAGAAGAAAATGTCTATTGAAAGACATTTATATGGGTTACACACATATAAATCTTTCCCATTATAGAGTTCATGACATCTATGATTGTGTGGCTTTTATTGTGTGGCTTCCTAGGTTTTTCTAGGTAGTAAAAGTATTTTCTCTAAAATGTTTTGAAATATTTTAAAATCACTTATCAAATAAAGTAACTATACTTTGATACTTCTGGGTTTTTATGAAATAAAACTTTTGTAAACATGATTAATAGCAAACAACAGTTCACATTAAATGACCATGGATATACAAATTCAAAATTAGCTTCTGCAAAGACTATGATCCATTCTTTTCCTGTGGAACTGTTGTTATATCACATAATTATAGTATATCTTTTCTAAATTTAATCCAAATATTTTAGTAACATTTAGTTGGCATTGCCACTAGATGTCAAAAAGTAGCTCTAAGGTCAATTTCAATGTATTTCCTTGGGATGTTCCACATATAGACAGATTCAGAAAACAAAGTACATAATCTCTGAATTGTTCCAAAGAATATCATTGCTCTGGGTGAATTGCAGGCTATGCTTCCTAATAATAAACGTACTACATAACTTCAAATTAGCTACTTGAAAATTAACTGTATTTGAATTTCGAATAGATTTTATGATAACATGTACTATAACTATGCTTATCTAATTTAAAAATGTTTAAAATATACTTTCTAGATGTAATTCTGGGTTTATTGATGGAGAGAAGAGAGGAATACTGCTGATAGAAAGAGAAGAAAATACAGGTGATAACCTGACCATGAAAAATTAGCCTACAGATCACTAAGAGTTGACTTTGTTCTTACAACCAAAATACACTAAAAACGTAAAATTTTTAAATTACCATTAAATTTCTTCAGGCCAGGGGTGGTGGCTCATGCCTGTAATCCCAGCACTTTGGGAGGCCAAGGTGGGTGGATTGCCTGAGGTCAGGAGTTTCAGACCATTCTGGTTAACATGGTGAAAAACCATCTCTACATACATACATACATACATACATACATACATACATAAGCCAGGCATGGTAGTGTGTGCCTGTAATCCCAGCTACTTGGGAGGCTGAGGCAGGGGAGTTCCTTGAACCAGGGAGGTGGAGGCTGCAGTGAGCCGAGATCACACTACTGCACTCCAGCCTGGGTGACAGAGCTCTCGCTCTGTCTTTTCCTGTGGAACTGTTTCTGTCTCAAGAAAAGAAAAAAATTCTTTGGACTCAGATTCTGTCCTTTAGGCCTCTCAGGTACAACTTCCTCTATTTCTGATGTTTCCATATGTGCTATCTTGAAAACTGTCAATTCCCTAGAGAGACATACCAAATAAATAGATTTCTGAAACAACAGACACAGAACGTCCTCATTTTCTAGTTATAGTTATGAAGTAACAGAAAAAAAAAGACACCTTTATGCTTTAGTGTCAACTCACTAATACCGAGTCCCAGGCTCAATCACCTTTTCAGCATCATCTCAAAGGCAGAAGTTTTGCTTCTCATTGAGTTCTAAGGGAAAACAACACTAGAGGGCGCTGGAAGTTTGCAACTTACTCTCTTCTCAGCCAGGAACACAAAGTGTTTTATTCTCTGAAGGATACCAACACCAATTCAATCCCTGAAAATGTCCGTTATCATCACAGTTCCAACGAATCAAGAGCGTGATCCTACAAATATGTTTTCCCTGAATACAAAAGGGGAGAGAACAAGAATCTTACCGGCTCTAGCAGTTTAATAGTCTACCATCCAATCAGGTGAAAAAGATATTAAATAAATTCCAAGGAGGGGAAAGAGGGAAGAGCAGAGCTTGTAGCTTACAGTTTCTTTCTTTCAAGTTACATGGTAAGTGAATTTTTGGTGTGAGCACTCATGAGAATTTCTGCCAAAAAACAGAATGGTCAAGTCTTGCATTAAGTCAGGCTGAATTGATGTTCAATACACTAACAGATAAAGACAGAAGCTCCCATTATAAATCACGTCTCAAAATGCTAGTAATTTGCATTTAGGACCATGAACTGCAAATTCTATTCAAAAGGTAAAATTAAAATAGGACTTTCAGGTGTTGTTCTCTCCCAAATCTTTACAACGTTATGACCAATGTGGGAAAAAAAATTTGCAGGGAATGTTGAAGCACATCTTACCTGGTCTCAGTATGACCTAAGGGTTATCATCCACACCAAAAAGGCAAAGGGCACCCTAGAGCTAGAAGTTGTCTTGCCTTTGAATGGAAGACAACTCAAACTCTAACTACACATTGTGGGAAAGGTATGATTTAGTAGTCTCTCATACTTTTGAAATGTATACATTTTTACAAAGGCCCAACATCAATTTGCATATGGATTTACAATTGCACGTGCAATTGCAAAGATAAGATTTTATTGGTGATTACAACTTTTAAAACTACACTTCAGCCTGGCCAATCCAGTCTTCTCCAAGAGCAGCATGATGAATCTGGCTGTTTGACATAGTGACAGGTAAAATACTGCTTTTTTCTATGAAGTTGTTTTTTGTTTGTTTGTTTGCTTGCTTGGTTAAATCAAACTAGTCATAAGTACATTTGCTGAACATGATCTACCCTAAGCCTTTTCAGTGTTTAAAATTATGGACACACTTGGAATTTTGTCATATCACACAAGAAACATTGGCCCAGGAGGTCAAACATGGTCATAAAGTTCATAAACACATCAATCTTCCTCCTACCACAGAGACTTTGAGTTTGCTATTCAATCAACCCAAAGCAATCAATCTCCCAAGGGGACCAGGAGTATGTCTTCCTTCTTTTCAGGAACTGGCAGATTAAACGAGGGTCCAAGACTCAAATACATACATGTTAATACACACACCTTGTCCAGATTTGGTTCCAGAATTTTCTCTGGTGCCTAAATCCGGTCACAGTGGACTTGTTTCTTCTCTTAACTGCTTTTCATACAACCCCAGGAGAGTCCCAGGTTCTGTCCTTGAATGGGACTTTCATTCCTGGCATACTAAGTCAAAATCAAAATGTGCTTCCCCCAGAAACACTGTCATGAAAACAGGTGCACTTGAAGTCCCACGGTTTGTGGTTTAACTGGGTTGTTGAGGGCTGGCCTAAGAATGTAAAACACATTTCCAATATTTTTGCTTTGGGAACGTGTAAGTTTCACTATCTGATTTTCAATGGAACTTTCGAAGCAATACTTGTAAAGTACAAAGTTTCGTAAAGGAAACAGATAAATGTAAAATTACATGGAAGGTATTTTTAGCTTCAGATGCTGAAGAGATGGTGAAATCCTTCTCTAAAATAAAAGCAGGATTTTTATGGGATTGCTACATTTTTTGCAACTGAAGGCACATTGGATATTTATTTAGGTACTTCCCCACAGATGTCAATTTGGCTGAGTGGAGACATGTGGTCTGTCAGCAGAAGATTTTCAGTCCCTGAAGTAGAGGACAGAGCTCAGAAGAGAATCCTAGAGAGGTTTTTTGTTTTGTTTGCTGTTTTTAAACAAGACATCCTATAACAGAGATACAAAGCTAAATAGATAAAACTTTTGTCGACCGGGCGTAGTGGCTCAAGCCTGTAATCCCAGCACTTTGGGAGGCCGAGATGGGCGGATCACGAGGTCAGGAGATCGAGACCATCCTGGCTAACACGGTGAAACCCCATCTCTACTAAAAACACAAAAAATGAGTCGGTCGTGGTGGCGGGCGCCTGTAGTCCCAGCTACTCGGGAGGCTGAGGCAGGAGAATGGCGTGAACCCGGGAGGCGGAGCTTGCAGTGAGCTGAGATCCGGCCACTGCACTCTAGCCTGGGCGACAGAGCGAGACTCCGTCTCAAAAAAAAAAAAACTTTTGTTTTAGAACAATGGTTTTCAAATTGTAGGTAGCTGTTCATCAGGTTTATGAAATTAAATGGGTCTTGAGACTCACATCTTTAGAATGAAATGGAATAGGGAAAACATGGAGGGGGCCATTGTATTTCTTACTGTTTGGGTGGTCACAATCACAAAATTTTTGAAAGAACACTGACCTAGGAGTTAACAAAAAGAGCCATGGAGTTAAAAAGTTAAAGACATTCTTAAAGTGGAATTGGCAAGTGTGAAAACTGGCGACTGTGTATTGCTTTGGGGAAAAGGAGATAGAAAATAAATTGGGAGTGTTTACAGATTGGGGACCATTCAATAGTGCTGCAAGGTTAGAGAGGCAGTCCAGGGACTCTGTTTGTCCAGCCAGCTGTGGCTCACCCTAAATATGGCTTAAATATCACTTCCTCTGACCTACCTTGTCGCTTGTCTCCTCTTTCACCATTTTTAATAGAAATTATCACAATGTGTAACTACAGATTTGTTTGTGTGTTTCTTTAATGTCTCTCTGTCTCTAAACAGCCTTTAAACTCTATGGTGACAAGTTTTACTTTTGTGGTTGATTACTGCATAATAGCTGGCCAGGCACTCAATTACTATTTAAAGAAAAGAGCATCAGGAGATATTGTGAAAGATTTTAAGATAGGCAAAAAAACCAGAAAAATTACTGGCTATCCTGTCTAGTATACCCTTCTAACCTGCCTGAGCTGTTTATTGCCTTTGAGCTGTTTTACCACCGTGTAAGTTATAGAAAACTGACCGTAATGCCAATGATTCTTATCCACAGAAATGCAAATAAATCTTGGTGAATATGCAATTGATTATTGTCAGAGGAATATTAATAAGTTTTTTCATTTACTAACATCCATCTTAGCATTCCTGGTAATATTAACATATATATTTACTAATATATTATAATTAATACATAATATATAATATTAATATATGTGTTATATTTGACTTCTATTTAAAACTAGTTGTAACATATTAAAAGTTGTTCTTATTAATTAATGAATTAATTAAAAATTAACAAAATAATTAAAATTTTAATTATTGTATTAATTAAAAACTCTAACATATGTTTTATATTTTGTATTTATATTTTATATTTGGAGGGAAAGAGAAAGGAAAGAAAGAAAATGGAGTATCAGCTGGAAAGTCTATGTGCTCACTCTCTTGGGGACTGGCTTGACCTGGTTGTGATTATGTTAAGAGAAAGAAACTGGTGAAGGAAAGAAAAGGAAGGCATCAGAAAGAAAGGCCATTTTATAAGGTAAACATGAGACAGCAATGTAGCCCTCTTATAAAGCAGACTTTGTTTTAAACAGAGACATAAACATACATATAACATGTGGGAAACAATGTGCTCATTCCATGCATTCTGTACTGGAAAGGCACATCTATTGTTGAGATCCTCAGCCTAGATAATTTGACACAGGTAGATCCAGAGAACAGTTATGATTTTTCCACTGTCTACAGGCAAGCTGGCATAGGTACTACTCAATTCCCATCAAAGTCACCAATTAACAAAATGAATTATCCACTATGATGTCACTCAAACAGAACAAAGAGGAAATAATCTCCAGCAAAAATTAGTTAGAGGTGTGTTTACATGAATAAAGGTATCTTTCAATAAGAAAAAGCAAATCAGCAAAGCTAAAACTGACATTTCTTAAAGATCATCAACCTGTTAATTAGAATAGCTATAATTAAATTGAATTCAGGTGGTTTACTTAGAGTCAAGAATTAAGTTTATCAGGACCTCCCTTTAGCTTTATAAAATTAAGTTCCATTTACTAATTCTAGACACAGAGTTTAAGCAGGATTTTCTGTTTTGGTTCCACGGTCTAAATATTTATGATAGGTCTCCAATGAGTGTTCACATAACTCTGGGTAATAGGTACTGATTCAATAACAAAAGGCATTATACTACACATCTCAGAGTTAAATAAAATGCAACATGTGCCATATTCACCAGAACAATAGTGAAGGTTCTAATAATGACACACACACACACACACACACACACACACGTATCTTGGCATACTCTAAATCTAAATTATAAATATAACTAATATTTTCCTTTATATAGCATGTCACAATTCACAAGCATCTTTGAGCATATTCATAAAACCCTTGTGAAATCATTCATTGTTTTCCCCATTTTATAGATGAGGAAATCAAGGTTCAGTGATCTCTATTTCGTAGATAAGATAATCAAGTTTAAAAATCTGGTTTGTGGCCACAGAACCAGAAAGAGGTATAAGTGAAGTTAAACATTAATCAAGGTATTTCCTTTTCAGTTTCCCTTTTTCTCCTCTAACATAACTCATTCAAGTCAAACAAATATTATTATGATATTTTCTTCATTATTGCAATAAAAAAGTCGGCACTGCCTGGGATAGAGTCCAACTCCGCACTTGCTGGCTATGTGATCTCAGTCAGATCACTTATCCCTTCTATGCCTGGCTCACTATCTACAAATTGGGGATAATAATACCCCCTAACTCATAGCATTGTCATAAGGAGTAAAATATTTATGAAGTGCTTAAAACGTGCCTGGCATCTACCAAGTAAAATTAATTTCTTCTAATCTCAGCTTAGCAAAGTAAGACATTTGCCCTGAGGACCCAGCTGACTGCTTGGACACTCATTGGTTGCCATGTATCTGATGATCCATGGCTGCAGGTGCAACTCACAGACTTCAGTAAGAATTTCCCAGCATCGATACCCAGATTCGCCTCAGGAATCCTGCCACCAGGGGTCAGAGAGTTCCCTTGTGTGTATTTTGTTGAGCAATTTCACAGCTTCCTATCCAAAGACACAGAGAAACTGCCACTTGGGACTCAGCCTCTTTCTAACCTGAGATAATAAATACATTTTATATTTCAAGGAGTTACATTCCTTTCTATTTTTATTTATTGTAAATAATAGCAGCTGCCACTTAGTGAGCACCTAGATGTAAGATACTGGACTAAGTGTTTCCAACAATTTTTGTACCCCTAAAAAAATGCACATCATTATCTCCATTTGATAGGCAAGAAAACCCGAGACTCTGAGTGATTCATCAGTTTTTCCAAAGACACACAGCAAGTGGTAAAACTGACATTCACCTGGTTCCCAGGTGCTGTCTGTGAACCTCCAAAATCTATGCTCCTGACATACAAGACAGTGCTTCTCTCTACAGCCAAGTCATGCAATATTTACTTATTCTATCTTTTTTTATTACTCTGTATTTATATTCTCCTAGGACTAAATTGTGCAATAATTATTTATGCTATTTTGCTTTTTTTTTTTTAACACTCTACATTGTTTCAAAAGGACCTGAGACCCACTTATACAAATACATAAACCAAATAAAAATTTTCCAAGAGGTTGAAAAACAGAAAATAGAAAGTAGAGACGTGCCAGATCGAAAGTTAACATAGGAACCATATGCCACGAGGGCATGTAAAATGACTAGCATCGGACCATGGATTCTCCTTTTCATCTGCGTTAAAGAGTTTAACTTCTTATCTTCTATTGTAGGAGAATCATGCAATGTTAAATTTATGCAGGACTTCAGCCTGATGCATATTTAAACATATTAGTTACTGTTAAAATGAGTTGTACCTAACTATTCGACCAACCACCATTAATTAGTCAAGTAGACTTGAGTTATAATCCCAGTTTGCTCACTAACTGGATGGGTGATTTTAGGCAAGTTACTGAACCTAAGGTTTAGGGTTTCTTGAGAGCATGAAATGAGATACCATATTATAAGGTGTACTGGCTGACAAATCACACAGGTGCCCAATAATTGTTAGCTACTGCCACTATAATATTCTTGTAATCTTTTATTCTTTTTCTTTTCTCCTCTCCTCCTTTTTCCTCTCTCTCATTCCTACCTTCTTTCTTTCCCTTCCATTTACTCCATTTTCTTTTTTCTTTTTCTTTTTTTTTCTTGGAGATGGAGTTTCACTTTTGTCACCCAGGCTGGAGTGCAATGGCGGGATCTCAGCTCACTGCAACCTCTGCCTCCCGGGTTCCAGCAATTCTGCTACCTGAGCCTCCTGAGTAGCTGGGATTATAGGCGTGCACCACCACGCCTAACTAATTTTTGTATTTTTAGCAGAGACGGGGTTTCACCATTTTGGCCAGGCTGATCTTGAACTCCTGACCTCAGGTGATTCACCCACCTCGGCCTCCCAAAGTGCTGGGATTAACAGATGTGAGCCACCGTGCCCAGCCTACTCCACTTTCTTTCCTTGTGTGCTGGTCACCTAGGGGATAGATTTCAATTCTGTCCAGGTCAATAGATTTCTAGATACTTTAGGGATCAACTCTACTGCCAAGTACTAGGTAAGAAAAAGTCAGGGATGCAAAATAAGTAATTATGGCTTCTATTTATAAGGAATTCATATTCTCAAAGAAGCATCAACAAATATATTTTTTAAGTCCTAGAAGATAGAGAAAGGATAAAGCAGCTTACAGAGAGCTTAAAATTGATTTGGTAACATAATTTCGACATGATCTGGTTAATGTAGGGCTAGAAGTCTGCGCAGAGTGTTTCAGGAGTATGAAGATGAGAGGGACAGCATAAAATAATTAGAAACTATAATATAAACACAGTCTGGGTCATGAGAACTCAGTGAAGTCAATAGAGAACAAAAAAGAAGGTTTTTGCTGATAGCTTCATTAAAGAGAAAGGAGTGAAGGAAATTTGAGATAGGGAGAGGGCAACGCAGGACCTGGGACCAGCAGACATGCTGCTGTAGTACACCCAGTTCCCTGGGCTCCATGTCAGTCACATGTGCTGCTCTAAGACTACAAATCAAATAGAGTACCTGGCAAATTCCTCAAATCAAAGAAGGCAAGGAACAAGGACACACACACACACACAAAATGTATCAACTTCTAAGGAACACCTTCCTAGCTGGAAGTTCCAACTTTGGGCTTCTGCAATGAAAAGATGATCCATATTGAACAATAAGATAACATAAAACTCATGCTGGGAAGTTTCCAAGTCAAAATTTAGGTTCTTGGCTGCTTTTTTTGAGATGGAGTCTCACTTTGTTGCCCAGGGTGAAGTACAATGGCATGATCTCAGCTCACTGCAAACTCTGCCTCCTAGTTTCAAGCGATTCCCCTGCCTCAGCCTCCCAAGTAGCTGGGATAACAGGTGCATGCCACCACGACCAGCTAATATTTGTACTTTTAGTAGAGACGGGGTTTCACCATGTTTCCCAGACTGGTCTCGAACTCCTGACCTCAGGTAATCCACCCACATCAGACTCACAAAGTGCTGGGATTACAGGCATGAGCCACTGCGCCTGGCCATACATGGCTTTTATGAAGAAGCCTCTTTAACCTAAATCTCATGAGACTATGAGTTTGGGAGAGAATGCTAGTATCTTCTTGCTCCAGAAAATATGAATGAATTCACAGGAGAGAACATCGTGAAGTACAGGAAGAGCATAGGTTTTTGGAACCAGAGAGACCTAGCTTGCTTTTCCCCTATGGAACCTCAATCATGTTCCCTGACCCTCTGTTTGTCAGTTTTCTCAAGGTTAACATTACAATTAAGCTCAGTAGAGATAATTAGTAAGAAACATGAAAACTTTTTTTTCTCAGATTTACTCAAAACACAAAGGGAGAACATAAATTCTTTATTGTATTTATTTTAAAGTAATGATAGCCATAAAAGATAAGTTTGTTTTGGAAATACAAATTCTGGGAATTATAAAATCACATCCTAAGATGTTATTGTGTATTTTCATTTTCACCTCTCTTAGATCTTCTCTTCTCTTAGAGTTCAATTAAATTGGTAAACTGTATTTCTAAGAGCATTATAGTGTATATAATTATAAGTCATGCTAAAAGTCTTTTGATGGCTTTTTAATTGTTTTAACATAGTAAAATCAATGTGTATATGCCACCTTGGGCAATAACTCTGTGAGAACTCATTAATAAATCAGGGTTGAGCTTGATTTCTGCTTGGAAGAGAGCCTTGATAGGAGACACAAGGCATGTTTAGAACTTATGCTGGTGACTCCACCACTGTGGATTTGGTTCCACTCTTCCTCAGATTGTGAGAACCTTGAGAAAGGTGATTTTGGTATGACAGTGCTGGTGGCATTTTGTCTGTTGTAATGCCCAACTCTAAAATAAACTCAATCAAATGTATTACTTCCTATGAATGCCATAATACAGTGGATATAAATGAACAAAGATGTTCTCAAAAGTTTATTCTAGAACAAACAAACAGGTCTGAGTAGATGCAGCTTCTAAAGTCTTACATTAGAGTCATTGTCCAGGGCAACCAGATTGCTGACTTTGGATAGCCTCTAATTCACTATAGCCAATAGATTCTCCTCCCTTGTAAATTTCTGGTTAAACTCACAAACATCATTCTGAACACTATAAGGCTGCTGGCAACCAGTCTTTAGATGATCGAAGGAACTTTTTTGTTTGGTATTATAGTGAGCAGGGTGGTTTAGGGGTCTTACCAACCTATGCGAATAAACCTGCTGGGTATGAAAGTCACTGGACTTCTCAATTTTCTCAAGTATATCTATCACTGTATTAGTCCGTTTTCATACTAGTATAAAGAACTGCCCAAGACTGGGTAATTTATAAGGCAAAGAGCTTTAAAAGACTTACAGTTCAGCATGGATGGAGAGGCCTTAAGAAACTTACAATCATGGCAGAAGGCAAAGTAGAAGTAAGGCACCTTCTTCACAAGGCGGCAGGAAGGAGAAGTGCCAAGTGAAGGGGAAAGAGTCCCCTATATAACCATCAGATTTTATGAGAAATTCACTCACTATTAGGAGAACAGCATGAGGGAAACCACCCCCAAGATCCAATTACCTTTACCTGGTCTCTCCCTTGACACGTGGGGATTATGGGGATTATAAATCAGGATGAGATTTGGGTGGGGACACAAAGCCTAACCATATCAATCACATAGGGTTCAATAATAAATGAAAAATGTCCAAAGAGCAGCCAGCCCACAGTAGATACTAAATAGTATCATTAGTTTTGTGATACGTTCTTAATAAGAGAATCGGAGATGATACTTAGTGCCCTGCTCAGGATGACAGGACTTCTGACTCAGTAAGTTTCACTTCTTCTTTCTTCTCCCCTCTCCCCAATTACCTGTGTTTCTTTTGCTAATGTGACAATCATGGAGAACACAGAGGTCCTCTTTCCTTCTCAACTCCATTTCAACACAGAAATGTAGGGTAAAATCTCCTTTTTGGCCAGATTCTTCCACTAATGGTGTTTATGTGTGAAGTTTAGGTCAAATCTGAGCCATACTTGCACTAACCACAGCTGATCCTGTGCCTTAATGTACCTCACTCCCTCCAGTCTTACCTTTCCAGATAGTCTATATTTTCCCTGTCCTTAACTTTCTATTATTCCACATTTTCTATCTTATTATATATGTGAGCTGCCTCAAATCCTTTGTGAATACATATGTATGTACATAAACTATAGAATCAATTATGTTTTATTATCTTGACAACTTAACTCTAGGACCTTGTGTTTCAGGACACACAGTGCTCAACTTTCTGTTCTGTTCTAGTATCTATCCTGAGCCTAGGCGTTTTGGTACAGTTATCTGCCTGCCTTTCTATATTAGTCAATCTCCTCTATTACATAGACCCTGTATTCTTTAATTACCACTTAATAGATTTAATATGGACTTAATATGACTTTGTCAAATCAACTTGTCCATTTTTAGTTAAAGGGACTTGGAGGAAGCACCAACACTATCACATGGTGCAGCCTGGAACTCATGTCTGGGCAGAAGCGTCAGCAGGTGAATGTAGTCCCTGGTTCTCTCAGCATCCTATCAGAGGCATCCTAGGGTTAGAGTGCAGCGGGATGCAATATGGTGCTAGACTTCAGCAGGGGGCCTCCAGCAGAGCTTACTGTCCTGTTTGTAAAAACAGAGCATGAGCATGGACTTTGTGCAATTCATGGACAGCTTTGGGATCAAAGTCTGAGCTTGGGTATAACCTGGGCAGGAAAGAGCTGGGAAAGCTGGCTACCTGACACCCGGGGGCCTCGGGCGTTCCAGAGCTTTGTGCCCAATGAGAATTGAGTTTGTGGCTAACCTCTCCCGTTAAGAGACAGCATCCCTAGTTACAGCTAACTACTTTCTAGGCACTCTGGAAAGAGCTCTTGAGGTCAACTGACAGTCTGTTTATTTCTCTTATCCATCTCTCCATCCACTGAACCCACTCAACCAAAGGTTGTGTCTATTTGGAAGACAGAAACTGGAGATGAAAAAAACAAAGAAGACACCATCCTGGCCTCCAAGGAGTGCATTTAAAAGCCTTGAAGAGAGAAGCATATATGCGGATAAATAAGGGGACAGAAGTGCTGCAGGTGCTAGGATAGAGGTGTGTTCAGGGTGCAATGGATGCATAGAAGAAGAGTCACTCATTTTGCTGGGAGTCAGAAAAGCCTTCACGTGGCTCTTGAAAGATGAGGGAGTAACTACAGGTTGGGATGGAAGAGAGGTGTGGGAGACAGAATAACATGCCGGTGGGCGGAGAGTCTTTAAGTAATAAATAAAGTCCAAGAATGTGACCAACTTGAAAGAGAATTAAAATGTTTCTGGGATCATCATTTGTAGGACTATGTACCAGCTCCACTGAAGATTGAGCAGATGTATTGAAAGAACATTAACTAGTGTCCAAATGAAGTCCCAAATAATACTTTTGGTTTTTATCATAAATTATCTTTGAAACAATTCTTTGAATTTTATGTAGCTTGTTTTGTTGTTGCCCTTTCAAATTGAAGAAACCAAGAAATCTGTTGAAATTTCTCTATGTCACACAGCTTTAATATGTTAGAAGCAAAATTTTACTCCAGTTCTGACTTTACACTAACGTTTTTCCCCCATGACTTTGTGTTTGTCTGGGAAATGCACTGATTTTTAACACTTGCTTACGACCCACTTTATTTCAGTTATCATAATAAGTACATTATCACTGCACATTACCCAACAATCACAGTCTGTGTATCTTGACTAATACAGTAACAGCAAATCATATTGAATTATTTTCTTATAAAATGGTCTATTTAAAAAGTATGTCAATTTAATGCATGAGATTTGAAAAGAAGGCCAAATTCAGTGGTGATAAATTAATACACAAGTATTTCTAAGTGCCTTATACATATCGTCCACAATGAACAATAAAAGCAAAACAATGGTATAGGCATTATCACCCCTATGTTGCAGATGGAGAAACTAAGGGTTAATAGGTTTGATAACATATTCAAAGACATACAAACAATAAGTTGCAGAGGCAGGATTCAAATTGAGGTTCTTTTAAATCCTAACCCCCATGTTCTTACATATTACACTATAAGAGAGCAGAGTAAAATGGTTTTATTCCTATTCTTTTATTAGTTTTATGTATACAAAGCCCTGAGGTATTCTCCCAAATTCCTGCTCTTATTGCAATAAAACAAGATGAAAAGTTTTTTAGTCCATTGCTCCTTCTAAGGCCATAATATTGTATAGTGGGGAAGGTGGGGCACAGAAAAAGTAAAATAAAAAAATATTCTTAGAAACTTTCCAAGAATATTTGGCAAAATCCAAGTTAACTCTTATTATTAGCAAGAAAATATCAGCAAAACTATATGAAAGTAACTAAATAAGTGAATAATGGTAAAGAAATTTAGAATAACAAAGCATGCTCTTCTTAATCAGAAATAACTCGACATCATCCAATACAGTAGACATACTGGAAAGTACATGGCTAGAATCATCAGATTTATTGCTCCAAGAGATTCCCGAATGGATACAGGCAAGCATTTCCTTAACAAAGTCTATGTGCTGTATTCATTTCTGGACCAAATTTCGCTCTCTGTGGGAAATCAATTTCTTTCCTCAAACTCCAACACACTGTTTGATAAACTGTCTATGTCTTCAGTAAAAAACTGACATCTTAAATTTTAATACACTAAGCAAAATAGATGAATTTTCAAAGGGGCCCAATCAGGAATTTTCCCAGATTGAGTATTTCATAACTTGATACCATTCCTTATTGTTGGGAAAGATTAGCAGAGGTGAAGACTAGAATCCAAGCATTAAATGTATTATTTTGTCTTGAATCCATGCAAACTACATGAGTCTGAGGGCCACTACATTTATCTCTGCAGAAAAGTATACTAAAAGAGGTCATCGTGACTTTTTCTTTGTAATTAGTTATCCTATTTTATCTTTTTATTCTGTTGCTTGGATCACATGAAGAAGAAAAAGAGGTATGCTTTTTATTTTTGCCTGTATTTTATTTTATATACATTAAACTTTTAATTTTCAGCTTAAACATAACTCATTTGGAAAGTGCTCTGAATCAGAAATCTATTAATTTTGATTAAGGTATATGTCACAAGGTTTCCCTAAAGAGAAAAGCATGAGAGGTAAGTTATACTACCTCAGTAAACAATTATGGCAGCCATTCCAAGTCAAAGGATGTACATAATAACCCATGTTTGCGCCGGGCGCGGTGGCTCAAGCCTGTAATCCCAGCACTTTGGGAGGCCGAGACGGGCGAATCACTGGGTCAGGAGATCGAGACTATCCTGGCTAACACGGTGAAACCCCGTCTCTACTAAAAAATACAAAAAACTAGCCGGGCAAGGTGGCAGGCACCTATAGCCCCAGCTACTCGGGAGGCTGAGGCAGGAGAATGGCGTGAACCCGGGTGGCCCAACTTGCTCTGAGCTGAGATCCGGCCACTGCACTCCAGCCTGGGGGACAGAGCGAGACTCCGTCTAAAAAAAAAACAAAAAAAAAAACCCATGTTTGCAACTTTAAATTAAATGGCAGTATAGACTAAGAAAGATGTAAGAGTTTATTTTCTGTGTATAGCTGTGTTTGGGTATATAATGATGCTTGAAGTTTTTAAACATCATGTGTAATCATCTCTTCAAAATCAAACATAATAATCCCTCTGGTATTTCAAATGGAAAAAAATTTATACAGTTCCAAAAGAGAATCAAATGAGTACAGAAGAAGAGTATAATAATCAAAGCAAAACATTTTAAAAAACAAAATTGTTATCTGACTTGTGTACAAATTTTTTTTTTTTTTTTTTTTTTTTTTAAACAGAGACAGTGTCTCGCTATTTTGCCTAGGCTGATCTCAAACTCTTAGTCTCAAGTGATCTTCCTGCTTCGGCCTCCCAAAGTGCTGGGATTACAGGTCTGAACCACTGTGCCTGACCAAATTCATTTTTTACAGTATTCACTTGGTATATCACATGGTCCTGAAGTTTACTTGGGTTGTTTTTAGTTTGGGTTCCTCTTCTCTCTCAACAGGAGTAATAATGTCTTTATTACTAGAGCCTTACTTAGCTTTATTACTATAGCTAAGAGCCATCATTATTATGAGCCATCAGATCATTTCATTATAATCAGACAAGCTATAATCAGCTTGGAGACAATATTCATATATTCATGTAAAACTAAGGACCACACTGCAGATAACAAATCTAACAGGAAAAATATTTAGCAAGTTTATGAACCACTTGTATTGTGAAATTTATTTTCAAAGAACTTATAACTATAGTTTGATCCTTACTTAGCACATCTATTTTACCAATAATGAAGAATTTTATAAATCTTGCATCCTGTACCAAACTACCTTGGAGGGTCAGCATATATCTCTATGTGCTAAAACTCAATTAAATAAAAAACTCAAATATATCCACCAACATCAGCTTATTTAATGCTACATTGGCTCCAGAAAAAAGACATAACCCTGCTTTGGACTTTTAGCCACAGGATGTATAATTTTTACATATTAAGAGCTATTGAAAGCTTCATTTAAGTTGAAAATGATAAAACTGTCAAAATACAAATAACTTTATAATCTTAGGTCACTTAAAAAAGATTGGTTTTTCTTTCATTGCCCTGTATTACTTGTGAAAATGCTAACACTTCTGAATAAATACGGAAGGAAAATGCATTGCTCCATCTAGTGATCAATGGTCTTACATTTGATGGGTTCATCATTTCAATAATATATTCATTTTTTATTTTTATTTTGAAAAGACACACTGACCTGCATATTTCAATTCCTAGGGAAAGTGAGACTATCTTAACAGAGAAGCCATACTTTTAAGTGCATTTTCTTCCTTCACTCTTTCATTTGCTTACTCAGTCATTACTCTGAATAAGACAGTCACAATCTCTACATTCCTAGCTTTCACTGGTAGAAGAAAAAGAGGAAAACAAAAGTATATAATCAGATAAATGCAGTTGCCAGATGTGTTAAAAGCACTTTAAGGAAACAAACAAGAGACAAAGATAGAGAATTAGCATGTGTGAAGGAAGGTATGGGAGTGAAGGTATAGGGGCCTACTCTAGGTAGCACAGTTCTAGAAGGCTTCTTTGAGGAGGGGAAACTTGTGCTGAAGCCTGAGGGCATGAAGAAGCTGGTCGGGTTGAGGGCAGGAATGGACAGCATTTAAGGCAGAGGGAACAGCTTGGGCAAAGCCCCTGAAGTGAAAAGGAGCTTGGTGCGAGGAACTAAAGGACTAGGGTTAGGAAGCGAGGAGTGAGAGGTGTGAGAGGAGAATGGAGAGATGCACGGAATCAGATTCATGGGGACTGGAGACTGTGATCAGGATGTGGAAGAAAAGAAGAACTTGAAAAGTTGAGTATAGATTATCAGGTTTGAAGAGCACCCCCAAGTAAAGCCATCCTCACCTACGGGGACTATCAAAAGCTGAAAAGGCCAGCAGGGATTAGGCCAAGCTCAGGCTCTCTGCGTCCCTGCCGTACCAGGAAGTTTTTCCCAAAATTATCAAGGAATCCCGGAGGAGGCCCATCTACTACTCCCTTTGGTTGGCTGCAACAACCACATTTTTACAATTAAGCCTGAATATATTTATTCCATTAAGATCTCTGAGCTGAGTTTTCCAGAACTACAACTTTCATGGACTCCTCTTTTATGATGAGGTAAGAAATAAACACACACACACACACACACACACACACACACACACACACGTATGTCTTAGAATGCAAATAAACTCATGTTATTTTATAAATTATTCATGTCAGTAGCTCATCTAATTCCCAGCCAAATGGATTTATCTTAGCAGTTTGTTTAGGAGTGGGTAGGAAGAAAGGGGAATGCAAGTCTGGAGACCTCTCTAACTTCATATAAGGTATCACAAACTGAACCTCTATGTAGTAGACGAATGGCAAAGTCCCTGGGATGAATCTTTGTTACAAAACATCCACCTGTGGAATGGCACAATGTTCTAAAATATGCAAACTTATTTGACCGGTCGTAACAGAAAATGGGAAGTGATGTATGAATTGTTTTTTTCTTTTCTTTTAAGTTTCAAAAATACAGTTTTTAACTTTTCACAAGACATGAATCAGCTAAAACAGTTTCCAAAAAAAGAGAAAAATTTGTGGACAAAATCACTCTCTATGGACATCTAATTAAAAATCTGCTAAATATCTTACCAAATGAACATATGACTTCAATTTTAGCAAAGAAAATAGAAGTCACTTAAAAGGGCCATGAGATAAACAAGTTTTCAAGTGTGACACTAATGTCTTATGTCCATTACCAATAGGGCTTATGGCTCATGGCATTTGCTTGTACACAAATTGCTTTACAGTGATGGATTTAGCTATCAAACAAAGTTCAAAAAGTATCAGCTCTTTTCAGATTATAAGGCCAAAGAAAACACCACTAAAAGAAATGTCTCTGTGCAAATGTATCATTACTTCTCCGAAGAGAACAATTTTTTAAAAAATGTTTGACTATGTCCCTGGAAACAGCATGAGACTTGGAGTCAGACAACTTATGTTTGTTCCCAGTCCTGCTGCGTACAAGCATGGAACTTAGCCTTGACCCTCGCTCCTCACAGGCAAGATGAGACTACAATAACCTGTCTTTTAGGATGTCAGGAGGATAAAATAAAATCATAAAAGTGCCTAACATGTAGCCTGGCACACAGATGGCCTTTCCGGAGGCAGTTTTGATCCTTGCCACTAAAAGCATTGGAGGATACACCACTAGAGCAGTTGGATAGTCTGTTCCCACAGAAAGGACTACACACAGGCTGCGCGAGGGTAGAACCACTTCCATTGGAGAACTAGTGAACTGACTACGAATTTTACTGTTTGGTGGACACTGGTGGCTGTGACCCCTCATTCCTCAAAATAAACAATACAAATAATAACAGCCAACATTTATTGAGTGCTTACTGTATGCCAGGTACCATATTAAGGGTTCCTATGTACCATTTAATTTAACCCTCTCATCTTATAGGAACTATTATGAAACAAGGACTGATTACTAGTCTTTCACGCATTCTTAAACTGGGCATTATGAAGAGGTAGCAATGCCATTTTGTGGAGAAGCTAATAAATTCTGAAAAGATGAAGCTTGTGTGTCATCCACTCCTTGGTGTCAAGTACCTTAATCAAAGGATAGTCACAGCAAATGCAGACTTGGCCAGGAGTAAAGGCGGGACAACTTGGAGAATGTGGGTGTCCAGAAAGTCTAGGCAGGTTTGAGGGTGGAGGAGGAAAAAGAAGAGAAGCAGGACAGGGGAGCACTGCTTCTCCTCTGCCATTTTGGTTCCAGTATTGGGGTTCTACAAATATCAATTTGCACAGTCCTTGACCCTGGGCCACGAGGCATGTACACTGCTGGGGCTGATGAAAAAGCAAGAAGAAAAAGATGGCAGAGGGTGATCTCTGCAGCAAGAAAGCAAGATTCTTGCTCTTAGGAATCTCAACTCATTCTCCCTGAAGAGAATGCTTCCTATGACTTCATCAAGCTGGAATGGGAAAGCGAGACAGGTTAACATTGTTACTGGCACAACTAGGAGGACCAGCACAGGGGACCACGAGATACAGGGGTCAGAGGGAAATAGCACTGCCCTTGGAGGGTGCATGTTGCTTTTGTTACATTTCTGTTCTCTTCATTTTCTGCTATAATAACTATGTGTTCCCGTCAACTTTCTCAATCTCTTTTCTACTAGTGTCTTCCTTTCTGCCTGTAAATATGTTCAAATCTCTTATTTAAAAAAATGACTTAGCCACTTTTTTATTCTCAGGGTTTAATATGCTTTTTTCAACCCTCACGGTCAAAGGAGTCGTCTAAGGTCATCACTTTAGTACCTGAGTTCAAACAAATGCTCTTCTTTTTTTTCTTGCTACACATCCTACTTCTCAGAACCCTATTTTTTTTTCCATTTACAATTTCATTATCACTCCAACTGTCCTCTTCAGTAGGCTTATCAGTCACATTTCTCCCCACCAAATTCAATAGCTCTTTTCTGCTATCATCATGGTTGGTATTATTACCTACAGGAAAAAGAAGCCACTAAATACCACTAAATATAGTATATACATACAGTGGAGAATTGTAATGCATTTTGCCCATCCTTACAGAAAAATCTGACAAAACATGAGTGTGTGCAAACAATTTTAATACAGGGATTCAAATAATAAGGGACTGGGAGGATAAAGAAAAGGGCAATCAGTCTTCACCCTAAAAAACCCTAGGTTTATGGCATAGAGAGATCTGCTTCTCAAAATCCATACAGGGACCCAGTGAAAGGAAAATTATGTGGCTATGGGAATAGGCTGTCCAAAAAGACAGGTCTGTCCTTTCCCATTTGACGAGTGTGACAAATTGTAGTTCTATTTTTCTTTCCATTTCTCCATTATCTCTTTTATTCTATTTGCCTCTCTTCCTTTTATGTCCTCACATCTGGATTCGGACATGAAAGCCATATCTGAAATCTAATAGATAAAGGAAAAAGAGTGGGGTGGGAGAGAACCAGAGGAAGAGAGAGCGAGCCAGAAGACGACAGAGAGGCTTCCTCCAAGGCAAAGGAGGTTTTCTGAAGAGCTCCATTGCTAGCAGAGGCAGCACGGAACCAACTGTAACTGTTCCCAATTCCTCCTCTTCCTCCTGCATATCCCATGTTATCATCTCCTTCCACTCTGGCTGCCATAAACATCGTTTCTATACGATTCTTCCCGATTCCTAGTCAACCTGCAGTCTGCGTTGATCTCACCGCTGCCAGGGTCATCTTTTCAAAACAATTTGAATTTTGTAGTAACTTGACAAACCTGTAGTGATTCTTGAGTTTGAATACAATCTTGAAAGTTATTTGAATCTGCTGGAGTTGAGTTCTGAGAGGAATGGGAAACCCGAACAACAGCAGTTTTATTTATTTATGTAGCCCAACCAAAAAAACCTGGAAAAGGAAATCTAGATTTAGTACGTTGACTCCGTGGTCACTCACCATACTCTCAATGTCTTCAGCACATTTTTTCTAAGTATTCCTTATATCCTTTATTTCTCTGGTTAGATAGTTCCTGTATATATTATATATAAAGTTAAAATAGGAATTGTAGCAAGCGGAAATGATCTACTTTTAAAGTTTATGTTTCATAGAGTGCTTGCAATATAAGCTGCTCAATAAATGCATATTGTGTAAATAAAACCCATTAGGAATTGAGATATGAAAATATTCTAAGTTGGCCAGTCTTTTCTTTCATTTTCTAATACCACACATTGTATATTTTTGATTTTGCACTTTTTTCTATATTAATTCTTCTTATAAACAGTACTGTAAATTTTTTTTTAGTCTAGTAGAAGTGTAGTACTGAATATTTGCTAGGTGATCCAAAAATTATCCAGTAAAAAAAATTTAAAAATGTCTTATCCAAAAGTAATGGTTCACTATCATTTACCATGGAAAGATACTGGAGAATATTGTAGCTTCCAAAATCTTATTCATTTTTTCCAAGACCATTTTGACAATTAAATCACGGAAACGATCAACAAGCTTAATACTCCACTCAACATTAGACACATACAGCAGGATGAATTTCTGAACACCCCCATGGTATGTTCAAGTTGTGTTATATTTGATCTGTTTATAATCATAATCTAGAGAGTCGACTTGATATGACTTCTTTAGGGGATTTGAAGAAACTGAAATATAAAGAGATTTTGCCCAGGACAGAGAACAACTTAATTTAGAATTCAGCCTTCCTGACATGCTCTAAGTGGTGATGTTTTCAATAACAAACAAAGTCTAGGAAAGAAATCTTTCATAGAAACATCATTATTGATTTATTGAAGCATAGAAGGATGAAACATAATAAGTCATTGCAAGAGTAGAAAGGTCAGCAACAAAGAATTCAAATATTTCTATTAGAAAAGTTAAATGGACTTAATTAATTTTAAGCATGAAGATAGCAACATGAGAAAATGACTGTTAAATGTACCACTTTTAGGAAAGAATACTATCAATGTCAAATCCCATAACTATCACACCCAGTTTATTTCATCACAAGATCTTAATTGTACTTATCAGAGGACCAGTTACACAGTTATACTATAATTAAAATAACAATAAAGTTTTCATTGTAAGATTCTAAGAATCCCTGTTATTACTCTCTCTTTCAAAGGCTCCCAAGTGTTGTATTATAACTTCATGAAATGGAGAGAGAATATGAGCATAACAAAGTATTTCGAGAAATAAAGTAAGACAAGTCACTGGAATAAGCTTCACAAAGCCCTCTAAAAATTGATGCCAGTTACAATTATTTGCAGTCTTAAGTATATACCAATAATCAGGCCTGGAAATTTGTGGAAGCTGGGCATCCATGCTGGCAACTGTGAACTTTAAGCTGGTAATTAGATTCAGGGAAGAAGTCTTCTTGCCAAGACCAGAGCCTTTAAGGAACCTTCTTGGGTTCAGGGATCTGAGGCTCAGCTAAGGGCCCAGGTCCTGTCCAAGGTAATAGGCCACTTTCATTAGGCTGTAGGCTGAACTTATGAGGTTCCTTCTCTGAAGTTTATGCCTTCAGGGATTGAAGAAGAAAGTGGCTTAGTGTAGTCGGTCTCTGTCGTCTGAGATGCCATCAGTCTCCCAGTTTCCTGTCCGGGCCTCCCAGTCAATGCAGTGCCTGTCCCCCTCAGCCTCAACAGTTGAGGATGACTGGACAAGACAGGAGCTCTGGAGCGCTGAGGCACATCAACAGAAGCTCCTACTAGCAATTTTTCAGAGGGTACATAGGAGCAGGGGAGGGACAAGCACACAAGCCAGTTTCTTCTTTCCCTGACCCCCATCCCCAGGACCAGATGACTGCCTGGCAAGCAGCCACCCATACAAATTATCTAGGCCTGTTCATAAGAATTCCAGTCTGAACCCAGTCCTCAACTGGCACCTGCCAGCAGAAATATATGACCTAAATATTTCTTTTGGAGTCCTCTGCTGCTCCCTTTACCACTGTAAAAACAATTATGAGAGGATAATTTTCATCTGCTTACTTGTAACATCATTCTAGATTTCTTGTGGAAATTTGGATTATTTTGACACCTGTAGGCAGGTTAACAAGAAAACAAGAAGGTTCATGTGCCCTATGGGTACGTTGGAGCAAAACCCACTTCTCTGGAATGGCAAAGACATAGCGCCACTTATTGGTGGGTGGTCAGAACTGGTCTTTCCAGTCTTGTCATGGAATTTATGAACACTGAGGGGAAGAACCAGCAGTTTGTTAAGCCAAAGAGAATGGTTACCAAATGGACTGGGGCAAACAATAAGCTTAATACTTAAAAATTAATATGCAATAAAAATTATCTTAGTCAAATTTCAAAAAACAATTATAATTCTGCAGCAGGATTTATTTAATGGGTTCAAATTTGGAGAAAGCTGCTGTTAGACTCAGTGCCAGAAATCAATGCTTATCTTGTAAATAGCTGAATTATCTCCCAGTTTGGGAACAATCAATAAAAGCCTGGCTTGAAATCAGGTTGAAATAGGCACTCTGATTAACAAAATAAAGGACATAATTCAGGCTAGCACAATAAGAGTCCTCTGTTTAAAGTACAAGAGTGTGCTGGTCACAATGACAGTTCCTAATCTCTCCCACTGAAAAGTGACTTCCATGGAATAAAGTCAGCTTAGATGGATTTTCCATTTAAATGGTCAAGGATTAAAAAGAGTTGGTTGGACAAGCGTAACTCATTCCTATAACATTCCACTTAAAATACACACACACATCATGATATCCTTATGAAAATAAGCTGTCTTCTTAGTTGCTGGAATTTGAAAGCAAAAGCTGACACTAAACCATTTTGATTAATCTATGACATAGTTGGAGGACTATGCTACACTTCATTCCCCTGGATTTCTGAGCTTCTGTGACTTTTGTATCACATTATGCAATTTGCAGTGCTGGATCCCCTTAGAGGTTACTTATACAAAAACATACATTTCATTTGAAACCTGACCAGGCTCATTCTTGTTCTAGATAGATTCATTATGACAACCTTTAATTGGGCAAACTGCCAAAATGCAGCCAGTTTAACAGGCTCTTTTAAAATGCAGCACATAGACTAATATGCTTATTTGACTTACTTGTTGAGAATGATTTATTGAATAACACATGCTAGAGATAGGGTACAAAAACCTTTCAAAAGGTAGTTCTCAGAGAGTTTAAAAGTCCACAGAACTGGCCAGCATAAAAGAAAGAAACTTGAGGAGTTTTTTTTTTTTTTTAAACGTGTCTTGCTAAACACAGTTTTATAACAGCGTGGAAGCCATGTATAATTTTGGGAGCTGAAGGAGTTAATTTCCTAATAAAAATTAGTTGCTGTCAGGCTTTTACTCTGTACAGTTGTAGGGAGCTGCATGGAAGAGAAATAAGAAGGGAATACATATTTCAAACTATAACATATCTGTAACTTTTAAGTTTTATTTATTTATTTCATTTTACCAAATTGGGGGTGGAAAAGGCATTAAATGTTGCCCTCTGGAATAATATAAAAAGGCTTCTTAGGTTTGTATGGACTGGCCTTATATAAGAACTCGTATTTGCTTGCTAGTTGTCTTGATAAAAATCTTATACAGATACCACATAGTCTTCTACAGAACCAGCTTAGATCAACTGTGAAGTCTGCTGCTTTGTAAATGACAATGGTAAAATTTATCTAATACTTACAGTTTTTTAATTAGCGAAATTAAATCAAATAAATTTGCAGTGTGGCTTCCACAGCCATTTTGAGAGCAAATTTTCTCTATAATCTCAATTAGAACAATGTTCTCATGCATCCCCTCGCCCCCAGCTCCCACCTCAGTTGGAAGCAGGACACAGCTCAGCCTGGCAACTGTGGAGTGGAACTAATTCCTTCCTCTTAACGCCTGTCTCCAATTAGCTGGTGGGAAATATAAATGACTTACTTAGGATACAGCTTTTCCCATTTACTCAAGCCTATTATCATTCTCATCCAAGCATCGCTCAGCCACTAATTGTCTTGGGAACCTGTGCAGTGATAAAGAGCACAAAGTTGCTAACAGTGTGACCTAAGCAAAGCTATTTAACCTTCCCAAGCCTCAGTTTCCTCACTTGTTGAATGGAGATCCTTTCTGCTTCACACTCTTGTAGCGAATGAAAACCGATGCCAACAGCCCTTAATGCTGCCTGGCCCATAACAATGTTCAGCAAATTAATCATCACCGAATACATAGGAAAACAGATAAGCAGATAATTACAAAACAATAAAATAAAGAAACCATAAAGAATATGTACAAAATACAGTGAAAGCACCAAGGAGGGTTGACCCATGAATCCCCCCTTTCTAACATCCTCGGCAGTTTGCTGCTGCCAGAATCCATTCAAGTAGCTTTGTCAATAAAGAACTCACTACCTAATGGCGCAGTTCTAATTATTGCATTGTTTTCCCTTAGAAATATGTCTTAAAATCCTCTAAGAGTTGTCTTCCAGTGATTTTCACCTATTCGCATCCTTTCTCATCTAGTAAAAGTAAATTCATCTTCTAGAGTACACCTATTTGAAGACAATTATGCTCCCAGATAGCGTCTCATCAAAAGTCACCTGTATAGTTCATGTTTTCATTTGCCAATGAGGAAGCACAAGTGATAAGCCAGACAGGAAAGACCCCACAGAATTCAAAATCCCAGGAACTTCTCAATTCTACTACTGACTGAATGCCACTGCCAACTAATTCCTAAAGACTGTTGGTGTGCTGGGTTGAGCGGGACTCTGAAGGATGTTCTGGAACCATATGAAAAAGTAACACAATCAACTCCAGGTTTTACATGAACGTATGTGTTGGGGGGAAAAGGAGTTGTGCTGGTGGTGGGTGTACCACCAACTTATGTTAAACAGCCTCTCAGCTTTCCTAGGGTTTCTCTTTTTGTGGTTCAAGGAGCAGGCATGATATTTTGTTGATCTTCCATCCCTCTGCACCTAGCTCTAAGGATGAATGAATAAATGGCTTTGTCACACATTTTGCACACTCTACAGTACCTATCAAAACCTCATGTTCTTAAATTTCAATTACATGAGCAATAGATATCACAGAAAGGTATAAATGGCATTTAAATAAACTTTTTGAAACACAGGATAAATACATTGCATAATTATACACAACATATTCTTATTTCCTTCATAGTGACAAGATAAAATATGTCTCTGAGTTAGCAAATGAGGTCCAAGTGAACTGTGAGAACAAGTTTCATTTTCCTTCCTTCCTTCCCTACCTGCTTCTTTTCTGCCATCCTTCCTTCCTATTACATATTTATTGTATAATTTTAAATTACAAACTTACTATTTTGTCCTTGTTACAGTGAAGAAAATCCAGACATATATTAAAAAGAAGCCAATAAATTCCAACTTTTCTTGTGCACCTAAATAAATAACCTGGCGTCCTTTTTTAATGTTTCTCTATGATCATATAAATGTATATACGTATTTAAATTTTCTTTCTTTTTATTCTAAAACAGGGACCACATTATACACATTACTGTGCAATCTTATCAAGATCTTACTATATTTGGGTATGTAGGCCCTTTAGATCTTTAAATAAATCATTTAAAGACTGAATAGTCCCAATGTAAACCTATGGACAGGTCATGTTTATACCTTTGAAATTCATTTAAAATCTGAAGCAGTTTTTCAGAGTAACAATACCTTAAATAGGAGTTATTTAGCTTTAGGGTTCCAGGAACAATGATAAATATCGTGTTTTCACCATCATCTATAAGGACTGTACTCCATGGAGAGTAGTTATTAGAAAGAAGATAATGACAAGGGCTTCCCTGTGTGCCTAGACTCTGCATCAACAGAGAGAAGTTAGTTAGGCCCATGACTGAGGGGTTGCATCACTCCGAATGTGAGTTACTTACTGGGAACAGCACATGACACTTGCTGATGACAATGCAGCATGGTGACCCAGAAACAATTTTGCTCTCAAAAGATGACCACTTCTACTAGTGCTATCTTTCCACTGAAATATTCCAGAGTTAGACATGGGATTTAGGGTTGAAAGTCTTAGGTCTGGGTCCTGGTTCCACCATTTACCAGTTATGGGGTACTGGACAATTCCATCCTTATCGTCAATAATATATATGTTCGTGTGCGTGTGCGTGTGTTGTACAGTGATAAGTAGGCACTGCTGGCACAATATGATAATAATAATTATCCAGCATGACCAATGACCAAGAAGATCAAGTGACTGGATGCAAGGAAAAGTGCCTTATAAAATGTGAAATGCAATTCCAAATTACGCAAAGAGATCCCGCTCAAACTTTTCATCCTACCGATCTCATTAAACATGTTAGGCGACTTTTATTTTAAATCAGAACCAATCACAAAATATATTGCAATAATTTTTTAAGGCAGTTCTGTCATAGGGACTGAGATGCAAAGTCTACTTTTATGGTGGGGCATTACATACCCATTCTACAATCGGCAAAATGAAGTCTCAGGCAGGTGACATGACTAGGATGTGTTTGGGCAGAGACTAGGCAATAAAGCCTCAAATTCCTGATCAAGGACATTGCAAGCGTTTACTCACATGACATCATCCTACTTCAAATGTCAAGAGATGCAGAGAAGACCAAGGAAAGCAAACCTCAAGCAAGTTTATAGGAAGGTTATAGAAACATACTTCAGGTTTTGTGCTTTTTTAAAAATAAGAACTCAATAATAGTTGTTTCCTTACTAGCTGTTTCACAGACCAAGAACATCTCTTCCTCTCATACCTTACAATCTAAGGAAAAGCCAGCCTATGGTCCACAACCATCATTAGCCATTCTGTATTGTTTATAATTCCAGGAATATTTTCTCCTTGGTAGCAGAGGCCAAGTTGTCCAGGCTGCACAGAAATAAGTGGTACTTGAATTCTCAGCTCAAGCTTTTATCATAATTTTAAATCTTTACTTCCTATTCTATAAAGATTTTGACACATCACAATGTGAGAAAGGGATATGTAATTCTTTGATGATAAATACTTATTTTATGATGTCTTCATTTAATCCTAGAATAAATTTTAAATTCTCAAACTATTCCACATTCCATGGTCAAACACATCCAATGCCCCATCAATAATTATGAAACTTTTTTCCCAACTGTATTACATAGATTTCTACCTTCTTGTACAGCAAGTATTTTACATGACATAACCAATGCTTGTAAACTTGGAGTCACAATTATGCACACATTTGTTACTCAATTATGCTTTCAAAGATTATACTGATGTATAAGGCTACTCATTTCTATACCAAATTGATTTAGACAGCTAGTGCTTTTTAAATAATTTCTTGATAATTTTGTCTCCTTTTCAGTTGTCTCTTCTCTCATTGCTATCAATACCTACCTGATTTAAGTAGCAATGTCTTTTTTTCATAGTTTAAGAAACCAGTTGTGTTAGTTTTCAACGCTGCATAACAAATTACCACAAACTTAGTGGCTAATAATAATACACATTTATAAATTCACAGTTTCTGTGGGTCAGGAGTGTGTGCATAGCTTGACCAGGTGCTTTGCAAGGCTGAAATCAAAGTGTCAGATAGGGCTGGGTTCTCATCTGGTGGCTCATCAGGGGAAGCGTCTACTTCTTAGTTTATAGGTTGTTGGAAGAATTCATGGCCTGTGTCTGTAGAACTCATGGTAGTTGGCTTCTTCAAAACCAGTAGGAAGGAGAGCAAGACTCTCAAGCAAGTCTTCTAGTATAAGGGTGTCTTATATAACATCATCAGAGGAATAATATCCTGTCACCTTTGCCATATTCTATTGGTTAGAAGCAATCACAGATCCTGCCCAAACTCAAGGGAAGAGATTATGAACACCGGGCTATAAAGACGAGGAGGTGAGGATCATAGGGGCTACTTTAAAATATTTGAGCCATAGAGATTAAATATCCCTAATCTGAAAATCTGACATCCAAAATGCCCTAAAATGCAAAAGACTTCTGGTGCCAAGCATTTCACAGAAGGGATATTCAACCTGTGTCAATTAATCAATCTGCTTAGTATCAAATGCAAAGTTAGAACAATAGACCCAAAACAGGAGACCAAAGGCCTTTCTGAGTTAGTTACAGTGATTTTTATGACTGCCATTTTAATTACTTTCTGAATTTGGCCATGCTCTCAATAGTCCAGGTATTTAATATGTGATTTTTAGATATATGGATGAATTCTCAAGCCAGAGGTCACCACTTTCAAGAAATAATATTGCTGCCTCCTATTTTTTTCTTCTGTAGATGGGTTGTGAAAATACTGATCAACTCACTGTCATTTCTACATGAGAAGAGTTTGTTATTCAGTGGATTGAGTGAATCTCTGGCTAATATTCAGTTACTAAAGAATGCCTACTCATGGAAGTAGGCCAGGACAAGGCACTTGGTTATGGTGAAATCCAATGACAACAGGCAAAATAAAAGCGGAAGTTTCCCTTCTTCACTCACTCCAAAAAGTAAAAATCCTACCCTCTTATCATATCCTCTTAGGTATTTAACTGCCTATGGAAAATTTTGATACTGGTGATTAAAAAATATTCTATAAAAGTTATGTGTAGGAAATACTTGAATAATCCTAGACAAACTTGAGAAAAATTGATATTTCCTTCACTGTACCCACAAGTCTGGAACTTGTTTAAATTAGTTTCCTCTTCCAGGCATGAGAAGGTCAGCTCCTGATCCCTCCTTTTGTAGACAAGGCAGAGGTCATAGGTAAAGTATTTAGTGTGCATAACAATTTTACACCACAATTGCTCTCAGACTTTACACTCTTTGGAGCAGTTATCTGACAAACAAGAAATGTATGCAGCAAGTGGAATGAACTTTGGAATCCATTCAAAGAAAACGAAATGCTTGTCACTTCTGTCAGCATTTGTTACATTTCGGAATTATCTGTTGGATGATGAAATAATCTCTCCCTCTTTTAGACAGCACTGGGAAACAAGACAACAGGGTGAGTTTATTCTATGACCAAATCCTATCTGAAAAACAAAGTCTCAGATTTAAATTACAGTTGAAACTTCTTTCCCTTTCCCTATTTAATTAGTTTGCACTTGTTTCAACTATGTAAAATTTAATTTCTCAGTGCAAATTCAAAATAATAGAAAAGTTATCAGTATAACAATCTTCAAGCTGTAATTAAAATAATAAAGTTATGTCCAATGTCACCCAATCTGTAAATAAAGACTGGTTTATTCTTTTTTACATAAATTACTGAATGTTGCACATAAGTTAGAGTGGCAGAATAATTATTTGAGATATTAACTAACTTTTTCCCATTTGATCCAAAAGATATGAGGGTCACCATTAACCCCAAGTGAGAGATTAGCAGACCAGGCCAGGGCACAAAAACATTGAATCACTGAATTCTAAATTCAAATGCTGAAATTCAGGTAAAAGATAAAACATTTAACAGTAGATGAAATCTAGCATACAATTTTTTCCCCACATGTACCCTTCTCCCGACTACTTCCACATGATGAGAATCTTCTATAGAAGCTAGGTAGGTAGAATGCAGAGAAAATTCAAGATAAATACACATGTCTGGAAACTATATGCCCTTCCCATCCACCAGAAAGTCTTACATAGGGGAAATGGGCAGCATGTACCCTTACTTTAAGTTTTATGTTTGGGAATCTCAGAAAAGAAAATACATTATCTACTTTGTCTTAGAGGAAGTGGACATCAGGCTTCACAGAAAAGTCCTCCAAGCCACGCAGTGGAACTGTGAAAATGGTGGCATTACATAAGTACTAGGCATAAAAGAGCAAGAGACTTCAAACACACATCCACACCCTCAACTCTGGTTTCCTATGGCTGGAGAGAAGCATCTAAAGTATCCTATGGGCTACAGATACACTCAGATGATCAGAGAAAGAGAAAATGATGGCCTGTCTACCAGAAGACTCTTTGCTCACACTGATAAAGCCTGTATAGTTCCCACCAGGAACCTGCTGGATATGGCTGCTCCTTGGCAACGATAGCAACAAGAGGCAGAGAAATTCTAGGTAGACAGGGGCAGGTCCCTGGTGAAGACCCACCTTCAAGCCAAGAAGCCTGAGGCCACAGCCCAAAGTGAGAACTTCTATCCCTGTTTTCCTGCTTGAATGTCACCTTTTCCTAAACCACTGATGGTCCTGCCCCACCCCACATGTTGTGCCTATAAAGACCCCAGACTCAGCTGGTGGAGAGAAGCAGCTGGACATCTGGACTATGGCTGGATGTTGTAGAGAAGCGGATTGACTTCAGAGGGACAACTTGATGGCACAACTTTGGAGAACAATCTGGCTGGAGACGGCTAGACTTCAGGGGAAGATTTTCTGCCCTCCATCCCCTTTTCAGCTCCCCTCCCTGCTGAGAGCCACTTTCATCAACCATAAAATCCCCCGCATTTACCATCCTCCAATTCATTCATGAGACCTCGTTTTTCCCGGATGCTGGACAAGAGCTCAGGAGCCAGGAGGACAAATACAAAAGGCTGCCACACTGGCCCTCTGCCCTCGCTGGTGGAGGGCAGCCACCCCACGCAACAAGGCAAACAGCCCACTGAGCTGTTAACACTTAAGCCATTCACAGACAGCAGTGCTAAAAGCACTGTACACACCCTCTGATATTTTGTGGGTTGCAGACACGCCAATCTGAATGCTGCTGCAGGGCCCACACAGAGTTCACTCCTGCTGGCACTGAAGCGGCCAAGTGGTTCCAGTGCTTGTGTACTCCAGTTCCCACCTCGTTGACTTGTGTGTGCCCTCTCACAAGGAGTTGAGAGTGGCAGGCTAAGTAAACAGGCACCCTTGTTCTACGTCCTGGAAAGGGGTCAGGGAAATACCCTGCTTCAGCAGGCAGGTAGTAGCAAGTCTAGTGGCCTGGCAGCAGGTCCAAGATGCTGCTTCTCTCTCTACCCCAAGTTGCCATGCAAGTGCTGAAGACAACTGGGATGAGTTAACACCTTGAGTGTGAGGCCAGGTTAGATCCAAGCACCTTTTCCTTGTTCTCTGCAGGGGCATTTACACAAGCTCCCCAGAGAATGAGGGTACATAAACAACAAAGACACAATCCTGGATCCAAGTCATTAATTTAGATTCAATTCGCCTGGAATGAACTAAAGTAACTTCCTGCAATAAGTGAGGAATGGGGTAAAACAGAAAATAACTTGAACACCAAAAGGAAACAAAGTCAGCCTTTTGCACACCTGAGAGTGTGATTGTGATATTTGCACTCACCACATCAGTATTTAGATAAAATTCTAAATTCTAAAATATAAATTTTTAACACACTCTTTAAAGTATTCAACAAAATTGTGTTTCTTCAGGGATGATGAAATTTAACAAGCCAGGTAAAAAGTCTTAATGTCTTCCCATTAAAACCATCCTTCTATTATATTTTTGTTGAGCTCATGTATCCCTGTGTGTATTTTTGGTTTTATAATTGCTATATTTGAACAATTTTTGCCCTATGTTTGCTCTAACATATTCACAGAATAAGTACTAGTACAGAATCAGATATGTCACACGCACCTCCAACATCCTACTCCTTCAAGTTTTAGTGTGTGTTGCATCTATCACATACACCACTTATGTGCAGAATAACTCCATGTACACACAATTTGAAAGGGAGTATTTCTCCCGCTCTGAGATAGGATTGCCTGAGCTTTAAACTGCCTTGAAGAATGAACTGTTCAGATTCCTGTGTTTTGTTCAATCATAGCAACAAGAGTGCAATAAACATCTATACCCCAAGTGGTCAGAAAATTGCAAACAACTTCAATCCAGTTTTTTAAAAAGATGCTATGCCTGTCAAAAGTAAGCCATATACTTAGCAGGACCACATGGGATCATCTGGAGGAAAAAATAAAATAAAAGAAATTTGTCTTACTGCATCACATTAGGTTTGTCAAAGGAAAGATGTGCTTTGAATATCTAATTAAAAGCAAGTCTTGTGTGGCAGGTCATCTTCCTCACCACGCCTACATGTGTTTGTGTGTCTGTGTGTGTGGCTTTTAAATTAATATCATGTCAATTAGCCCAGGAGAGCCTTTTAGTGTAAAAATGAACAAGGAACTCCTAAAATGAAATATGTTCAGTCTTACTTTACAGAAGCCCTTTAATAATTATAACCAAATTTATCTTTTTTATTTTAATCTTCTTTCTTTCTCTTTTTTCTTTTTTTGAGACTAGGTCTCACTATATATTGCCCAGGCTGGTCTCAAACTCCTAGTCCCAAAGTACTATCCCTAATCCCAAAGTACTAATCCCAAAGTCCCTAATCCTAAAGTACTGGGATTACAGATGTGAGCCTCTGCACCAGGCCTAATTTTAAGTATATATTATAAAAATCCCCAAATCCTTAAAAGATTATTTTTTCCTCCAAATCAGAGGACACTGTTGTCAGTGGTGGTTTTGACACTTTATTTTTGCTATTAAAAATAAAAACAAATCTGTGAGACAAATGTGTCTACTAACAGATTAGCACCACATGGCAAACCTTTTCAATGTAAAAAAATTAAAGCCTATTTTTTAAAAGTAGTTTCAGTTTCACAGCAAAATTAAGAGAAACATACAGAGATTTCCCATACACCTTCTAACACAACACATGCATAGCCTTCCCCATATCACCCCCACCAGAATGGTACATCTGTTAGACTGATTAACCTACATTGACACATCATAATTACCCAAAGTCCACAGTTTACACTAGTGTTGAGTCTTGCTGTGTGCATTCTATGGGTTTGTACAAACATAATGAATCCACCATTATGGTATAATTTAGAGTATTTTCACTGCCCTAAAAATCTATGCTCTACCAATTCATGCCTCCCTTTCTGCTAACCCCTAACAACCTCTGATCTTTTTACTGTCTCCATTGGTTTGCCCTTTGACAACCTTATACAGTTGGAATCATACAGTATGTAGCCTTTTCAAATTTGTTTATTTCACTTAGTAATACACAGTTAAGTTTCTTCCATTCCTTTTCAGTGCAAAATACTATTTCATTGGATATATTCATTTATTTATCCATTCACCCACTGAAAGACATCTTGGTTGCTTCCAAGTTTTGGCAATTATGAATAAAGCTACTATAAACATCTGTATGTAGGTTTTTGTGGAGGCATACGTTTTTAACTCCTTTGGATAAATACCAAGGAACGTGATTACTGGGAAGTATGGTAAGAGTATGTTTACTTTTGTAAGAAACTGCCAAACTGTCTTCCAAAGTGGCTCTGGCTGTACCATTTCACATTCCCAGCAATGGATGAGAGTTCCTGTTCTTCCACATCCTCACCAGCATTTTGTGATGTCAGTGTTTGGATTTTGACCATTCTAATAGATGTATAGTGGTATCTCATTGTTGTTTTAATTTGCATCCCCCACTGGTGACATATGATGTGTAGCATGTTTTCATATGCTTATTTGCCAACTGTATATTTTCTTTGGTAAGGTATCTGTTAAGGTCTTTGGCCCATGTTTGAACTGGATTGTGTGTTTATTGTTGAGTTTTTAAGTTCTGTATATTTTAGATAATAATCCTTTTTCAAATGTCTTCTGCAAATATTTTCTCCCAGTCTGTGGTTTGCCTTTTCGTTATCTTGACATTATCTTTTACAAAGCAGAAGTTTTTAGTTATAGTGAAGTCTTCATTATTAATTAATTATTTCATGAATCATGCCTTTGGTGTCCTATATAAAACATCATCGCCATACCCAATGTCATCTAGGTTTTCTCCCATGTTATCTTCTAAGAGTTTTTTAGTTTCGTGTTTCTGTTTAGATCCATAATCCATTCTGTGTTAATTTTTGTGAAGGTTGTAAGGTCTGTGCCCAGATTTAATTTTTTGCATATGGACATCCAGTTGTTCCAGCACCATCTGTTGAAAGACCGTCTTTGCTTCATTGTGTTGCCTTTGCTCCTTTATCAAAGATCAGTTGGGGAGGACACTTTTGGCAGTAAGAGAAAGTCTGATTACCTGGCAGGCAGTAACATATAAGAATCAATGGTTTTAGAATCATCTAGGTCTAGTTTTGAACCCAGCAACACCTTCTTACTAGCTGTATGATCATTAGAGCCAGATATTTAAGCTTGTTCAGCTTCAGTTTCCTTACTTGTAAATGAGAGTCCATGGCTCCTGCTTCAGTGTTTAGAGGCAACATATAGCACAGTATAGCAATCAGGAGTATGGACTGTGGAATCAGGCTGCCCGAATTGGAACCCACATTCTACTACTTACAAAGCATGTAACCTTGACAAGGTGGTGAATCAGTCAGTGCCTCAGTTTTCTCATAAGATTATTTCTGATATGATCTGAAATGTCTGCCATTATAACTGTCACATTCATAACTTGTTAGTGTCCGATAAATAATAAATATGTGCTGCTGCTGTGTTCATCACTATTATTATCACCACCTGCCACTCTGCAGTTGAACCATTTCTCTTTCACTTTGCCTTACACGCCAGCATCAGGCATGCAGTATTAGTGTGGGAGCATTTCTCCTTATATAAACAGAGCCATAAGACATGTTGGGAGAGCCTCCACTCTTTTTTAAGCTATTGTCTTTATATTCTGGAGAATAACATTTTTGAGTCTCTGTTTTCCCTTCTTAAACTGTATAGACCACAGGATTCTTTTTGAAAACCAGTATGTAATTCATAGAAGTCATCCTTCAAAGTGTATACAATTAAGCAGTTTTTAGTATATTGTGTAACCATGACCACTATCTAATTCTAAAACATTTTCATCACCTACCAAAAATCTTAAAGTCACTGGCAAGTGAATTTTGTATTCAGCATGCAAACTTGGGGGATTTGATTCAATTATTGTTTCACCTACTATATCACTGTGGCAGAGACTGTTAGCTGCTCACTCCAATACCCATTGTCCCTTCTTCCTTAAGCTAGCTGTATGGCTGCCCAGATTTCCCTGCACCTAGGCATGGGTATGTAACCAAATTCTTGCCAATGAGATGTAAAAAGAAAGTGAGGGATAGCAACTGGAAAATCTCTTACGAGCCACCTAATATGCACCTTTTCTCCATTTGTCCTTTCCTCTTTCTCACTGGCTGGAATATAGGTGTAATGACTGGAGTTCTGGTGCCATTTTGGATCACCAAGTATCCTTGCAAATAGGAGGCTTGGATGATTTAGAAGGAAAGTAGAATAAGCTGCATCTCTAGCACCTTTGATCATATTGGACCTGACATTTCTATCTCTGGAAAGTTTCTTTTACATAAGAAAAAACAAATGTCTATTTTTATGCCACTGTCACGGGAAGTTTCAGGCACACACAATGGACTTAATATTAAATGACACAATGTTTTAGCCATATTCCCATCAGTGTCGTGCATTATTAATTGCCAGGAAGTTAGGGTACATAAAAAACTGAGGCCAATTTCTTCTGCTATTAATAAGAATTATACCAGATTGGTGCCCAGCACAGAATACCATAGTTTTCAACAACTTACTTAGCTTCCTATACACATTCTCCACACACACATTCATTCATTCTTTGGGGCATATGTAATACATAAAGGTGAACAGTCCCTATAGAAACTTGGCCAGCACTGGTAACTGGTCCTACATTCAAACCAATTTACTAAATTGTACTTTCTAACTGGAGTCAGGAAACCATCTAAACATACATATGTCAATGCTCAAATCCATCAAAAGGCAATCGAGTGTGCAAAGCAATAGCCCTATGTGGGAATATAACTGCAAACTATAATGATGTCTATCTGAAATTTTCTGTGCTCATCAGCTCCTCCAAACCTGCTTCATATGTAACTGAGTTTAAGACTTCTTTAAAAAAATCAAGCGCTGTTTCTGAAGATTTTCTTATTAAGAGGATGAGATATCCTGAATGAATGATACTTGCAATGTAAGTACTTTGCCATTATCCCAGTGAACTGACCTAAAAACAAAAATATCCCAACAGTCAGAATTAAAATGTTAACATTCAGAACTCCTAGAGAGTATAAATTATTTAACTCATTTTTGTATCCCCTGTTAGTACCTATATTACTGTGTTGAATACAGTTGATGCTCAGTAAATGGTTGTTAAGTTGAATTCCTGTATTCTTTAAACTGCATCATTTTAACAATGTAAGTAACAGATCTTTGTGACCCCGGAAAAACTGCTTTTCATTTCTTCTTCCATTACAAGTGGAAAATGTTACCCTGTCTCTAAGATTAATGAAGACATGTATGCAAAGTGCTTAAGGCAGCACCTGATACAGAAGGGGGTAATAAATGATAGTTACTATCATGATAGTCAATAACTATAATTATTGTTATTGTTACCAATATTGTTATTAATATAGTTATTATCACTATGGCATCAATAAATGATATGTACTCTCATTACTATTGTTAACATTTTAATTGTTATTATTACTATTGTTGTTATTATGTTATTATTTTTACTCTGCTTAAGATTCTGTTCCATGTGCTGGAAAAACAAAGTATTGTCAAACATATTCCTTGCTTAAAAATATGCTAGGGCAAAATGATCTACATATATAAAAAGATAAGTAAAGTTGCAAGGTAGGAGGGTTTCAGTCCCCAGCAGCATGCTACAACAAATTGACAACATTCTTGAAACAAGACCACAGACTTATTTCCTAGTATGAATTTTTTTAATTGCCTTGTGTCCAACTGCACCTGTAGCCAAACCTTTGTTTGCCTTTTCTTGCATTCTCTCTTCTTAGCCCCTTCCCTAAATCCTGCCCTCTGAAATCTCAATATGCCTGCTTCTTTTTCCCAGACTTGGACTAAAATTCCCTTCTCGGAAGATGATTTCTGAAGAGTAAGAGCCTGGTACTAGACTGCCCCTCAGTCTGAGTCAAGGATTCTCTGTATCTGTGTAGGGTCTTTCAGGCAGCCTGAGTAGGCATGCCATGAGCTGGTTCCATGAGCAAAGATAGTGAGACCCATAGGAGCTTGGAGAGAGAAGCCCAACCTGAGGACCAGAATGAGAGCTGGCTTCCTGGAGCAGGTAGGACTTGTATTGAGTTAAGAAAGGAAAGTCTAGAGAGGAGGGAAGGAAGACATACCAGGCAGAAGAGGTCCTGCGAGCAAAGCACTGAACTGATAATATGATATGAAACAAAATGTGGTCTCAGCAAGTTGGAGCTAAGAAGTTCTAAATAGATATTGTCAGAAGCAAGGTTAGAGTTAAGCAGGAATCAGACTAAGGTGTTTTGATGTTAAATTGTGTTTCAGGAATATGACATTCCAAAAACACATAATGGGCTTTGGCGTACAAGTACCCACTGTGTCAAGAGCAAAGTGCATTTTATTTGTTACCAATATTATGTAGACAAGTGCACAGTGTATGTAGAATGGATGGGCAGCCAGTTGATGTTTGTGGAGAACTGGGAAGGAAGTTGAGTCTACTAGGAAGAACTCTAAGAATTTAAAGTTTCCATTAAATATCAAATTTGAAACACAGTATCTTAGGGTTCAAGATCATCCAGAACACGTTTATTTTAAAGGTCAAGAAGACAAGGTTTAGAGAGTTCTATGACTTGCCTAAAGTCTCACAGCCAGTTGGAAATGAAGCTTCAACCCAACAACACAAACCCTGCTCAAGTTTTAAGCTCTATAAATGACACCTTGATACCAAATCCCATATTTTCAATGTTGGTGTTGCAATTTAATTACAGACACAGACATTTTCTCCTAGCAAAAGTCACATCTATATGTTTAAATAATATAGATCTTTAATTCTTTTTTTAGTATTCATTTTCTTCCTTGTCAACCTCAAGTTGAAACTGAACTTAATAACACACACACAAAACTAAATTGTTCTCCTTTTGGAAACTTTCCATTGGGTAATAAGGCTACCATTTTTTAAATTTAACAAAACTATTACAATGTTCTCTTACTTAAAAATTACCATCAACAACCAGGGAAAACAGGATATAAATTTTAAAATGAGTATTTAGAAATTGCAACAATTCAATAATATTATTATTTAAATAATGTCTTGTTAGTGTTTTACTTCAGTTGGTCAGCCTGATTACAATTTTAGTTTAAAGATGCAAATTTCTACCTACTCTGAAATAGCACTAACTCTAAAAACTAAAAAAAAAAAAAAATCATGTCTATCCATATTAGAAAATTTTAAAATTCTAGGAGAAGGTGTGCTGTATCAAAAGGACATTTTGTCACTGCTCACAGCCCAAAATATCCTCTCATATTTTCTTAAATTTAGGTATCAGATATCTGACTTTTGCTCATGTGATTCCAGAAAGCTGTCTGACCACTCCAGTTCTACTCAGCACCCCTCTGTGCAGACCTCTGATGCCAAATGACCTTGTTCAACCACTAGAAGAATCCCCAACCACGCCTCTTCAGCTGCCTTCCACTACTGATGGATGGTGCCTCCACACATGACTAAGTCATAAATGGTCCAGTTAGGATAGGCATTTAAACTCAATGCACAGGTTGATAGCTTCAGCATTACCTTACAAACAACTAAGGGACTCCTTGGAAAGACAGTTGTCCTTCCGTAAGGTGAACTTGCTCTTTATATTAAGGACATTTAGTACAGGGAAGCAACAAATTATTCTTTGGTGCCTCAAGTGGTTTTCTGAGGTATAATTTAAGTCTTATTTTGCTTATTAAGACAGTTCTGAAGTTAAGCAGCAAATATTCATCTCCTTACATTGATAACTATACTAAAGATATGTGATATTCATCATTCATTTCAGAGTGTTCTAGTTTGCTTAATATTAACTCTAAGTGGTGACCATCTCAGGAATTTGAATACTAACCTAAAGAAAAAAAGTTGGAGCTCATGTCTAGCAAGAATTTCTGTAATATGAAATTTCACCATTATTGACAAAGTTCTCTTTGGGAAGGGCCTCACAATACGAAACATGAAAATGCCCCCCAAAGAGTCATAAAATTCACACATGTTATTTATGTATTTCCAACTAATGTTAACATTTTTTAAACCAAATTTTACTCTAAATTTGAGAGGTTGTTTGATCCTAAAAATCTGTCTGCATTAGTGTTGGGGCTTTTAATGCTTCACATTTTATTACTTCCAGTGTCTTTTAGATAATTAATCTTGGTATCTATTTGTTGTTTGGAATAAATGGCAGAATCCTAGCAAATGGTGGACAGCTCATAAATAAAAGATAGGGGCTGTGTAAGCTGTAAGGAAATTAGAACTTGATAAAGAAAAAAGAATTATTTTTCCCTTAAAGGATAATGGTTTTCATTAATTCCAAAGGTCAAGTGTAAAAAAATAGTCCCTCTCCTTCATTACTGAGATTCATCATCCTGACATTATTTACTAGAGGTACAGTTCATGAACTCATAGGAGGCCCCATGATGTTGGGTTCTGCTATCATACTTTTGACTATTGCTTAATTATATCATGAGGCAAAAATATATTAAATCTTGGGCACCGAGCTTTGTCACTTTGTTTCAGTGATTTTCCAGTTCAACCACTGCTAATAAAAACAGTTACCATTTATTTTGTGCTATTTGCCAGATATTATCCCAAGTTTTTATTATACATGCATTGTAAAATATCTCAGTCATTAAAGCACACTGAAATAATGAAGCAAATATGTGTGCAACCACTAGCCATTTAAACAAATAGAAACATTTTATATTTAAAAAAATCAGTAACATATTATAGATAGGGCTAAAGCATACTATGCATAGCATCCCAACCAATTATCTATCCTCCTCTGCCTACAGAGGTTAGCGAACATCCCAAAGTTGAAGCATATTTTTTGCACCTGTCTTTACACATATTTTCTCTAAATGAAATCTAATAAAGATTTATATAACATTAAAACGAGAACAAATGATACCATATTATAAAATGGTATCCCTTCCCCCGAATATTTTATTTTTGAAATCTATCTATTTTAATACATGTAGATCTATTATTTATTTATATAGTGTTTATTGTATAAATAAGCCATAGGTCATTCTCCCATTTACCTTCTGATGGATATTCATGATTTCTTTTATTTTTAGGCTATAACATTCAATATTTAATTGAATGTAAGTGTAAGATCTTCTCTAAGGTGGGTTTTAAAGTGAAATTGCTGGGATTTAGGACATGAATATATTCAACTTTACAGACATTGCCAAGTTGTTCTTTAAAGTGGTTATACCAATTTATGCTCCCACCAGCAGTATAGGAGTGCTTCTCAAAACCTTACTTTCTCACTGACAATTGCCTTTGTTGCTTCTTCCAATTTGTTGCCCATCTGATGGGTATGAAGTGCTATTTCTGTTATTTTAATTCATAAATCCCTTATGATGAGTAAGGCTGAGCACCTCTTCCATGTGTATTAGCCATCCATGTCTCTTTCTAATGATTCATTTTTTTCTATTCGGCTGTTCATCTTTTTAAGAATGATCTCTAGGAGTTCTTTTTTATATATATACTTTAAGTTCTGGGGTACATGTGCAGAACGTGCAGGTTTGTTACATAGGTATACACGTGCCATGGTTGTTTGCTGCACACATCAACCCGAAATCTACATTAGGTATTTCTCGTAATGCTATCCCTCCCCAGCCCCACACCCCCCAACAAGACCCCGTGTGTGATGTTCCCCTCCCTGTGTCCATGTGTTCTCATTGTTCAACTCCCACTTATTAGTGAGAACATGTGGTCTTTGGTTTTCTGTTCTTGTGTTAGTTTGGTGGGAATGATGTTTTCCACATCTACAACCATCTGATCTTTGGCAAACCTGACAAAAACAAGCAATAGGGAAAGGATTCCCTATTTAATAAATGGTGTCAGGAAAATTGGCTAGCCATATGCAGTAAGCTGAAACTGGATCCCTTCCTTACACCTTATACAAAAATTAACTCAAGGTGGATTAAAGACTTAAATGTAAGACCTAAAACCATAAAAACCCTAGAAGAACACCTAGGTAATACCATTCAGGACATAGGCATGGGCAAAGACTTCATGACTAAAACACCAAAAGCAATGGCAACAAAAGCCAAAATAAACAAATGGGATCCGATTAAACTAAAGAGCTTCTGCACAGCAAAATAAACTATCATCACAATGAACAGGCAACCTACAGAATGGGAGAACATTTTTGCAATCTATCCATCTGACAGAGGGCTAATATCCAAAATCAAGAAGTTCTTCAAATATTACATAATTTTTTGCCAGTTATGTACATTACAAAGAATATCTTCCAGCTTGTGTCTTGTCCTTTTACCTTGTTTATGACATTTTTAGGCATATTAAATTTCTATGGCATTAAAATGTTAATATAATTTAAAGTATCAATATTTTCTTTTACAGGTTGCACTTTTTATGTCCTAGTTAAGTAAATTCTTATACAAGTTTGTTTTTAAGTTTTAAGGTCATGCTTTTCACACTTAGACTTTTAATCTGTCTGAAATTTGTTTTTGTGTAACCATTTATTACATCCTTTAGCAATTATTTCTAACAGCACATCTGTGATATACCAAGTTCTTTTTTACATGTGTCTATTTATAAGTTATTTACTTATCTATATTGTTCTATTTGTCTATCTATGTTCTAATACCACACTTTTAATTCTTATAGCTTTGTAGCAAATAGAGCAACACTCATCTTTTTCTTCTTCAAAATCATTCTAGTTATACTAGATATGTGGACTAATTTGTGGGGAAATTGGCATCCTCATGACATTAACACTTCCCATTCATGAACATTTTATATCTCTCCATTTATTAGATCCCATAATCCTTCAGTAAACATTTATCATCTATCCTGAGGAATTTTGATAAGGTTGATGATGTATTCCTGGTAT
Organism: Macaca mulatta; assembly: GCF_049350105.2. Lineage (NCBI taxonomy): Eukaryota > Metazoa > Chordata > Mammalia > Primates > Cercopithecidae > Macaca > Macaca mulatta. The sequence goes on from NC_133420.1 coordinate 80,993,673, forward strand.
AATGAAATGGAGACACTAACAGAGAAACCTGATGATCACAGTAGAGAGAAAGCCTGTCATGTGTCCACCACAGTTAGACGCCCAGCTCTCCTAGAAAATCTCTATGTGACCCATCCAGTCTCTCCAGGACAGAGCATGGGCTGGCCTTTCTGAGAGCTGCCTGCTAACCAGTAGTTTACCATTTCAAACAATAAAAAATGGAAACAGTTTGCTATTTAAAACAATCCAGGCTTTTTCTTTCTCCTTCCTCTTTTCTCTTTCTCTTATTTAAATCTCTTTTGCCTTTCTGAGATGAAATTAATTATTGGTTCCATAGGCTTCATGTGTACACAAGTAAATAATGTGGTCTTAATTAACTTTATATCTTTGAGTTATTCATTAATACTCCATTTTGTACCTCTTTCAGACTTCAGTTTTTATAGTTTTGTTACTACTGTAAGCGGTATCTTTCTAAAATTATATTTCTCCAATATATTTTTTCCATTTTTCATTAAATAGCTCTATATTGCAAAATGGAGATATTTATTGTCTACCTCAGGTTGTTCTAAGAAATACATATACACCCCTTAGTAAAGTGCTTGGTGCATATCCGGCCTTCCCCAGCTTCCTTTTTCCTTTCCATAAAAATGTAGAAATGATTTAGAGTATTAGTTTAGAATACAAAGTAAAATCAGAAAACGTGAAGTTATATGAAATATTTATGTGCGAAACTTAAAGCGTTTTTTATGTATATAGTTCATTACTGGTAGAGACATAATACATTAGGTAAGTCTTGTAAAATACAGGCAAATAATAACACTTAAAAACCCCACAGGGTAACAGATTTTACAAACTATGTAGGATGTTCTGATTTTTTCTTTGTAATATCATATAACTCAAAGTAGCAAATGTGCTATAAACCAAATCTATGCTTCTTGTCTCAATGCATTTGCCCAAGGTAGAATTTTGGTAGCCAACTCAAGTTATAGTTGTGAGTATCCCCAAAAAACAAAGATTAAGTTGGAATGACTTACCTTTTTTAAACATCTGACCCCTCCAAAATCACTGCACTGTTCTCCTTTGCATAAAACTAGTTAAGAAAAAATATAATGGTCACTAATCAATAAAGCTTTACGAAGTTATAGGCAATTTAGAGCATGTGTATATTTGCAATTAAATGTTAGTTCATTCTTCTCTTTATTCCACAAACAGTTATGGAAGAAGCAATTAGATCACATTTGTTCCTAAACATTCTGTCAAGAATGTGCTGAATGAATTCAGGTGGGAAGATGCTAATGAAAGAGTGAGTCATTCTTCAGTGATTCAAATGCTCCTGACACATTGTTACTTTCCTTGTATTTATGTCCACTAAATATTCTAAAATAGTAGCCAGTTTAGAAATATAATTAAGCAAATTAAATTATCTTCAGGTACTAGCACTTCTATTCTAACATTTCATTTCCATTGACAGGAGTGGGGAGGAGGTTGGTGAGCCCCTCAAGAATACATGGAAATAGTTATATTCCATTTTACTTGAGTAAGTATGTATTGGTTGAGTGAATATTTCAGTTCGTAGAAACAATACTGCCCCACACCAGTTAACCGCCTTGCAGCCAACCAATGGAGAAAATATAATTTACTTTAAAGCAGAATCATTTTCAGTCAATTGCATTTTTTATTTCAGTTGAGTTTCAGCAAATTAATGACTTGCCCTAAAAAACAAACTCTTTACACACTGTGATTAAAGGTAGGCATTTCTGAAGATCTCCTCGTGAAAGCTCACCTCCATTCCACAAGACACCTCTATTTTACCAGTCATTCAAAGGAACACTCAACCCCCTCAACTGGCATAAATATTTAAGTAACTTCTCTTTTATACCAAGGTACAATCGTGGCTTCAATAACCACTGTGTTTACCACAAAGCTAAAGGCAAATGAAGTGAGCACTAATTACACACAGAAGAAACCTCATTCTTTAATGAATTTTGTTAATTATCATCCTGTTTTTGTAGCCAGTTCACAATCAAAATCAACATGATCTGTTTCTTGACTATTTCAATAATGAATAAAAGCCTTTGACAAACATCTTATTTCTTCTCTGCAAACAATGCAAATTATATACATGCAGAATTTCAGGCAATGATTGGAAGTTTAGCTGCCTGCTGTGGCTTCTAGAAAAAAGGCTCACGTAAATAGCGTCTCAAAGTGCAGAGAATGAAATTAGCCCTCTAAGAGGAAGCTAGCTAGAAAGTTTTTCTAATGCAATGAAAAGTTAATTCACTCCAATAGGCCCTCGTTGAGAAGGGGTTGAGAAAGTGTCACTGAAAGGTCAAAATGACCACTTATTTTGGTCAAAATAAATTATGTTTTTAGGTGAAAGAGTGCCACACATAAGGCAGGCTGTTCTGGTTTTCAAAAATTATTTACATTTTTGAAATAAATTTTTTCTGGAAGAATTTTTAGTAAAGGGTGTGAGAGAAGAAAAGTTAAAGCCCTTAGAAGAGAATAGCAATACTTTCACCTGGAGTGAGACATAGTATTTCCTAGAGTTAATGCTACTTCTGTCCAAAATGCTCTGTGTGCTGCGGATACATTTGTTACTTTCACAACTATCAATTTCCAGTTGGCAAACATCCCTGAATTTACATTACTTATGATAAACCTATATATTGGCTTGAAGAGACATCATGACAGATAATCCCAAATATTTTTTTTATCACCTCATTAAAAACTGAAGTCATTCATACCATTTTAACAAGAACGCTTTGCATTTAGAAGGATGTTCACATTTATAAGGCCCTTTTCATGCATCTTCTGTGATGGAATTCTCACAGTGTTTTCAATATAAAATGTTAACAACAAGGCAATAGAGGATAGGCACGGTGGGTTTTCTCACCATGACTATTCTCTATTCATTTGTGATTAAACCCTCAACACAAATGAGCATTTATCACAAGCAAGTGCTGGGCTAAATCCTAGGGACCTGAGAATCAACAGAGATCCTGTCTTCAAGGAGCAGAACTGCTAATCTGGTAGGGGAGGTTTGGGATACTAGGGAAGACATACTTAAAATCAGATAGGTGTGTACAAACAGAGTATGCTGCTCAACTATTTTTCATCTCTCAACCACTTGCTTTTGTCAAGTGATTCTTGTGACCTATACGAGGAAGATTTCTTGTTGATTCTCTCCTTCTGTTGAAGAGCCTCCTCCCAATAAGACAGAAACTCATAAATAAGGGGCATGAAAGGGAATTCCACCTTTCTGGTTACTAATACGAGTAGCAACTCATGTCTGAACTCTTCCCCTAGACAAACAGAGATTATGGCGACTCATCTTCCAATGTTGATTTAGGAAATAAAGTTACACTTTCAAAGTTTTCTATCTGTGGGCCAAATGAAGCTCTCACGTATGGAGACACGTCTTCCACAGAAATTGTTAGAACTTCACACACTTATTGGGAGACTGAAGTAGCTTCTGGTAGTTGAGAAGCTTTGAAGTTTTCTTTGTTTCCCCTCTTTTTCTTGTAAAACTCCAGCTTTGTGGAGTGACTACTCGTGTTGGTAGGTAATTCCTCTTTCAGATAAAACAGGTAAAATGCCTCCACCCACTCAATTACTATGAGTAAGCTAATTATAATTATTAAAAGGTAATTACAAATTACCTTTGAGGAAATTCAACAGCATGTACAGTTTTCATTTTAATGGAAATCAATGTAATACTAGGTAGTAACAATAATGTTTATGACACCCTTTGATGCTTATCAAGTGACAAAAATTGGTTTCAGTAGAACTACTGTGACAATTCCATTATGTCCATAATTAGTTCATATTATTCAATTTCCTTTACAGCAAAAATGATATAATAATTAGACTTGTTTATGAAGTTTTCATGTAGTACCTACACAGCAGCACTTACCAGGACTTTGCATAAATCAAACTCAATATGAGCTAAAATATTTTGGATTTCACATAACAGCAAATGGGACAAAATTAAGATATAATTGCAAGATGTTGTTCATAAGAAGGAAAACTAAAACTTAGTGACAACGTGTAGGTCCATAGTAGATCACAAAGAAAGCTGTAAACAAACAAGGAAAATGTTTACATTACATATGCAGAGGCAAGCTCTGCATATTCAGGCTTACTGAGAAGAAAAACCCAATATATGAACCACATGACAATGTATTATAGTACCATTGGGAGCCTCCACCGCCATTCCTGCTCATACCGGGCCATACGCTTTGAGAAAGATGTGAATGCCCACACCAAAAACATGTAAATGACAAAAACAATAAGAAGTGGCTTGTGAATGGTGGTGAAGAGAACCAATTTACTCAGTGTCTGAAAGAGAAGCACAGCACGTGACACAATATGCAAAAGATATGCTCTTGACAGAGGGCAGTCAGGAGGTCGGGCACAGAAGGTAGAAATAAAGTCACTTGTATGTTTGTTTTGAGGGTATTCTAAGACGTTATTTTCTGCGATCCCACCCTTTTATGTTGGATAAGAAACCCACTGGCTTATATACACGGCATCCTCTAATTCCATATGAATACTTCTAGGAACACAAGGTCATCACTATACAGAACCACATTTAGAACTTTCACAAGTTATCTGTCCAATTCTCACGAAGAAGTCCAAATTACAAACCACAGTTTGATTTGCAAGCTGTCTCTTGACATCTCCAGTCAACTATACTATTGCTTTCATTTAAGAGCTCATTTTCTAGACTTTTTTCCCCTAAAACCACCACTAGAGAAACAAACTTTCATAAAACAAGTATCACTATCACTTTGAAGTAAGAATTTCTAAAAAGAAGCCAGAATTGGAAGATAGTAGAATTTCCACTGACCCGTAAAACAATCTGGACTTTACTTATAAATCTCCTTTTTGCTTTACTCATTTAAATTATTACCATTTTATGTTCAGACGCGCTGGCAAAACATCAGTATTTTAATGTGAATCCTCCACATGCAGCCCCAAACAAACTTTAACGCTTGAGTATAATGTTTAAATCTCACCAGACCCAGGAAAAGCCAGAAAGTTGCCCTACACAGTCTGTCCACTGTGCTATCACTTTGCCTCCCCCTCCTCTCACAGACACGAGAAAATACCATCCAAACCTCTTCAGATTTGCTAAAAACCACCACCACAAGTCAGAATCAGCCACGGAACCTCAGTGTTTTCTGTGAATAAGTAGAAGAAGCGACACTGTACCGAGTCTTCAGTTTTGTGACCATTCAAGAGGTCAGACAGGAAATCTTCATGGAGGCTCTCTCTTCGAATCAGTGTAAATTCCCGCAGGAAAACAGCCCCTTGGCTTTGGTCTCCGCATACCTAGAGAGATAAGGTAGCTGAATTAAGCCTTCAGACAGAGCCTGGAGGGACTGGGCACTGTGCGATTAGTTGCAGAAAGCTCTTGGATTCATTTCAAGTCTGATTAGAGCAATCAAAAACAATGTATGCAAATACATACTAATGCAAGAACCACTAGAACATTCTGGCATGTGGCTCCTCCAATGGATGCCAGGAACGTCCCCTGCTAAATTGATGCCTCTTAACTGATGGTTGTACAATCTCAAAATCCAGTGACTATAGGTTATCTCTGTGGCCAGGTCCAATATGGTCAGGCTCCTAAACTCACTCTATTGGGCTATCCATGGATCTGAACTCAAATGTGTCTTGGACCCACAGGGATCTATCCTTAGTCCAATAAATCCCAGCACCTAAATGGGTCCCCATGTCCTGTTAAATATTTATCATGTAAGAAAAGCCTGCCTTGAGCCCAGAACTGACTTCCTGGGCTATTCAAGTGCTTTAGAACCAGATGTACTTTAGCTGCTCCGGAAGGAAGTATTGGAGAACTTTCATCTAGAGCTTATCACATTCCAGGTTCTTTACAAAGGTTATCTTGTGACAGCCCCAGAAGGTGTCTGTTATCAGCCACACTTTACAAATTAGGAACTAAAGGCACAAAGGGTTTCAGGAATTTGTCAAGTTAGTAAGTGCTGAAATCAGCATTCAAATACAGCATTCAAAAACCCTCATCTTTTCATTGTATCATTTGGCTACTGAGCTATTCAAGCCTCCTCTGGTGAGAGGCAAATTGTTAAGTAACTCCTATACATTCAAGGTATAATCAATTCACCCAGGCCTCCTCCTACCTCTCTATGCCTCAGTTTACTCACCATACAACAGGAATAACAATGTTGCATTGTTGAGAAAACAGGAAATGACATGTAAAATGCTTAGTCTGATGCCTTTCATATAGTAAGCTTTCAGTAAATAGCAGCCATTATTATTATCAAAAGCACATTCTGCCCAAGAAACAAGTAAAAATCTAAGGTTCTAGTACATGAAGTTCTTTAATCATATTTATAATATTTATAATGAACATAGTATATCACATTGCCTTTTTAACTGTCATACATTTTGAATTTCATACCTTTTTATGGTATTGCTAATATCAGTAATGATTATGTGGATGTTTATATTAATTTATACCTTCTTGAAAATAATGCATAATAAATTAGTCATTTTAAACCCTATGTCTTTTGGAAAGGGGTGTACTCTTCCATAACATATATAATGGCATCTCATCAAGATACTTAATCCATCAAATACTTTTATATGACACCAAGACAAAAAGTCTTAATTAAACTTAAAATTCTGTTGTTATACAGTATAGTCAATATGACTGATGGTGCCCCAGCACCTATACACTCTGGTGTCACACACACTTGCTTTACATGGCCAAAAGGACTGCAGATGTAATTAAGACTACTAATTAGGGTTAGTAACCTGGTTTATCCAGGTAGGCCCAATGTAATCATATGAGTATGTGAAAACAAAGCTTTCTCCAGGCTGAGGGAGAAGAGGAAGTCAGCGATGTGGCAGAGGGGGATACCAAGGAGATTTCAAGTGTAATGAGGACTTGACTTGCCACTGCTGGCTTGAAGATGGGAGGGGCAGGGGCATGCAGGACGCATGAGAAGGAAGCTTGAAAGAGGACCCCGGTCCTAGATAAGAACTGTTATCTTCAGCCAACATTTTGATTTTAACCCAATAATACACTGACCAGAGAATCCAACCATACCTTGCCAGACTTCTGACCTACAGAAATTGTAAGATAATACTTTTATGCTGTTTTAAGTCTTTAAATGTGTGGCAATTTGTTATGGCAGCAATAGAAAACTAATACAATCCCTGAAACTCAGGGCACAATGAGGTTATCTTGTTTCTTCTTCTACATTGGGTTTCGTAAGAACTAACAAATACTAAACGAATAGTGGTATAACTTACAAAAACTGATTCATGGAAATGTAGCCTTCTAGCTAACCTAAATTACTCCTGCTATGTTTAAAATTAATTTTCTCTTAGCTCTTCCCCTATCAAGGACAATCATTCCTTCAGTCCACAGTTAAAAATACTCCAAAGCCTGTCTTGACCATGCGTAATTCCCCTGCTCAGAAGCCTTCCCCACTTCTTGCTGGGTGCATTCAAAATTCATGGACTTGCTATTCAGGTCTACTCACAGCTCTTCAAGCTCTAGGTAAGGAATGGCTGCACTTATGCAATTGTCTTTTTCAGAAAGATCAAGAACTGGGTTTACAGTAATCCAGAATTGATGTGTTCTAATTTTGGTGTTTTTTGAAAGGACTAATGTATGTTGATTCCTGTTGAATCCCATATTTTATGAATCATTTCTTCAAAAATCCAAGGCTATTTTGAATTCTAACTCTATTATCCAAAATGGAGATCACTTTTAATCACTCGATGCCAATTCTTAAAAGCTAAAATTTGAAAAGAAGACTTAATGAACTTAGACGCATTTTCTTTGTGAAAACTTCTGTGCCTACAAAAAAGGTTTTTTTGTTAAACCAATTAAACAGACAAAAATGACTCAAATATCCTCCAAAAGAGGCAGTGAGATGTCAAATATAAAGACTGAACACTCACTAATGCTAATAATGAAGAATAAACAGCAAACATTTTGTCCATTTATACTTTAAGTTTTAATTATAACTGTGTATTTGTTTAAGAAACAATGTCTGCCTGCTTGTATTTCCCAAGAAATGCTTACATTTTATAAGTCTCATAATACATATCAAGATGTTCAATTTATCCAGTACTTTTACATAATATCAAGGCAGAAATTCTGAACTAAACCTAAAATTCTATTTAATCCTGGCCAGGCATGGTGGCTTATGCCTATAATCCCAGCACTTTGAGAGGCTGAGGCAGGAGGAATGCTTGAGCTCAGGAATTCCAGACCAGCCCTGGGCAACTAGTGAGACCTTGTCTCTACAAAAAAAAAAAAATTAGCCAGGTACGGTGGTGTGCACAGGTAGTCCCAGCTACTCGGGAGGATGAAGTGGGAGGATCGCTTGAGCCTGGCAGAGAGAGGCTATAGTGAGCCATGACTGTGCCACTATACTCTGGCCTGGGCAACGGAGCTAGACCTTTCTCAAAAAAAAAAATTAAAAAAAAAAAAATTAAAAAAAAAGAAATGAGGAAAATTGTATTTCCCATGCTCAGACCAGGATTCCCAATTTGGGGATTGGAAAATATGGTTACTTTACATTTGATATGTTAAGACACACCTTGCATTTTTAAGGTACTTAGCATACGATAAAAACGCATTAAAACTGGCACCCCATTGCATCTTATGGTTCAGTGGTGTTAGTTTTGCAGTGGGAAAACAGAAGCATGAGAAGCGGAGAAATTGTATGTATGGCCAATGGCTATGTTAGGATTAGGAGCCAGAAAGTCTCTCTTAAAAACTTAAATCTCTTCTGGATTCAACCCCCATTATTCACCCACAGGAATAGGGTAAGGAACACCTTCTTGTCCCATAGGATTCCCAGACTCGTAAGGATAGTTCTCCAGGACATACGAAGACTGCCTAGAATTTGTGTCCTGTGATGAAGATTGCTTCTCCTTATTGCAGTGTGATTTCCCACTTCAAACAGTGACTCCTCTTTCTGATTCTTGGCACACCAAAGCATTCCTCAGAGAACCAACCTGGGAATACAGAAACACCAGCTTCCAGAATAGAACTGCATTAGACCCAGGAAGTCATGGAAGCAATCTGTTGTTGTAGAACAGATTCTCTTCAATGGGACTGATTGATCAATCATCTAGAGATGTTTCAGAGGGACATAGGTAAATATAAGAAATTAGGGAGTCATCAAATAACTTTCTATTCTCTACTTCATTAAGGGGAAAATGAGGTAAAGGTAGTTTAAAAATAAAAACAAAAGTCACTGAATAACAAGAATCTTTTGCATTTGGCTTTGGGATGCAGTCAGAAACTCAAACTATGTCTGCAATATACATTTTATTTTCTACTTCACACTCACTTGGTTCATAACCTGGCACTAACCATTCTCTTGACTGACTGATTTTCAGTGGCTCTAGAGAATACTGATTAGTATTCTGACTCATCAGCTCACAATTAACATGTTTGGTGTAAAGATAAAAATTTCCCCTCAAATTTTCCTACTTCTAACAAGTTTACTCTATGAGCTGTGACTGAAATTTGGAAAGTTAAAATACAGAGCAACTGCTTTGTCTTTTGGAACCTCTGCCATCATTAAAGAAGAGCCATAATTGCTATAAAAATTGTAATGTTTATGAAGGGAGTTGATTATGACTAGAAATTCCACGCAGCTATAAGATTCTTATAACTCCGGGAGGGGCAGCCATTTACTTCTAGGCTAGGAGGAAGAGCTATGGAAATAACTCAAGTTTAAACACACAAACATGCCCTCAAATGATCAGTTTATTGTTCTTCTTTCTTCATTTAGTTTCTCTGTGAAAACTGAATCATAGCCAATCTCATGTCTCGTGGGTAGGACTTAGGTTTCAACATTACTTAGGAAGTGTAGTGCTGAAAACCACACTGTTAAAAATTTTTTTCCTACCAAAAGGACCCTGTAAAATATGTTATGCCTATATTTTGATTCATAGTTTACTGAGAATTAAGATAGTAAAGCTATACATTCTCAGTAGATCAGAATAATAATGTAAACAATCTAAGTAACTGGCCACTGTGTTATTTGAAGGTACACCTATATTTAAATACCAGTGGATACTGAAATGTTTGATGTCAAGGTTTTGAGTTCTTGCTTGGCACAAGTAGAACATGCAAATGTTTATTGGATAAATAGCTGAATAGAAACATTTATTGGAGCCAAAACAATCTAGCTCCAGTTTTGAGGATCACTGCTAAGTATTAGGAGGAAATGATAACTTACATGATCCAAAGAGCCCAAATCCAGTCCTGCCATCCATATCATTACTACCTAATCATGAAAACTGAAGTGTAACAGAGATCAACAGAAGGAAGGAAAATCTGGTTCCAGTGTGAAAGTATAATTAACCTCTGGTTGGAAGGACATCCATGCAAAGGGCTAAAATACTGATATCCTAAGTCAGAAATGGGCATACTGCCAAATGAAATTGTACCTAAATTTTAGAAATAGATTCTAAATAAAAATAAAAACAGATCTATTCAACTTTATCATAAAGATGCCAAATGGTCTGTCATTTGGTAACAAATTGAGTTTACCAGATTTCAGTAAATTTCACTTGTGATAAACAAGGGTCCCTGTTTTTGAAAGGGAATTAATACTTTGACAGCTTGCTCCTGGTAGGACTATTCTAATGAGCTTAAATGTCAAGGCAGGGATGGGATCAAGTCCACCCTCAATGGGCCTCTTTCCATTAATCCAAAAAATCTTCATTCCTGACTGGAACATTCAAACGTAGCAAGATAGGGAAATGACTGAACAGTAATTCGATTGTAAAGGATTAGAAAAAAATCATGAGCATACACCTCTACTAAAAAATTTGCTCATCACAATGTAGGAGGAGAAATACTCTGGAGGTTGATAAGAATATGTACCAAAATAACGATATTCACAATATCTCCAAACTCATATTTGCCAATCAGAAGAGGCTCAATCAGCTTATCATGCATGAGTATCAACAACCCCTATCTGCATGCACTCAAACTCACCCAAACCTCCAGCCAGCTCTGCAATGACCCGGCCATTTATACAGAGAGCAGGAGGGCATTGTCACTGAATAAACTGCTTTCAGTGTTGAAAGGGTCCACCTTCTGTTTATCTCTGTAAGTATTTTTGGTCGTTGTGTTGATGGGTGACTAAATGTTTTTAGACAGAAACTCTGCAATGACAATACACCTATCCACACACACTGCTGTATCAGGCTTGTCTAGGGGAAGAAAAAGATTCTTGAAGTAGCTTCAGGTGTTCCCAGCTAATGGCTGCCAACTCTGCAAGCTGATTAGCAGTGTTACACTCCCTGAAGGAAAGGCTAAATATGATCCCCAAAAAGCTCGTGGGGGGGTGCTAATAAAAGCATTCTTATAACCGTATTTAACCCATTGACATTTATATACCTGGTGTTTGGAGCTTAAAAACATTTCAGTGTTCTGTTTGTTCTTCTACCAACTTTAATTACCATTTCTAAGGATTGTAAAGATAATTGCTAAAAGGTTAGAGCTGAAAGAAGTGAGATGGAACATGCTGGTCCAGAAGTTCAGCTGGGCCTCATAATTCTTGGTACAGATGTTCCTGCTTAGTTCAGGTCTGATTTAGGGAAACAGCTATAATATGGTTTGAGGCAAGGTGACCAGATGTAGCTGAATTTAAAGATCTGTCCCAGAATGTCAATGAAAAGAAACTCTGTTACCCTAGCAAAATAGCCTTTATGGAGGGAACAAACTTATGTTTAAAGACATACCTACTTTATCATTAAAGTAGATAGATATCTACAACTTGACAAGACAGGATTCTAAAAAGAAAACAAAATTTAATAACTATTAATAAAACTATCAAACATAAATCCCACAAACAATTTTGTAAAGCTTATTCTCACAGAGCAGTGTATAAAGAAAAACTAGCAAAAGGAATTTTATCAGAGAGCATGCACTGTGTATAATGTGGGATTGATCTATGGACAAGCTATGGCATTTCTCCAACTTGTTATGAACACAGACACTGAAATGAAAATGTTAAGAAGACATTCAGCAACCATCTTCACCAAGCTGACTTTTTGGATGAGGGGGACAACACCTTCCTAGATGTAGGGCAGAGAAAACATGGGTTTTGAGACATCTTCCTTGACATATATAAGATGATAAAACAGCCCAACAAAAAAGGCAGCACCTTTCCCAAAACATAAAGCCAATTATCTTATTCCTTACTGTCCCCAAACATTTAAAAACATATTATATCGCATTCCTTTCATGAGGGGAACAGGATTCTGTTTCCAAAGAGTTCTAAATACACTCTGCTTCAGAAAGCATTGCTGATAACAGCTATGATTCATATCTACACTTAGACAATAAAATAACACACAAAACATGAAAGTTAGACTCTTCTGTACTCCACTCCTAGGTGGATGGGCACACCTTTGTCACATCTTCTAATGACAAGTCAAAATAGACATGGTCTTCAAAGTGTGTGTGTGTGTGTGTGTGTGTGTGTGTGTGTGTGTGTGTGTGTTTATGTCTGTGCTTTAAATCTTACATGTAAAATACTCATTCAATGCCAAGAATTAAAAGAGAGAGTTGAACAGTTAACTGGAGGAAAATGTTAGGATGAAAAAAAGGAAGAAGAACATAAAAATGTCTACATACACATGCAGGGGTAGAAATCAACCTTTCTGGATTGTACACTTGGCAAATGTTTATATTGGTCAACATCATTATCTAGGCTTATCTAAAGTGAGTTGCTTAGGAGTTGGAAGTCAGGATACCACCCATACTTTAAATCAAGTTGAAGATAAATTGGCAAAGGAGCTTCTCTCTTCACCCCTGCTTAGTTTACATTGGCTCCTTTCGTGGCCATAAAGATGAACCATCCAGATCTCCTGCCACAGAGGAGTCTGTTATTTTAACCAACAGATGGCCCTAGATGCTGTATTCTGAACCCACCTCATTGTTTGCAATGAGGCCATGATTTCTGAGGGCTGTTCCAATGACTGAGCATAGCAGAGATACTACAGCAGGTTCATTCTTGAGAGAGGCAGAGCTCTCTGAGGATGGATTCCTCTCAAAGACTCCCCAGTCTGGCCGAAACTTTCTTAGCACTAGGCTGCAGTCTGAGACTCATCCTCCTCAACCCTCTGTCTTCCCTCTCTCCACAGAAGACAGGCATGCATTCTGTCTGATGCACTGCAATCTGATAGCTCTTCCAGCATCCTTTGACCCCTCACCTTTTTTCCCAATAAATCTCTTGTATTCCTAATCCTATCTTGGCAGGACAAAATTCTAGGAGGACCTAAATTCATAGCATCTCTTCTTTTGACCCAAGTACTATTGGACTAGACCTAATGTTTGCAATTTGCCATCCCTATCTGTATCAAAACAGGCCACCCAGTCTCCATGATGCTAAGGAAATGGTGGTAACTCTGTTAGGGCTCCTCTCTTCTCTCTCTCCAGTGACATCTCAGTTAATGCTCTACAGAAGGGTAGTCCAATCTTTTGGCTTCTCTAGGCCACATTGGAAGAAGAATTGTCTTGAGGCATACATAAAATACATTAGCACTAATGATAACTGATGATATTTTAAAAATCACATAATATCTCATAGTTTTAAGAAAGTTTACAAATTTGTGTTGGGTCACATTCAAAGTTGTCCAGGACCACATGAGGCCCACGGGCCACAGGTTGGACAAGCTTGCTGTACAGTGTTTTGAAATAATGATCAGAACTAGTGGGTGACAGACATCATCCTCACCCAGACTGGCTCCAAGTTCACTACCATTCTAGCATTCCTCTTCATCCTAGCACTAAAATGCAGATGTATTTCAGATCCTCACTATATCCAGTTAGTGCAATGACTTTAATTTCATGCAAAGTCAGAGTAGCAAATTAAATCATTTCATGGGCAAGCTAACTCATATTGTTTCATAAACCCTAAAGTTTCTCTTATTACTGGCTAGAAGTCTCATCAGTATATGTGAGTATGTCAAAGGAAAAAAAATAGAAGAAAATAATTTGAACCCATACAGATTTATTTCCCCTTCAAAAACAAAATGTTCAAGGCACAACTCTACAGATAGTGCTTTGACATTATAAGTAGTGTAATTCTGCTATCCACGACTCACCACCTCCATCACCACCCCCCAGCACCCCCACCATACACTCCATGGCCTTGTCTCCGAAAAATGTAAACACACAAAACCAAGAGAAATGTATATCAGTATTTAAATTGTATATGTAACTTAAAGAATTTCAAATATTTACTCAGTATCTCAAGAAAATGCCTAAGAAAGGGGGAGGTTTCTACTTAATGCATAGCAAGCATTCTACAATGTCCACTCTTTTCTTCCCACCCATTTCTGTCATTCTTGATGTACTTCACACAAATGGCAACTAGTTCTTCAAAAAAAATTTTTTTCTCTCTCAACTACTAAGTTATTTTTGAAATTCAGCCTATGTATTCCTTGGGGGAAGAGAATCAGAATGCTGAATATATTTATGTATTATTATTTTGTCATTGGTTTATATTAATAATATGTTGTTCCTGTTAAGGAAGCATAATATTTGTATGGACAGGAAAGCACTGCACAGGCACATATGTGTATATGTGAAGCAGCCAAGCAGAGAGGCTAGGTGGAATAGGAAATGTTCTAAAACTCTTCAGAGAGACTCAGATGTTCCAGTGTCCCAGCTGAACCCAGCCTCTGACTGTGCCTACGGAACCACCAGATACGTGACTGAACCATCCTGAACATTCTATCCAACTAAGCTCTCCCAAGAGTGCAGCCCCAGTGGATGCCACAAGGAGCAGAAGAATCATTCAGTTGAACTCAGTCAACTCATAAATTATGGGACATAATGATAATATTGTTTTAAACCACTAAGTTTGGGTTGGTTTATTACATAACAATAGGTCAATGGAACACCATGGTAGCATATGTTGAAGGCGGAAAGGAAAAATTCATCTTCATAGCCAAGTTTGCTTTCAGAAGCACAAAAAAGGGGGTGATTTTCTTACGAGGTTATCCTTATTTGTTGAAAAATGGGATTTTAATATCATGATAGGTGCTGATCTTCAGCTGACACCAAGGAAGAAAAACAGTCTTTTAGCAGGTCCCTGTGCTTTTGTATCTGATGCTATAAATCTCAAAATTGCCTGCTGCCAGAATTTCCCTGTATGCCTCACTACTTTTGCCTTTAGGGTAGAAAACATTAAAGCCGTGTAATGATATTTCCATCTTAAGGGATGGTGTCATTCTTCACATCTCCTTCCTCAGTATAAGTGCCTATGGCTTTCTGTAAGTACTAGGTGGCTGGAAAAATTTTAGTATCATACTTTACTATTCTCTTGCTTGCCATGTTATTCTATACATGTTTTGGTAGCTGTGAAATGACATAAAGTGATTACTTCTTTATGTAATTCTAAGCGTAATGACTTTATTCCTCATTCTGCATTTTAAAAGTCATCAGAGTCACTGCCTTTCATACATCCTTCAGAAGAAATGAGTTCAGGGCACTGCCAGGGGCTTCAGTCCTCACCCATTCTTCCCTGCATTGAACCAACTACCTTTCAGCCTTAAAATGTGACCAAGAGGCTTTAAGCTCCACAGATTAGGACTACTGCTACCATGCTCACCACTCTATTTTGAAAGCCTAGCAGTGCCTGGTACAGAATTGAGTTCTAGAAATATATGAGTGGTAAATTAATGAAGGCTTTAAAAAAATCAGTTATTAATTTTATAAAGTTTAGAATTAGAGGCTTAAAAATCATCTAATCTAGCTCCTTCTGGAGCCCAGAGAGAAGTAGACCAACTTTCCCAAGAGCATATATCTAATAAGGGTCAGAGTACAGACTAAAATAGATTTCTTGATGCCAGTCATGTCCTTTTCCACTCCATGGTTCCCTATTCCCTGTTTGGGTTGTCTCTTCAAAGAGTTGGCAAGTATAGGATGTGGATGACGTGGATCATAGCTGACTGCAAGCACAATGAATCAACAGTGAAATGTGGTTAATGTAAATGTGAGCTGCTATTAAAAATACAGTGTAGGAAACAAAATATATGACAGCTTTTTTTCTACTTCATGCTGAGTAGATCATAAACACTGTTAGGGAGTTAATTTCTAGATGCCAAACTTTAAGAAGGACAGTGGCCAAACCAACAATTTATAAAGAAAGAAAACATGACTGTGGTTATCTGGAAAGCATTTGACAATCCGTGGGATTAAGCAAGGGCATTTTGCCTAAGAAGAGGAGAAGTGAGAATATGTGAGAGCTGTCTTCAAGTACTTCTAAGATAGTGTCGATTTACTGGCCTCTGTCCTACCCACTACCTTGATTTCTTTTTTGCATTCTTACTCTTTACATTCTGACTTCTGTCATCACTACTCCACTCTCTCCAAGCTCACCAAGGCTCGTCTTCCACCCACTGGCCCTCAATCATCACCCTCTTATGATCATATCCTCCTTCTTGAAAATCTCTCCCCCTTGTTTTCTATAGTAACTGAGAATGATCCTAACTCACTGGCCATTCCTTTGATTACTCATTTGGGGGCTCCTCCTGGGCCTCCAACCCAATAAACTAACCATAGATGATCCCAGGGTTCTGTCAACGGGTATCTTTTCTTCTATTGTTTCTTGACTGCACTTCTTTTAAGCTCTCAGTGAGTCAACCATCTCTTTTAGTCAGATGATTCCCAAACCCATGCACGGAACCATGACTCTTATGTGGCGTGTCCATACTTCCTGCATTCATATATTGAACTTTGTAGTGCCCTGTGCCTGGAATGCCCTCCCTCCTATCTCCTTATACTAAAATCTCATCAATCTTTAAAGGCTGCTGCTTCTATGCATCCTCCAAGCACCTACAATCTCCCCTCCACAGAATCCACAGAGTTCCTGTTCTTGTAGCAAGATGTGAAGTCACAGGACCTGGGTGGAAGTCCTGGCTCACCACCTCCCTGCTGTGTGCTTTGAGTAAATTACTGAAACTGAATCTTAAGCCCTTCATGTGTAAGTGAGGAAGAACAATAATACTTATCTTACAGAATAGTGGTGATAATTATGAAAAGTGATTTGTAAACTATAAAGTGCTATACAGAGTTTGGTAGTACACACCACAGATTTTTTTACAGTATGAGCTAGCAGAGCATGTCCACTCAAATTAATTAGTATTTCCACCTTGATTGACTCACTTGGCTGACAAAGCATGTGGACATTCCAATGTAAACAAGACTCACAAGGGGATACAGGACATTTATGTCATAATTTATTGAGATATGACTCCCGGCACCTCATTTTTAAACAATAACAAAAAAGCACAGCATATTATTACTTATCTGATGGCGTGTGTTTTCATCTCTCTTGTGGCTATTTGGGAACTCGTCTTACCTTTCTTACTATGTTATAAAGATACCAAGGCCGGGGCCCTAACCTACTGATCATGCTGCAAGGCCAAGAACAAGCATCTTAAAGTTAGGATGTCTACGTATTTGTTGAATTGAATGAAAATAAATTTGGCACATCTCATTCATCAAAGTGGAATTCAGCTCCTTATCTTGATAAAAATAACCATTTCAAATAATCAAATACAGTATACTGAACATGGAGTTGGCTACTTAGTAGGTAATGAAAACCTTGGCACCGAGGCATTCACACAGGAGCTGAAGAAAAAATTTAGATGAATTCTGTGAGTCTTTCCAACTCTGAGAAACTGTGAATTAGCTAAAATTATTGCTAGTATGTCCACTGTTACTTCCCACGTCCTCTATAATAGTAGATATAGAATAGATGTTCAGTAATTGCTGGTGACATTGACTCCCCCCACATTACAGTTGTGTAAAGGTTTTTTGTTTGCTCTTAGCATCTTTGGAGCACTGTCTAGTTTTTAGGCACCGAAATAACAGCCTCATTGACCTTGCATTAAGGTCACAGATGATGGATAATTCAAACACATTTAGATCTGTTTATTCATTAAATAGATGGACTAGGTAACACAGAAGCTACCATAACACATTTTCCAGAATCAAGAGTCTGAGTTGAATGGTTTTAAATGTTGCCCACATCCACTGCACTTCCTGGTTAGCTTCTTTCTTCATTCTCCACCAGGGATCCCATTTCTACTAGCCCCCTCCTTTCCTTCTATGCATATGTCATTGTCTCTTATTTCACAGAAAAAATTTAAGTCCTTTAGATTTGAATACCCTAAAATCACTGCCTCCCCAAACTTCCATGCCCCTGCATCATGCTTCCTTCAGTCTCTCATAGGTTAACTTGTCTTTTCTGCTGATTAAGGCAAATCTCTTCCATCTGTACTCTGAATTCCATCCACTGCTGTCCCCAAAGGAATGTCATTCCATTATTTATTACTCTCCCCCTTCCTCTATAATGTCACTCTTTCCCTCCCATTGACTCTTCTCTATGCTCATCTCTTCATATCTTCATATTTAAGACAAAATGAGAGAAAGCAAGAGCAAGCCTCTTCTCCACATTATGTTCCTGTTCCTAGTAGTCAAAGGTTTTCCTTCCTTCCACAGCCACATTTCTAGAAAGAAGTCTTCACTATACTTCATGACTCCACAAACTCAGCAAACAGAAACTCTGACTTTCGATGTCATTATCCAGCTAAAATTTCCCTGGCTAAAATTATCAATATCTTCCTAGATACCAAACCTAAGAGGCATTTTCCAGTCTTCATTTTACATGCATGAATTGTGACCAGTAGGCCATCCCTTTTGCTTGAAACTATCTTCTTTCCATGACACCATACCCTTCAGACTGTCTTCCATCTTCCCCATAGTTTGGTATTCCTCTGCCCATCCTTTAAAGGCTGATGTTCTCTGGTGCTCCATCCTTATACCACTAGTATCTTATTCTACCAATTATTCCTGGAAATCTTTTTCATAACCATGGAAATAGACAGCACTGATACAATGACAACTTTAAAATATATGTACCTTTATTTCAAATTCCAGACACCTACACACCCAATTGCCTATTAAGCATTTTTAAACACATGTCTCCCAGGCACCTCTAACTGGATAATTCAAATTGAATTTATTTCTCATCCAGACTTTCCAAATGTGTTCTTGCTTCTACAAACTCTGTCCATACTGGTACCACATCCTCCCAGGTAATCCAAGCCAGAAACTGTAACTCTGCCTAGAAACTGTCTTTTCTTTTCCCTCTACATTAAATAAATTGCTATATCCTAGCCCTGCTGCCTCCTGAATATCTTTTCTACTTGACTGCTCCATCTGTAGATTTGGTCAGCCCTCTCCTAGACCACCAGAGAATTCTTCTTGATAGTCTCTCTGTTTCTAATCTTATCCTTTCCTCAATCCATCACATTGTTGCTTAAGTGAGCTTTCTAAAAAAACAATGCCAATCACATCTCTCTGGCATGACATGCATCAACAACTCTTCACTTCTACATGCAGTGTTTCTCAGATTTTGATGTACATATGTCAATGGAGAATCTCATTATATTATTAATTCTCACTCAGGAGGTCTGGGTTAGGGCCTGAGATGATGCATTTCTAACACACTCCCTGGTGACGTGATGCTGTGCTCCAGAAATCACTTTAGTAGCAAGTGGTACTAAATTGTACCACTCTTGTACAATTATCTAGATTGTAACCTTAACCTCCTTTTAAGGGCCCCCAAAGTCTTTTCTCTTGGGTCTCCATTTATCCCTATAGACTCTTCTCCAACCATTTTTCCTTCTTTGCTCTTAATGCTCTAGCAACATTGGATGGCTTATGACCTTCTAAACCCACCATGATCATCTGCTCCTCTATGGCTTTATATTTTCAGTTTCATCTGACTTGCCTGCCCAACTATAAAAGTCTATCAGTTTATATGTACTCTACACTATTTTGGCAAGTCTGACTCCTTGCCAGATGATGAGCTCATTAAAAAGGGTCTGGTTCATCTCCCAGTTTCTAGCCCTAGCAGAGTATCCTGGTCCAGAGGAGCTACTCTCCAAAGTTTGTGGAATCGATACTCAATCTGTTCCTCTACTGCATAAGCCACTTAAAAATTCCCAGTGTTCCATAAACACTTTCTATTGGAGAGCCTGCTGGCAAATAATCATAAACAAAATTTTAATGAGATAAGTCTAGAAAATTTTTCCTTTTAGAGGTTAAAACAAAAACACTAAAGTGGGAGTAGATAAGGAAAGGGTCTAAAATGTTAACATGTATTACATATAGAGTTAGATCCTATCTTATATTTAATCAACTAGAATTTAGGCAAATTTAACACTAATAAAAATATTTACATGTTTTTCAAATTGCTTCACCAAACTCTTTTTGTTTAAATGTGCCCCTGAGTATATTACCAAATGCGTAAAATGTGTCACCCATTACAAAATGGATAATGAAGGATTAGCTAATGAGTCATTTGAAGGACCTGCTTATTAATTTTTATAGCTTCATTGCCTGGAACCCAATCATCAACTGTTATCAATATCCTGGGAGAAGTGGAAAAATAAAATAAAAATATCTTTATTTATTATAGGTAAGATTCTCTAGAACTTTATAATTTGCTCATTCTTGTACTTCCTAGAATACATGGATGCTTCCAACATTTTACTCACTCTTCACAGAGGTTGCAAATTTTAATTATATTTTTGCAGATTCCCATTTGACTTGACTTTAGTATCTGATCTTGACTTTTTAAGAGACATTTCTGTTTTATAGTTACCAAATAAATTCCTCTACTCTGTTAATCATCTGCTTTTTTTTTTTTTTTTTTTGGCTGTCACTGAAGTGTAGGTGACTGAATGTTAAACAAACATTCTTTTTCAAACTCAAACTGAAAATAGGATGTTCCATTTGTTTATACTATGTAGACATGAAAAAATGTGAGCTTTTTTCCCTTCAGTTCCAAAAAGCCCACTCCCTTCTCTTCTAAAACTCTATTTTTTTAAATCTAAAAGTTTGTCAGGTTTTTGTTGTGGAAACATTACTATGTTTCTAGGGTTTTAAAATCTTCTTTACATCGATGAAGCAGATTTGTTCATTCCAACAAATATTTATGTAGCTTCTACTACATTATAAGAGATGTGTCAGGTGCTGGGGGGTGCTGAACATGTTGAGCGTGTTTCCATGCTCTTACAGTCTAGTAGAATTGATAATGGCAAGTAACAACTTCCTAAAATGCCAAAAAGAAGCTGGTATCTGTAATATGGATATAAAAGCCTCATGTTGTGCAACTATAGAGGAGAGTGGAATACACTGTTCTTGCAAAATATAATGACATGTGCTCTGAGAATTGTAAATCACCTATGTTCATTTTCATGCCTACTTATGTGGATCCCTGAAGCTCAATCAATGGAATGGAACAGTCTCTAGATAACAGTTTCTACAGTTGCCTTGGTCTTTTGGAACAAAAGAATGGGTCAGTCAACTAATAGCAATTGAGCCTCCATTCTGTGTACAAGGCTCTATGGAAAGTCCTATTCCACTTAGTTGATGGCAGTGAAAATGAGACTTATAAGAGATCAAGCATATCTGCTTCTTGGGTAGCCTCACCAGTGTAAAGAGCAGATAGGAAGAGGGAATACCCCCAAATTATACCCATTCTGCAATAATGCAAATAGATGCTGCAAGTTGGTTCCAAGCAATGAATGGGCTGATGGAAACCAAGACTGGGTCCAATAGGTGCTGAGTGGTGAGCCATTCCTATCTTGTCCCCATAATACCTACCAACATCTTTCTTACTCTGGTTGCTAAGCCACCTCTTTTCCTGATTAACTAAAATATTATACCATTTCTATCCATCTATAGTCATCACTTTCTTTGAAACCATTTATTACATTCCTAACTTATATCAAAAATTAGTCTAAGTTTTCTATAGCTAGAATCAAATCCTCACAAATCAGCAAGATGAATTCAGTATTATTATTTATATTGTATACTTGGTCAAACTAAGTTTCAGAGGTTAGGTACCCTGACCAATGGTAGAACTGGAATTTGAATACAGGACTGTGTTTTCTTAGAAATTAAGGAATACTATTATATTAAATATTCTTGAGCACCTAAATATACTTAAACAACTATGCTAAAACCTGTAAGTAATTCAAAGGTAAGATCCATGCCTTCAAAGAGATAGAATCTAAAATGAGAAACAGAAATAGAAAGGTGTTAGCCACTAAGAAATGTGGGACAGAATGAATTTGCTTTGCAATGCACTAAATCAACATAAAATTCTACACAATAAATTTCATGCTTTAACGTGTATAATATTTAAATGCATTCTTGTAATATTTTTCAATAATACAGAAGTATATAGAGACTATAAATGAAAATCTCCTAAACCCTGAATCCTGTGTGCTCTTTATAAGGGCACACTACCACATTCACTGGAGACCACATGTTCACCAAATATTGTTTGAGCACATGCCTTGCAGATAGCCTGTGCTAACAAAAAAGTGTTGCTTAGTGTAATGTATCTGACATTACCATATTATACATAATTTCACCACTCTAAAAAGTCCCCTGTGTTTTACCTATTCAGTCCTGTTCCCTCCCTCAAAACCTCTAGCAACCATCAATCTATTTAGTTTTGTCTTTTCCAAAATGTCATAAAATCAGAATCATATACTATGTAGCTTTTTCAGGTTAGCTTCTTTTTCTTGGCAATATGTATTTAAGATTCATCAATATCTTTGCATGGCTTTATAGCTCATACCTCTTTATTACTGAATAGTATTTCATTCACCTATTGAAGGATATTTTGGTTTCTTGAAATTTTTGATCACTATAAATAAAGCTGCCATAAATATCTGACTGCAGGTTTTTGTGTGGACATAAATTTTCAAATTGGTTGAGTAAATACCTAAAAATGTGATTACTGGACCATATGGTAACTATGGTATGTAAATACGGTAAGACTATGTTGAGCTTTGTAAGAAACAGACAATCTTTCAAAATTGGTGTATTTTCTATTCCCATTATCAATGAATGAGAATGTGTGTTGCTTTGTATCCCTCTCAACAATTAGTATTGACTAGTTTCTGGATTTTAGTCATTCTCACAGGCGTGTACTAGTATCTCCTTGGTTTTAATTTGCGTTTTCCTAGTGATAGATTATGTTGAACATCTGTTCAAGTTTTTGCCTGTTTGTTTTCTTATTGTTGAGTTTTAAGAGCTCTTTGTATATCTTAAACACAAGTCATTTATGAGATATTTAGTTTGCAAACATTTTCTCCCATTCTATGGGCTTGCCTTTTTATTCTTGTAATTGTTTTTCACAGAGCAAAAGTTTTTAATTAGATAATGTTCAGCTTGTAAATTTTTTTTCATGGATCATGCTTTTGGTATTATATTAACATCTAAAAACTCATCATCAAACTCAAGGTTTTCTCATATATTATAGTCAAGGAATTTCATAGTTTTGCATTTTACACTTATGCCTATAATCAACTTTTGAGCTAATGTTTATGAAAGATGAGTTCTGTGTCTGGGTTCATTTTGTTGCATGTGAATATTCAATTTTTCCAGCACCATAATCATGCAATTTTAAAATTGGGAAAGTGAAAGGATCATTGTAGGTTACATGCAGTTATTAATGGATTAATAAGACTAACATGATGATTAAAATTCCCTCAAGTTGGTAAAGCACTAGGAGTTATTAATATGAGTCACCTGGAAAACAAGAAACTGAGGATCAGCAGATGTAGAATCTGTCAAATAGTTACCAAATAAGCTCCTGCATGGTCCTCAAAGAATTGAAAACAAATGGTCACAGCAATTGTGCATAATATTTAATACCTATGGGGTATTGTTCAAGAAGGGTCAGCTGTTTTGTTACTAATACACCTTTATGGTCTCTTTCTTTAAGCTTTTAAAGTGTTCTGTCTTCAACAGTCTACTTTTAACATATAAATGCCACTAAGAGTTGTTTCACCTCTTTAGTTGTCAGAATGATCAGGTTATGCCTAAATAACATTGATATCACTATTGTAGACCCTTAACTAGAATGAGGCCATCTCCTCACTCCAGCTCTCACAGCAGCTCCCACAATCTCTGTTTGGACACTTCTATTATCTATGCATTTGCATCTTTATGAGGCAGCCTGCTGACCTGACAGCTCCAAAGATCTGAAGGGCAATATCTTTATCATGCTGAGACAGAGTTCATTTCGCTGTAACTCCATCATAGTTCCACTGTTTAGAAACAGAGTGTCATCCTCGGCCAGGTATCTTAGCAGGAGTACTCACCTGAATGAAAGCTGTTGGAGTACATGGACCCCTCTGAGCTGGGTGACTGTGGGCCACTCTGTCATTCCTACAAGTCTTAATTATCTCATTTAAGATAAAGTTTTAAAAGTCTTAAACATTTAAAAATTTAAAATTTTTAATCCAACCAAAAAAGAAAGTAAATAATGGGGAAGACCTGGGGAATAGCAAAATGGTAGGAAAAATGTAAGGGGCACTGAAATGAGAGAAAAATTTAAATAGCCAATTTTGCATATGTGTAAGTTTAGCCATAAAGAGATGTACACTATTAGGGCCAGGCATGGTGGCTCATGCCTGTAATCCCAGCACTTTGGAAGGGCAAGAAGGGAGGATCACCTGAGGTCAGGAGCTCAAGACCAGCCTGGCCAACATGGTGAAACCCTGTCTCTACTAAAAATACAAAAATTAGCCAGGTGTGATGGTGGCCACCTGTAATCCCAGCTACCCGGGAGGCTGAGGCAGAATAATCGCTTGAACCAGGAGGCAGAGGTTGCAGTAAGCCAAGATTGTGCCACTGCACTCCAGCCTGAGTAAGAGGGACACTCCGTCTCAAAAAAAGAAAGAAAGAAAAAACAAAGATGTATACACTATTATGACATGCAAAGTGTATCCCACAGCTTTAATAGAAACATCACTTTCAAAATTACTTGTCTTTGTAGTAAGTTTTAACTCTCAAAACCAGCAGAGAATTCCATTCTTCATCTGCTCTGAAGATAGTAAGAAACTGCCACAAAAACACAGATCCAAATAGCACTATCTATCCCGAAGCAACGTTTTACTCAGTTGTTAAATGTTCCCACCAGAAATCTTTTCGAAAGTCTTAAAACATATTTCATCTGCCCCCTCCCCATTTTCCTACAGAAACAAAATTAATTGTTCCCTCAATGGCCGTTCCCTCACTTCTTTTAAAACTTTGTGAAGGAAATGTGGCTTTGTGCAAATTATTTTCATTCCTCTAACATCTATAATGAAAGAGTCTGTTTAATGTATTCATTGAAAGAATTATTTAAGCTCCAGTTCAGCCCTTCATTATTGCCAGGGATAAAAGAAACAAAAGGTGATTTGCACTTGAGAATTTGCAGCATGAAGTGTCTGTTAAACAAAACCAGCAGCCACCATCATCTTGAGCAGGCAGCAGGCAGGAACGGGGACCCATCTATAAAGCATGCACACGCCTACACTTGACCCATGGGGTTCTGACAAGGGAGGATGCCAATATGATTCCATCAGACAGACTGACAAAAAACCCAGCTTAAAAAAAACACAAAAGCACACGGCAGCTCTGATATTTGCTGCTAAGCAACATAGTCCTGCTCCACAGCCCTTACCCCCAGCTGCCATAAAAAATAGAGTGAAGTGGAAGTTACTGACTGTGGGAAAGGAAGATGTACTCGGGATGGAGAGAAGCTACAAACCCACTATTTAAAATCCTTCAATTAGAGCCAATTGACCAGAGCTCATGTGTAATTGCTAAATGAAGGAGAAGGGAACTTGGTCCAGAATCTCCACAGGATTCCTCTGAGCATACCCCTTAAGGGGAACATGCCAATCCAGTCTTAAAATAACGAGTGTGTCCTCTGGCTCCGGCTCCTCTTTCCTAGATGGCAGCAGAGAGTAGATGGTGGTTAAGCCTTCTGATTACAAGCTTGTTTAACTCCAACAAATACCACTTTGTCCAGGTTCAATGCTGCCCAGTTAGCATTGGAGTGAAACTGCCATCGACAGACCTGCATCATCCTCATCACATCCAATGTTTACTGAGTCCCTACTGGATTCCAAACCCCAGACTAGTGCTTCATGGATACTAGTTCATCTTCAAAACCATACCAAAACTAAACATTACTCCCCCAGTGTGATAGACTAGAAAACGAATGCTCAGAAAGATTAGGGTAAAAACTAGCTGAACCAGGATTTGAACTCTATCCCTGTCTCATCCTAAAGTTTGGAAATGTTTACCACTCTTTGGCACTATGGCACATACATATGGCCTGGGTCACTTGTTAAGACGGTGGCTTTGTGGTGCAACCCTGTTGTTATCTTGTCAAAGGCAACTCTCCTTTCTAGAGAGCCAGCATGCTGTGATAGATAAATGCATAGATTCTTGGACTCCTGTGTTACAAATCTGCCTCTTGTTAGATGTGGAACTGTGGCAACAGATATATTTACCTCTGCCTCAGTTTTCTCAGCTGCACCTGCTTCATAAGTTGTTCCAAGTCTCCAAATACTTTTCCAAGTCCCCATTGTAAAACCTGAGGGATAGAACTGGGTGAGGGGGCGCCCTCCATGGAGATCAAAGGAGGGAGAACAGGGGTTAGATGCAGAAGAGATTTCTAAGGTTTTAAAGAACACATATTATGAAAAGAAGAGCCTGTCTTAATTTCATTGTTCCCCAGTCCACTGACTTTTACTTTGTCCTTTGTTAGCAAAGACAAAGACAGCAAGAACTCTGAAGAAATAGCAAGTGGGGGAAAGGAATATGGGTGCTGCTTGACCTCAGATGTTCAATATATTTCGTGAGCTCTGTGTGTGGAGAATGGAACAACAGAAGCAGCTGTTCTCTCCAGATTCATTTTGTAACTTGACAGTAGAAGATACTGCAGGCAGGAGAAAAAGAAGGGGAAGAGGTCGGGGGACTGCTAGAGCTCTTGCTTCTAAAGCTATGGGAACATTCCTCAGTGTCCTCTAACATCCAAGGCAAGATCCTGCAGGGAAAAAGGACAAGAACTCTCACTTACTGAGTTTGTCAACTACATGTTGGGCCATCTCAGGTGATACAGATGCAAAGTTTCATTGAACCTGGCCACAACCCTGGGAAGTACTGTTATCCTTGTGTCTCAGTGAGAAGATGTGGACTTAGAAAAGTTAAATCACTTGACCACAGCTGCACGGTGGCTTGTGAGGAGGTAGAATCTGGTCAATTTCCTGAGTTTGAAAGACCATAGTACCTCCTTTCTCAGTAGCGCCTGCTGGTGAAAGAGTCAGTGACAAGATCTATAGGAGTATGTGATGTACAGGAGATGCTGTCAGATGCTCACAGGAGATGCTGTGAGGAATATGCCATTAATCCCAATAATCGAATGGTCAAGAAGTGCTTCTCTAGTCCAGTGAGAGAGGGGCTGCCACAAAGAGCAGGCCGCCAACCTTGTGATGGAAGGTTACTTGGAAGAAGTGCTGGCCACCACCAGGCTGTGCAGGTAGGGTGCTGGACACCTCTGTGCTGCCTCTAGCTGGTTACTTGAACTGGAGTGAGGGGGCTCTCATTTCTCCAACTACGGGCCTGGTGTTTGTTTCAACTGCTTTAACCTCAGGATCTTGAATCCAGGCCCTGCAACTCTGTGTCCTAGAAAAGCTGGTCTGGTGTTCTGGGGACAGGACAGCATGTTGCTGGTGTCCACAGCTGTTTTCTTAGAGCCTCTTTCCCAGCGTAGAGTTCCCTGGGCTGTTAAGGAACTGCTGCCTCAGGGCGCCATGTTCTTCTGTCCATGATGAGGAACCCAAACCTCCTTCATCTGCTCTTCCACTCTCCTCCCCTTCTCACTGAGCTCAGCATTATTGAGCATGGGGTCAGGGGTTGGTTGAGAAAGTAAACTGTGTCCACCTGTGAGCCCTGTGAGGGCAGCAATCTGCTCTGACCTGTTCACACAGCCAACATTGAGCCCAGGGCTTGGCACCAGTCACTCAATAAAAATGTGGAATTTCCAAGTGGACTATCATTCTGATTCCAGGGTGTTGGGTCACATGATAGATTCTTATAAATAAGAAACCATTCTGGTGCTCACTCTTTTTTCAGAGCTCACCAAATACTTGGTGGACACAAAAATGAATGGATGAATGAAATGACTACATGGAATTTTGCCTCCCTCTGATTGTTTTCCAAGTAGCCTGATTTTGGACAGCTCTGTCACATTAACTATTCTGGGATCTTTATTTCCATTACTGCTTTCCATGATAATTTTTTGATGGTGTGCAGAAAACAGTTAACATACCAGGCCAGAGACTGCTATCCTTTGAAGTCCTGCTGACTAGGTTGGTCCTTGGTTGGCATGTGGAAATTTGGATTTTAGGCATGCTCCCACCATTCTCAGAACTGATGAGTGGCTCACTGCCTCAATTGTCGCACAATGTGATTTATGTGGAACACCTTCTTTCCTTCTGGGAGTCTAGAACTTTGGTATGTGCTAGGAAGAGGACACCTATATGACTGGCCCCCAATAAAAATCTTCTAGTGTTGAGTCTCTGATAGACTTCCCTGGTAGGCAACATTTCACACATGTGTGTCCAACTTGTTGCTGGAGAAAGTCAGCTCATTCAGTACTGACTCCACTGGGAGAGAGGACTCTTGGAAACTTGCCTCTTGTTTCTGCTGGACTTTGTCCCATACACCTTTTCCCTTTGCTGATCTTACTTTGTATCATAGCCATAAGTACAACTACATGCTGAATCCTGAGTCCCAGCAAATCACTGAAACTGAGGGTGGTCTTGGGGACCATCAACAAAGAGGATAAAGAAAAAGAGCCTTTTCTAACATCTTAGAAACTTTTTCTCACTTCAACAGCTTCTTATACTTTGTATTTAGGCCATTTTTGTCAAGCCTAACTTCCCTATTATGGCTTACATTATTTAAGAGTAGGCTAGGCTTTGCTTAGCTTTGCATCCCCAGTGCAGTGACTTACACACAGAATACACCTAGCAAACAGTTGGTACATAAAAAAATACATGCCACTTAGGTACTTCTCTCAATTACAATGCCTGGCTCAAAACATTGCATACTTTTATTCGACTTATTTGAATATGAGATCATTAGTATCCTCTAAATTTCCAGAACCTAAAAATTTCATCAGTCTCTGGAGACAGAGGAGGATATGAGCTTGGGTGACTGGCTGAAAATCACAAGAAACCAATGAGGAGGAATCACATTTTAATTTAGGAGATGGACCACAAGATATACATTTGAAATTTTCTAATGTAGAATTCAAAATTCAAGCTAAGTGGCCCAATACAAGTGGGAAAAATTGTGATCTCATGTCTGTATCTTGTCATTACTTCTGCAGTTTATAAAGTTAAAATATAACCTACATAGCAGTCACATAGGATAGCTATATGTGTTATTTTGTACATGTAGCATGGCAGGTATTCAGGATCTATTAATTCATGATTTCTTGGATACCTAAAAGTTGGATGGAACTCATTTCCTTGGAAGGATTCTCATCTAGAGGGATTAAAACTCTTCTGTGGATTTTCTCAGGGGTTATCAGAATAGGACCATTAACAGAAGGTGGAATGCAGAAGAAGGAAGTTGGCTCCCCTTCCTTTGACTCTGTTCTCTCTCACCCACTTTGGGAAGCTTCCATCCATCACAAATGAAGACACTCTTGTTGCTGTTAAATCTGCTGACAAGTAATGTCATCAGTTCTACTTCAAGGTGTAGGAGACCTTG
The DNA here is from genome assembly GCF_049350105.2 of Macaca mulatta. Classification (NCBI taxonomy): domain Eukaryota; kingdom Metazoa; phylum Chordata; class Mammalia; order Primates; family Cercopithecidae; genus Macaca; species Macaca mulatta. Next base: position 81,023,347 of record NC_133420.1, read on the forward strand.
TAGAATCAGGTAGGTATGCCCCCATGTGCCCTCCCCTGCCTTGGGAGGGAGAGGAGAGAATCTAACACTGACTTAGGGAACAACATATGCCTCATGAATACAGAACACATAAACTAGGTTGACAAAAGATTGCCATTACAACACTGCATTTAGAATCACAATTCCATAAGGTTCAAGGTTTGGTGAATCAGTTAGTCAGTCAGTCAGTCAAAAAACCATAAGATGTTACAGGAAGAAATCTTAAGAGAGTATCTCATTCTACCCTTTATCATCCAGGTAAGAGAAATGAAATTAAACAGGTGAGGTGATCTCCTGCAAGGTTCCTTAGTGGCAGATATGAGTAAAATCCATGTCTCCAGATTATCAGTCTTCCTCATACACACACATATTCACACTCATACACACAGTCAACTACACACTCTTTAAACTCATGAAGACATGCAAGAGGCTCATGGCTGTGGTGCAATCCACTTGAGGCAGAGCGTTAGATCTTGGCCTTGACATTTCAACCACCTGAGACAAGATCTACTTGAAGCTAAATAATCTCATTGGAATGCTGGTGCTCCAGCAGAAGTTCGTGAGGATGCTGCAGAAAGCACAACCTCACCCTCCTTTTTTTCCTTTTGATCTCCGGGACTCCTAGAACTGGTTTACTGTGTCTCTATAGTGCTTCCTTTATCATCTAGGTAAATTTAGAACAGTCACAGTACGAAAACATGTTTTCAAGGTCAGTGTTCCACAGGAGGAACATCACAGCAGAAGCAATGCCCAGCACTATTAGCCATGGCTGCATACCAGCCGCTTTGTGTACTATGAAGATGGAGTATAAATTCAAATGCAAATGAATTTGCAAAAATTCAACAAATTTGTAGGTTTGCAAACCTACAGCCTCCTCAAGTTCATTACTCCCTAAAAGTAGCATACTCTGCCTTAAAATCCCTAGCTGCTGGATACATGGGTATAAAAGAGATAATCGGGGAGATATCTATTTAGAAAAAACACTTGCAAGGTATGTATATATATACGTGGTTTAAAAACCTGAAACACGGTTTGGTTTTATTTTAAGAAAATTCTAAAAGTATAATAATTATAATACATATTCCTTTCCATTTACACAGCAATTTGAACACATATTGCCTCATTTAATACTTACTTTTCGCCATACTCCCATTAGTTGAGTTCCATCACATCCACCTTACAGAGAAGGAAAGGAGTCTCAGGAGATTTAAGTTACCTGCTGAAGAACATGCAGCCAGCAAGTGGCATAGCAGGGAACCAAACCCTGCTCTATAGCATTTCATAACTTAGTGCCAAAGGTTGTGCATCTCAGGGCTTCTGGAGAGTTGGTCCAGCTGTCCATTAGGTGGTCCCTAGCTCGAGATCCTTCCCCTAACAATAAGAAGAACTCCCCCTAGCCAGATTTACTTGAGTGAGTCTTAGGTCAAAGATGCCTCTCTTTTGAATGTTTCTCTTGCCACATTTGGAAAAAGTTATTGCTCTCCACCAAATTCTTAGCACCCTAGAATACAGTGTTTTAAAGTGGAACTTCTGGCTACTAAAAGGGTCTTTAATTATTAAATAGATAGTGAAACAAAATACAGAACTCTACAACTGTAGGCATTCCATCATTTCAGGTGGGAATTCTTTATAATTATTTTTTCTTCCACAGGGTTTTATTTTATACATTGTTTTAGTTTTCTCCGAAGTCATTATATAAATCCCAGTGGAAAAATTCATCTATTGCAGAGCCATAAAGTGTTTTCTTAAAAATTCCATCACCCACTTTATTACTGGACAGCAACTACAGAAGGACTTACATGTTAAGAGATTTAAGTTTAACCACTGAGACTAATGGAGCCTGGACTTGCAATGTTAGTCTGTTAGAATTTTAAAAAATGATATTGGAAGATCCCCATGTGTTTTCCAAAGATGAATATTGAAGGCTCAAGGCTTCAGCCAGTCCCAGTTTAGCCTGAATACAATGATAAGGAAACACTTCTTTCTCTGCTATGTATTATAATTCTTTCAAAATAAAGTCATTTATATTTTCATCTGTTTTCAAACTTATATTAATTTATTTTCTATTTAAAGTGAAAGAAAATCTGCCAATAAATAGAAAGAAAATCCAAGACTAGACTGAGAATCTCCATCAATGACAGATTTTCCCTCAGAAACCTGGGCTACTATCTTTGCATGGACCAGTCCAGAAATTCCAGTCTCATCCCTGACTGGATGCCCTCATTTTTTGCAACGGTCTACCCTCATCTGATCTGTCATCGTTTTCTACTGATGATCTCTCAAATGTCTTGCTTCAACTCTTTCCCTTCCCTTCCCACCATACTCAGACACCCTGCCCCAGAGTTCAGGCCTTGTCCCGTTTCACCTTAACTATAGCTCAGCCTCCCCATTGTTGGCCCTCCTTACAATTTTGCCTCCTTTAAGCCATCCTCACACATTAGCCTCTGTGACTGTTTTAAAAGGCAGCCTTTGTCCTGTACTGCCTTGCATAAATATGCCAATGGTTGCTGGTGACCAGCAATAAGGTCTCACTCCTTGCCACAGTACACAAGGCTAACCACACTGCAACCCCAGCTGCTGCCCAAATATCTGTCCATTTTCCTGCTTCACAGCTTTTGATCTCACAGCCTTTTCTGTTTGGAATGCCATTCCTTCTCTTTATTGTTTCTGGAGACAAGTTAATGTTCCATATAAATCCTGTCCTCTCTGTGAAGCCCGAGTTGACTTCCACAAACAGAGGTAGCCCTTTTCTCTCCTGTGCCATATTGGTGTGATTCTCTTTCCTACTCTACTAAAGCACTCACCTGTGCATTCTGTACCTGTTTACACAATTATCTCTCCTAACATCCTACAATGTCAGCGACTGTTTTTCGTATTAATGTTAAAGCTCTAATACCTACATACCATGACTACAGGGTTTTTAGAGAATATAGCCCACTCTTGCTTAAATGCACATTGCTTACATTTACTATCTAATCCTATGGTTCGCAAATGGCAGCTGATTGCCTGCATTGAAATCATCTGGGAGCAGTTATGAAAATAAATCCCAATGCACACCTCTGACATTCTTAATTAGACTCTCTACAGGTATTCTTTGGAAATATTTATTTTTAAATAAGCTTCCCAAATGATCCTGATGTGCAGCCAGGTTTGGGAACCACTATGCAACTTACTTCACTTACGGAGCCTTGTAAATGCTCTTACTGCCTTTTTCCACATCAGTATTATGTGACTGAGGGAGGCAGTGCGAGGCATGGGTTACAGAGTAAGAGGGTTTGAATCCTGGCTCTGTACATCAGAGTTACATGATCCTGAGCAAATAAATGAACTAATCTGTGCCTTGGATTCCTCATCTTAAATGAGAGAAAGTCTATATCTCTCAGAGGACTGTTTGTGAGGATTGTGTGAGGGGTATGCCATATAAAGCCTTTGGTATAGTACCTGTTACATGGAAGGCACTGCATCAGTGTAAGTTGTGATGGAGAAACTGGCTTCTCCTTAGGAAGACAGCACCTTGTATCCATAGAGCAATCCTCAGAGGCATCTTAGGTGGTGTGTGTATATACAAGGTATCCATATAGGATACATACACATATGATAGATATACATGTGATATATATACATATGATACACACACATGCCTATATATTAATATATACAAGAAAACTGTATTTTTTTAAAGCAGGGTTTGCTACATTGCCTAGGCTGGCCTCAAACTCCTGGGCCCAGCAGTTCTCCCATATCGGCCTCCTGAGTATGTGGGACTACAGGCATGCACCACTGTGCCTGGCAGTCTTGTATTTCTGATGTGTTAAGCAACTGGATGTGGTAACTGTCCACCTTGTGGCTAGTAAAAGATGCCCTCCTTCCTTTCAGCAATACAATTAACAGTAAACGTATGTTTTTAAACATTTCACATTTTGAGGCTCTCGACTTATATTCCCAAAGAGTTGCTTTCCTCATAGTTCATTAATCTTATTAATGAACAATGTTTTTGTGTTTAAGTTGATCCTTGGCAACTTGATATGAATGCATAGTATGTATGGAGCCTCAGTTAAAATAATTCAACTGTGACTATTTCCTAACTGCAGTGTTCTATGTTTTTTACTTAACTAGAGCAGATTCTACATATGGAGTTATACACGCAGGCCAGCTCTAAGTCAGATGTTTATAATTATCAATACTGAAATAACTCACTTAATCAGATAAGAAACAGAGATAGATTGTGCCCCAGGTGAAAACCAGGTATTACCAACTATGAGAAAAGGAAAGTCAATTAGCAGTATTGCTTCCCTTGTCTGACCCCATGTTTTTCTAAGTGAAGAGACCAGTGTAATTACACACATGAAATATTAGTGCAATTTCCTAATGACACTGCTTCCCTTACAGTTATTGAAGTTGTGATGGTGGCATAGTTAACCTTCCTGGCAGTCCCTATCAAGTCTTCAGAACTGGCTGATGTCCTTATTGTCACTGCTAAAGGAAGTGTCTGTCTCCACAACAAACCCTGCTATTCTGTTTCCTATTTTAAAGGTCAAAGTATCATTTCAGATGCTTGGATTTCACTTCTCCAGTGAATTCATCTCCCTATATTCGATAATGACACTTTAGTAAATCTAAGGCTGTTTACTTTAAAGAAAGAACCACCACACCCACTGGCAAGTTTTGAGTACATTACATAGAACAGTACTTCTTCAGTGTCAAATGTGTGCATAAGTTAAACGTCTAGTACTATGGGAAGAATGTGTAAATGTCAAACATCAGGATGATTACCACTTAACTCATCTCAACAAATTATATAACTGCACTTTTTACAGAATCCTTAGGGACATTATACTCTTAGGGCCTCTTTCTTGTAGCTAAGTCAATCTCTACTCCCATTCCACCATTTGTCAACAACCAGAATTGAATCTGAAGCCAAAATTAGTTAATGGCTATGCTCCCAAGACATCAGTTTAATAATACTAATAATCAAGTGGTACCAATGACATGCATCAACAACAAACTTGCCTCTCCAGAAGTTCAAATAAGTAGCAGCATGCTGGACATCCTGTCAGTCTTGAGTTCAGAGCATCCACACATCTTTACACTAAAACCTTTCAGGTTAGAGTCCCATTTCTTTTCACTATGAGTATGTACTTCCATATGCGGAGTTCCTAGTAAATGGCCAGAATTGCACTGTGCCAAACTAGGCATGCACAGATACGGCTTAATGGGAGTTTATTTCAAATAATGGCTTACAAATGTAGGTAACTTAAAGAATTATGTGTCCCATTTTCATTCCTTACTATTCAACAGTACAATGATGTTATTGTTATTCCTCTTCTCTCAATACATTCCAACATACCACCCTTCCCATTTTGCATGAATGGATAAGTTACGTATTCGTTGAATGAGGTCTAATGAGATGTAATGTCGTATCATGGTTAAGGTTTTGTTTTCAATTCTAGTTGCCCATTGAAGTTAACCAAATAGTTTTTTTAAAAAATATTTTAAGTAATCTAGCCCAATACCATAATGATTTCTGTGTGTCTAAATATATATACACACACAAGCACAGGTGATTCTGATCCATGAACAGGGCCAAGAACTCTGGGTTCGGAATTTGGGTTCTGAAGCCATAGTGACCTGGGTTTGAATGCAGGTTCCTTGGCTATCTGACCTTGAACGGGGTCCATTACTTCCAGGTCTTACCCCAGGCCAACGAATCAAAAGCTCGTGGTAGACAGCCCGAACATCAGTTAGTTTCAGTAGCAATTACTGATTTAATGTGTTCTAAATGTGCAGCCAGGACTGAAAATCACTAGTTTAATACTTAGCTGTCAGATTTTTGAAAATAGAAATAATATATGAGATTCAATGAAATACTTTATGAAAATGGTTAGCCCAGACCCTGGCCCACCCAGCTCAATAATGCTGGCTGCTACTGTTAAGGCAGCAGGTACAGAGGGATCACTGTCTAGAGCTGGGACTGGCAATCTGGAGTCACAGCAAAACTGGCTGAGGTGGCCCCTCACTGCCGATCTTACTACCCTGCTGCATCAGATGAGTTACTAGCCTAACTGGAGCCCTCACGAGAGTCTGACCCCAGCTCTGTAAGCCTGGGAGATAATCTGAACCCTGGTTCCTTAATCCTGAGAGTCTGAACTCTAGCTTTTTAATTCTGGAGTAAAGTCTGAACTCTAGCCTCTTAATTCTGGAGGAGAGTCTGAACCTTAGCTTCTTATTCCTGGAAGTGTCTGAACCCCGGCTCCACAGTCCTGAAAGAGATTCTGAACCCTCACTCCTTAATCCTGGGACAGAATCTGAACACTGGCTCCTTAGCACTGGGAAAGAGTCTAAACTCCTTCTTCCGGGGAGACAGTCTGAACCCTATCTCTGTAATCCTGGGCAAACTCCTGAACCAGATGAATCTTAGAGGAAATGAAAATAAACAATCCTAGATAAATAAATAAATGGGAGCTTGGGGGAGCACTAACCTGACATAGTAGACAATAAACAACAAAAATGGCAGGAAATTGAACTGTGTATTTGGGTAAAATGTGACTGAGAAGCTTACAGTGTACCAGTTTCCAAGCATGGAGTGAAACGGGGGGCAATGGTACAAATAGAATATAAAGCTCAAAGTAACATTCATGGTAGACTGGAAGTTGGAGAAGCCTGAGGCAAAGAAGTCAGCTTGGAGAACAGTGATGCAATCTGGAAGTGGCAGAATGAGGAGCTGGTGAGTACACAGTTGAACCCATCAAGGTTGTGGTTCCTTTATCTAACCTGTCCGATCTAATCTGTGGCAGATCATCCTGAAGAGCACACTAACCTCTGATATTCTGATATTTAACAATTAAGAGTAGTTAGAAAGATATTGTTTAATGGGTAGAGTTTCAGTTTGGGATGATGGTAAAGTTCTGGAAATGGGTAGTGGTAATGGTTGGACACAATGTAAATGTACTTAACATCACTGGTTCAAACACACACAAAAGGTAGATGGAAAAAATATAGACACAATGCATTTCAAAATTAAAATATGGCATATGGGGTGGCTCACAGGATGTAGGTGATGAAGGAAAAGAACTGATCAAAGAAAACCATGTGGACTCAGGCCTGGGTGCCCAGGGACAGCACTTTTGGAAAATAGGAAATAAAGTAGGGCATCTTGTTTGGTAGGGGAAAATGATTGCTGTGGTAGACATTTTGCATTTCTGGGCTGGTAGGGCACATAAAGAAAAATTATTGATCCTTAGTAGATAGAAATGAAGATCAGGGCTTGGGTGACAAATCAGAGTGATTCTATAAATTCAGGAATTCACACTGATGTTACAAGATGGGATTCTAGAGTTGAAGTACTTCACTTCCTTCCTGAAGAACTTCCTGACTATGAAGGAAGTGACCTCCTCATATACTCAGTTCATCTCACTCCACCCCACCATATTTTTAAAAAATAGATGAAGAAACCTTAGGGAAGCAAGGTGGCCCATACAAGGTCTTCTAGAGAGTGAATTAGATCTCCTGAAACCCAACCCATTGGCCCTTCTATTTCACTTTACTTATTGGGGAGTCATCACCTAGATTTGCCAAGTGCATACAGTCCTGGGGAAAGACTACAGAGGGAGATGATGAGAGAGGTCACAAATCCTCCACAGGACAGCCACAATCAAGAGATTATGAGGGATAAGAAAAGATGAGAGGTCCTTGTCAGTCTATGGAAAACTAGAAGAGAAAATGTCAAGAAGAGAGTAATCTTAGAAGCTCAAAGTGAAATCTTGGAAAGGAAACACCTCATTGATTTCTATTAACCCTCTGCATTATCTGATGGCTTCATCATACAAGACTAATCCTCTCTAAGAAACCGTCCCAAACAGTGACAGCACCTCTGCTTCAGGACCCCACAGCACTCATACAACCTTGACTTCAATAATGCTGTGGTCATGTTCTTGGAGATGGCAGCTTTATTTAAAACAGTATTATTTGAAGACAAATTTCCCATAGAAATATTGGTATAACTTTGGGTCTTGTTCCCAGAGAATCCCCAAATGACCTACTATACCATAAAATGTGGCACAAAAAGTTAAAATAACTTATCAAAACTTACTTAAATAACTTACTCAAAATAAATAAGACCCAAATATAGCCAATGGCACCAAGACTTAGTTTTTAGGTAGAGTGGCGTACTAGAAAGAATGCAAGATTTGGAGCCAAATGGGGCCTTTCTCGAGGATGGCAGAGGTTGAGCCATACTCTGTTTCTAAGGATTTTCTCCTCTTATGATTAGTTATACCATAGGGACATTGATTTATCTGGCTTCTTAACATGCTCTTGAGGATTCCAGCCCACCCAGATTTTAGTTTCCAATAGAAATGAGTAAAACCACTAGTCAGGAATGGCAACTACTTTTCAAGAAAGTCCAGAAAAGTTGATGATGGATACTTTAGCTGCCAAACCATTGGTGGACTGCCCTGTTTTTATGCTGTGTCTGCTCATGTTCTAAGGTTGTAGCAGAGAAACTGATTGTTCATTGCATTCTAAGGGAGTTGGGGGAGACAGCCGTCTGTTGAAAAAAAAAATGTTCCTTGTATGTCTGGTGGGAATGCTGAATTTTATATCTTATTTGGTAGTCTGTATTCCTAAAATTCTCTAAATACTTGAACAATGTATTTTCCTGGCCATCTAAAAGACATGCTCGGTGTCTTTTAAAAACTTGCTAGCTTCTCTCTGTAAAGACAAATTATGAACCTAGAGGACATCATGCAATCAGACCTATGAAAGTCTTGACCCTCCTTTGACAACCAAAAGAATGCTCCATTCTACCCAAAAGGGCATGGCAAATGTGCATAAATAATCAAATTTTCATCAGAAATGTCATTGTGACAGTCGCTTAAAAGGATTAAGGGAATAAAAACTGGGAAATGAGAATGCAGTCATAGTGCTTATTAAATGTTAATTTACTTTTGTTATCCCTGAAACGCTTTTCTCTATTTCAAGAACATGGCCTGATTCTTAATAGTTTCTTGACCAGGCCAGAAAGCAAGAACTGCTTGATAGGTATGGTGCTTCCTGTCTTCCCAAAAGGAGCAATCTGTGGAGGCAGAGGGAAGCCTATGTGAGCAAGGAGAGACAAGAAGTGTAAGTAGCTGAAGTTACTGTGATGGCAAGAGGTCAGCAGGGGACTCAAAGATCTCACAGGAAGTGGGGCTCCACATTCTTTTCTCTCTGAGACAGGGCCCCATGCAGTGGGGATGGCAGTGCCTGCAACTTGGGCTCAGGAACATGCTGCCTCACCACGACTCCCAGTGCATGCAACTGATGTAGGCTGGCAGCGGGCAGCTCAGAGTAACAAGTGCAGACAAGGCCAGTTACTAAAAGCATCTTCCTAGGTAAGCTTTCCTTTCCTTTACCTGCTTCCCTGTTTCCCTGGGGAGCAAGGGAAGGTTTCTTGACCTCAGGCTACTTTCTTGTTGGCCATGCAGGACACACTAAAAACACAATCCTATACTCTGACCATTTTGCAGTTCTGACTCTCAGCATTACAGAATCTTAGGGTTGAAAAGAAATGTAATCATCATCCATTCTCTTCTAATATGAAGGAAAATTGTTTTTCTGTTCGTGGTGTGTTTTAATATCTTATTATTTCATTTTAAATATGATTAACTTAATAAACATATACAAGTTTACAACGTTTATCTCTTCTTACATCTGATTGCTTATGGGCCCACATTGCATCTGTGAATTGATAGAATTAACAGACAAAAACCCACAGAAAAGGGATGATATTGAAAAGATAATGAGGAAAGAACTGAGGTGGGATGAGCAGGTCTTCTCAGGGGCCTTGAGTTCTTTCAGGAAAGTTGTATCCAGCTTCAGCTTGGCATCAACAAACCATATGACCCTGAAAGAATCATTACTCCCCTCTGTGCTGCAATGTTCTTATTTTTAAAAAGGGCATAGTGCAAAATATCTACCAATTCTTCTCTAACTCTATTGGCCTGCAATTCTGAACCTCACCCTGATAATGTGGACTCCCAGGAAGCATATTAGCATTCAAAAGAGGCTTTCAGGATTTCTCAGTTTAACACCAGTCAGAATTGTGTTCAGAGGCAAAGATATATTTAGCAGGTAGGCCTTTTGTCTCCTTTAATCATAATATTATGCTAGGCTGACCAGAGTTTATTCTTCACTAGACATAGATATAAAACAGATTATACCATTGCTAAAATAAGGTGTTATTAAAATGAGAAATTTCTGCATATTATTTGGAAAAGTGGGGGGAGACATAATTTTAATGTATTATAGTCTGTTGTATAGAAGACTTTATAGATTGCCTCTATGTTTTTATTATAATGCATGCAAAATATAGGTTCTTTCTTTTTCAAAGGAAAGTATTTTGTACCTCGATATTCTTCTAAAAAGATATACAAAAGCCTTCTATGGCTAACTTCTTTCTGCTATTGTTTATCAGAGTTATGTTTATAAGGGTCCTTTAGCCTAAATACCTACTTTCTTATTTATTTACTGGAACAATATGGGGAAGAGAGAATGGGAATTGAAAAAAAATGGGGAGAGGGATCCTTAATTTCTGTTTCATAGCTGAATCACTGAATTTCTACAATCCTAGTGATTCTCTATTTCATTAGAGATGGGGATTCATGTACCATGTTCAGTAGTTTGAATTGTCAGGCCAGTCACTGTGGCTCACATCTATAATCCCAGCATGTTGGGAGGCTGAGGCGGGCAGATTGCTTTCAACCAGGATTTTGAGACCAGCGTGGGCAAAATGGTGCCTGTAGTCCCAGCTACTCAGGAGACTGAGTTGGGAGTAGCAGGAGTGAGACCCTGTCTCAAGGGAAAGAAAATTGTGCAACTTTAAGTTGTTTCTATCAACAAAGAAGATGTCCAGAAATACTATCATTGGTGCTGTGTTTATAAATGCAAATCTCATTACCCTGGTGGTCCATTGATAGCTTAAGAGGAAATAAAATGTAATTTTCTGATTATCTATTACCAGATCCTATGAAAATTACAGTCTAATAGAATTCTCCCAAAATGTCACCTGCATTTGAGAGTCTGCATACCCAGAAGCCTTTCTACCTAACTAAAACTCTGACTCAGTATATCACAAACTATTTGACAACTTTATGCAACTAGTCATTCGTTAGACGAAAAATTTACATAAAACTGAGCAACCAACAGGTAATCTGTTATCTCTTAATGAAAAGCATCTAAAATTATCAACAACTTAAGCTTTAATCTATTTGCAAATGCCTCCCCTAAGAAAAGGTAAAAGTGGCCGGGCGCGGTGGCTCAAGCCTGTAATCCCAGTACTTTGGGAGGCCGAGACGGGTGGATCACGAGGTCAGGAGATCAAGACCATCCTGGCTAACACGGTGAAACCCCATCTCTACTAAAAAATACAAAAAACTAGCCGGGCGAGGTGGCGGGCGCCTGTAGTCCCAGCTACTCGGGAGGCTGAGGCAGGAGAATGGCGTAAACCCGGGAGGCGGAGCTTGCAGTGAGCTGAGATCCGGCCACTGCACCCCAGCCTGGGCGACAGAGCAAGACTCCGTCTCAAAAAAAAAAAAAAAAAAAAAAAGAAAAGGTAAAAGTCCAATCTCAATATGCTACATGCCACATTAAGCATAGAAACATGAGACAAACATATGAAAGACTTCTGTCATGAGAGGAAAACAAAATGAAAATGATGATATGCTGGTAGTCTTTGCTTCAAACAGAACTTCCGAAACATGGCAAGTTTCCTGGTGACCATTTTCTGCTATCTGTGTGCTGCCAAACCAACACACACCTCTTCTTTTTCCCCACCCATTCCCAAGGTTGTTAACCTTCTCAGTGCTGACAGCGAAGACTCCTTAAAACAAGGTTGACAAGATGTGAAAACTTTCCACATGCAGCCTGCCAAATGTCTAAACTGGATGTATCACTTTTCAAGCCCACCAAGCTAGAGGAACATTTTGGCACTGGTGAAATGTTAGTATTCTCCTTCTATTAAAGCGTGTGTCTGTGTGTGTGTGTGTGTGTGTGTGTGTGTGTGTGTGTGTGTTGTGTATGTGCCTGTGCATGTACCACCCCCCACACACATCTACACACTCCATTTGTTAAAAATTCTCTTTTTTTCTCCAGTCCACTCCCACTCCATTCACATACACCCACACTCATAGTCATTCTACATGACTATTACATCAGAAAATGGTGTCTCAGGGATCTAGTACAGTGTAATCCATCAGGTGGTCTAGGTAGTTAATCACAATTATTTCTTTATGCTATAAAGGCAAATGGCTTTTATCACCTGTTTTCCTTCTCCTTGTAGCATAAGCTTCTCTTCAGGTCTAAATGGCCTGGTTGTCTCCACATGCTTTTGCACTAGCTCATCCTGCCTGGCACAAGACCCTCACAGCTGTGCCATATGTCACACACGATTAACAATGAGCTCCCAGTTACACACTGAAATGCTGTCTTTACAACTCCTAGATGCCTCCCTGCTGGCTGCCCAGCATCTTGACGGACACACAGTTTGGAAGATCACCCTCATAAATTCTCCTTCCCCAACCAGGCTGGCAGAAGGCACACTGGTTACGATGATGCTTACCACTGATGATAAACTGAAATATCTTGGGTAGGAAACTCCCTCTATCTTCTCACACTGCAACTATTTGTTGCAATCTGGATTTTCAACACACTTTTTTGAATCCAGAGGCATAACCAAAGACATATTTTCAAAGATTTAGAGATAACTAATTTAAACCTACAGAGTTGCTTGGATAACTATTCAATATTAGATTAACTCAAGTCATGATTTTAACCTGTCTGCCTCCATCTCTGTGTTACTGTGCCAAACTACCATTGCTTTAAGATTACTAAAGAATAATAATAATAGTTTGAAATTAAATATTTGTTGTCTTGGCAGGCTCCAAATGACATCAGCTGATTTTATTCCCCAAGTGGCTATTGCAGGCCTACCACAAGTGGTGGACACTCTGCCACATGTGGTGGATGCAACAGTAAGTAAGGAGATAGACAAATAAACAGATGGCTGCAATACAGTGTGATAAAGACAACGCCAAAGGGACTTTGAAAGCATACAGAAAGGTATTGGACCCTAAATAGAAGGCTCAAGGAGGACTTCCGGAAGGAGGGTAACGCTGGAACCAAATCTTAAAAGGAATGAGTTATAGGGAAGAGAAATAGGAATAGCGATAAGAAAGGGGTTTGTGAGAGAGATTCTGGGATACTTGATCTGGATGGTGGGTACACAAACATGTTCATGGTGTTATGATTCATTATACTTATAATTTGTGTACTTTTCTGAATGTATTTTATATTTAAGATAATTTTTAAAGAAAATCACTGGAGTATATTACAGAGTTGAATACTTATCAGAATCTTGTGAAATAGTTACAATAATCTTCATTTTAAGGATGAGAAAACTAGACTCATTCTTAATGCGAGTGATGTGTCAGCTCCGTGATGGTGTTGAGGTTTTGGTGTTAGGTACATCAGGCAGGGTTCCTACTGGCATGATCTTCACACTCTAGTTGCAGTTGAATACTTTGTCCCAGGTCACAATTTCAATAAGAAGCGGAACTGGATTCCAAACTAACTACGACTGATTTCAGAGCCCCTGCCTTTTCTCAGCATACTGCCAGATTTAGTCCTGTCGTCAGAGTCTGTGGAAGCCTTTGAAGAAATTCAGTAGCAGAAAAATGAGCAAATCTACAGTTTAGCATAATTACTGTCAGCAATGTGGAAAAAAGGTGCAATATAGAAAAGTTCTTTACATTTGTGGTCAATTGACTTTCAATAAAGGTGACAAACTAATTAAATGGGGGGAAAGAATAGTTTCTTCAACAAAGTCAATTGGGAGAACTAGAGATCCACATGCAAAAGAATTAAGTTGGACCCCTATCTCACCATACAGAAAATGTAACTCAGAATGGATCACAGACCTAAATTAAAAGCTAAAATTATAAAACTCTTAGAAGGAAACATATGGATAAATTTTCAAGACCTTGGATTAGGTAATGGTTTGTTAGATACGACGGCAAAAGCATAAGCAACCAAGAAAAAAAATAAATGAATTGAACTTCTAATATGATTTGGCTGTGTCCCTACCCAAATCCTATCTTGAATTGTAACTCCCACATGGTCGTGGGAGGAACCCAGTGAGAGGTGATTGAATTATGGGGGCAGGTCTTTCCAGCATTGTTCTCATGGTAGCGAATGAGTCTCACCAGATTTGATGGTTTTAAAAACAGGAGTTTCTCTGTTCAGGCTCTCTCTTTGCCTGTTGCCATCCGTGTAAGAGGTGACTTGCTCCTCCTTGCCTTCTGCCATGATTGTGAGGCCTCCCCAACCACGTGGAACTGTGAGTCCAGTTAAACCTCTTTCTCTTGTAAATTGCCCAGTCTTGGGTACGTCTTTATCAGCAGTGTGAAAATGGACTAATACAACTTTCATTAAATTCTTTTTGTTTTTTAACAGCAAGAGATGGGATTTGCCTTGAGAATGTGAAATATTTTCCTCTCCTAGCAATACCAAACTGGGTGAATGAGTCAGTCCAACAAATTAATAAGAAAATAGAAAATTATATTTCCTATCTTACCCTCAACAGTAGTTTCTGGCATTGGACACTAAGAATTTCCCTTAACATACTCAAAGGAAAGAAAAAAAACTTCAGACCAAAAAACTAATTTTTAAAAGAAGAGGAAATATTTGAACTTAAAAGTTTCCTTTTGAATTGCAAAGGAGTCAAGTATGCCTTGTCTCAAAATGGCTTTCCATTTTTTTTCTCTCAAAAAAATCATCTTGAACACTCAGAAATTCCAATTTAAACAATGACTTTTTAAAAACACCTGTTCAAATATGACCTTATTTTTATATACTCACATACTATATCACATATAACAGGCATGTTCAATTGGACCTCATCAAAATTCAAAACTTTTATGCATCAAAGCACATTTCCAACAAAGTAAAAAGAGAGCCCACAGAACAGAAGAAAGTATTTGCAAATCATATGCCTGATGCAGGCCTAGCATCCAGAATATATGAAGAAGTACTACAGTACTACAATGAAATGACAAGAATTGGGCAAAACATTTGAATAGATATTTTTCCAAAGATACAGAAGTGGCTGTTGGGCATGGTGGTGCACACCCATAATCCTAGCACTTTGGGAGGCTGAAAAAGGTGGATCACGAGGTCAAGAGATCGAGACTATCCTGGCCAACGTGGTGAAACCCTGTTTCTACTAAAAATACAAAAATTAGCCAGGAATGGTGGTGAACACCTGTAGTCCCAGCTACTCGGGAGGCTGAGGCAGGAGAATCACTTGAACCCGGGATGCAGAGGTTGCAGTGAGCTGAGATGGTGCCACTACACTCCATACTGGAGACAGAGCAAAAACTCTGTCTCAAATAAATAAATAAATAATATAATAAGCATGTAAAAAGATGCTCAACATCATTAATCATTAGGAAAATGCAAATCAAAACCACAATGAAATACCATTTCATACCAAGTAGAATGGCTAAAATAACAGACAATAATAAGTCTTGACAAGAATGTGGGCAAATTGGAAACTTCATACATTGCTGGTAGGAATGTAAAACTGTGCAGTTACCGTGAAAAACAATTTGTCAGTTTTTCTTTTCTTTAATTATGTGACTGCATTTATATCTAATGTCCAGCATATGTAAATCCAGAGATATGAAATAGATTAGTGGCTGCCAGGGAGGGGGTGTCTGCTAATGGCTACAGGGATGCTTCCCAGGGTGATGGCAATGTTCTAAAATTATGCTGTGTTGATGTCTGTACAACTCTGCAAATTTACTAAAATTCATTGAACCTATACATTTACAATAGGGAAATTTTATGATATGTAAATTATACCTCAGTAAAGCTGTTTATTTTTAGAAGTTATCAGAGATCTCTGAAGGAAAGGTGATCTATGTATGTGTGTATAAATAATAAAGACAATATATATTACATTGTTATTATATAATCAGAAAATTAGACTACTTCCAATTTTTAAAAGAACAAAATCTCTTCATTTGCTCTGGGATCTGTGAGGATTTTAAATAAGTGTATTTCCTCTAATGTCAAAAGCATAATAGCATAATATAAGTGAGTAAGAGGCACACAGAATGGCTTTCTAATTCATATTATACCCAAAAAATAAATTGTATTGAATCAAGTCATATTTGTACATAACATGATTTTCAGCCAGTTTGTGATGAAAACTGAAATGCATAAAATGGGTCCTGTTATAATCACAACTCAATCTAGAAGACGAAATATGCTACAATATCTAGTTAATAGGAGTTAAGAATTTTAATACCTGAAGCCAGCGTTTCCTAAGTGGATTTTAAATTCAATGTAAGTGGATTAAGAAATTCAATCTTCTGTTGTCACACATGACAAAAAGCTTGAAAAGTGATGGTAAAATATATTTTTAAAATTGAGACTGACCACAGAAGCTCATGTTGTTAATCCCAGCACTTTGGGAGGCCAAGGTATTTGGATCATCTGAGTCCAGGAGTTTAAGATCAGCCTGGACAACATGGTGAAACTCCATCTCAACAAAAAGTACAGAAATTAGCCAGGTGTGGAGGTACACACGTATAGTCCCAGCTACAAAGGAGGCTGAGGTGGGAGGATTCCCTGAGCCTGGGGTCGTTGAAGCTACAGTGAGACCTAGTCCCAAAAAAACAAAAACCAACCTGCTCTGCCCAGTTGTGTAGCTTCTTCCACATAGAATTAGTACCAGCACCGCTGAAAAGAAGACGTATGTAACTCGTCCTCTATAATTTCATCTAATTTCTATGAATATATTCCTTTATTTTGGACTGAACGGCGTTATTATAAAATCAGAATTTTGTGGGTTTATTTTCCAATGTTCTTCAAAAAAAACCACAAAAAACTTGGGCCATTTATGCTTAGCATAAATCACACTAGTAGATTCAGATCAATGAAAACGATAAATAGCTAACAAATTTCACCACGAGGCTGTCATTTCTCATTCTAAGAGGAAGGAGGGATCCATAGAAACAGCAAAAGTCCGGCGCCCTGATCTGCCAGTGATTAACTGACCCTTCTTGCCCCAGCGTATTAAACTCTTGACTCCACCGTCTGGTGCTCACCCACCATCTGTGTTTCCTGGTGCTGCTGTTGCAGAGGCTCTCCAGGATGTACCACGTGGTGTATCTATTAATGAGTGATGGCTATATAGGTTGTTTCTACTTTTTAACTATTATTGGAGTTATGAACATGCATGTATAAGTTTTGGTGTGGACACAGTTTTAAATTTTTTTTGTATATATCTAGAAATGGAATTGCTGTGCCACACTAAACTCCATGTTTAAAAGGACTCCATGTTGAACTCCACGTTTAACTTTGTAGGAAATTTTCACAAGGTCACATATCATACAAGGCAGTTACTAAGGAAGGCAAATTTTCCTATTTGCCTATTCTGGACATTTTATGTAAATAGAATAATCTGATATATGGCCTTTTACATCTGGTTCAGAGATAGAAAGTAAGTTAGTGGTTGCTAGGGGCTGGGTAGCGGAGGGCATGGGGAATTGGTGCAGGGGATCTTTTTGAGGTGATGAAAATTTTCTAAAGAGTTTTGAAGAATGGTGATGGGTGCAAACTCAGTTTGGTAGTGTACAAATAGCAGAAATGGTCACCAAGAAACTCACCACAGTTTCAGAATTTCTGTTTGCATGGTAAAAATAAACCATCATTTTAATTTCTCTTTCCTCATAGCAGGAGTCTTAGACATTTCCCTCTTGTATGATATGTGTGTTTATATGTTACAAATATCAGGCATGTGATAGAAAAAGACTGATAAGGAATAAGTCAAAATATTTATTAATAAAAATTATCTCTTTTAGTAGTTATTTTTCAGTGGGATTTCAAATAACTTTTCCTTATAGTTGTTGGTATTTCTTAAATGTTCTACAATGAGTTTGCATCACTTTAGTAATTGGAGAAAAGTACATTTTGATGCTTTGTTTAATAAGCTACAGACTGCATAATTGCCTTTACTTCAAGGCTTCCTCTTTAGGGACTGACCCTGTAATGAAATTGTGGGTGGGTATTTCCATCTCGATGCCAACAAGACCAATACAAATTCATTAATACCATAAAAACAAATTAGTTTGAGTTTTTTGTCTGCATAACTGTCATGGTACTTCAAATGTCTTATAAAAATGGAATCATTTCAAACACATGGCTGACTTTTATACACAGCTTTCTCTTTATGTAGAATTGTCCGTATTTGTTTTAGGCCAGGGAAAAAGAAAGTCCCTGATGACATTTTGCAAATACCAGTTGATGATTTTCAAAATGATTTCTTTTTCCTAGAGCCAATTGTATCCTTTGGAAGTCTCTAACCATCTGCAATCAATAAAAACAAACCTTATCTTAAACCATGGTTTTTTAAAATGACATTGCAGTACTCCACCTATTTTCTTGTGAGGGGAAAAAAAAAAAAAACCTCTGGTGTGACTTCCACGTTCTGGGGCCAGACTGTATTTCTGTGTAGAGTCTATATAGGAAAGGGGCTAGGGTGGAGGGTGGGGAAGGGAGCGGATAGAGAGACTCAGCATCAAACATTAATATATTAATAATAGGTAATTGAGTTAGATCTGTTCCATTATTTTCAGGGTATATTAAATTGCATGAGTAGAAACATTTGAAATATAGTCTATCTTACACTGATGCTTCTTAATTTATATATAAATTATCTGGGTATCTGTTTAAATGTAAATTCTGATTCAGTAAGTTTGGGCAGAGCTAATTTCTGCATTTCTTATATTTTTTTGGTATGTGTGTGTACACACATGAAATAATATTATGCATATATGGACACAATGTTTAATGAAGAATACCTGGTATTACACAGAACTTTTTCATTTTATTTTTAATTCAGACTGTTCTAGGACTATAGCCTAATTCATTAAAAGGAGATATAAATTCCTGCTTAGAAATTTCCATGTGGCTGTGGTAGGCAGCCTCCAGGATGTCCCCCCAACAATTCCTACCTCTAGTCCTGACACTTCCTCCATTCCCCTCTCGTATTGTGCCAGGAATGGTGTGTGATGAACAGATTTGAGCAAAACAGATGCTGTGCCACTTCTGAGATTAGGTTATAAAAGACACTACAGCTTCCCTCTTGGGCTCTGTTGCATGCTCTCTGGAATCACTCACTCTGGGCCAAGCCAGCTGCCATGTTGAGAGCAGTCTCATGGAGAGGCCCATGTGGTAAAAAACTGAGGCCTCCTGCCACTGACCACGTGAGTGAACTTGGAAGGGGATCCTGTGGGCCAGTCAAGTTTTCAGATGGCTGCAGCCTCAGCCCACTCCTGTAACCCTAGAGAGAGCCTGATCCAGAACCATCCAACTAAGCTGCTCCCAGTTCCTTGAATCTCACAGATTATGAGTTCATAAAAATTTGTTATTTTAAGCTGGCAAATTGGGGTAGTTTGTTGCACAGCAAGAGGAAACAAATACATGGCCTATAGATAATGAATTCGTAGAAAATTGGTGTGTTCCTAGAGCTCATGGGATTTTTCTAGTAGAGTATTTTGATCTCCCAAAGTTAAAAGAGCATGCTACGTAATGGATTCAGATGTTTTATCAATGTCTTTCTGTCTTGGTTTCTGTTACTCATTGAGTAGTTTTGGCAAAGGGTGACAGTGAAGCCAGCAGCTGCTTTCAGACATACACCCTGACCTCCATGCCTGGCAACCTTATTACTGCATATACTCCTAATTCAGCAGCCCAACCTGCACTCCTGCAGAAACAGGGTAGTGATTTATAGTAGTAAAAGCAGCCCTCCACCTCCTCTGTAGCACATCGTGCTAAAGAAGGAAAACAACTTCATATTAAAAATATTCAGGCCTGTAATCCCAGCACTTTGGGAGGCTGAGGTGGGCGGATCACCTGAGGTCAGGAGTTTGAGACCAGTCTGGCCAACATATAATGAAATCCATCCCTACTGGAAAATACAAAAATTAGCTGGGCTGGTACACACTTGTAGTCTCAGCTACTTGGGAAGCTGAGGCACGAGAATAGGAGAATCGCTTGAACCCGGAAGGCAGAGTTTGCAGTGAGCCAAGATCACACCACTCTACTCCAGCCTGGATGGTAGAGAGAGACTCAAGAAAATAAAAAATAAAAATAAAAATATTCAGGAAGGCAAGAACTAATTCATAGGTAAAAATTACAATGTCTAGCCTACATCCAAAATAAGAGCATCTTGATGAGAAGAACTGTTAATTATAATAACAGCAACTTCTTATATCATGTTTTCTATTACTGTTCTGACCCATTTTAAAATATTAGTTCATACCATTCTCACAAATTAATGAAGTGGGTACAACAATTATTCTCAAATTACAGATGAAGAAATTGTAGGTTAAGTAACTTGTTCAGAGTCATATAGTCAGTATGTGAAGGGGCCAAGCTAGCTCTAGAGTCCATGCTCTCAACCTCTCTGTAGCCCCCTCAGAAATAACAAATGTTTGCTGTATTAAAATACTATGAATTTAAAAGTCAAGGGACTGGTTAAGTGGAAATCACACGCTTTGTGTTATTTTCTGTCTTAGTGAAGAAATACAGGGATATTAGACAACTTAGGTGTAGTGCTACCTTCAAATCTACTACAATTTTGAATAAAGGCATATGCGTTTAGAGGAGTTTATAAGCAACTGGCTCCACTCTGCATCAAATTGACAGTGCAGATGACATTGCAGCTTTTTAAGTCCCACCTAATCCTAGCGGCTGAGTGTAGAAGGATAAAATTGTCCCATCTGCATTCTATGATTCTAATACTTGGCCATGCTGTTTCTATGTTTATCTTTGTTTTCCGCCTCTTGGTTCCAAAGTCTTCTCCCTCTCCCCCATTAAAGGCAATCTCAGACTGAAAGCTGGTGGGCCCACTTCTGTAAGCATACCAATCAGATTATGAGTAATGACTGGGCACTTTCATTTAGGGATGTTCCTAACAACAGGATTGAATCCAGCTGCCATGTGTTGCCTAAACTGAATATTCAAACAAGGTGGAAAACACTGGACCTGTGTCCTTGGATACTGGTAGCTTCAAGGACTGTTTATTGCTCAGCATCTTAAATCAAAATAGAGATTTCATACTGGATCCTCCTTTTCCATACACATTTTCTTAGGCAAGGTTGGAATTCTTGTGCAGCAAATCTGATCATTAGCAAGAATCACTGAGTGAACCAGAATTGTCCATCTTCTCCATTTCTGAATAAAAGCTACAGCTCTTTTTAATTTTAATCAAGATGCAAGTGATTCCTTTTCACTTTCAAATAGAAAGATAACTTATTAAACTCATGAAGTGAGAGCAAATCCAGCCCTACCTGCCAGATGTTTCTATAGGAGTTTATTTTTGTGCTTCAGATAACAATACATTCATGATGGATTTAATTGCAATGGTGCATGCTATATTTAGGACTATGTTGCAAACCAGTGTATTAAAAGAAATTTTAAAGAGGGTAAAGTATTAAATGATCAAGCATTAAAGCAAAAGATACAGTAGTACAAATTTGTAACCCTCATGTGGCTAACCAAGAGTGAATGGAGAAGCAAGGTAGGTATGCCTGGTTTTATTAGAAAGGTCCAATGTAACATGCATTTTTAAATTCGTTTTTTGTTTATTCAATAAACATTGAGTATCTATTATGTGTCAGACATTATATTAGATTCTTAGGGTGTGTTAGTGAGCAAAACAAAGACCCCTGCCCCTGAGAAATATACTTTATGGTCAGGGCAGACAGACACTAAATGATAAATGAAATAAATAATTAAGTTCCAGCATTTGTTACGTGACAGGTGCCATGGGAAACGAAAATGGGAAGAGGTGTTGGGAGTAGTGGGAGTCCTAATTTAATAAGATGGAGAAGGTCAGCCTCATTAACAAAGTGACAGGTCAGCTAAGATTTAAAGGAAGCTGAAGGAATTTGTCTTGGGGATATCTGGAGGAAGAGCTCTCCAGTCCTTGGAAACAGCTAATGCAAGGGCTCCGAGGCAGGAGTGTGTCTGGTGGATGAGAAACACCAATGAGTCAGTGTGACTGGACCAGAGAAGCAAGGGTGAAGGAGGTAGGAGAGAAAGTAATGAGGGCCAAATGATGTCAGGCCTTAGAGGTAATTTAACAGACTACGACCTTAACTCTGAAAGGGGGGCAGACAACAGAGATTTTAGCAGAAGGAGGACATTGACCAAATTATATTTTTACTGAATTGCTTTGACTGCTATAGAGTGGCAAAAGCATAAATATAGAGATAACTACAGCAATCCAAGTAGGAGAAGATGGTAGTTCAAAACAGGTGGTGGCATCAAGTAGAATAAGAACTGATTAGATTCTGGACATATTCTGAAGGTAGAGACAAGATTCTTTGCTGAACTGGATGAAGTATATGGCAAAAAAAGAGAAGCCAAATGCCTCTGAGGCTTAGGCTTTAGCAATTTGAAGGATGGAGTTTCCTTCATTAAGACAGGGAATGCCACAGGTAGAAAGATAGTCACTGTAGACATTTAAATGTGAGATGTACATTAGAAATATAAGTGGAGACGTCAAGAAGACAAGTGGATACCAGAGTCTGAGGACAGAAGTCTGGAATATAGAAAATTTTAATAAAAATGGCCTATTCTTATAGCCACCATATAAGACATCTACTACACAAAAGGCAACCCCTGTCTTTATTTAGCCACATGACTCATTGGAGAACTACTATTGGCTGAAAAAGAATTGATAGAAAGGGAGATTTCATAACACAGTGAGAAAAACAATTTCAAGCAATATGCCAATCTGACAGGCAAATATGTGTGCAAAGTAAAAGCCAGCAACCAAGAGCCCTTATGTCAGAAACACAAATCTTATTCAGAATACTCAATATAACTGTTGTAAATATAATAATTTTGTTCTCAAAGATGTGTGCTTCAGGAGAAAAGTCCTATGTGAAAGCCATTTACACACTGCTTACACATCCTGACTTTCTGCTTCTTACCATCTCTTGAAGCCACTGAATCTCTAAAGACAATCTGTGAGTTTGTCTGCAATTAATGGACTACTACAATTATGTAGTCCATTAATTGTCCATAAACGTCTGTGTTCACAGTTTATGCAGTGAAAACCATTTCTATTTATAATCTTTTAACATGCTGGCATCAAGCCTTCAACTGCACAAAGAGGGAAACCAATATCACACCATCAATGTGACATTACCCATGGTCTATCCCTGCTTCCTCTAATAGTGCTGGCATGACATGGTACATGGCTATCTCCACAATATCAGAGAACAGTTTTATAAGGCACAACTTAGTAAAACTAGAATGCAGCAGAAGCTATCACGTGACAAAGTCATTCTGAGTACTGTTAGAGATAATGGGTTTAGACTCTTGAAAGAAAATGCTATTTCCTTTATGAAGGGGAACATGCATGGTAGCTAAAAGCATAAACTTTGGAGCCAGACTCACTTAGGTTTGAATCCCAGATCAGTACCGGGCTATACGGCCGTGAACAAGCATCATCACTATTTGTAAAATCACTATTTGTAAAGTACCAGGCTATGTGGCCGTGAACAACCTCTCTATGCCACATCAACACTATTTGTAAAATAAGGATAATCATTGTACCCATTTCATGAGGGTTGTCAGGAACATTAAGTGAATTAATATTCATAAAGTCACTAGAAAAGTGGCTGGAACACAGTAAATCCTCTTCAAGTTCTGGTGAATAAACAAAATACAGATTTTTTTCTTTTAAAGTACACCTCCTTTCTCTTACCACTACCATTGGTGCGTGTTTTTCAAATTTTTAATAGCTTTTCAGAAATTGCTGGCAGCCGTTAAATATTTTTGAGTTTTATTCCCATAATTGTAGACTTGTTCTCTCTAAAGCTCATCTCTGAGGTAGTTTCTGAGGCATGCCAGGTCCCCCTGCCTGCCTTCCTGCCTGCCTTCGAGAAATTGCCTGCAGCATGCCTGGTAGAGTTCCAAGTTCTCCACAGTCAGCCAAGTAAGGTTTAGTGTTATTTTTCATCACCTTGACGTCAGTGAGAAATATCACTAAATTAATGCAAAAAAGATGTTCAATAGGATTTCATGAATAACTCAAAGCCCACTGCAAATACAGGATTGTCTATGATGTTTTGAATTGATGGAAATCTGTCTAGGGATTTCCAGCAATTCATAAACCAATTTTAGCTGACCGATGTAAAGTTTCGTTTTTTTAAAACCTGGCAAGTTAGAATGAAAGTAGAATCCCTTCCAGGCAAACACCCTGAATTGATTCAATTATCATTGACAACTAACGAATTCACTGCAGGTATCAGCAAAAGTCCCTTACGGAGAAAGTCGACCACCGTGGCTTATGTCCAAACTCTCTTGACTTACCTTAAAACATCACCGAAGAAAGAATTGTCTCCACCTTGTTAGGCCTGCCTACACAGATTTCTAACTCCCACATTCCCTTCAGCCTTCACCACTGTCTTTGGACATGCTTTTTCCTGCATGTGCAAAAGTCATTCCACTTACACTCTAAGCTTGAGAACTTTCTCCCACATGTTTCTTGTAGGCTGCCAATATTCATCAGCAAGGGATTTAACATGAATCTTCTTTTGTTTTTTTTCTCTTGATATTTTGAGTTCCAGAGTCTGATGTAACACTTTTTTCTTCGTATGTGAGCAATAACAAAAGCAAAGCATTTGGGTCTCAAAAATAATAATTTTGAGAACATTCTTTATCGGGGAATCCTTAATTTTCATATTTTACTGTGTTTTTTACTCAGGTTTTCCTCTCCTCCCTCCTTCCTTATTTTTTAGCATTATTGCTGCCTAAGCCTTGTCCATTCTGATATCAGAATACATACCTACAGCCTTCAGAAAGTTTGGCTCATTTTAAATTTCCTCACATGGTATATGCAGCGCAAACTTGTCAGGTCAAACTCATTTTCTAGAATTGATTCCTCAAGTTTGATTAAGCTGTTTGGTTTGCATAGCTTTGTCCATAGCTGTTTCTCCTGATTCTGGGAGAGTGAGTTGAATGGCCAGCTTTCATCAACTGGCCAACTTTCATCATTTCATGAAAAGTGCTGTCACTAATGATTTTTTTCAATGTGAAATTCAATGAATATCTTTAGCCTTCCTGTTACGTGATCTCTCAATGGCATGTGACACAAGTAAAGTGTTCTCCTCTTTGACCCCTAAGATTCTACCCTTTTCCTGATATTTTTCTTACCTCTTTTGATGCTTCTTGTAGGTCTTAATCTATCTCGAGCTTCTATTCCATTCTTCATATTTATGACATTTGTGTTTTATTTCTCTCTTCATTCAATAGAGCAACCTCAGCTTTACCCTTCACTACTCTCTAGCTATATGACTTTGAGAAAGTTATTTACCTTTTCTGTGCCTCAGTTTCCTCATCTACAAAGTGGAAAAACAGTATCTATCTCATAGGGTTGTTTAGTTAGATACTGAGTTAATAGTTACACAGTTACTTCATACTTTAATATCAATATATTTAATTTAATTTTATTTTATTTATTTATTTATTTTTTGAGACAGAGTCTGGCTCTGTCGCCCAGGCTGGAGTGCAGTGGCCGGATCTCAGCTCACTGCAAGCTCCGCCCCCCGGGTTTACGCCATTCTCCTGCCTCAGCCTCCCGAGTAGCTGGGACTACAGGCGCCCGCCGCCTCGCCCGGCTAGTTTTTTGTATTTTTTAGTAGAGACGGGGTTTCACCGTGTTCGCCAGGATGGTCTCGATCTCCTGACCTAGTGATCCGCCCGTCTCGGCCTCCCAAAGTGCTGGGATTACAGGCGTGAGCCACCGCGCCCGGCCTCAATATATTTAATTTTAATATACGTAATAGTTAGAGGTAATCTTTTACAAGTCCTCAGAACAGTGACTGGCATATAGTAAGCAGTATTTCAATGTTTAATTTTTTAAATTAACTCCCATGGTGTCAACAAAATCACTCACATGCTGAAGACTTTCTGGATCCACATTCCAGTCAAGACCTCTCTCTCTAGATCCTACATACCCTCAAACTGAATGCTTTATTGGTACCTTGAGATCTAGCAGCTCTCATAATGCTTTTTTCTTTCTGCTCTAGCTCAAGAAGTGGCACCATCCAGCTGCCCAAGTCAAGACCCTGGACCTTAACTTTTTCTTTTGCCTCATCTACACATCTTACCATCAGTCTTATTAAATCTCTTTCCTGGAAATATTTGGAATTTATCTTGCTGTCTCCAGTCTTGCCCAAATCCCATCTATCCTTTCCACTTCATCTGGAGTTTTGTAAGGTGTAACCAGATACTGTCCCATTAAGATCCTTCAACTATGTCCCCATCATAACCACTGCCACTGTCATTAGTCAGTAAGAGCCTAAATGCCTGGGCATGGCCTACCATGTCTTCCTACTGGACTTATTTTCCTTCGTCTCTTTTTTTCCAACCAACTTTCATCCATTTTTCACAATCCCATCATATCTAAATGACTTACTTCCCTAAGTACCCCGTACTCACTCAGAACTCAGCTTTCATACATACTGTCCCACTCCTAATCTCCACAACTTTCTAGCTAATTCCATTTTTTAAAGCCAGTTGGAGAAAAAGCCCTGGACTAGACATTAGAACACCTGGGATTTCATAGCAGCTCCATCAGTACTGATTGACTGTACAAGTGCAAGCCATATACAAATGATGGTAGCTTTCTTTCTAATCCTCAGTATCCCTCTGACAAAGACGACTACTAATTCAACAAATAGATATTAAGCTCTTATATGCCAAAGCCTGTGCTAGACTCGAGGGATGAGGCAGTGAATGGATGGTATCCCTGCCTTCACAAGGTTTACATGGTAGAGGGGGATATTGACATTGAGCTAGTAAATTCCCCACAAATCTCTACCAAATGAAATAACTGCTCTGTGTTGTGCAACTATCTCCTCCTACTATGTATGCACACTTCTGTCACAGCTCATCACTATATTGCAATTACTGCGTTTCTGCACACATTATCTTAGGTTCCTCCCAAAAGGAAACAGTGAGACAAGAACATGGGTGCAGTTGGTTTTAGAGGGTATGATCTCAGGAAGCACAGGTGAGGAAAAGTGAGATAAGAAATAGGGGGGAAAAAACCCAAATGGGTATATTTGTGAGTATATAACTGTTATGGGCAACTGAGTCTCAGCCCCTCGAAATCTCTGAGAATCTGTATGGAACATACCTCAATGTTATCATACCAGGGAGTATGGGAGCTGAAGCACACTATCCCTATCAGTGGAATACGGCCCCTTGGGGAGATTAACTCCACTGCACTTTCAGATTGCACTTGCATGTAATCAAGCCACCAAGCCACAGGTGAGCTCAAGTGGACTAAGGCAAAAATGGGCAGGATCTTAATGACATCTACTACAATGTCCAGTTCTTCTGCCCGCCTAAGCACTGCAAAAAGTACACATTATCTATCTTCCTATTCATAGCACTTAGCAGAGTAGGATCCTAGAACAGGGTAACAACTAAATAAGTGTGCTGAATGAATGGGTAAACCTCTACTACATAAATGTGGTGAAATAAATACCTGCATCAGGTTCCCGGTGCTCTGGAACACTGAAAGCTAAAGGGGCACAGGTGATGGGACTTGTGTTGGGAAACTGTTTTCTTAGTGAATTATCACATAAAAAACTTACCATTGCATGCCTAAATAATAATTTCTTCCTAGCTATTAATCCCATTTGAAGAGCTGCATAGTACTGACAGTACTGATGGGGTGGGTTCACCAGTGGTATCAGGAAACAGTTGCATGGAAATAGCCAGTGGTTGACTTTTCTTGGGCTCAACACTTGACTCATGGCTTTATGAAAACCCTGACCCCAACTTCTTACTTCATAAAAGAAAGTATCTGTATTTAACTATATGAGCACCTGAATGTACAAAACTGTCTGTTGAGAAAAGATGTAAGTTCTGTTTATGTCGGTCAGTCTAAAGTAGACTCTAAAATGTCTTGTTCATATTTTTAAATGGAGCTTGAAATTTTAGAGGTAAATATTTATTGACGATGATGATAGGTTTTGCACAGTTTTCTTTTTTGGCAGTCAATGACTTCCCATTTCACAGATACATAAAATAAGCACATAAAATCGTTTAAAAGGGCTTCTTGGACATCAAAAAACTCATACTAAACCTACTGATGAGTTAAGTGTAAATAAATGAGAAACACATGGATAAAATTTTCCTTAAATACATAAAGCTTTAGACATTAAGTGAAAAAGAGACTGACAAAACACATCTGGGGTTTTGCCCACTGCAAAGTTATTTTTAGTTTTGGATATTAAAACAAATTACAATTCAATGTGTCCAGTCCCAGCATAAAATCTTGATTTATAAAATAACTCTTGTCATTATGATGATCGGGAAGATAGTATAGACAGTTAGGAGAACTTAGCCCTGACCCAAGTGGGAGAAAATTCTTCAATTTCATTTAAAAGCAAAAGGTCAATTTTTTTTTTCTGTTATTTTTAGCAAGGGAAGTTTAAAGAAATACATTTCTACACTTCACTTTGTAGAATGAACACGTGGAGAGAGCATCATTTTAGAGAAGAAAATTGCCGCTACCTGTTTTACATAAGTTAAAACTAGATCATATTTTAGAGGTAGATGTGAAGAGTATTTGCTTCACCTAAGTTTGTTCAACAAAGTTGATCAAAAATTAATAATATTCCCGAGTCAAATGATACATATTATGGGAGGGGTGGTTGAGTTGACTCTTATTCTTCATGTGGGCCAGATTCTTTTTTGCCCTTAACTATTACCTATAAGTAGGCATAGCAGGATGAGATCAAAAGAGAAGCTGGCCCTGGGCCTTTGCTAAGAACCTTTATTAAATCTGTTCCCTTTACCTAGCAAGTATAAAGGGCCATTGCCACTTAGCTTAGAGAGTCTCCATGCCTGAACAGCAGCTTGGTAGTCACCAAGAAAAGAACAGCAGCTGCTCTAATTCCATCACACAGGCATTTCCCCTACAAAAGAGACAGTGAATCACTAGCTCAAAGAGACCCCTCAAAGCCTCAAGCTCAGAATGTCTCAGGTAGGGGTTGAGGCTTTCTCAAGGGGTGGTACAAAGCAGGTATGCCACAGGAAATTATCTTTGGGCTTTATCCCTTGAATGAGAATGCTAATTTCAGTCCTAAACCCTGGTGGCCTGAATTATGGAGATTCTCTAAATCTGCTTAGTCTTGCACCATCCCTACCTGCAGCATTCTCTGGGCCACAGTTCGCAAATCCAGTTCCTTTTTGAGGAAACAACATGAAGAGGACTGAATGATCATGGAAGACCCTTGAGATGCCAGAGAACTGAGAATTAGACACTCTATAGCCAACTGCCCTCAGATCCAGGTGAGACCAAACAATGGCTGCACAAAATATTCAGAGAAATGGAGCCCTCAGGCACCCATGAGAATGCAATTAGAGGAAAACTGAGTAACTGAAAGTAGTCTCTAGGGAAAGAGGAAAGACTTAATGAAGAAAGAAAAGGCATCTAGAAGCTAGGGCTCCTTGTCTGCCTGTGGGGCTAGGCTTGGGGAGTAGCTTAACCTCACCTCCCTCTTTCTGTGTTCCTCTTTCTCTTTCTGGATCACTCTCCACTCTTCTCATATCCCAAGGCAATTTGCACACAACAGTGAAAAGTGATACTGTTTATGAAAGAAAATATGGTATCAGTCTGTCACTCTGCTCTCTTTGGTTTTATAGGCAGGGGAAAGTGGCAGTAGGGGTGTGACCATAGGTCACTCCCACGTAGATGTCAGAGGACTGCAGGCAACTGTACAATTGCAAGACCTGGTGCCATGCTGCTGACAGCTAAGAATTCAAGGGACACTGGGTTAAAGCTCCCAAGAATTAGGCTACATGTTTTTGGTAAACCTTTACGGTGGTCTAAAAGGCTGTCTGATACACTTCAAATGCATGTTTTGTTATTACCATGAATCTGTTTGTCCCAGGATGACTCCTTCTGAGATAAGCATCTTTTATTTATACCCTTTGAATATCAAAAAAATGGTCAAAAGACCATGTGGCCATGCCTTAAATTTGCCCTCAGGAAAGAGGGAATATGTGAGTCCTAAACTGAAGTTGGATGACAGGAAGGAGGATGATTTATTACCTGGGGCACTTAGTATTCTTCAGAATGTGCCAGACTAGCCAACATGTGATACACAGAAGTACTGCAGTCAGCTACTTCCTGGGCTACTGTGCACAGGCTCCAAACTCTTCCTGGATGACCTGCCGATTAGGAGTAAACACCTGAGTCTTTCTGAGGGATTCCTTTCTGAGGGAGTCCCCAGTCTCCTTACAATGAGAAAGGGAAAAATGAGGGTGTAACACACAGGAATGGCCAGATACGAATGTAAAGGAGGAGAGATTATTAGAATTTATTTCCTCCAATAAACTTCAAATTAGGCAAGGGAATTTGTCAACAAAATTGTATTCGACAAGTCTTAAACTTCTAATGTCTATGTATGCAGTTGAGAAGAGTCTTTTATGATACTGTAACTGAAGTCATTTAAAAATATTCCTGGTGAGTTGCAAAAAAACTACAGCATTGAGTAATTCCTATCAATTCATTACAGCCCAAAACTTTTAATAATTCTATACCACAATCAGAGACAACAATAAAGTGTATCCCTCCCCACCTTGTACACAACAATACTTTCACGGGTAACTGCTGGTGAATTTCAACTGCAACATGTATTTTGATGATTTTTACTTTAATACTGAAAAGAATTTCACTTAAAATAGATAAATAATTATACACTGAAAAAGGAAAAAAAAAAAAAAAAAGACCTAATTCTCTCATCAAAAGTCCATGATAAGGGATATTAAATGACTCATCACATTGACTAATTTTTACTTAATGTTCAAATAAATTCTAAGAATAAAAAAATAGTTATAAATATCACTCTTGATATTGAGGATGCAGTATTTTTTAAATAAATGCAAGAAGTTAAAAGTCCAGGGCCTCTCCAACCTCCTATTTACTAGACATAGACCAATACTTTGTATTTTAAGCTTCTCTATGATCTGGCTTCCAAAAGCCTTTAAGATCATGATTCTCGGCCAGGCACAGTGGCTCACCCTGGTAATCCCAACACTTTGAGAGGCCAAGGCAGGAGGACATCTTGAGCCCAGGAATTCAAGACCAGCCTGTGCAATAAAGCGAAACCCTGTCTCAACAAAATATTTAAAAATTACTTGGGCATGGTGGCACATGCCTGTATGCCCAGCTACTTGGGAGGATAAGGTGGGAAGATGTCTTGAGCCTGGAGGTTGGGGCTGCTGTGAGCCGTGATGGTGCCACTGCACTCCAGCCTAGGCAACAGAGTAGAACTGTGCTTCAAAAAAAAAAAAAAAAACAAAAAACAAAAAACAAAAAAAAAAACCTCAAAACTCTTGCTTTTAAGAGTTAATGTGAATACTTTTTGTCCACTTCTCTCAATTTTAAGATTCTTGGATTTTGGAGAAAACTAAAGACCACGAATGTCTTCTTCAAAAGAGGCTTTCACTCTGGAAAGCCTTTTCTCAAGTGTAATAAAGACCTACTTTCAAAAATCATTAATTATAAAGCCACTTCCTATATGTTTTAGAGACAAGATTCTTTCAGGTGTCATTTAATTCTATTTGCCCACCAGAAATCGGCAGCGGTTTGACGGCAGGAAACTGCACTGGAGGTCTCAGCACAGTGGCTGTGAAGAACAGGGCTGGTCATGATTGACTTCTGGCTCAGCATTTAACACTTGCTGGCGTAACTTTCTAATCTGTACCAGGTTATATACCTGCCTTCCAGTTAATGTCTTCAGGCATGCAGTTTGACATCAAATTCACAATGATTTAATGTTTGGGGTAAAAAAGGCAGCACATAAAACACAATCTGGACTTCATGAATCTTCCTGCTCTGAAGCTCAAAAAATTGGTATTTGCTTTTATTTTGTTGCTTACATTATTTGCAAGTCTCTAAACTATTTCTTTTTCTCCCTTTGAGTCCATATTCTTTTCAAATCCCAGAGCATGGTTACTAAAAATCATGTTATTTTTATGTTCATCTAGAACTTCAGCTCCTTATTGCCGGAAGTCCTGCCATGTTCAGCATCACAATAAAATACTTCTCTCATTTAAGAGTATCTCTCACTGTGGATTTCTACCCAGGCAGTTTTGTTTCAGCTTCATGCATGCAAGGAAATGCTTCTGCTGCAGAAGGAAGAGGTGAATTCTAGTACTAACATAATTAAAATCTTCATTAGGATCCTGGGAATTGCAAAATTCATGTACATGGAGCCCATCAATGTAAAACTGCTGGATTCGGAGCCATCCAGCTCACAAAGTTTGAAGGGAGATGAGAACTATCATAGCCTTCTATGTGGACCACTTCTATCTCCAAATCACAAGAGTAACTTACAAATATCTAATGCAGCCCACTACACCCTCATGACAGGCATGGAGTGCTGCAGTTGTGCAAGAAAAATTAGGCATAGGCTTAATAACAGATATAATAAAAGACAAAAGGGAAGAATGATAAATAAAAATGAAAGACTATTCCCAAAGTGGCTTGAAGATGTTACATAAAAAAGCCCCAATCTATGTGGTCTACAGTCTATTTTTGTTAGTCAATAAAGTAAGTTTTGATGTGGGAATTACCAGGTATCTGTGAAATATTACCCTTTTAATACGTGGTGTTGGCAATATGCAGTCTATTTGATTATACAGTAATTAGACACTCAGGCCCATTCTTATCATCTAAACTTAGACCATTTTTCCTGCTGGCTAGAACCTCATCTAAAAGATGCAACTCAAATGTACAATTGCTGCTATTTGTCAGCTGTTCTGATAAAGCATTAGATATTTGTAAGTTACTCTTGTTATTGGTTGAAAATAACTAAGTAAGTGAAGGCGAGGGTGGCATTTTCAATGTCAAGAAGAGATTACGTAGATTCCATTTTAATTTGTCTATACTCTGTTATTTTGATCATTGGTAATTGTGAATTGGCTCTAGTTTAAAGCCAGATAGACAGAGATCTTAAACTCAGGCTGTCTTTACAAGATTCACAATAGTATGCCCTGCTTATTTGGGCCTTTTTTCCTTAGCACAATAAATGTGTGCTAAGCAGAGTTGAAACTTGTCCTGAAAAACCCATGGCCTCAGGGGTTCCATTGAGAAATGCTATGTGGGCAAACAAAGCTCTCTCTTTGCAGCTTTACAAATGAT
This sequence comes from Macaca mulatta, assembly GCF_049350105.2. Lineage (NCBI taxonomy): Eukaryota > Metazoa > Chordata > Mammalia > Primates > Cercopithecidae > Macaca > Macaca mulatta. Next base: position 81,056,654 of record NC_133420.1, read on the forward strand.
AGGTTTTCACTTTATAAGATGTTTTCACTGCATTCTTAAAGCATCTGCTGATGCAAAACAGCATGGGCCAGCAATCCCAGTTTAGCATTGTATCTGGAAACAAATGTCTATTCATGTGAGGCTCACGCTCTCCCTTAGTTAGCTGCTTTCATTCAGAAGCAGGGAGAACAAGATGCAAGTTAGGGGGCCAAAGCGAGCTGCCTGCCTTAAACAGTGTGACTCCCCTTTCCCTCAAGCACATACCACTATTCACTTGCCTGCTTAGTAATAGACTGGGTAACTTTAAACAAGCAGAGCAAGAAGCTCCCAGGGATGAAAGGAGGTGATGAGAGTCACCCTAGGAGTTCAAAGATAAGAAACATCTGTATTTAAAATAATCTCCTGATTGATGTTGCAGAATAATCTTTTGCAGAACTGAGCATTCAACTGCTATAACTTCAGCTGAGTTGTTTGACGAGTCTTCCTAATTTTTAGAACCCTGACATGGTACAGTGGGCCTGTGTTTTTTGTTCTATTCTCCAGAGGGAATTACTTGACTAATTTGTCAGTATGGTTTTCCCAAAAGGAAAAGTGACTATGCAGTATAAGATGTCACTAAGTTAAATAGAATTATGTCTATGTATACATTCTAGTGAGGTTGTATCTTTCTACAACATCTTCGCCATGGAAACAGCCCCATGACCTTTATTGCATTTGGCATTACTGGTAAGGTCTTCAAAGCACTCTTTGTGGGGCCAGTTTACTTTCTGCATTCTTGTTTCTATGTGATTTCTCCACTACAATAACATTCTTTCAAGTACCCTATTTTTCTCTCTAGGCCAAAACACTCCAGAAATTAAGAAGATGATATCTTATACAATAAGGGGCTTAGAAATGCTCCATCAAAATAAGGTGATTTCAATTTTGCAATATTAAGTAAAACAGTAAAAGGCATAACTTGAAAGATTGTGAAAACATGAACTGGTCATTGGTTGGGCAAGTGTCAGAGATGTTCCAGAGATTCAGCTTTTCCTTCTCTTTCTAGGCTATTCCTTTAAGATGCTGTCAGTCTAAACAAGTATAGCCAAGTTCTGATTATCCATAGCAATCAGGTCATGGATAATTAACACTTGTGGATCATAGAGTCACTGAAAGTTATGGCTAGAAGGAAACTCAGAGAGCATATATTCCACTTCACTTGTTTTACAGGTGAGACAACCAAGAGCAGAGAGGGTGTCCTGTACAAATTTACACGTCTCATTAGGGGTAGACCCTAGAACAGAACTGAGTTTCTGACTCACAGTACTCTCTTTCTACTCTCTCCCATGAATTATTTTTAGAGGGTATTTATTTTTTAGTTTATACATATGGCCTTGACCTCTTTCTTAAAAATAAATGTTTTTAGGGGCATAGTTACTGAGTAATCTCTAACTTACCTCATTAAGTCTGATTTATTTCACTTTTCTCCAGTCCACCCTTAGTTTGAAGCCTCATGTAGGTGATAAAATGGCCAGTAGACACAGGTAAGATAAAGAAAGCTTAGGGTAATAGTGACTTGCAAATTGAATATTTGAATAATGGAATGATTGAATTGAATAACTGATTACATTTCAGCTCTTTTAAAATTATTGTTATTTAAATTTCTTTAGATTTAGGGGGTACAAATGCAGTTTTGTTACAAGGATATGTTGCATAGTGGTGAAGTCTGGGCTTTTAGTGCACCCATCACCAGAAGAGGGTACATTGTACCCAACAGGTAATTTTTCATCCCTCCCTACCATCCATCCCTCCTGCCTTTTGGAGCCTTTGGTGTCTATTATTCCATTCTCTATCTCCATGTGTACCTACTGTTTAGCTCCCAGAGGTAGCCCAACACCCCAGGAATGGCCACCTGCAGGTTATGGGCAGCACTGGTGGTGATTGGAAGCTGGCAGACCAGGAAAAGAAAGGAAAAGAGCTAAAATGGAAATGACGGAGGCTCCAGTCCCTTCAGCACTAAACACCGTATAACCAAGTCCAAGGCTTTGCGGTTACGATGGAATTGCTCATCCTTGACTTCGTCCCTCTATTTGGGTGAAAAATTCATCAGTGGAAGGGAAGCACGCAGTAACTAGAGAGGGAAAAATGAGATTGTGACTACACTGCTAGTGGTATATCACATAAGATCATTCAGCAGAGAAGAGATCTGGAAACTGGGAGATACTGTTCACAACTCTGTCAAGAGTTTTGTGGCCTGCAGAGAATTAATAAATATTCCTAGGCCTCGGCTTTTCATGAAATAAAGAGATTGAACAATTAGTTCCCCAAGCATATTTCAAACAATATGAGTTCTGCAAGGATGTTACTATTTAATTGTATATGTGCACACACACACATGATCAAGTAACCTTGAGAATCTCTGGGTTATAAAATGTCAAACTGGTTTTGACACTAGGAAAATATACACTAGGAAAATCTCAGGACTTGCAATATGCTAATACATCAGAGATATCAGTATACACATCTCCAAAGTGAAGAGCGTAGCATGCAGCAATTCCTCAGAAATTCTTATTTATAGACCATCTATGGGTCTAGTGCTCCACAGAGCACACATTCAGAAACAAAGGCCTAGAAGATGTTTAAAGTCCCTTCCAGCTTTTAAGTTCTTGAGTAGAATTCCATGGAATATAGGTTGAAAGACCTAAATTTCACTTCAAAAAAAATTCCTCATATCACATACAACATTGCTGTTTTTATAGCAGGCACTCAAATGCTATAATAAGCCTACAATGATAGATACTTTATAGCTAGTAAGCCTAAAATATGCAGTTCTCACCCTTAAAACTTGTTGTTCAAGCAGAGCATATAATCCTGTAATGCCCACTTGCTATAAGAAACTGGGATGGTTTTGTATCTACTTTTCAGAAATTCATATGCTGGCCTAAGAATAAAGAGAAAAAAAAGTGAGCTCTTTTATTTTCCTTAGATTATTTCTTAAAATATGTTCATCTTCTTGACATCATAAAAATCCCCTGAAAAGATTATAATCTCTTGAGAAAACATAGTCATAAGTATCTAACCCTGACTCTAAAAATATATGTACCATGTAATAAACTTAAAAAGTCATATGTTTTGCTACAAATTGTCCCTAAACTCATCAGCTGGCCTACTCCTGAGCATGTAAAATATGTACAATGAAGAGCCCAGATGTCTTTAATTTTCAATGAAAAAAAAGAGTTTTTCTAACATTCTGCAATCTAATTTGTTACCTATCACCAAAGATCTCTTTATCCTGGAAATTTTTGGCATCTTTGCTTATTATAAAATCCTGAGGAATATACAGAAACCATTTCTCACTAAACAGTCTACTTTTCAGACAACATATATAAAAGTGGCATAAGTACCCATGTATCGGGAGGAGAGAATACTAAGAGTCAAGGGTATCAGTTCAAATGTAAACAGAAATAACAGCTTTGTCATAATCAAGTTAGTGTCATAACTGGGCTCTTCATCTCTGGATTTTTTTCCTCTCTGACCGACCCTCCACACCGAATCATCTTCTAGCTCTGATTATACAAGTCTATTATTTCAAAACTTTTGAAAGCTGCCTGTATCTACAAAGCTAAGTACAAATTCCTTTACCTGCCATTCATTCCTTGATCATCGCTATAAGCTTTCTAGACTAATCTCTGTAACTTCCTTTTACATGCCACACAGAAAAACGGGTCTATTTGGTATTGACTGAACACACTCCATGATTTCTCCCTTGGTACCTTTGTACAAACCAGCCCTCCTGTTGGATTGTTCACTCTGTTCTTTCTTCATGACCTACTCCCATATCTTGCTGGTCAAAATCTTACTCATCGTCCAAGACATTTTCCAATTTTAACTATTTCGTGGACTTTTCTGAATCCTTCAAGTAGAAGTGACCATTAACTAACTGAACCAAGACCCTCTTCTCATGCTGAACACATTTTTGAAATATTTGTGAACTGCCATATTTGTATATAATTCAAAAGATAAGACCTTGATATACAAGAAAAATACCATGTCTGTATCTCAGGCACTGGATAAATAATATTTTCAGAAATAAATTAATTAAGCATATAGACAAACACTTTAAATTATAAATAAAATAAATTGTTAAAAGCATTGAACAAAATTATAAATAGAAAGAAACAAGTGGCAGAAAAAAACCTTGAAATACTTTAAAGAAATTTGAATGTATGAAAAGATCAACTTAGGTTAGAAGACAGCAAGTTAACATTCATAAGGATTTCAAATGGCATACTTTTAAGGAGTGTCTCTAGCATATTCAAAAACAGACATGTTTTTTTTGAAAATATTATTAAGTAACACCTTTCTCAAAAGGTACTCAAAGAACAACATAAAAGAAACATAAAAATATGCCTACACACGGAGGCTAAATGAAAATTTCTGTCCTTGCCCTGCATACAGTAAGTTTTGTTTATCTACCTCTGACATCCCTATCACCACTGTTTACACCTATAAGCAGAACCAACCTTCTCACCAAGAAGAAACACCAATGTGAGAGAGCAATCCCATCCTCTGATCTAAAGTCAAGACATGCACACCTGCATGCGCACACTAGAGCCGAGGGCCAGCCGCTCTTCCTTTCTTTTTCTGACCAGCTGGATTCTCTACCACATCTTCTTACTCGAACTTAGTACATTTACTCAATCCTACCTGCAACAATTATTTACAGTGCCTTATCTCTCATCTCCTAGGCCTCCATCTTTTGCCCTTGTCTCTTTCCCATCTAAGTTCAGAGTAACCCTCCTTCCCAGGACCTTTGCTGGGAAGGGGCTCAACTAACAGATATTTTGATGGGAATGTTCTACCAGGGGAAAAATTTTTCAAACTTTTCAAGACACATAATCCATTTTCTTTTTCTTTTTTCTTTCTTTCTTTTTTTTTTTTGAGATGGAATCTCACTCTGTCACCTAGGCTGGAGTACAGTGGTACAATCTTGGCTCAATGCAACCTCCGCCTCCTGGGTTCAAGCAATTGTCCTGCCTCAGCCAACTGAGAGGCTGGGATTACAGGCATGCATCACCACGCCTAGCTTATTTTTAAATATTTTTAGCAGAGACGGGGTTTCACCATGTTGGTCAGGCTAGTCTCGACCTCCTGACCTCGTGATCTGCCTGCTTCAGCCTCCCAAAATGCTGAGATTACAGGCATGAGCCACCATGCTCAACCTACATAATCCATTTTCAATGCATTCATCTGTATTTCATTTAAATTAGAATCTACTTCTCTTAAAAGTATTATGTAGGACTTCTAGAAAGATGGTGAAAACTAGGCTGGTCTTTAAGAGGAAATGTATCAAAATAGAGGAGAGAAAGCAAAAGAAAAGAAATCCCACAGACAACATATACAACAAAAGTAGGTGACAGCATATCCCCACAAATCAGGTGAGGACAAGCCATCAAGAGCCGAAAAACTGGAAAGGTATTAGTGTTTGTATGGGTCATGGCAGTGCAAAAAAAAAAAAAAAAAATGAGGACATTTGAAACTCGTAAAAGAGTAATTTCAAAAATACCCAACAGGTGTTTACTGGAAAACACGGGAGGTCAATTTCAGAACAGAAGCTGATACTGAAAATGTCTGGCCAATCCAATAATAATGAATATAACCAGTTCCTGGTAAGGTATGAAGTGGCTGGGGCAGGATGGCACCTGTGATATTCAAAACTAAACAGCCAAGACTCCCTTATAGGTCACGGATCCACATTGAAAAGAAACTACTAGGAGTGGAATCAAAATTTAACAGAAAAAGGAAAACAAAGATGAAGTAAAGAGAAGGTCCAGAAAAAAAACAGGGAGGGGAATAGACTCAGGAAATTTCAGAAATCAAGTTTCTATGAACAAATAACAGAATATGGAGCTCTGTGAACTTGAAAAACTACTCTGATGCAAGGATCCTTCTGAAAGTTCAGGGAAATTAGCCGGGCATGGTGGCCCATCCTTTAAAGTCAAGGCATATACACCCTGTAGTCCCAGCTACTCTGGTGGCTGAGGCAGGAGAATTGCTTGAGCCCAGGAGTTCCAGGCTGCAAGGAGCCATGATCATGCCACTGTACTCTAGCCTGGGTGACAGAGCAAGACTGTCTCTCAAAAACAAAAACAAAAAAAGTTTGGGTAAACAAATTTCACATACAAATGAGTAACATAAAAATAATGTGGCCAACTCCCAAGCAAAGTTCCTGAAAACCAAAAAGAACAAGGACTGATTGATATTCCTACAGACAAGAAAAGTCTGAAGGACATGTCCACAGAACAGTCTGAAACTGTAACAATCTATATAAAAACAGCCTAAATAATATTAAGAAAATGAAACAATACATAAAGGATATCAAGTTTGAATTAGACAAACTCAGAAATGAAGTGATTGCACTCAGAAAACAATTAGAAACAGAAGAATAATTATATCAGAAATAAAACTAACTTAAAAGGAACATGCCTTCATAAAAAGAAGGTGAAAAGGAGGGAACTTTAAAAAATGAAAAAGAAAGGAAGAAAGAAATAAAACTGATTCAAGAGAAAGGGACAAATATTGAAGACAGGTAAAAAAAATTTCAATATACAGATTTAGTCCCTGAAGAAAATAAATACAAAGGAACAGAAAAAAAACACTAAAACTGTATTTGTAAAAATTTCTGGAATTAAAAAAAAGAAGTTTCATATTAAATGTAATACCCCATATCTGAGAATATGAACCTCTAGAGCAACCAAAACCAAGGCATAGCCTAGTACAATTACTGGGTGTTTATATAAATATATATGTGTGTGTATATATGTATATGTGTGTGTGTGTGTGTGTGTGTGTATATATACACATATATTCCATTTGCAGCAAAGCAAAAACAGCCAGTGACTTACTTGCAAAAGAAAATGAGACTATAATCAGATTTTTCAAGAGCAACACCCCAGGCAAAAATGGAGTAATATATTTAAATACTCAAGGACAGATAATGTAAGCCAAAGCTTTTATATCCAGCAAAGCTGATCTCCAAATATAAAGGGCACCAAAAACAAACAAACAACAACAATTAAAAAAAAAACAAAACTGCTGTCAACCTGCAAAAACTCATGCAATGGACTTCTTCTAGATAGGATGAAATAAACAGATTAATCCTCCCACCATAGATGACAAAACTGAATCAAATATATAAGGCAACTCTCTTCAGACATTAATCAACAGACAGCACAAAACTATAATCCTTAGGGGAGAGAAACTCACAAAGTGAGCCCCAGAATTGACATGGATCTTTGTTTAAGGACATTTATCAATTCTCTATTGTAGTTCAGTGAGTTGGAGTCCTAGCTAAGCACTGTGGTCCTGATGAGATTACAATGCATGGATCAGAATTCAAAGTAGGTGAATTGGCTGGAATCCTTAGGGTAGGACACCAGAAAGTAGAGAGAGGCACAAAGAAAGTGCCCAGAATTCTAACCAGTGAAATAGGGCAAGACACAGAAATAAAAGGCTTACAGATAGGAAATGAAGTTGTTAGCATGTCATGGTTTGCAGATAACACTCAAGGATCTTCCGAAGCAATTAGATTTAGTAAGTTAATTTAGCAAAGTTGCATAATACAAGGTCAATATATGCAAATCAATTACATGTTTCTAGACTAGCAACAATATTTGGAAAATGCAATTTAAAACAATACCACTTATCATAGCTTTGAAATAAATTTAACAAGAGTTCTCAGTTCTGTATACTGAATACTACAAAACAATGCAAAGATAAATTAAAGATCTACATTTTAATAAAGACATATCATGTCCATGAATCAGAAGACCCAAAATTGTTAAAATTTCCTTTTTATAAATGAATAAACTGATTATAAACCTTATATGGAAATGCAAAGAAACCAGTCAAAATAGTCTTGAAAAAGGAAGAACAAAGTTGGATAAGTCAAACTACCTGTTTTCAATACTTATTACAAAGTTGTATTAATCAAGTCAATATAGTATTAGAATAAAGATAAACATACAGATAAATAGAACAAAATAAATTCCAGAAAATACCCGTAATTTATTTTTTACAAAGGCTATTGTAATTCAATGGGAGATTGGATCATCTTTTCAATAAATGTTTCTGTAAAAACTGTGTATCAATCTGGAGAAAAAATAAACCTTGATCTCTAATTTACATTGTATATAAAAATTAATTCAAAATGGATCACTAACCTAAACCTAAAAGCTAAAAACTATAAAACTTTTGGAAAAAGCATAGGAGAAAATCCACACCATTTTGGGAGAATGCAAAGATTTCTCAGTATATACACTCAAAACAATAACCATAGAAGAGAAAAAAGTGAACAAATATGTTTGACAAAGAACTTGTACTGGAATATACAAAGAATCTTTACAACCTAGGAATGGGAAGATAAGAACTAAATGTAAACATTCTGTAAAAGTCTCACAAAAGGAGCTACAAATACTCTACAAAGATGCTCAACATTATTAATCAGGAAAATGCCAACTAGAACCATAATGAGAGATATGCATTAGATTGATGAAAATTGTACACTGCATTAGATTGATGAAAACTGTAAAGACAGAGCATACGAAGTATTAACAAGGATGTGGAGCACCCAGACTTTTATACAATTCTGGTTGCAGATAAAGCAGTGTAATGACTTTGAAGAATACACTGGAAGTTTCTTATAAAGTTAAATATACAGTTACCATATGACCCAGAAATTCTATTCCTAGGGATTTACCTAAGCAAAACGGAAATTTTTGGCAGCCAGAATGTTGTACGCTGAAGTTAATAGCGGTGTTACTGCTAAAATCTCAGAAATAGCCAAAATCCAGAAACGCAAATATCTATCAAAAGATGAATAGATCAACAAATTGTAATATATGCCTACAATAGAATGCTACACAGCAATATTTATACACACAACATTCAAAAATGTTATCCTACACCAAAGAAACCAGAACCAAATGAGTACATACCACATGATTCCATGTATATGAAACTCTAGAAGAGATTAATCTAGTAACGTTAGCTTAGAACGGGGATCAACGTTGGCTTGGAATGGGGATGGGTAACTGACTAAGAAGGTGGACAAGGGACTATATTTTGATGATGGAACTGTCATGTATCTTGACAGTATATCTGATACAAAGATGAATACATTTAACAAATCTCATCCAAAAGCATACTTAAAATGGATGCCTTTTATGATATGTACATTATACCTCAACAAAGTTGATTTAAAAGCATACTAAGAAAAGATGACAAAAAAAGTAGTACATACCATATTATTTATATGTGTTCTAGAGTTGGTAAAACTAATCTATAGTGGCAGAAATCTTATCAATGGTTATTTGGGGAAGAGGAAATAAGGAATTAACTTGAAGGAGCACTTGAGAAGTTTCTAGGGTGACATAAAAGATCTACTCATGATTTGGATGGTGATGATGGAATATAGATATTTGTCAAAACCTACAAAAGTGAACTCTTAATGTTTGCATTTTAAATAAAGTATACTTCAGAAAAAGATGATTTTTAAAAAGCATTAGGAACTATTGATCCCATGAGCCCATTCTGAAGAATGTGATAGAGAACATGCTTCACATAACCAAAACATCTGAAGTGCACTATCCAATATGGCAGGAATCTCCACCACGCCCATCCCCCACTCTGGCCACAGACTGGTACCAAGAGCCACCCTATGGGTCAGTGGCTACTATATTGAACAGCATAGTTACAGAATATTTCCATCGCTGCAGAAAGTTCCATTAGACAATGCTGGTCTAAAGAAATGTTGAAATAAAAATTGCTGGTAAACATTAAATATACATTTATTGATAGAACTAAGAGTGAGATAAAGAAGGGAATATGGTAATTACTATATACTTAGTCATTGTCATTATCGTTCACTGAATATGCACATTATATATGCAACATTTTTAACAATTCTACATGTTTTAAAAAACATGCTGAGTAAAAGCAGCTGACCAAAAAAGTAGTACATGCCATATTACTTACATGATACTGTCATATTGGAGTGGTAGTATTAGTATTGTTACTGAGACTGTTGTTGTATAATAAAGGATAAGAAAGAATGTAATTGACTGACTGTGGAAAGTCTGATACAATTATCCCCTATGCTCCTGACAACAAGAAAGGAAGGAAAGAGTTACAATACAGACAAGACCAAATAAAAAGGTCCATAGTCCTGAATATGAATAAAAAATAACAAAATGAACTCATATTCCCCATTCAGGAGGCTTAGAAACAATGGCCAACCCAGTAGCAGTAGGCATTGCTAACTCTCAGATTTGGATCTTAAAATACCACTTCCCACTAAAAGAAACCAGGACTTCTTAAATGTCTGATTCCAGGACTGGGGCAAGAATTATGCAAGATGAGACTGAAATACGTTGTCAGACCAGCACTAAGAAATTTATCAGAGAATAGCCGCCACGGTGGCTCACACCTGTAATCCCAGCACTTTGGGAGGCTGAGGCGAGTGGATCACCTGAGGTTAGGAGTTTGAGACCAGCCTGGCCAACATGGCGAAACCCCGTCTCTACTAAAAATACAAAAATTAGCCGGGCTTGATGGCATGTGCCTGTAATGCCAGCTGCTTGGGAAGCTGAGGCAGGAGAGTGGCTGGAACCTGGAAGGTGGAGGTTGTAGTAAGCCAAGGTCGGCCTGGGTGGCAGAGCGAGATTCCCTCTCAAAAAAAAAAAAAAAAAAAAAAGAAACTTATCAGGGACTACTAAGAGCATGTCAAATTGATGGAGTCGCTCCCTGGCCAATTTGAACTTTCAACACTGTGATAATTAAAATGGATTGAAAACCATCAAAATATATTTAAATCCATTAGTTTAAATCTCTGCATGTAGGTACTTGTGTGTGATCTGTTGGCTGTGAGCCCTATTCTGATGCAGTGTTTTCATCAGAGCATGTGTGTAAGATGATGACTTCCCCTGGGCATCTTGTTAAAAGATAGATTATGATTCAGAAGGTTTCAGGTGGAGTCTGAGAATCTGCATTTGCAACTAGCTCCCAGGTGTCACTCTAAGCTGCATCTATGAACCACCCATTTAGCATCAAAGGTCTACATCTAAACACTAAACACGTGACCTACATAGAGGGACAGGAAGGAGGAAGGCAGGTAAAAGATATGATTGAACATTCTAATTCTAGTCTTTATATTTTTGAAAGGGAACCCTGATTATGTGAGCAGTGGCTCACACTTGTATTCCCAGTACTTTGGGAGGCTGAGGCGGGCAGATCACGAGGTCAGGAGATCAAAACCATCCTGGCTAACATGGTAAAACACTGTGTCTACTAAAAATACAAAAAAAAAATTAGTAGGGCATGGTGGCACACAACTGTAGTCCCAGCTACTTGGGAGGCTGAGGCAGGAGAATCGCTTGAACCCAGGAGGCGGAGGTTGCAATTAGAAAGTACTTAGAAGACAAAACCACTGATTATGCTTAGGTTTAGGTGGCATTTGGCTGAACCTGATGAAATGAGACAGAGTCATCTATAAGAAAACCAGAGGGCTGGGCGCGGTGGCTCACAGATGCCATACACAAAATGTCCTGTACACACAACGGATGACAGATCTAAAATGCATAAGTGAAGAGTGTATGGGGGAAGGAGGAAGGAAGAGGACAAAGAACTGTAATACTACACACATAACTGAGAAGTTTACATAGTGGCAGTATATATGGTGTGTAATCAGGGCGCAGAGATAGAGGCAGATAAAGCCAACTAGTTTTAGCCTGTCGCTGACCAGACACAGAGTAGCCACAGAAAGGAGGTTATCACCTTCCCAGAGAGATAATCTCTATCTCTCCTGTACTCTGACAGTCTTGGGTACCTTATAGCTTTTGTGATGTTGAGCTACAATTGTCTTTTTATGTGTCTGTCTTCCCCAACTGTCTTGAGAGATCCATGACCTAAAGTCAATGTCTTATTCATTTCTCCCTGGGTCTCAGTCTCTTCATCTGTAAAATGGAGGTAAATTCTTGAAAGGGTTTGAAAGAATACATTAAAAGTCTACATCACGGTGAGTGGCATTTAACAGGCAACCAATAATGGTAGCTATTACTCATAGGTTTTCTAACCTCCAGTTTCTAGCCTCTGAAATCTACTCCGGGTACATTATCCAACCAAAACTACTCTCTCATTAGTGTCCTAGTGTCTGACAAAATGAAATGATGCATCAACTCCCAAACCTAGAATTCTGCCTGGGAGCTCCTTACTTTCCAACGACCAGGCTTGACTTAACGATGACCTACCTCATTTCCTCTCCTCTTAGAGTTAGCTGCCCCATTGCACAATGATCTTCCCGTATTTCTTTCACTAGTGAGCCCTGCCCTCATCCAGCCCCACTTACCCTCTCTAAAGCTTGGTTCAAACACCAGCTTTTCAAGAAGCTTTGTGTGATCTCTTCCTCCGTGAAAAGTGATTTCTTTCTCTTCCAAGACCAAAGCTCAAATACCATGCTCTTGGCCAAATCTTTCGAAACCCTTCCCAGGGATGGCTAAAAACTTTAGGAGAGTCTGTTCCTAAAGAATTTTACTAGATTTTTATAGTTACATTTGTTATTATGTAACTCTAAGTAATAATATTTATATTTTTCTTAATAACCTCTTAGCTTACTGATATGAGGAATAGAAGCTTAGGAAAATGAGGATAGTCCTAATATAAATTTCACAAACCTAAAAGAATAGTTGAGTTAATTTTGAGGACTATTTCCAATGAGGCCTTATGCCGTCTGAATTCGAACACACCCTTGTTAATTTTCAACCACGGAGTGGGGGGAGTACACAGCATATATATTCTATTCTAAACCGTCTGCATTTAAAAAAATTACGTATCTGTTAGTCAACTAGCCAAAGAGCTAACTGAATGAGATAATGAAGGATAAAGAAAATATAGGGCTAAGAATTCAAAGAAAAAATTCTGATTTTTTAATCTGTTCCTTTGAAAAATACTGCAGATTTTTTTTCCTTTACTATCTTTCTTCTAAATAGTATTTCTTCTATCACTTTCCTGGCATTTGCAGAAAAAAAAAATCCATTACAGGAACGTATTTTCTCTACTTGTCAGCTGCTACCTATGCAGTTCCACTATGAATGGCCATTAACTGCCAATCTCAGCATTATTACCATGAGGCCTCCATAAACCCCATCCCATTGGTCACTCTTTAAAAATGGCACAGCTGCAAAACAATGTTAGTCATGATTCAGCCCCAATTTTCCCTGTCAACAGCCTTGTTCAACTTCCCAAATATTCCTACTTTTTGCCAAGTCCATTTTGTAAATGAAATCTGCCTTTTGAAAATCACCATATGAATATGTCAACAGGTCATGAAATATTTTCATTACAAATCTTAAAGAAAAACTTAGCTCTAAAGAAACAGTTTGAAAAATGTCTATTTCATTAAGTGCAAGTGTGAAGTCTTGATGGAAAACATTTATTTTGGCAACTTTTTATTATGTTGGTGGCCCCAAAGTATCCTGACCAGACTATCTTTGTGGGAGGTGAAACTGGGGGATTCTGGAGCAAATGAAAAATTCTCTACTAGGAACTTTCGGACCACAAGTATTGGGGAAAGACTGGGAAAATCCAAACTGCAAACGCCAGGCACAAGAGCTTATTCCTGTATCATTGGAGTCATTTCTCAATTATCCACATCAAGAAAAAAAGAAGCAGTGGTATGGACCAAAGACAGAAGATAATCCTCAAAATAATTCATGTTTGACTTTGAAGCAAATACATGTGTATGTGTACACACATTTCCCTCATTCAACTATATTGCTGGAGTCATTTTCTCTGCCTGATACTTTCTACTCATCCTTCATGACCCAATAAAAATGTCACTTCCTTTGTGAAGCCTTCCTCACATTCCCAGAGAGACAATCTCTATCTCTCCTGTACTCTGAAAGTCTTGGGTACCTTATAGCTTTTGTGATGTTGAGCTACAATTGTCTTTTTGTGTGTCTGTCTTCCCCAACTGTCTTGAGAGATCCATGACCTAAAGTGAATGTCTTACTCATTTTACTTTCCCCAGAGCCAAGCCCCCAATACAGACAATGCCAAGCAAACATTTTTTGAATGATTATGTTTTCAGGTAATCCCAAGCTGCTTGGGGATGTAGTATCCCAGATGTATCTACAGATGAACAAAAATATCAGATAAAATATCAAATTAGAATTAGAAACTGACACAGACCATTCCCAAAGAGTGTAATCAGGAGAGAAGTTCATGAGATTCCTTAAAATTAAAAGCTTGTTTCCGACCTTTGTGATTTCCTTGCAGCCTCTCTAGCATTCACTGATCATACCACTCACTCCCTCACAATACCCGTGCTGCTCTGTTTTCTTATTCATCATTTTAGGCACAAGGACTCTCTTGCTACTAGATGGATGGGGCCATGCTATAATAATTATAATCCTCCTTTACTTCTTTATAGCATACTGTGTTCATCAGTTACCCATAGCCACACTGCTCTATAAGTTCACTGTGATGGCTATCCCCATTTTCATGTGAGAAAACTAAGAATCCAAAAAAATGAGGTGACATGGATAAGGATCCACAGCTAAATGTAAAGACTGTATCAGGACCCAAATGTCACTGACTCTAACGTCTTAGTGTCCTAGACACTGTGTGATGATGCTACAGCTTATTCTCCATAGTACAAGGAAGGTCCTGATTTACAGAGAGAAAACCCCAAGATGAGGGAAATTAAATGGCACATTCAGAGATCTCAGAAGGGCACAGCCAGAGGCCAGGGTGAAATCCAAGGCTCTATATAGGTTTATTAATTCAAAGACTTGCCTCCTTGATGTTCATTTTTTTATAAAATATGAATAATTTGTTATCATGACACTTCAGCAAGACCCTTTCCAAAAAATAACACTAACAAAGAAGAGACACCATATAAATAAGATATAATATCATCAAAAATAAGACACCATATAAACTTTATGTAAGCAACTTTGCTTAAAGTGAAAAATTTTGTCAGTGATACCAAGAACAAAAAACAAAAAACAGTACCGTGGGGCTAATGGTTGACGACCAACTTATATCCAATAATTGGCTGATTAGATGTTAGGTATACACACACACACACACGCTACTTATTTAACGAAAGATTCTTTCAAGTTGGAGAGAAAAGCTTAATGGAGAAGGTGCCATTGAGGAGAACCTGGAAAAGCAAGTGAGAGAGAAGCTACATGAAGGGTGTTCCAAGTGTACACAGCCCAGAATAAGAAGGGTCATGTGGTTATGAGGAACAAGAAAACTATCAGAAAACAGGAAGAAAAACCCCAGGGGGAGGAAGGAGAGAAGGCAGAGATAAAGTTGGAAAGCGTCTTAAATGTCAAGCAGGAATGGGAATAGTTTTACAGGTTATTTTTATTGTGTTTAAAGATACATATAATTTACCATTTTAAACCATTTTTAAGTGTACAGTTCTCTAGTATTATGTGTATTCATACTGTTGTAACCATTGCCACCATGCAGCTCCAGAACTTTTTCATATTCCCCAATTGAAACTCTGTACCTATTAAATGCTAACTCTCTATTTCCCATCTCCTCCAAGCCTCTGGCAACTGCCACTCTATTTTCTGTCTCTGAATTTTACTACTCTAGGTACCTCATATAAATGGAAACATCCAGTATTTATCCTTTGGTGACTGAATTATTTAACTTAGCATAATGTCTTCAAGGTTCATCCATGTTGCAGCATGAGTCAGAATTTCCTTTTTAAGGCTGAATAATATTCTATTGAGTGTATATACCCTATTTTGTTTATTCATTGGTCTAACAGTGGATATGAGATGCTTTCATGTTTTGGCTATTGTGAATAATGCTGCTACGAACATTCATTTATAAATATCTATTTGAGTCCCTGCTTTCAATTGTTTTGTGTTTATACCTAGGAGTAGAATCCTGAATCACACAGTAATTCTATATTTAATTTTTTGAGGAAGTGGCATACTTTTTTTTGCAACGGAGCTGCAACCTTTTACATTCCTACCAGCAATTTCTTCACATTCTTGCCAATACTTATTTTCTTTTTCCTTTTTATAATAGACATACTATGGGTGTGTTAACAAGTAATTTTTAATGACCAAGCATTTAAACTGAAAATGAAAGTGCTAACAAATGGTAAAACACTGCAACAACTTCTTCACTGTATTTTACCAAACTTAATCTAAATTATAGTAAGAAAAATCTAACCTGAGCTCTACTCTTTTAACAGATCTACCCTTTTAACATATTTTTAAGCGCACCTCTCAATATTGTTAACTATAGGCAGGATGTTATACAACAGATCTTTAGAGCTTATCACCTTGCGTGACTGAAAATATATTCTCTTAATAAGCAATTCCCAATTTCCTCTCCCTCTAGACCCTGAAACCACCATTATACTCTCTGGTTCTATGAGTTTGACTATTTTACAAGTGGAATCATGCCATATTTGTCATTCTGTGACTGGCTTATTTCGTAGCATAATGTTCTCAAGGTTCATCCATATTTTTTCTTTTTTCATTTAAGTTCTGGGATACATGTGCAGAACATTCAGGTTTGTTACATGTATATACACATGCCATGGTGGTTTGCTGCACCCATCAACCCATCATGTACATTAGGTATTTCTCCTAATGCTATTCCTCCCCTAGCTCCCTACCCTACAACAGGCCCCAGTATGTGATGTTCCTCTCCCTGTGTGCATGTGTTCTCATTGTTCAACTCCCACTTATGAGTGAGAATATGCAGTGTTTGGTTTTCTGTTCTTGTGTTTTTTTCTGAGAACGATGGTTTCCAGCTTCATCCATGTCCCTGCAAAGGACATAAGCTCATCCTTTTTTATGGCTGCATAGTATTCCATGGTGTATATGTGCCACTTTTCTTTATCCAGTCTATCATTTATGAGGCCAGCATCATCCTGATACCAAAACCTGGCAGAGTCACAAATTTTTTGTTTTGTTTTGTTTTTTGAGACAGTTTCACTCCTGTCACCCAGGCTGGACTGCAATGGCGTGATCTTGGCTCCCTGCAACCTCTGCCTCCTGGGTTCATTTTCGTCTTTTTAAAGAATGAATAACATCCCACGATGTATATACACCATATTTTGTTTACCCATTCATCTGTTGATAGACATTTAGGTTGTTTCCATATCTTGTCTATTATAACTAATCGTGCAGTGAACATGGGGATACTAACGTCTCCTTGAGCTCCTGATTTCGTATCTTTCAGATAAATACCCAGAAGTAGGATTGTTAGATCATATGGGAGTTCTATGTGTAATTTTTTGAGGAACCACCTTTCTGTTTTCCACAGTGGCTGCTCCATTTTACATTCCTATCAACATTGTACTAAGGTTCCAATTTCTCCACAAACTTACCAACATTGTTGTCTTTCATTTTTATAACAGTCATCCTAAATAGGTATGAGGTCCTATCTCATTGTGTGTAGTGTTCATCTGCATTTCCCTCATGATTACTGACATTGAGCATCTTTTCATATGCCTGTTGATCATTTGTATGTATTCTTTGAAGAAATGTCTATTCAAGTTCCTATCTTATTTTTAATTGGGTTATTAGTCTCTTTGCTATTGAGTTGTAGGAGTTTAACTCCTTACCAAATATATAATTTGTGTACATGTTTTCTACCATTCCTTAAGTTGCATTTTCTCCATGTTGATTGTTCCCTTTGCTATGTAAAAGCTCTTCAGTGTGATGTGGTGTGACTTGTCTAATTTTCCTTTTGCTGCCTATGCATTTAGTATCTTGTCCATGAAGTCACTGCCAAAACTAATGTTATGAAGACTTTCCCTTACGTTTTCTTCTACAAATTTTTCAGTTTCCAGCCTTATATTTAAGTATTTAATCTATTTAAAGTTGATTTTTATATATGAAGATAGGGATACAATTTCATTTTTTTTGTATATAAATATCCACTTTTTCCAATGCCATTTGTTGAAAAGACTATCCTTTCCCCATTGTGTGTTTTTGGCACTATTATCAAAGATCAGTTGACCCTGTATGTGTGTATTTCTAGGCTCTCTATTCTGTTCCATTGGTCTATATGTCTGTCCCTATGCAAGTACGTAGAGTTTTAATTACTACAGCTTTGTAATATATCTTGAGATCATGAAGTATGGTACCTCCAGGGCTGATTGTTTAATATAAGTTAAAGGGCCCAAAGATATCAGGTGTGGACAAATTGTTGCTTATTGAAATTCCTGAGATAGGCAACCGCCTTCTATTTCATCCAAAAGACAGGTAAGTGACCAATACTATTTGTATGTTCTGCAACTTTTAATTGCAAAAGACCAAGAACCTTAGTAGTTGCAACACAACGCTGACACAAATTGCTTAGTTTCTTCTACTTAAAAGAGACATTTTCTACTTTTTTACAGAAAAATCATAAAATATTATCAAAAAGTACTTAAATATCCATTATTTCACCTATTCCAAAATAACCACTGTTAAATTATAATAACTTTCTATATCCTAAACTCAAACATGTCTACTAATAGAAAACTTTAAATTTTCTGTTATAAAATGCAAATCCAAAATTACATAGTCACATGGCTCTAGATCTATTAATAAGAAAGTATATTTTATGAAGAGATTTATGTGTAAAAAATTAAAAATTATGAGAACTTAGGCCAATTTGTAGAACTTAACCACTTTCATATTATCTCACTTTAAGTGACCTAGGAGAATTCTTCATTGAAAACTAGCTAAATACATGGATATTTCCAAACTATAGTTTATCAATTACTGCACAAACTTAATTGCTTTAAAAATGAACAGTTTCTTTTCCTCCATAAAATACACTCATTGCTAAATATATTTTGCTTAAATTTTCCAGAAGATGGCTCTTTGAGATGAAAGTAAACATGAAAAACTTCTGGCTGAAAGCATTTTTAAAAGTATTTAGGGAGGGAGTAAAGAAAAGGTTATGACTAAAATTAACTACAGTGTGTGATAAATGAGAAAAATGAAAGCACAAAAATAAAGTTAATACAACACAGTGGCTATCTAACCCAAGTCAAGCAAAGCAAGAATTAAACATATAATAACAAAATTAACTCAGCCTCATGAGAATGTTGGTTGGAAGATGACTTTACAAAAACAGAGTTGATTACGGAGTTATATAATAGGTTATTGTTTGAGTTCTCTTAAAGTTTCAAGCAATCAGCAATCATAAGTCATCAAAATCTTAAGTTCTGAATATGGAAAGCATTTTTTAAAAAGAAATATTCACTGTTTACAAAGCACTTGAAATCAAAAACTATGAAGCTAATACTATGAAAAATTGAAACACGACTTAGTCATCCCTCATTAAGGGCCATTGTCCCACTTTTTACAGAAATTGTCATAAGCATCATTTTAGTCAATTATAACCATCCTTGTTGTACAAAATCATTTACACGCTTTTGAAAGTACACATAAATCAGCTAGCCAAAGTAACCCAGTTACCGATCACTGAAGATAGTATTTAATATGTGATTGTATCAGAGTGTACACTACAGGTTCTTATCTTACTGTTTAATAATATCTGTTCTATTTTTATGGCAATACATCAGTAGGTGAAAGAGTGTAGTTATCATAGTCATGGAATTCTGAGAGGCAACATTAGGGAGATTTTGATGTAACTTTTAAGCAGATTTAGGATTATATGATGGCTCTTAAAGAAATTGATTTTGGCTGTTTATTTTGCTTTTTTTGTTTAACTCACTAAATTATTTGTACCAAGCACAGGCAATGGAATTCAAATCACTGGTCGCTCTGTTTTATTTAAGGTTAGTCTCCTATTCCTACAACACAACTGGCAAATGCTTGAAGGCCTCCTCCCTCCTCTATATGGTAGTCCCTGTCTCTGAAAGGTCTGTTCTTCCTTCAGTCTGGACTATCTTGAGCCTGCTTCACTCTGTAACAAAGATGCAGAGTCAAATTCATGTAAATGATCAACAGGCACTTCAAACTTAATGTGTCTAAAATCTGGATTTCTGATTTCCCTGAAAAAATTATGTCTCTCATATTCTTCCTTCCTTTGGTAAATGTCAATGCCAGCCCACTAGCTGCTGAGGGCAAAAGGCCTGCAGTCTTCCTTTACTCTTACACCTCATACGCAATCTGTGCTCATTGATTTGACTTTCAAGATATTATCTTATAATCTGACCATTTCTTACCATCTCTGCTGCTACTGTCCTGGCCTGAGCCACCGCCATCTCTTGGCTACATTAGATAAATAGCTCCTATCCTTGTTCCTGCCACAGTCACTTCTCTAAACAGCAGCCAGAGTGAGACTTCCAAGTGCCAACCAGCTACTCTGTGTGTGTGTGTGTGTGTGTGTGTATAACCTGCTATGTATATACACCCACACACAGTATGTATATGTGTGTGTATATATATATGCACACACACGTGTATTTGTGTATATGTTACACAATACATACTATATAATTAGTATGTATCAATGTCCAAAGTGCTTTGCTTGTATTATGCCATTTCATCATGAGGTCTATGAAGAAGATAGTATCACTTTCTTCAAAGAGGAGGCAACAGAGGCCCAGTAAGGTTAAGTATTGTGCCCAAAATTGCACAGCTGCTGGTAAGTGGCAAAGCTGGGATTCAAACCCAGGCAATATGGGCATTAGTTCCTCTATTGCTCCCAGGAGGTTCCCACCTGAGTCACAGGAAAAACACAGTCTACGAGGTCCTATATAATCTGGCCCTCTCTCTACACATTGCCTATTAATTTTCATGTTCAGTCCACTCCAGTCTCATCACCTCCTTGCTCTCTGTTGAACACATCAGCATGCTCCCAGCTCAGCGTGGTAGCACTTGCTGTCCCTTCAGCTTCAATCTACCTCCAGATACCCACATGGTTTGCTCAAATGTCAGATTATCAGTAGAATCTTACCTAATTTCCCTATTTAAAACTGCAGCCCTCTTCTCCCTTTCTTCCTTCCCCCTTTGCAAACTTTATTTTTATCCCTAATGCTTAGCAGCACTTGACAAGATATATATTTTACTTGCGCATATTTCTGCTTCACCTGATTATAACGTTAAGTTGCATGATTGTAAGGATTTCTGTCTGTTTTGCTCACTCTCATGTCTCCAGCACCTAGAATGTGTTTAGCACTTGGATGGATGAAAGGAAAGCAATGGGAGGGTGGGAGAGAGGGAGAGAGGATGAGGGAGAGAGGAAGGAAAGGAAGCAGAAAGGGAGAGAGGGAGCTTGAGCTGTATGGTGTAATTGATCGGTTTTCTTCATAGCATCAGAGGTGACTATGAATTGAACATTAATGAAAAGCTAAGAGAATTCCATCACCACCATTTTTTTTTTTTTTCCCGATATGGAGTTTTGCTCTGTTGCCCAGGCTGGAATGCAGTGGTGCAATCTCGACTCACTGCAACCTCTGCCTCCTGGGTTCAAGCAATTCTCCTGTCTCAGCCTCCTGAGTAGCTGGGATTACAGGAGCACACCACCACACCCAGCTAATTTTTGTATTTTTGGTAGAGATGGGGTTTCACCATGTTGACCAGGCTGGTCTCAAACTCCTGACCTCAGGTGATCCACCTGCCTTGGCCTCCCAAAGTGCTGGGATTACAGGCGTGAGCAACTGCCCCAGCCTCATCACCACCTCTTACTTTGATTTTACAGAAAGAACAGACCACACTCACCTAATCTGTATGGAAAGCAGTTGTCCAAGATTAGAGTCTTGGGGTCTAGCTAAGGCAAAAGATTGATGCTCACGTGGCAAGGAATTTGGAAGGTAGGGAAACTTGTCTACAATGGGAAGTGGAGGAGGGAAGTCATCTCCTTCTTAAAAGTCAGTAAACATTTTTCCTTGGTGAATATTTTAATTGGCCTCTGTTAGTTTTCAGGATGCTTTATTTCATCTTTCATCCAGAGTACAGAGAATGAAGCCACCGACCATATTGGTCTAGGTCTATGGAAACGAGAACTGGGGCAAAGGGTTTTCTAATGTAGTGAGCCCTTAAAAAGAGGAGTAAATAACGTTTAGAGCTAGAGCAAGAATATTGTATTGTGGAGGGTGGTATAAGCTAACTTTAATATCAGGAATAACATTTACAAGTTATACAGAATATCCAGAAACATTATTTAAGCTGTATGTCTTATGGACGAGGTTGTCCACACAACGCTGAATAGCAGGCAGAAAACAGCAAATTGTTCCTCATAAAGAGCCCCAGTTGTACCGTGTTTAGAATTGGAATTCCAGATGACTGCGAGTCTGTCTTTCATATAACTCTTAAGTGCTCTGAGATTTTCAGAGCTTTACACAATCAAAGGTTTAAGCCTGAAATTACCTACAGCATTTGAACCAAGCCAAAGGCTAAATATCAACATTAAAAACAGACATACATTTTTCTTGGGTGATGTATGCCACAGTCAATCATGTGGGCATTTTTATCCAAAAAAGCCTAGTCTCATTGGCACTAAAAGATTTCCTATCATGATAACTTCTTCAATGACTTTAGCCAATTTTAGATGAATATCTCCATATATTATTTCAATGTTACAGAACTCTAACCTTGAGAACCGAACTCATCATACAAGACAAACCTGCTTTTAAAGTGTCTGAACCTATGCTTACCACCATCTTTCCAACACTAGTAGGTCCCCCAGCCTATCGCTGTTTCAATGGCCCTAAAACCCTCAAATATTGCCTTCAATAGTAGCTAAACTTAAAGACACAGTTTCATGTCTTGCCCCACATCCTCAAAATAAAGTCTTTTTGTCTCAAGTCTTATGTTCCACATGTTTCTCTATAATGCTGTTGTAATAAAGATGCAGTTTTAATTTTTCCACTTATTCAATCCTTATCTAATAATATTTTGCAAAGTAATTGATGATGTATCAGAATCCAGCTTCCTGGCAGTACTGGTTGTGACATATTACCTTTATTTATAATTTGTTACATTCGTTTTGACTTCTAATTATGGGTTTTCCTACTCTGCTTCTCATAATGTTCTCATGTTATATTAGCTATTTAAGGATTTTTAGGTACTGGAGGCTAGACAGTTTTTCTTAGTCCCTTAAACTCTCTACTTCTTCTTTCTTACCTGTGCCTCTTCCCTTTCTCAGCTTCTCTTATCCTGTAGGCTCCTTCACAACAGTGAGCAGAGGGACACTGCAGGAACCAGCCCAACATTTGCTTGAGCCTATGGCAGGAGACCATCCAGAAAGAGGTTGGTAGTACAGGGATTCATCCAGAAAGAGGTTGGTAGTACAGGGATTCATCCAGAAAGAGGTTGGTAGTACAGGGATTCATGGACAGCGTTGGGGTCATCTGGTCTGGGGAGGCTTGAAGAATAGGTGAGTGAAGGAGGCTCACATAGGATGTGTCTCAAGGTGTCCTTAAGAAGCTGAAAATGTCATAACTAACCTGCCAACATGGTGAAACCTTGTCTTTACTAAGAACTACACAAACTATCTGGGCGTCCTGCTTGGCACCTGTAATCCCAGCTACTCGGGAGGCTGAGGCAGAAGAATCACTTGAACCCAGGAGGCAGAGGTTGCAGTGAGCTGAGATCGTGTCACTGTACTCCAACCTGAGGAACAAGAGTGAAACTCTATCTCAAAAAAAAAAAAAAGGCTAAAAATGGTGGTTTAATCTATCTAGGTCAGTGGAGATAATCAGATGCAAATGTCCACTATAGTTTACATTTTCTACTACTTCAAAACTTTATATGGGCACATATTTAGTTTCGTACTTCTTATCCTCTATATGTTATTTAACAAAATAAAGCTATTGTTCTGCCTTTATATGAACCTGCTGTCTGAAAAAATGTGAATACAATTTTCAACATTAAAGATAACTATAGTTGAAAATGAGCTTATTTGCATTTTGGTTTGTGGAAAAAAATTACTTCACTGGAAAATATTCCAAATGAGTGATTCCTATCCTAAGCAAATAAAAGCAGTTTAAAATATATTAAGCCACCAGTTCAGAGCCATTATCAATATAACAAAGACTATTTATCAGTCTTAACCTTGTTCTCACATCATAAGTACATATAAAATGTTTACCTGAGTTTATCCAGGACAAGCATACGCTAGTATTTTCACAGTTACATAGTTTTTCTTCGTTGTCCTAAAACAATTGTTTAGAACAATGCAGATATGCTTACATATTCTTGTATCATAATCTTTAAAGTCTAAACTATTAATTATAATGATAATCAAAAGATAAATAGACAAAAACAGAGGATTCAATTTTTGTTCCTTGGTTTGGGAGAGGTACAAACAAAATGAGAAAGCAAGTCGTTTTCTAATTTTAAAAACTACGTTCCTGATTTTAGTTTCTTTAAAAAGATGAGCTTGGCCAAGCAACATGCACTGGGCCCATGGAAATCTGCAAACATATGTCATTCAGCTCGAGTGATTTTAAAGTATTGCCCTGATCCACCTGCACACAATTTTCATGAAGGCTTGTTAAGTGTTTAATAGGACTACAGAGTACTCTTGTATGTAAGGTCAGCTGTAGGATAGTTAACTGTTCTTAAAGATTGGGAATGTTTATAAAGTGAGAGTAATATAAGGCAGAAAAAAACAATGAAAAAGAATTATTTGTGTTACAAGCTTGAAGAAAGGATACTCATTCACAATAAAGTATTACTACATGTAAAACAATTACTCTGAATATTATATTTGGGGACATGCAGCCATATGCACTACACTTGATGGTATCTTCTCTACAATCTTCAGAACTAAAAGAGCAGTTTTCCACTGTGAGACAGTAACTGCCACTTACTAATTCTGATAGACTAGACTTATCAAAGTCCACCCCCACTCAAAGCTGCAAACTGCCAAAAATATTAACAAGCTGGGCAATGTTGTTTTCTTTTTTTCCAGAAGAATGATCAGTTCAAGATATCAAGTCATCTTTATACATAAGGTACAACTAGAAATGTTTTTAGTTTAAATGTCGGCATTATATCACCAGATAAATCACTAATATTTTAAAAGTTGACTCACAAATGCATAAAATATTAATAAATATGTTAGAATTACAGTTATAAATAATTTTGGGACTAACATTAAAATAATGAGAGATTTTTTCTAAAAATATGTTTTATGAGTCCAAATGGGCACTTCTGTGTCTAGAATGAAGGATGACAGAATGACTATTAAGTAGAAATGACTTAGAACCAGAAAATCTACATCTAAGTCTAATACTACTTAGGCAAATCAGTTAGTGCCTCTAGGCCTTAATTGGTGTTTTAAATGTAAAATGGAAAAAATAATGTCTAACACATAGTGGGTTTGTCTCATAAAATAATAGCTTGACTTGATCATAAACATGCTTTGTAAGCTGCTCTTTCAACGTAGGGTTTTGGTATTCAGAGTTAAGTGACTTATCCCATAACGCAGAGCCAATTTTTTGTAGAGACAACATAGTATGTAATAATCTGGTTTCCTGGCTGCTGTCCATACCCTTTCTAGCACAGTGTACCTTTTTCTCTGGTATTGTGTATCCATTCTAAGAAAAGGAGATAGAATCACAATTCCTAATGCACAATGCTATCTTAAGATTTTGTTCAGAGGCATCTTGTAGGTGTCCTCCTAGCTCACCCTCTCCACTTCTGTACCATCCTTCTGCCTCAGTCTTACAAAAACCACTGCTCCTCTGAGTCTGACACCCTCCAAATACCTTATCTTATATCTCTACCTTATATGTCTTTGGTGTTTCTATCAACTTTGTGATCACTACTCTTTGTTCTGGTTCAGTCCTCCCATCTATTTCCAGCTTAATCTGCATTTGCACAGAAGATGAGCTATCCATCACTTTGGCTTCTCACTGCTTGACCTCCCATTACTTCTTCCTCCATTCTGCCTCTGCCAGGCTCTCCTATGGTAACACTTGGACCCTTGTCATCATCAGTACACAATGTATTCTAACCACCACTTCCTCTTTGTTCAGTTCACCTGGTCAAGCACTCCCACAACAATTCTTCAAAAGCATGTGGCCTTCAACCCACACACTTCCTCACTATCCACCAGTTGTCGCCTGTCTTCAGTTCTTCTTTTTGTCCAGCTGGGATTCTGAAGTCCCTCAATAAAATCACCCCTTTAGGAACACATCCAACCTCATGTGCCTGTAAGACTTACCAGAAAAACATAAACTGAATGCTTTCCGCCATGGTACTCTTCAGACCAATGGTTGCTTTTTATTTTTTATTTATTTTATTTATTTATTTTTGAGACAGAGTCTCGCTCTGTCTCCCAGGCTGGAGTGCAGTGGTGCAATCTCGGCTCAATGCAAGCTCTGCCTCCCAGATTCACGCCATTCTGCTGCCTCAGCCTCCCGAGTAGCTGGGACTACAGGCATGTGCCACCACGCCCAGCTAATTTTTTTGTATTTTAGTAGAGATGGGGTTTCACCATGTTAGCCAGGATGGTCTCCATCTCCTGACCTCAGGATCCACCCACCTTGGCCTCCCAAAGTGCTGGGATTACAGGCATGAGCCACCGCGCCCCGCCCAATGGTTGCTTTTAAAAAATTAAACACAGAGGTTAAAAGGATATTAAACCGAAACCTTCTGTTCCTCTGTCCTCTCCTGTCTCCCTGAGCACAACCCAGGATGAGCCTGAAAGTTAGTCAGTGAATCTCTGACTAAGAACAGATACACAGGAGCTGTGAGGTAGGGGAAGAAAGGTTTTTTTTTTTGTTTTTTTTTTGTTTTTTTTTTGAGACGGAGTCTCGCTCTGTCACCCAGGCTGGAGTGCAGTGGCACAATCTCGGCTCACTGCAAGGTATCAAGACATGATAGCAGTGAAATTCCAATGTGAAGTGGCCAGAATACAAATCTTCAAAAAGAGTGAAAATGACTTGATGACATTAAAAAACCCTTCTTTATGAGGATGGGAGTAAAAGACTGAGAACACATTTTGAGAAAAGAAGGATTTTTTTGGGTGAGAACAGCTAGATACTGAGCCTAGTATCCACCATCAAAGGAAAGGGTATCTGGGGATATGTGCCCCCTTGAGTCAACCCTAGTGAGGGCTGCATCTATGGGGCCACCCAGTGTTCAGTACAGCACATCTCTGGATGGAGGTTCCACAGATACAGGTTCTGACCCCTGCCTGGGGAACCTTGAGAGACACAGGCTGATAAACTCCTCTGATGTGGGAGCCAAGGAGAGGCTGCTGCCTGGAATCCACTACTCAGTAATTTCTTTTTTTTTTTTTTTTTTGAGACAGAGTCTCGCTGTGTCACCCAGGCTGGAGTGCAGTGGTGTGATCTCCGTTCACTGCAAGCTCCGCCTCCCGGGTTCACACCATTCTCCTGCCTCAGCCTCCCTAGAAGCTGGGACTACAGGCGCCCGCCACCACGCCCAGCTAATTTTTTTGTATTTTTAGTAGAGACGGGATTTCACTGTGTTCGCCAGGGTGGTCTCAATCTCCTGACCTCGTGATCCGCCCGCCTCAGCCTCCGAAGTTCTGGGATTACAGGTGTGAGCCACCACACCCGGCCTACTCTGTAATTTCTAAGAGCAAAGGCAGCATCATGATTGTTTCTTGACGCCAGAGATGGGCCATACTGAAGAGAGCTCAGTTGCCTTTTTTTGAGGGGCCAGGGGCTTATAGGTGTACAAACCAATTGGGAAGGCAATGGATTCCCTGCAGAGAGAATATGGGTGGACTGGGCTTCCGGAAAACCAGGAGCTGAGAAGCGAGTGGTAGCCAGAGAAACAGAATATGCTTACATCCCAGCAGTTAGGATTGGAGGGGCTTAGAAGGGAAGTCTAGAAAAACCCACAAAAATTCTCAAGAGAAAGTGATACAGCTTTAAATATACACCAGGACCAAAGAAATATCTATTTTCCAAGTGTATCTGTTGAGCAGAAACCTTCTGTTCCTCTGTCCTCTCCTGTCTCCCTGAGCACATCCCAGGATGAGCCTGAAAGTTAGTCAGTGAATCTCTGACTAAGAACAAATACACAGGAGCTGTGAGGTAGGGGAAGAAAGGCTTTTTTTTTTTTTTTTTTTTTTGAGACAGAGTCTCGCTCTGTCACCCAGGCTGGAGTGCAGTGGCACAATCTCGGCTCACTGCAAGCTCCGCCTCCCGGGTTTACGCCATTCTCCTGCCTCAGCCTCCAGAATTTTCTACCTGTGGCAGAGAGAAAACTTTCCCCACTGTGCAACTATAAAAGGCATAACGGGAGAAAAAAAATTGTTTTATTTTTATTCTATATCATGAGTCATGCTTATAAAAGTACTGATTAAACTGGTTTCACCTGAACTCCATGCTCACAAGCCCCAAATGGGCTCTCAACAGAGCCCAGCAATGCTACTACTTTTATCTGTGTAGGAGGCTTGTTTGCTCACTATTATCCTATATGATTTTTATATCTTCTCTCTCGGTTCAACTCTCCTTCCTCCATCCCTTCCCACCCTGTCCTTGTTAGGTGACAAACATATCTCTTTCTTCATTGAGACCCCAGAAAGGCCAAGATGGGGATGCCCTGACTTCTCACCCATGAAACTTCCTGAATGGGCTGCATCTTCTCCTGTTAACATCCAAAGATGACTTTTCCGTAAAAGGCTAGCCCCTCTCCATCCTCTCATCTTCCTCCAATTGGCCCCTTCTCCTGCCTCAGCAGTCTCTCCCTTTTACTCATTCTATCAGCATGCAAATATGCATTTTTAAAAAATTCCTCCTTGGACCCTACGTTACTCTGCAGCTTTTTCCATTTCTCATATTTTGTTCACAATTCAGCTTCTCATACAAGTAGCATTTACTTGATGTCTACCTTCCTTCAGCTCCCATTTACTCCTCAGCTACTCCAGGGTGACCTTTGACCACCACTCCTTTCTTTGAAACTTTTCAGTGAGGTCACCAATAATTTATCATGTTAAATCCAAGGTGCCTTTTATCAATCATGATATGCATTTTCTCAATATCACGTGTCCCTCTTTAAGCTCAAAACAATTTTCCTTCTTGGCTTCCATGATATTACTGTGTCCCAGTTTTCCACCTGAGCTTCTGGCTGTTCGTCATCTCCTTTGCAACCTCCTCCTCTTCTCCATGAACTCTCAATGAGGGAGAGGAGTCCAGGGCTTGCCTCTGGGTCTCTGCATCTTTGTTTTCTGCCCTCTGTTTCTCCCCACGTGAAATATGCCTTTGTGTGGCTTTAAATGCCATTTGTATAGTGATAACTACCACATTTATATTTCCAGGCCAAATTTCTCCTGGGAAATTCAGACTTTTATATCCTATCACTAATTTTATACCTACATTTGGATATTTCACAGGCATGTGAAATTCCACTGGTCCAAAATAGACCAATAAATCTCCACCCTCCTCCTCCTCCTCCTCCTCCCAGACTGCTTCTCTTTCACTCTTCCTATCTGGGTAAATGCTGCCAACATTTAAAGACACCGGGAACCTGGGAGTCATTCTGTATCCTTCCTTTTTCTTCATCTTCCGTAGCCATCTAACAGCATGTAATTCCAAGTATATATTTAATTGGTCCACTTCTCGCCATCTCTACTACCTTGTATGGCTCACCGTAAGGCAAAAGCCTCCTTAATACCCCCATTTTTCCTCCTATTTTCTGACAAGCCACACTCCACACATTATCAAAACATGTCATTACTGATATGTATCAATAATGTACATATCCCAGCCCATAATGTACATATCCCAGCCCCGCTCCACACACAAAGTCCCTCAATGTACTCAACAAAATCCTGTCTCCCAGCCATTAACAGCAGCTCCCTGCTCATATGACATTGCCACACTGGCCAACATTAGCTGCCTGTACATTCCCCTAAGAGGTCCTCAAGTATTCTGTTTCCTCTGAATGGAACCCTCTCAAAGCACTCATAACCACGTGCAGCTGTTTTTGTTTGTTTGCTTATCTTTCTGAAGACAGCTTCCTAATGTCCAGCTCTTTAGAGAGGCCCCTCTCCTCATCACCCCATGGAGGCACTACTTTTGTCACTGTGCCCTCATCATTTCTGCCACAGCACTTATAGCCACGTATGATCCTACATGTGTTTGCTCACTGATCTTTTTCTACAAGTTTTAAGCTTCTTAAATGGAAGAACTATATCACTGGTATTTACCTGTGTCCACCTCACAAGGAGGACAACACCTAGACTACAGAAGGAACTCAATAATATGTGTGGAAGAATGTATTAATCTGGTAGCACAGCACCATGGTCATGACCTAAATTCCATAAAATATTTCCAATATTTCCCATGTTGAGCAATAGTTTTATTAGGGCTTAGCTATCTATACAAAGAAAAGAAACAAAATAAAAGGTTAAACCGTAGGAACAGATCTTGGTTTCGAAGGATTTGAGGAAGTCACAATTATTCACTGCCACATTGTTTAGAGAAACCAAACAGGAACCTAATAAAAGGAAAAAACTAATATCCTCATTCTTGAATCAGGGATTCAACTTGAGGTGATGTTTAAATTGTGTAACAGTTTTAGATGCTATTACTTAGGTGAGTGTTTATTTGTATTGACACTACACTACTTTCTTTGGAATTCAAATAAATTGAATGCTGTTTGGGGAGTTGGTATTTAATTAACAGCTTGATCAATAAATATTCAGTCATCACCTTTTATAGGCACAGGCCTGCCCACAGCAGGAACTTCCCTATATTAGCTCAACACTCAGCTTGGAAATACCCCAAAGCCTGGGTCAGCTCTAATTCAGCCTTGGCCTCCTTCTGGGGTTACACAGCCCTCCCAGGGTGGGCTTGGGGCCAAAGATGTTACTTTCTTTCCCTAATCCATTTTCTGATGTTGGCTATGATTTTTGCCTTTTCTTCCTTTAGAAATGAAACTGTTTTTCTTCTCGGATAAATCACTGCAGTCAGCTAGGGTATATGCCAAAACTAAATGATTTTGGTGTGCTATAAAGTAATGAAATTGACTTTTATAAAACTTTTATATTGAAACTGACTTCAAACTACACACATTAACCCCATTTTATTACATAGTCCTCAAACTACACAGCTTCAGAAGGGTGGGATAGGGTGGAGTGAATCCCAACGTCCTAGTGGCTTCCACACATGTTAAACTATCATGGCTTTTTTTGCTCAGATAAAACTCTTTTGGACATTGACTGTGACCTCACTTTTACTTCATATTTTAAAAATGCATATAAGTGTACCATACATACTTCTTTATGTTACAGAAGTTTTAATAGATTTAATAACCATTATTATAATATTCTCATTAGA
The DNA here is from genome assembly GCF_049350105.2 of Macaca mulatta. NCBI lineage: Eukaryota > Metazoa > Chordata > Mammalia > Primates > Cercopithecidae > Macaca > Macaca mulatta. Next base: position 81,087,882 of record NC_133420.1, read on the forward strand.
CTAAGCAAGAAATGATTCAAATTTCAATTACCACTGTAGTAAAGAAATTCATATCAGGGCTCAAAGGAAAATGGTTTCCCTCCTCCTCACGGAAGTTTTATAAAGGAAAGATAAAAAGAAGGGAAAGAGGGAAGTGAGCAAGGTAGGAAAGAGAGAGAGAAGGAGAAGGATACAGTGAGGGAGGGAGACAGGGAAGAAGGAAGGAAGGAAAAAAGGAAATATATAAGGAATATAGGTAGAAAAGAAACAAGAAATGTACATTTATTTCCAATAAATTTGTTCTGCCTGGCTGATGATAGCATTCCCTTTCCAGTGAGGGAAAATACAATGTGCTGAGGCTGGGCACCGTGGCTCACACTTGTAATCCCAGTACTTTTGGAGGCTGAGGCAGGTGGATCACCTAAGGTTAGGAGTTCGAGACCAGCCTGGCCAACATGGTGTAACGCCATCTCTACTAAAAATACAAAAATTAGCTGGGGGTGGTGGCGAGTTCCTGTAATCCCAGCTACTTGGGAGGCTGAGGCAGGAGAATCACTTGAACCTGGGAGGTGGAGATTGCAGTGAGCAGAGATCGTGCCATTGCACTGCAGCCTGAGTGACAAGAACGAAACTCCATCTCAATAACAACAACAACAACAAATAGAAAAGTAAAGAAAATACAGTGTGGTAAAACGAATAAATTTGCCAAATAAAAAAGGGCCGAAGTGGAATGAGTGTTTTCTTCCAGGGTAACCTGAGAACAGATAACATACTCTTCATTTCTCTGCTCCACACCTATTTACAGGAAGCTCCATTCTATGCACTCCATCTTTTGGCAGCACACAGACACCTGGATGGTGCTTCCTGCATTGCATTTATAATTTTGTGAAAGAAAACGACCACAGAAGCTCAGCAAGAAGTTTACAAGCCAAAGGGAAGCCCGGCTTGCCTGTCATTAGAGCAGATGTGGCCTGGGCCAACTGGTGGGCATCTCAGACCTGCACCAGAGCAGAGGCGCATGATTTTAAATCTTATGTCCCCAGTGCTCAAAGTGTAAAGAGTTCTTAGATGCTCCAAAAAATGAGAAATGAACCCCAAAATTAGACCATGCACTGAATAATAAACAAGCCTACTTCCTCCTGCACTCCCTCCCTTTTCAATGCAAAAATAAAAAATCAGTTTTACAACAAGGCATGAAACAGGCTGATAACCTCCTGTGTGAAGCAATCTTTAGCAAATTAGCTTAAAATAGAGTTTGAGAATTCTGACATAGAAGTCCCACTCCCAAGCAGATCCTGAAGTTATAACTCATACTACCTCATTTAGCAAATGACGTTGCCAAGACCTCTGAAGTTGGGTGACATCCTCAAGGTCAGTCATTTAGTAGAAGTTGGAACCTGTTATTTTTAATCCGTTGCCACAGCTCACTTAAATACACCATGTTGTCTTCTATCTTAGTACAGTTCCAAGGTTATCAAAACTGCATGCGTATCTTTTAAATGCCAATAATGTGATATACTTATACGTGAAAGTGTTCGTATTTTCACCCAAGAAAGACTAAGAAAGACTGTGTCCTGATTCTCCAGAGCTGTGTTTCTTCTGCACATGCACAATGGACCCCATCCAAAGGCCCTCACCAATATCCCAAATGCAAACACTACTGTGGCATGTAATCTCCTCTATAAATGTGTGAAGTGCACATGAAAAATATATGTGACCCCTTTAGATATCTTCTTAACAATTCTATAAATATCACCTAGATGGATTTATAAAGCAGCTCTTCACAGAAGTCCATGGGATCAAGTAGAAAGCAGCAAAACCAGTTCAGATGTGGATCTTCATCAGGCATTCACACAGGCTGAATCATTCAGCTCCACGCAGCCTTCTCCTCACAGGGCCGACAATTCAAGTGATGAACTGTAGTATGTCATGCATTTTGGGGGTTGCTCTGAATTGCTGACAATGAATATATTTAATCCAGGAATTACAAGTAATCCTGGAATTAGCATGAAAGGAAAACACGTGGCATGCCTGGTGAGCCTGTTCTGGCCTCTCAGAATGTCATGAACTTAAGTGCTGTTCATTAATGAAGATAACACTGTGATGACAACACTATTAATCTACCCAAAGAGAAACTATCTAAATATCAGCTTCGTTGTCTCACTTCCTAAACAGGGAACAAACATCAAACTGGACAGTACATAAAAATTCTTAATGCTTCCCCTAAGCTGCAAATGGACAACAAATACAATCTTTACTAGAAAGAAAAAATATTGTCTCATCTTCGGAAAAGACAAAGGATATTATCTAAGCCTAAGACTAATTCTACACATCAGTTCCGGATAGCATGAACTGGAAAACTGCACTATTCTTCATCGCCCTCCGTGGGCAACGAAAATTGTCAGCTTAATAGTACCAACCCTTCAAAGAGAAGTGGACCCTTCAAAAATGCCTGGATAAAAAAATACAAGTGGTTCAAGATTTTCTTTTTTCTGTCTGAACGATGTTGTCTCTGAAAGATATGCTGATGATCAACCTCTAGCGATAACAGTGTTTAAGGAACATTATTTGTGAGACAGAAAATAACATTCTCTACTTGAAAAACAAAACCAAAAATACAAAACACATTAGTGTGTGTATGTGTACACACAGTTCACATAGTATACTAGCAAGCTGTGTTGGTTTGAAGACTAGGTCAATATTTGCTTCTCAAATATAAGTTCAGGAGCCTCTACAAGATGCAGGCAAATGATCTAGTACTGCAGGGTGAGTAGCACTCTCCAGGCACGGATTGCTCTGTCAAGACTTACACTGGAGAGCCATCTTTGTTTTATTCCTGTTACTGCACCCCCAGCAATGAGGCCACCACATAAAATCATGCTTTGTGTTACAGTGGTAAGAAGCCTAAAAATCATCAGTTGCCATCAAAAGTAACGAAAAATATTCACAGAGGCCTTCAATCAGCCCATTTTTGCTTGTGCAACTATCATTTCCTGAAAAACAAGAAAAATGACAAATACAGTCCAAAAATAAGATCCCCACGGCACATGGCTTTTGGACCACCCGGAAAATGCAAGCTTGGACATATGAATGGCAATGTTCTTGTTCTAACAGTTGCCAGGGATAGCTAAGAGCCTTAGGAAGTTTCTGGCACTGTCAAGGGCTTGGAACCATCAAGCTTGTTCTATATTAAAACAGAACTCAGAGTCTTTTTTCTCTAATGGAGATGAAACTGAGGATCATGTTCTAGCAAGGGACACATAGGAAGTGCAGCTGATGAACATCATCATTCAGCACCCTTCACAAGATCTCTCCAGCACTGACTTCCAAGCTCCCCGGATTGAGTCATCCTGGAACACACAGTGCATCAAATATTTCACCGGCTGTACTCTGAGGTATGGGCACATGCTTCAGCACTTATCTCCTACTTTTGAGGAAACGCCCTGATATAGAGAAATCTCTATAGAGGACACACTCCCTTCCTGGGCTTCACTTGGGCTCTGCTAAGTACATGGATAAAAGCAGAGGGCCATTTGCAAATGTCACTTCACTTGTACCTGCCACTAGATTTATCATTCCTACCCTCTAAGTGCATTAGCATTCCTTGCATTTGTATCATATTCTAGTAATTTACAAAGTATTTTTCACATTTGAGAATTTGGAACAATAACATAACCACTTACTAATCTTTTAACTGAATTCTCAACTCCAGTTCCTTTAACTATTTCTTCACCATGGAGATCCTTTTATACAAGGCAGGAACCCCTGTTGTTCCAAGTATCTTGACAGAATAAGGAACAAACTGACACACTTATTTTTGGTGTTCCAGACAAATTCTAAAGCGCTCCCACAGATATGCTCTGAAGTGACCAAATCTTTAATTTTTTTGAAACAAAAACATCTGTCAACAAACCAAAAAATTATAGTTCTAGAGCCTGCTCAGTAGTCTTCCTGGGACTATTGTCAACTTAAGTACATGCCGTTCCCCACAGTGGTTCTGTCACAGAAAGCTCATCTCAAAACTTAAACCCTGACTGCAATCTCCTCTCTCTTCTGTTTCTTTCTCCAAATATTCTTGATCTTTGACCTCATTCAGATCCTTAGTCCCCTGACCCCTCCCTCCTTTTTCTTGCGTTGCTTTCCTTCTAGCCCTGTCTAGCCCTGAGTCTACAGTTCGGGCATGAACCTGATCCTGAATCAACCCCAACCTTTCTTCTCTGCCCCTGGACCTGGGCTGCCGAGTGCTGCTGGACAACAACATTCATGTATCTGATGCCACAAGTTGTGCAGAGTATCAGATCATCGGGGTGGGGACGAGCGTGCAGTCCTTCTACGCTGTTCAGCAGCCTATCCTGCATCATCTCCACACCATCCCACCCTCCTCTCTTCTATCTATCTAACCCCACTCATTACTCTGCATTTGGCCACAGTGAATTCCATGGCTTCTGGTTGGGCTATAAGACTCCTTCTCCTAAGGAGCTTTGCTTTCTTAACCTTTCCCAAGATTTTCATCTTCAGATTCTCCCTCACAGCTGGGCCATTTAGTTCAAGCTCACAAGGATACCGAAATCTTTCCCTTCGTAAAATAAAAAGCAAAAATTATTGTCCAAAGCACTTCCTCAAATTTGCATCCTCCATTTTCTACCATTCATTCATTTACTTATACATTCCTATTCCCTCTCTCTCTCATTTCAATTTCACATTCCCTCCCCAGCCAAAATTCTTGAAAAACTGTATGAGTCTATCATCCCTATTCTCATTCTGTTAATTTTCCAGCCAGCCACAGTTGCTTGCCATCCCTCTCTGAAGCAGCTGCTGCAATTAGCGATATCAACCAAGTCAGATGGGTTTTCCCAGCACTGGCTCCTCTGTGGAAGGACTGGCTATCTACTCCTGCTGGACATGCTTTCCTCCCTCAGCTTCACTAGACCACACTCTCCTATCCAGTCCTTTTTATGGTTATTCTGGTTCTTTGAATGTTTGTGTTTCTTAGAATTCAGTCCTCTTACCTAGTCTATTTTCAGTCTACACTTACTCACTGGGTTATCTCATATAGACCTGTAGCCTCACATCTAAGCTTAAGACTGATGACTTTACTCAATGGTCTACTCTAGATCTCATGCAGACATTTCCACTCAATATGTCTAAACCTGAATTTCTAATCTCCCCAAGACAAGCTCTGAAACCAAAGATTCAACTATAGACTCCAATGTTTCCACCTCCCACATCCAATCTCTCACCAAATCCCATAATGTATGTTCTAAATAGCATTCCCTTTGTCTTCATCAATTTTTAATTGATTTTCTCTGCACCACCAATGTCATTACCATAGTTTAGAGCCCTCCTCATCTTTCTCATGGACTACTACAGTTTCAACACTGTGGCTTCATTCTTTTTTTTTTTTTTTTTTTTTGAGACGGAGTCTCGCTCTGTCACCCAGGCTGGAGTGCAGTGGCCGGATCTCAGCTCACTGCAAGCTCTGCCTCCCGGGTTCACGCCATTCTCCTGCCTCAGCCTCCCGAGTAGCTGCGACTACAGGCACCCACCACCTTGCCCGGCTAGTTTTTTGTATTTTTTTTTTTAGTAGAGACGGGGTTTCACCGTGTTAGCCAGGATGGTCTCGATCTCCTGACCTCGTGATCCGCCCGTCTCGGCCTCCCAAAGTGCTGGGATTACAGGCTTGAGCCACCGCGCCCGGCTGAAACATATTATTTTTTATAGTAAGTCTTTAGATCTGGTGTGTATGTTACACTTAAAGCACACCCTAATTCAGACACCACATTTCAGCTGCTGGATAGCTATAGCTACATGGGGGCAGTGACTCACATAATGATAGAGCTGTTTTAGACACACACTTAGCTACTGTAACCATTCATGCTTCCCTGTATCTTCCTGTCTTTGCACATGCTGTTCTGTTGTTTTGTTTTTAAATCCATCTGGTAAACTCCTATTTATCTTTACACATTTACCTTAAGGGCCACCTCCACTGGAAACTCCTGACTTACAAGGCCAAGTTAGGTAACCTCTTCTAGGTCCCAGAGCAAAGGGCTATGGCTCTATACCACTCTGTAATTGTGCTTTCACATGCTGCCTTAGGCAGTCAGAATGTGGGCTTCTTGAATGCAAAGGATGTATCTTAATTGCTTTATAACCTTAGAACTTAGCACTGTTATTGCCACATAGAGTGCTTTCAGTGAAAACTTGTTAAATATATTAAAATTTCTGGATTCACAACATTAAAAACTTCTAGAAGGATCCATGGGGACACATAGACAGTCATGGCTCCAGCTGAGAACCTCTGCTTGGTTTGTGTTTCTCTTTAGTAATCCTGGGTTGAAGTCTTTCCTTGTGGAGTTTACCATTTTGAGGTGCATTTGTTCACTGATATCCATAGGGGATGGTTTTAGGACCTCAGGGAATAACAAAATCCATACAAGCTTAAGTCCAAGCTTAAGTCCCTTATATAAAATGGTATAGTATTTGCATATGGCCTACACAGACCTTCTTGTAAACATTAAATGATTTGTAGATTACTTATAATACCTAATTCAAGGTAAATTCTATGTCAATAGTTGATATACTGTATTGTTTTAATTTGCATTAATTGTTGTATTGTTATTTTTAGTTGTTTTCTTTTTGACCATTTGTGATCCATGGTTGGTTGGATCCAGAGATGCGTAACCTACAGATATGAAAGCCGAACTGCACTTACACTCCCACTGACGGGAAGAGTTGCTATCTTAATAAAGAGTCCATTTCTAAGAGCGGGGTGGGCCAGCCCTTTACTGATTAACAGGAAGTACCTTCTTGGCCAATACACCCCATCACTACGCCTCCAGGCAGGACCACACTAAACCACTTCAGATGGCTATTATTATTACTAACAACTCCCAGAAACCTAACTTCCACAGTCTCCCTTTCAAATTGTGTTTTTTAAAAAATTATCCTGTTGAAAGCTTTTCTTACCTACTCTAAATCCTCTGTGCTCACTGTCAGCCCACCCCCTCCTGTTTGGATCTCAGGAGAGCTACAGAAGAGCTTACCACGAGGCTCTAGAAAAGAACCCTCTTATGCTTCAATAACAGCATTAAATCACCCTTAAGTCTTCTCTTCTCCAGGGTAAACAATCCAAATTTCTTTAGCCTTCCTCCATAGATCTTATTTCACAAGCTTTTAATCACCGCCTCCAGACAAGACTCTCCAAGTTCCTATGCCCGGCTGCTGTTGTAAAGCTTAGTGCTGCCGACAGCTCTCTGTGCTGAGTATTTCACCGCTCCTCCATCCTGACTGTGAATAATATCTCTTCATATTAGGTAATGGCCTCAAGAAAACTGGAATATGAATTAGCATGACCGTAATTCTCAAAATCAGGAATGTTTTGTAATCTAAATTGCCCACTACTTAAACTCACTAAAGACAGTAAGAGCACAACGATTATAGTTTCAATGTGGTATGTGGCATTTTATGCTTTCATATTTCTCATCTCATAATATGACAAAAGGCCCTCTAGGATGAGGAAGAGGAGTATCTGCTAATGTTTTTGGATTTTCACTGCATGCCAGGTATCGTTCTATGCATTATACATATTAACTCTTTAAATAAGTAAAACAAATGAAGTAAGCATCATCATTACTATTGTGACCTTAACAATGAAAATTAGCACAAAAAGATTAAATAACTTGATGAAATGTACGTGGCTAGTAAATAGTAGAGCTGGGATTGGAATCTAAAGAGTCAGGCTAACCCTTAACCACTTACATTTTTTATCTAACAACTTGTTCACTGAACTCATTGCTATTTTTATTAGGACCTCATAGCCATAAAATTCTGTTTAAATTTCACCTAGAATTGCTGTTTAAATTAAGGGAATAAACACCAACAAAATATTTCAACGAAATACTTAAATGAGAATAGCAATTGTTAATTACCTAAAAATATAAAAACAATATTTTAGTAAAGAGCTAGTCATCTAATAATCACATGCATTCTATATGTTTAGGTTTACATTATATAAATATATATTTTCAAAAGGGATGGAGTATAGATGCATACAATGACAAAGATTATTTTAGATATTTTTAAGTCACCTTAAAGTTAATTAGATATAAATAACTCTACCTCCTAAGTCTTATATAAACATTTGTAACTATCTTTCTCTATGTAACTGAACACGAGTCACCCCGGTGATGCTAGCATCCCAGAAAAATGAGCAATTTATTATATAACTTCTATTATTGGTGCTTCAGTTTCTGTGTCAAAATCTTTATTTTACAGCAGCATTTCCCAAGACTTGGGATGCCTTACCACTGACGATACTTAGGATTTTGAGAATACTCAAATTGTTTTGGGGATTTATGCAAGATGATTTGAAACAACATAGTGACACTATATTACATAACATCACATTGTCATAAGCTTATTTCTTTTATCATTTCTTTCAATCATTCTGATTAAATAAAGGAGAACTGGTCATTGTGGTGGTGCTATCTTTTTTTTTTTTTTTGAGATGGAGTCTCGCTCTGTCCCAAGCTGAAGCTGGAGTACAGTGGTGCAACCTCGGCTCACTGCAACCTCCACCTCCCAGGTTCAAGTGATTCTCCTGCCTCAGCCTCCTGAATAGCTGGGATTACAGGCACCACCACTGTGCCCAGCTAATTTTTGTATTTTTAATAGACACGGGGTTTCGCCATGTTGGCCAGGGTGGTCTCAAACTCCTGACTTCAGGTGATCCACCCACCTCGGCCTCCCAAAGTGTTGGGATTACAGGCGTGAGCCACCGCGCCCGGCCCTTTCTAACACTTGAGAATTTCCCATTTCATAAAGAGCAAACTAACCTTAAGAGACTTGTGCAGACAACAACACACAGCTAGAATTTAAAGACGTCATTTTATTACTCCTGTGTTTATTTTTCCAATTACTTTTCATCTATGACCTGTGGCACTACTTTTCACTTATGGCAGTGATATAAAGTTCACTTTTAAGTTAACTGAATTACAAAGTAAGCAGATTTAATGACACAGTTCAAAATTATAACGGTACATAAAAATGGAAATAATTATAAAGAGGGCATGCAAATGATTGAACTTTGAGAAGAGAGTAATGAAACACCATGAGTTAATCCACACTTATTAAAGATGAAAACCTAAATCCTTAAAGACATGCAGTCTCCTTACTCTGTAACTAGAAATTGCCAGCAAACACAATAGCTTATTCCATCTCAGTGTACAGGAAATCCTTGCATGTACATCCCAACAGAGATGTGAATCTGTCCCTCTGGATAAGACGTGAATCAGTGTGGTATATAGAGCCAGGTTTCATGTTTTGGAGTTAAACATGAAAAAAGTTTTCTACAAATTTACTTTCCCAGCTGCAGAGAAGCCCTTGGAAGTTTGAAGTTGTTTTCCCCAAGGTACTGAATTGCTTCAAACATATTTAATAAAAATCCGTATCTTTTCAATCTTTTCCGTGTTCCCAGATTTATTCAGAGCCCACCAAAAAAATAAATCTTTAGCAAATACTGCTTTCTGAATCAATCTTTGAATACCAGTGTGATACAGTTATCATAACAATCATATTTTACATATATTTTGTTCCAATGTCTTGACTCAAAGATATCTCCAGAAAATATTAGCATATGTATAGCTATAATGTTTTCTAAAAATATATATAAAAATTTTAATTATATAACCCTCCCAAAAAGGATATAATTTACAAATTAAAGGGCACAAAGAAGCCAATGAGATTTTTACAGAAATCCAGTTATTAATCATAAATTTAAGCTACATGTAATAATGCTTTCATCAACTCATCTACCTCTTTATGAATGTTCATGTATTAGGTTTATGTTATAGGGCATATAAAAAGGAGAGAGAACCCTGCTCTCAAACCCCTTACACCCAAAGCAATCTGTTAAGATTCTTAAAAGTGAATATAGAAACTGTGGTTCAAGAAGGAGGTAACAGGACTTTCACTTTATGTTCCTACAGATAGCCTTTTGGAATTAACTCTAATGAAACAGAACTCCTAAACTGCAAGCAACAAAAGAAACAGCCAGAAAGTTCATCAAAACCTGAGTTCTCAAATTCCAAGTGGCTCTACAAGGCTACCATGAATTTACAGTTGGAGATGCTGAGAATCCTCCGAGACGGAGGAGATTAACATTTTGCAGATTTCCCTCTGCATCTCCCTACAGACCACATTGATCATTCCATGGTGTAACCCATCCCCAACGCACACCCTTCTCCTTGCTCTTTTGAATAAAGGCTCCCATCCAGCTGCACACTCCCAGGGGGAAGCTTGGGACAGCAACGTGTGCTTCCCAGATCTACAACTTGCTTGCTTAGAAAGTGGGTTTCCATATGGAGCAACAGTAGGAGCATCTGTGCTTCCCTATTTCTTTAATTTTTTTAACTTAAAAAAGAGAGAGGATTGATAAAAATATACATGGTGCCATGAATGAGGGGAGAGAAGGGAGGCAGTGGGGGATAAAATGTGAGTCCTGTGGTTGTTGATTCTAAACCGGCACGGAAATTGGAAGCTGGCTCTGGTGCAGAACACCCACTCATAAAGGAGGTGCAGAGCCAAACGTCTCCGCGACAGCAAGAGGCAGAGGTCACAAGAAAGGAGGGTGTTTTGTGACAGCCAAATCACTCAGCCCAAAGACTTTTATGCATGGACAGATATTCACAAGATGATTCTAGTGTACTTTCCCCAATTATTGATTTAAATGAACAAAACCGAAGTATGCTACCTGTGGGAACTATCCAGGAGCTCTTCCTGGTGGTATACAGTAAGCATCACTGTCCCGTCCTGAGTGATGGGCTGCCCGCCATTCTGGCGGGTCCTAGTCGACATGGCCCTTCCCTGCATTCGCCTCGCAACAGAAAAGAACACTGAATTATGCCTGTTTTTACAATGAATGTGTCTGCGTCCTCTTCCCAAACTGAAAATGAATACTTCACAAATATGTTTAGATAAAAGAGGAAAGAGATTTAAGTTATTCATTTCAGAATACAATATGTTCCTCTTGGTTACTAAAGGCTGCCTTTAGTTAACTGTTACAAAATAGAAGGATGTACACAAGAACTTTTTAAAATTTAATAGTGGGCTCTTGCTCTCCTGCTCTCACTTAACTCCAAGCTGGAGTTAAGTGGCATGAGCATAGCTCATTGCAACCTTGAACTCCTGGGCTCAAGTGATCTCCCTAACTCAGCCTCCCAAGTCGCTGAAACTATAGGCACATACCACCATGCCCAACTAACTTTTTTAACAATGATTTTTTAGAGACAGAGTCTCACTATGTCTTGAACTCCTGACCTCAGGCTTGTGTTGAACTCCTGGCCTCAAGCAATCCTCCCATTTCAGCCTCCCAATACACCAGGATTATAGACATGAGCTACCACACCCAGCAACAAAGTTTTTTGAATATGAATACTTACGTAATAGGCATACTGTGTATTATTTGAGTTTATTTAATAAAGTTAATTTTTCTTGGCATAATGTGCCATGCAAAATAGTTTCTTTTCAACAACCAAGAAATAAAATAATATCAAATTTAAGAAAATTAGAAAAACCAATGAGAAGGTCATGTTAGCAAGTATCTGTTTAATGGAAGGTTTCATCAAAGTATCCAGCCATAAGTCAGAGGGAAAAATTCTTTAAATCGTTTTTTAAAAGTTGGATTTTCTAAAGCATTAGAATTGTTTCTCACTGCCATCATTATACTCTACAGATTGAAGGGATAAAATATAATTATTCGATCATGCACTTTAAAATTTTTAGAATCTAGTGTAATTCCTTAATTCCAAATATTTATGTTATGACTGTTCTCCTTACTCAGACTGTCCAAAATGATTTCTTATTCCTCTTATTTCTAATTTTCTTCTTTATTTCATTTACTTTTAAACGTAGATGTCTCAAAACATATTAGGTAGCCTATACATGGAAAATCTTTAGTAAGTATTTGCCAAATGAAAGGATAATTGATTATTGTATAATTTCACTCATATGCATTTTTATTCTATTATACTTAAAATATTATATTTATTATGGTATTTATTCAGTTACATTAGCAACAGCATTCAAATACATTCTATGATATTCTGCAAACTATCTTAATGTTTAGTAACTCAATACTCTTAACTCAATATCAAACTTAGATCTACCTTTACCTGAAAAGATCTGCATAAAATGAGCATATTCTCTAACATTCCTATACAAGTCAATCGTGATTTTTCAATCAGAAGAAAATGTTGTAAACCTGAAATGTTCCAGAAATTGAATCACTAAGGTTGAAATATTCAGAAAATAAAAATAAAACACTTTAGAGAACTTATGTGGGTCATAAAATACCCATTCTTCCTGTTTTTTAAATCCACCACTGAGCAAGAATGCACCCCTAAACCAGTGAATCAGATGGCTGAGTGTAGCTTGTGGCTGGCCCTCCATTCACTGCACTGCAACTTGTACTTCCTTCATCCTGTCTCCAAGTAAATGACAAAACAAACACCGTGTAGTCTTTCGTTGATCTTCAGATCCCTTCATTTCATTTTGCTGTTGAAAATTGAAGATGCCCAATCATTTTGCTGTTGAAAATTGAAGATACCATTTGGTGATTCAAAGTATTTCTATCATGGGAGATTTTGAAACCGCTAATGCACTTTCTCTATTGCATGGACTCAAATAAACTGATCCCAAACCGATCTCTGTGAAATATAAAAAAGAATGATTTATAAGAGACAGAGAAGTGAAACTTGTTTTCAAATGATATGACACTAACTTCAGACAAATTCATTTCAATGAGTACTGAATGCAATATTTATACTGCCCATAGCACAATCCCAGCTTCTCTGGGGGCATCTAACTTGTTCTTTGTTCAGGAAACAAGACTTTTTCACATAAAGCAGTTAGAGCCTAGGTCCAGTCCACGTGTAAGGAAATGGCACAGTAATATTTTATAGCTGCAGAGTTCTTTGTGGTTTATGAGGGCAATCTCACATATATTATCCCTGTTTGATCTTCACATCAATTTTGTGACATAGAGAAAGAGTTTGTAGTACCACTTCACATGGGAGTAAACTGAGGCTACTATGGTTTCTTGTAGAAGCAAATAAATATTAAAGGAGTCCAGAAAAAAAATGAGACATCAATAGGAAGCACAGGAAAACTATGTGAAAGAAAAGCTACTCGATCTTAACCATCAGAGCATTTCATAAACACTTTTGCTCAGTAGTTGTTAATGCCACCATCAGAGATGCTAAGTGACCTGTCTAATGTTACACAAATAGTTAAATGTAACTGTTTAGATTTGATCAAGACATTCTGATAATAAGTCATGGCTCTTTTTTTCTATCCCTCCCACCCCTGCCTTGAGAGGGACAGGATTTAGATTTTCTAAACCGTAAAACAAAGTTCATTCTTAAGATACAAGGACACTAAAGTCCTCACTGCAAAAAAACTCTGAGTCGCAGAAAACTGCCATGAGTAACAGGTAGCATTATGCTCTCATCCAGTGTGAATTACTTTTCTAGTTGTATGACATAGTACCTGTTTAATCTCTATGATAAAGAAATAAGGAGAAGTTTTTAAATGTTTGCCATTACTGAGATTTTCTGGTAAAGCAAGGACAATCCAAAAAGTTAATAAGTAATGTGTATATATACTGAATATGCAAAAAGATTAGCAATGACATTGATTCTTAACGTAAAATTGTGATGAAGCATATTCTAAGCATATAAACAGAGAACCTGAGAATCTCTAAAAGTTCAGGATAGGGGGCAGTGGTGAGACGAATTATTAACAGTAAGTTAACCTGACTAAAATCAGTAGGGTCAACATGTCAGAAATGAAAATGAAAGTGTTTTTTGTTTTATGTTTTTTGTTTTGTTGTTAAGTAGGCAGAGTATAATAAGAAATAAATGATAGGCATTTCTTGCTTCTTTGCCAAATTTCTATAGGCAACTTACTCAACTGTCTTTATGTTTACTCTTGCCCGACATGTCAGAAGCTGAAGCTGGAAGTAAGGATAATCACACAGACTCTGACCCTCAGTGGACAGAAGCCAGATTATTATTTACTTTTGAAATGAAGTTAATAAAATATTGCAGGCACCTTAGCTCATGGCTCATAGGGTTGTTTTACAGCATATCTGAGGTGCATACAATGTAACTGAACAAACTTGCAACAAACATTCACATGACCCCACAAATGGAAAAGTCTTTGTAAAAACAAATATTTGATCCAGGCAAAAGAAAGGATTAGACATATACACTAAAGTGAAAGCCAGTACAAAGTGGGGTATATGATCTGCTACCATTTGCACTTTAAAAAGACAGCCTTATGTACATACACATATACATATATGTGGAATGTGTGTGTATGTGTAGGCAAGCATAAGAATAAACCAGCTCTGGAAGGATACATAAGTCACAATAGTGGTTAACTCCAAGGAGCTCAACTGGGTAGCTAGGGAAAAAGATACTTATACTATATTACCATCTACTATTTTGTACCTCTTAAATTTTACACTATGTGACTGTACTATCTAATCAATTAAAAATAAAATTAAAGTTATTTTTAAAGAAAAGTTTGTTAAGGACTTTTGAGTCAACAGAAACAAAAATGCACAAAAAGAGAACTTAAAATGGTATCTAAATAAGATTTATAATACAGCCTGAATAAAAAAGCCAAATTCATTCTTATTTAGTTCTAAATTGCCATGTTTCAAAATTTAATGAGGTGAGGTAGAAATCCAGTTTTATAGCTTAAAACGAATAAAAACATGGGATACACAAACATTCCCAGGTAAGACTGTACAAGGTCAAGAGCAATCATTCAAGAGTAGACTTTGTACTGGCTTTTATCCATAGTCCTTGAACCTAGTGGTATGTGTGTACAAGTGATAATGTGTGTATAAAACCATTCACTTCTTTATCATTGTCTGTGAGAAAAAATTCATTCTCCCTTAAAGTCTATCAAAGTCATATGATAAATTTTACTGTAATATAGATCATATATATCAAAGTGTTACCAGGTTTGAATATGCCAGCTTCCTAATCACCATTTTCCCCACCATATTAAGAAGCAAAAACTTTATACACATTCCAATATTTCACAAAATACATGATGTGAAATTATCAAAAATGACTCAACCAAAAAAAAAATGATACTCGGTTTATCTTAATTCTACAAACATCAAGCACTATCAAGACTGCAGTTGCAACACAAGCACTGAGGAATGCAAAGGTGACATGCAACCTACCGTTGCAAGGAGTTAACAGTCCAATAGTGAAGGTAACTTACTCAGAGGACAGACAATGTGATGAGGGTCACATTTCACACCAGGAGTTCGTGTCTGTGATACCCTCCAAATCAGTGCAGCACAGAATTTGATGGAAAACTGGGGACATTTGGAAAGAAAGCAGCAAAGAAGGGCAAGATACTGGATAGGACCAAAGTAACAGAGGTTAATCTTAAACAAACACTAAGCACGATGTGATTGCTTAGGCTTAAATAAGAATGTGCTTCTCTGATTGGTAAACATTCCAAAGCTAAAATACAGGAATATCCGTGAAATTTCCAAGCACTGCAAGCTTTCAACTTAGAAGCTCATGTGGGACTGGCAGAGTAGTTTGTTAGAAACCTAAACTGGCAGTAACATCTGTGGTTTCTTTCACTGGAACTGTTCTTGTAAAAGATTTATGAGAGGCAAACATCCCTTCTTGGCTTATTCATAAAAGAAAATGGTGTAGAGACACAATAGATGTACAGACACAATGTTTTAATATAGTCTCTCTGTGCATTCACAACATAAGGACAAAGAGTTCTCAGTGAAGGAAAGAATCAGTGAGACCTACTTCATGGGTCAAAAGTGTGGGATTTTACAATTTTTCTTATGTGAGAAATGCCAGTATTTATATTTTATCAGTGAAATTCCATTCATCCCCAGATCCTCATTTATAGTTATAATCATTGAAGAAAGAGCATGCTCACGATATTTATTACATTGGTGCATGATACTCTGAAATGTAACAAATGGTATACATGTCAAATGAGACATAATATTTATCTTCAATGATTAATCTTATCATTGGGACAAAGACTAAAGTGAACATGGCGTTTATATGTTAAAGATTTCCAGGAAGGCAGTGTGCCCATCTGGTCTCTTCTCTGGGTAGAAATCTTGTAGTTAGGTATCCACAGATAGATTTATCAGGCATCTGGCAGAACACTCTCTAGGGATGAGGAGATTTATCTCTTGATCTTATAAAATAAGCTGACTTGACTGAGATTCCTAATTGTGTAAAAACCAAAACAATGTACTAGATTATTCAAAACACTCTTGCATTCTTTCATTTACTCTTCCATTCATTTAATCTTTCAACCATTCATTCTTCCATCTATCCATTCCTCTACCTATCCAGCTAGCAAATATTTAGGGTTTAGATACTTCTATGCGCTAGGTGCTGAAGACACAATGATGAACAAGGAAGCAGATTTACCCTTCCCTGCCAACTTACAGCCTAGCCAAGCAGCTAATGATAACATCCCAGATGGCTACACATTCACGGTTGAGATAAGTGCTCTAAGGAAGAAATACTGCAAATGACAAAGATGGATAACAGGGAGACCTAAAGAAGACTAGGGGTTCAAAGAAGATGGTCTGTTTCAAACAGTGACATTAAAACTCAATCCTAAAGAATGAGTAAGAATTAGCCAGACAAGTGCTGGGAAGCTCATTATTGGCAGAGGGAACAGCATGTGCAAACAGTCTGAGGCAGCGAAGAGCTTGGTGAGTTCAGCAGGTAGGACTGGAGCCCAGAAAACATGGGTGATAGTGACAAGCTGTGACTTTGGACCGGTCTGGGTGATGCAGGACCCATAGGCCATGGTCAGCCCACAGTCAGATTTTCATTTTAAAAAGCTCATTCTAACCCAGTACTAAATTTGCCAATATGATTTCTCCCTTGTTTGTAACACTAGTCACAAATATCCCTCAGCTAGGGTAAGGAAATTTGCAAGTCCACCTGTAGCCAGCTTTCCATGGATCCTCACAGTCATTTTACAAGTAAACTTCTAACACTCATATTGGGAGAACAGAACTAATTTTGCACATTAAAAAACTTTTATTTCTGATGATGTTTATAAAATCATTCTTTAGCATCTCATAGCCAATTTCCCAAAAATGAATTAAATAGGGAAATAATTGTCTACTTCTAGAGGATTTTTCATTATGAAAGGAAAAATCATCTGACTCAATATCGCACATCAGTTCCACACACAGGAAAACTGAGTGCACAGAAATTCTTTATGTGAGAAATGCAAACCCTGTGGTCTCTGCAGCTCTCAGAAAAGACCACATACTAGTAAAACCGCTACCTGCCTGCCAGTGGGAGGGTCTCTGCTGTAGCTGGTGTGCAACATTGACCTTCACCAGGACAAAGTAAAGCCTAGCTGGATGTTTCCAGATGCCCCTTAAAGCTATTTCGCAGTGAGGGATTCCTGGTTGATTAGAAGGAGAATCAAACATATTGAACAGTAGTGCATTAGTGGTTTGTCTGGTTTGCATTTGTCATCCTGACAAGGTGTAATATTTTAAGGCTCCAGTCTTGAAACAAACATATGAAAGGAGATTAATGAAAAGTGAGGAGGAGGCACTGAGGAGAGGTCTGTAAAGGGCACTGCAGGGAGAGAAGTTGAGCAGAAACCTAGAGTGGGTTCCTCTTTGAGGTCTAGAGAACACGCTGGGGAAATGCAGCAGGACATTGCCCCACTGAGGTTCTACCTGAAGGGTCTGAGAGATCAGGCACATTTGTGCACTTAGATTCCTCTTCTTGGCCAGTTACCATGCTCTGAATGCTTGCCATGTTGAGATTTGCAGTTTTCAACTATCTAAGTCTCTTTTTATTGCCTCTTCTTTTGCTCCCTACCTCCCACAGAAATATACCTTGCCAACAAATAACCCGCTCCCTATGTGTTGTTTATACCGAGATGAGCAAGGGAGCGCCAACAGGTCACCCTCTGAAGGTGGAATTACTCATCTGCTTTCCGGAAAAGAGCTGTGGGTAACATTAACCTCTCAGCTGCTGCTGTAGGGAACCACGGTTGAGCCATAACTGGATGGTTCAGTATTTGAAACAAGCTCTTGTCTAGGCCGTTACATACTAAATGAATCCAACCCTGCCTCCAGCGTCAGAAAAGAAGAAACTCAGATTTCTTCACTAAAAATTCTCCTTCCACATTAACGTTTCATACCTTTAGGGGAAATATTGTTTTGTCTTTCTCTTTCTTCTAAAATAAGAGAACGCTTTTTTGGATATTGATATTTGAGGAGAAGGGCAGAGGGAAAAAAAAAAAAAGCTTTTGCTGAAAGAAAAAAAAAATAACCCTTCCTAAAAATCTAACAGTTCCTAAAGCCCCTTTCCCCTTATAGAATAAAGGGAGCAAAAGAGGCTCATGATCTATACAGCAGATCCCAGGAAACTGTTTTTGCTCATGGTTATCTGGTCAATAGCTCAGGCGGTATAATTTTCAAAAAATGGATGTTGCAATAGTAGCAATTCAAATTAATGAGTGTATTTTTAAACTCTTTAAAAGCTAAACCTGAAAGCATAGTTAATAGCTGATTGGCCTCACAGGGCCTTCAAGCCCATATTTTGAATATTAAACCTTGTCAGGATGGCAAACGAATAACTTGGACTTGTAAAATATAGGAAATTTAAAGCCAAAACCAGAGCTTTATCCTAATTTACCTCATTCTTCTTCTCTATCATAAATATCCTAAACTGCTGGAGGCATGTGCAGATCCCGTGATTTTATGCACGGCATACTCTAAGACACAGCACCCCGGCGATTAGGTGACATTTAGATGAAGCATGTGCTTACGACTCCTTGTGGTTGTTACTTTGAAAGACTTTGTGGAATTTTAGAAGGGAATGATAGAAAAGCAAACATCACTTTGGTCTTTGTACATATATTAAGCATTTAATGTATTGACATTCAAGGAGATCTTATGGGCTTATTTATAGTTTATAGAAGGGTTTTTAGAATAGCCTTTATAGTTTCCATGAGAACACTTTAATGCACAAAAGGACAAGGAGATTGACCCTACTTTTACACACTTCCTTTGATGGGGGTGTGGCAGCATTTACCGCATGCAGGAAAGGTAATACAAGTAAGATGATTATAAACAAATGCTTTGAAAACAGAGCCAATGAAACCAGCCTGTTTGTGAGGCCCAAGGTCTTATATTTTACAACTCAGTCTATAAGGATAGCTATGTAGCTGCTTTTACTAAACTGACTATGAATAGGTGCTGAAAAAGAGCACTGTTACTACAGACTTTAGTGTCTTATACCAAGTGCTGTAGTTTCATTATGCTTTTTAGGAAAACCACTCAGTAGAGATCCATGTGTGTGCCCCAATCCATTCAGGGAATGCATAGTGCTGTGGCAGAGCTGCAGGCAGGGTGAGATGGCTGCCTGTGCCACCCACACCAGAAATCCACTCTCTCTAGAGCACCGGCTGGGGAAGGGAGCATGCCCTAACGTCAAAATAACTGGCCTTCTAAGAAGCTCCAAGTAAACAGTTGGACCAGTTCAGTACTACTTCTACAAAAAGATTTGGAGGGAGGGAACACTTCACATATTACAAAGCACCTCCCCCAAGGGAAATAATGTCAATTTTTAAATTTATCCACATTCTGCCAAGCATCTGGAAATATATGGAACTCTCTAGATAATAAAAAGACAGCCTTGATAAAAGGGTTTTTAAAAAAATATTATTGAAGTACATGCAACCCCAACTCTTTCATTTATTAGCTGAAGGACCATGAGTAAGTCACTTAATCTTTCTGAGATTCAAGGTCCCTTTAACTGTACACTGGTTATAACACTGTCACTAGCCCCCCGACGGTGGATGGAATCATTCAATGAGAAAACATGTCGACCTGGCCTAATAGGACCTAGAATGTCAGAAAGACTTAAATAAATGTTAGTACCACTCCAACACACATACACCACGCCTGTATACAGAATAATGAAAAGCAGAAACTGGGCCAAACTTTGAGTAACTGACTTGTTACTGTCAGATTCAAATTTTGGGCTATTAGAAGCAATACTGCAATTCATTTTGTTAGGCATAGGACTTAGTAAAGTTTTCTAATTAGTTCTTCACAATAAACTCTTAGAAATGAAAAAAATGAAAAGCTATAATTCAAAATTTAAATAGATGTTTTCTCAGAGGTAGGGTTGCATGTAAATTTATTCTTTGGGCTTTTACATGGTTTCTCAATTTTCTACAATTGTATGTCTGTGTTTATATACATACGAATGTATGCATATACATACACACACATACATAACTATACACACACATTTCCTGTGTAATCACAGAACTATGCTTTATAAAAGATATGGGCAAATAGTTTTAATTATAATAGTTTCTATAAGTATCTGTGTCCTTTTATAACCAGAACTGTACAGGCTACTGAAATATTCTGAAAAAAAGAGAGGCGGTACGTCATCACTCTGTACTTTCAACACCATCAAAACATTGATATAGATGTCATACATAGTGAAAGCTGCACACCAACAATAAAAGAAAAAACAAAAGAACACCCTTTACTTCAAAAGACATTGCCTGATATCTGTTAAGGTTGTGATGATACACACCAAAGTTACCAGGGTCTTGCTTGTGTTTTATCCTTGAAGCCTCCTCAGAGCCTGGTACGTCATGAGTGCTCAGTAAACTTGGAGGCTGGTACATTGTGGGTGCTCAGTAATATTTATTCAAAGAATATATGAATGTAACATGGGAGTGATGATCATAGTGGCTTTTCAAGATTTCTGTTTTGTTTATTAATGGAAAGACTTGGGCAAGCAACGTTCAAATGAATATACTCAGAATGAGACAAGAACGGTTGGCAATTAAGAAGGTGGAATATGTTATGTGATTATTACAATATACAATTTTTCATGAAATCAGAAAAAGGTCTTTGGTTTTAAAAATTAAGAGACTGTCACATATGAAACACACTGAACCAATATTTGAATAATTTCTGGAAATAAATTAATCTCTTTACTGTGAAAAAGTATGAACATGTTTTAATTCCCAAGGGGATTTTTTTTTTTTTTGAGAGAGAGAAAACAAAAGTGCAATATAATGAGTAATGACAGGTATGTCTCCCCCCTCTCCTGTCCTCTTTGCCTCATTATAAGATCTAGATCATAATCCAGAGCAGGCACTGTGCTCATTGGAGCAGTGCTAACCCCAAGTGTCACTGCCCACCTGAAGACCCTCCTCCATGAACTCCAACCTGCATTCTCAGGCAAGAAGTTCTCAAGCTCAAAGATCCCATTTTCCCACAGCAGTGCAGGAACAGAACTCCACACTTGGTATGTTCCTTTAGCTTTATGGATTTTGATTTTGACCCAGCATTACCAAGGCAAGAATCAAAGAAATAATACATTACCCTCAAGTCTACTCTAAAGATTGAGGAAACAGAAAGGATGAAACTTGAAGACAACCCATTTCTAAATTGGAGCCCCATGTTCAAACCTACTAGACAAAAATGTAGGTGACCATGTCAAAGCTGGAAAGGTGATTTTACTTTGGTTTGTGCTAATTCTAATCATTTTCTAAATGTACAGAGAATTTCCTGCTCTGATTTCCAAAAAAATATCACCCCCACCCCTACTCCAGTACAAAACACAGATGTGTTAACTAAGATACATCATTTAAAAGATTCCTAGAATGGTAAAATAAAAAAGGATGATGATGTTGTTGCTAATACAGTTTCTACTTTGCACCATTGCTTTATGAAATCATCTTTCATCCTCAGGACAACACTGTAAGAGGCCCAACACTGCATGGGCCTTACATTTCAACTGAGGCTACTGAAGCACAAAGTAGACAGCCTAATGGGAGGCACAGAGCTGCCAAGCAAAGTCTAGGCCAGGGCTCTCTGGCCCCAAATCTCTTAAGAGCAGCCAATTCGTCACCTCTCAGGGGCTTCACATATACTGGTTTCTCTGCCTAGAACCTTCTCCCCCATCTCTCCATTGGCCCAACTCTTACTCACCCTTTAAAGCTCAGCTTGAATGTCACTGCCCCAGAAAACCCTTGTCTGACCTCTCAACCTAAAGTAAGTATCCTGTTATTCACAAGCTTAGTAGCTCATTCTTTCCCTTCAGGGCATTTACCTAAGTGTGAAAGTATGTATTCATTTGTGTGACGTGTGTAGTGCCCACTTTCTGGTCTAGACTGTAAGCTCCAGACAGGCAAGGGCCACTTCTGCAAAGGTAATTATTGGATAAATACTTGTTGACCGACTCATTGACTGATAGAAGCATGACAATGATTTTCACAAGGTGAAGAGCTGTGGATCCTTCTGCACTTGCACTCTGCCTGTTCTAAAAATAGGAGCTCTACTTTCATCTGTTTCTATCTTGAACTTCTTCAAAGATGTTTTAACAAAGTGTCAAGAAAAAAGAAATTTGGTAATGACTACTCCATGATGCTTCCCTATATCCACAGACCCAGATAACCAATAAAGTGAAAGAAACACTTCTTACCAAAGAAACAAAGCACACACCAAAGGAAAATCACCTTTACAGCTTTGACATGGTCACCTACTTTTTTCATCTACCTAGCATCTGTTTAAGCAGACAAGGTATCACAAATCAACAGAGAGAAAAACGACACCGCTGTGTCAGAATATAGATGTGAACCAAAATTCTGACCAAAGTCACTCTTCTTTCCAAAAGCTTCATAACAGGAGCTTCCTCTTATCTATTTGTGCCATGAGTAAGACTGATAATGATTGGACAGGCATGTGCCATTTACATGGTAAATAAAAAACAATCCTGGAGTTCCTTGTATTTAAAAAAAAAAAAAAAAAGTTTTAAAAAGTTGTCTGAATCTTTCCTTTTTTCTCCTTCTCTGAGGAGAACCCAACTTTAGGGGCTGATACCACATAGGCCAACAGGAAGCATGCCTCTGAAAAGACCCCTCAGGACCTCCTCCTACCCAAATGTTCCAAGTATTCCTACCTTCCCCTTCATGGAAGACTCGTTCCCACACAGTCTACCAGCTTCCAGTATAGAGTAACACAGAAAGTGATGATCAGTCTATAATGTTACATAGTCTGGATATATATAATTTTTTTTGCAGAGGGCGGGGACGGAGTCTCGCTCTGTTGCCCAGGCCGGAGTGCAGTGGCACCATCTCGGCTCACCCCAAGCTCCACCTCCCAGGTTCGCGCCATTCTCCTGGCCCAGCCTCCCAAGTAGCTGGGACTACAGGCGCCCGCCACCACGCCCGGCTAATTGTTTGTGTTTTTAGTAGAGACGGGGTTTCACCATGTTAGCCAGGATGGTCTCAATCTCCTGACCTCGTGATCCGCCCGCTCGGCCTCCCAAAGTGCTGGGATTATAGGCGTGAACCACCATGCCTGGCCATATAGTCTGGATATTTTAAGGACTAAGTAAAGTGATTGCACTAATTAGAATGGATTCTAATTGCACTGGTGTAAAGTAGCAGGGTGTATATGGGACACAGCACAATTCAATTGACATGTAATGGTAATATCACCAACCCCAGGATTGAAAAGGATTCCCTTTTTTAACCAAAACAAGCTTTTTGACATGGAAACATGGCACCCTAATCATTCTGCCATGGGAAGGCAGCCTCACCTGTTACGTTTCCCCCTAAATATGAAGTGAGTCAGATCCCCACCTGTGACTTTAGATTTCCCTCTGGGTCTCAATAGGAGTGACACATCACAAAAAAGTACACACTTCCATAAAATAAGTCTGAAAATCAACAGATTTACAAAAGACTAGAAATCTCACAGCATTTCTTTCACAACACTCTGACTTAGAAAAAGGGCATTTCAAGCTCCAACATTATTTCACACAGAACTTATTTTGATGAAATAAGGAGATACTTGCAATATGGAAGCAGCTGGACCAATTTAGAGATTTGGCATCTGAATTGATGCTAGACTCATTTAGATAATTTTTTTTTTTCTTACAGGGAATATTTATTAAAAAGTCACTTTTGGAAGGTAGCATATTACTGACTTCCAACCCAAGTATTCAATAATTTGATATAGATATATAAAAAACTCAAGAAGTTTATTAGTCTCTATATTTACTTTTAGAAAAGATTACCCATTTATCAGAAAATTTAAAAATAAACAAAGAATTTGTTATATCAAAATCTACTAGTTAATTCTTAAGAGACCAAATTTTTATTTTAATTGTGAATAGTTGAAGCATGATATTTTACGTCTTCTGTATAACGAGATTTTAACTCCATAAAATTTAATTTTTATTCAGTATTATACTAGGTTGTAAGAAAATCCAAACACTAACATTTTCCACTGGATGACTAAAGTCATTAAATTTTGTTTCAAGGAATGGGTAAACATAGATATGGTATCTGTTATGCTTCCTTTGGCTGCAAGTCACTGAAGTTCCCAACTCAAATAAATGTGTTACAAAATGAAGGTGCTTTTATCCCATAGAATAAGAAGTCCGAAGACAGGAAGCCTCAGAGATAGTTCCATCAGGGCCCTACCACTGGGCTCTGATTGTCCCATAAAGTAGCTTTATCATCGGTCAAGATCCTCACATGGTTATAAGATGGCAGTGTAACTCCAGTCATTTTATCTAGACACACCAATGTCAAAAGAAAGAAGAGAGGCTCTTTACCCTTTATAAATGTTTAAAAGCCAGTAAACCTTTCCCAGAAAACCCCAAGCAAACTTTCCTTTCCATCTCATTGGCCAGAATTCTGACAAATTTTCATGCCGAAAATGACTACTGGTAGAGGATGAAAGTGATCATTGGCCACTACTATTAATTTTAACTATGCAATGAGTTACATTCTGTCTCTCAAAAAGATACGTCAGAGTTCTAACTCATGGTAGCTGAGAATGTGACCTTATGTGGAAACAGGGTCTTTGTAGATGTAATGAAGTTGAGGATCTTAAGAGAGATCATCTTGGATCTTCCATAAACCCAATGACTGGTGTCCTTATAAGAGAAAGGGGAGGGAGAGCAGAGATACAGAGAAAGCAGCAGTGTGAAGATGAGTGACACATCTACAAGCCAAGAAACACCAGGAATGACAGCAACTACCGGAAGTAGGGGAGTGGAGACATGGACTGGATCCAGAAGAAAACAGAAGAAACAGAAGCCTCCAGAAGAAAACAATCCTGCTGATACCTTAATCTTGGATTTCTGGCCCCCTGAACTGTTGAAAAGTACATTTCTGTTGTTTTAACCCACCCAGTTTGTGGTACTTTGCCATGGCAGCCCTGGGAAACAGACATATGGGATGGACTGTCTGGGGCTGGACAGTCTTCCTGAAGCACATGACTATGTGGAAGATGGAAGTTATCATGAACAAAGCTGGTAAGGGCAAAGGGAAGCAACTCAGGATGTCTGGCATAGACACCTTCCTGACTGTCAAACCCCAACCATTCATAAAATCCACTTTTTAAGTAAACTTTATTTTAGAATACTTTTAGATTTGCAGAAAAATTACCAAGATGGTACAGAGAATCCCCATATATCTCACACTCAATTTCCCTGATTAAAACATCTCCCCCATTATATTTACATGTTATACAATATGTGAATGTTACATCTTACATATATGGTACGTTTGTTACAATTAATGAGCCAATATCTATACAGCACTATTAATTAAAGCCCATAGTCTACTCAGATTTTCTTATTTTTATCTAATGTATTTTTTTCTATTCCAGGACACAATAGTGGCAATGTCCATAAAACCAACTGGAATTTCACCTGTTTTTTGTTAAATTTCTATGTAAGATGAAGCAATATAATTATAAAGATCATCAGAAAATTTGTGTATTCACACATTTTCATATAAAGGAAACATAAGTAGACTAGGTCCACCAAAAGACTACAAACTACAAATAAACGAAATGTGAGTTGATGAAAAAAATAAACTGTTTTTCAAGAATAGCCCAAAGATAAGCCCATAATAACCTAGTACATACCATGACACAATAGAATAATCAACATCAGAGCTGCAACATTTCTAAATCAAAAATCTAACAACTCTTCCAAGATAATGATGCCAGAAGCATGATGTCAAATGTTTACTCCCTGTCCCTAAATGGGGCAATTCTGACAGTTACGTGTTCAACACTCTGTTCTTCTCACTACAGCTTCTCCCTTGCTGATCTCATCTCCTCTTAGGACTTCAAGTTTGACCTCTGGGTGGAGGACTTAGATCTTTATCGTCAGTCCCTAGCCTCTGCAATCCTCCCTACTGCCTGTTGGATTATTCCATCTGGAGGTCAACAAACTAAAACTGAACTCATCTTTTCCCCCAGATCAAGTAACTGGAGAAATACTTCTCTCAGTATTAACAATAACTGAGCGTTGGACTTCAAAATCATTTTTTTATTCTTCTTTGCCTGCACTCAATGTCTGATTATATACCAGCATGCCAATTTAAAGTGTCTCTGATCAGCTGGATTCAGTTTACAGGTTCTTTTTTTTTTTTTAATTTATTTATTATTATTATACTTTAAGTTGTAGGGTACATGTGCATAACGTGCAGGTTTGTTACATATGTATACTTGTACCATGTTGGTGTGCTGCACCCATCAACTCGTCATTTACATCAGGTATAACTCCCAATGCAATCCCTCCCCCCTCCCCCCTCCCCATGATAGGCCCCGGTGTGTGATGTTCCCCTTCCTGAGTCCAAGTGATCTCATTGTTCAGTTCCCACCTATGAGTGAGAACATGCGGTGTTTGGTCTTCTGTTCTTGTGATAGTTTGCTAAGAATGATGGTTTCCAGCTGCATCCATGTCCCTACAAAGGACTCAAACTCATCCTTTTTGATGGCTGCATAGTATTCCATGGTGTATATGTGCCACATTTTCTTAATCCAATCTGTCACTGATGGACATTTGGGTTGATTCCAAGTCTTTGCTATTGTGAATAGTGCTGCAATAAACATACGTGTGCATGTGTCTTTGTAGCAGCATAATTTATAATCCTTTGGGTATATACCCAGTAATGGGATGGCTGGGTCATATGGTACATCTAGTTCTAGATCCTTGAGGAATCGCCATACTGTTTTCCATAATGGTTGAACTAGTTTACAATCCCACCAACAGTGTAAAAGTGTTCCTATTTCTCCACATCCTCTCCAGCACCTGTTGTTTCCTGACTTTTTAATGATTGCCATTCTAACTGGTGTGAGATGGTATCTCATTGTGGTTTTGATTTGCATTTCTCTGATGGCCAGTGATGATGAGCATTTTTTCATGTGTCTGTTGGCTGTATGAATGTCTTCTTTTGAGAAATGTCTGTTCATATCCTTTGCCCACTTTTTGATGGGGTTGTTTGTTTTTTTCTTGTAAATTTGTTTGAGTTCTTTGTAGGTTCTGGATATTAGCCCTTTGTCAGATGAGTAGATTGCAAAAATTTTCTCCCATTCTGTAGGTTGCCTGTTCACTCTGATGGTAGTTTCTTTTGCTGTGCAGAAGCTCTTTAGTTTAATGAGATCCCATTTGTCAATTTTGGCTTTTGCTGCCGTTGCTTTTGGTGTTTTAGACATGAAGTCTTTGCCCATGCCTATGTCCTGAATGGTACTACCTAGGTTTTCCTCTAGGATTTTTATGGTATTAGGTCTAACATTTAAGTCTCTAATCCATCTTGAATTAATTTTCGTATAAGGAGTAAGGAAAGGATCCAGTTTCAGCTTTCTCAGTTTACAGGTTCTCAAACGATAGCAGAACCAGTGTCATCAACCCACCCCACCCCACCCCCAAGACCTCAGCATCAGCCAACAAATGCCCCCTCTTTAGATGTCTAAGTTTTAGCACCACAAGACCCCTTCACTTATCTAAATTTTAGGGATGGCTGCTTCTTGCAGTCGCTACCTCCTGATACCTTAGAGGAATGTTTCTCAGCCTCGGCATTATTGACATTTCAAGCTGCATACGTTTTTGTTATAGAGACTTGTCCTGTGTAAAGATGTTTAGCAGTATACCTGTCCTTTACCCATTAAATGCCAACAACATCTCCCCACCAAATTGTGACAACCAAGAACATCTTCAGACATTGCCAAATGTTCCCTGGGATGGCAAAATTATCCTGGGTTGAGAGCCACTACCTTAGACTTCACTCTTTATTACCTGGTTAATAATCCTTTCCATTATCTAACTACTAATTTTATACCTAGTTAACATTTCTTTATATTTTCTGTATGTAAATAACTAACTGGAGTTTCTATCTTCTTTCTAGACTCACACAATGCTCTGTAGTAACAACTCCTGAATTAGCCCTTTTATTTTTATTTTCACCCTTGTCAATTTAAGGCCCCATTATCCTATGTAGTCATCTTGTAAGCCATTTCTCTGCCTTCCATTACTCCACATTACAATGCATCTGAACTCCCACACACATCCCTGATCTAGTTTTCATTAAGTTTTCTTCAAGTCTGTTGCTGACATATTGCAGAAGAAAATTCAGCCTCTTTATCTTGGTCTTCAGAGACCTCCAGGAATCATAGAATTTACCTACAATTCCAAAGATGCTATTTACTAGCTCTGTGTCTGAGATGTTGATGATCTTTTCTGAGCCTTGATTTTCTTCTCTGTAACACATAACTACTTTCCTTGTTAGGGCTGTTGTAAGATTACATAGGATAAAATGTAATGAAGCAGGTAGAGTTCAATAAATGGTATATTGTATAATAATTATTATTATAGTTTCCATCATTATTAATATAAATAGTTATGAGTACAGAATAGAGGTTGAAAAATAAATTTTATTTCCTGTGGCAGAAGACTGCTTCTCTTCTTTTCTAACATGCTAACAATTTTTAGCTGGACACATGGTCACCAAACTAAAGAATACTCCCTTGCAGCTAGATGTAACCAGGTGACTATATTTTAGCCAGTTAGATGTGAATAGAAGGGGTTGATAATGCAACTTTTGGGTCATGTCCTTAACAGGAAAGGGCTTATATGCCTCTTTATTTTTCTTCCTGCTGACTGAAATGTATGTGGGATGAGCAGTGCTGGAAAAGCCATCTTGAACAACTAGATGAAAGCCATACATTGAAGGTGGTAGACCAACAAGATAGAAAAGGCCTGTGGTAAATAAATCATGCCTAGTAGCAAGACTGAAACAACTTGGTGCCTTATTTAAGCCACTCTTGTTTTGAGTCTCTGCATGACAGCACCCAAACCTATATCTTAACTAGTACTTTTTACTCTTAATTTCCTTTATTATATATGCCTCTCATAATTTAGCCTCAACTTGCCATTTCCTTAAAAATCCCACTGTGGTTTTGCTTTCACAGATTAGAAAACTAAGAAAGAACAAGATGTATCGTCCAGGAACAAGACAATTCTCTCCACAATGGCTATGAACAGATTCCTTCCTCCCGGAGAAACCAATACTTTATATTTTAATTACAAACGGCTTCTTCAATATCTCAATGTTTACCCTTTCTCTCTCTCTCTCTCTCTCTCTCTAGAAAGTGAATTTTTTTTGCTCCAAAATTGTCAACTGAGATGAAAATGTTAATATTTTGCTGTGTCACTGTCACACAGAAAATAAAGGCACCAAGTGAGTATCAGGACTTAGAACAGGAAAAGGCCACACAACTTTTTCTTAAAGGAAACAACTCAAGGCTTTTTTTTTTTTTTTTTTTTTTTTTTTAAGTCAGATAGCCTGATCCATGGAAATGATGACTAGATAATGTGAGGGTAAAACAGAGTTAAATTCACTGCAGAAAGCTATGGACTATCACTATATGTGAGAATTTCTATGGAAAGGCAGTGCTTTTGTATTTGGGCAATGAAATTCCCTCTGGGACCTACCCATTCATCTAATTTAATAAGCATTCATTGATCATGAATGGGTATCTTTGTAGGCAGACTTAAAACATAATGCCAAGTTTTAGTCAAAACCATCTCTACAGATTTTTTCTTTCTTGCTAAATTTGCTTAGAGTCAGCAAAAGAAGGCAAAATCACTTTCTTTGTGCTAAGACTTCAGAACCATTACTTATTGATGCCCCCACTCACTCATGCCAACTCCAACTGCTGATTGAAGAATTATTTGAATAGTAGTTGAATAACCAACCACATCAGTATACATGTATCCAGAGAAGAAATCTAGTGATTCTCAAACTGCATATACTCAGTTTGATATAATCCCACTTTTTGGCAAGTAACATTTCTGATATGAAAACTATTAAATTCATAGCAAATAAAGACTAACATATGTTAGTGTCCTTCTAATAGAACCTCCTTTCTTTCCTGATGAGGAACCAGAGCCCCAGAGAGGTCATGGAAGTCACCTAAGATACATAAGCTAACAGAAGGCAGAGTTTGCAGTGGAACTCAGGATCCTAAGTCTCACTACCGGGCTTTGGCCTCTATTCTCAACTGGTTTACATTCAAGATCAATAATGAAACATATTTAGGAATAAAAATGCATCAGAGTCCTTCCAATTACTAATTTGGTAATTGAAAAAGAATACAACTTTCTAATATTGCATAGTACAGGAGAGCCAGAGAGCCATACTTTACAGAGAAAAGACCTATACAACAGTAGCCAACTGATCTGTATTCTAGGCATGACTCTGCTAATAACTTTCTGTGTTGTCTTAGATAAATCTAGATAAGGTTAAATGAAAAGGCTAAATAATATTTGCAAGTGCCCCTAAAAGTCTCTGGTTCTATAATTTTAGAACTGGGACAGAGATCACTGAATGTCCTGGCTTCACCCGGCAGTTTGAACTCAAATGTACCTATATCCACTGTTTTCCTTATCTTTGAATCTTTTCACACTACTTGGTAGTAAGATGCTAAAGGAAGTGGTGGAGAAATAAAAAGCCAATCCAATCATCTGAGTAGATTGTTAATATTGCCCTCCACCTAAAAGTCCCTACACCAAATTGCAGGCCAAGAGTTATGAAGACTGGTCCCAAACTTACAACTCAGATCCTCTCCCTTCAGAAAAACAGTCAAACCATCCCACCACGTGGTCCATTCATAGTTTCACAAAGGCACCACCACCTTCCCTGCCTCTGTGTCTTCGCTGGTTTTTCAATAGCCTCTTTATTTCTATTAAGTGAAGTCCTAATTTTCCCTTCAGGGCTCAACATGAGCCCTACCTATGTCTCACTGCATCTGCCTAGTCCTCTGCAATCTCTCTTTTCTGACCATCTGTTTGGTCCTTAGCCACTTGGCACTTGGTCTTAGTGAATGCCCTCTGGCCAAACTAGATCAAAGTCTATTCCCTACAGGAAATATGACTTAAACCTATTTTTATACCTAGTGCAATAGCCTACACATAGCAGGTGCCCAAAATATATTTGTTGTTGATCACAATGATAACAATGGTTCCCAAGGGTGACACAAGGAGGAAATGACGGAAAGGAACATATTAGGTGGGAAGGCACACATCCATGAAGAGGGGTGTAGCATGGTTGTAGAAATTCACTGGAAATTTTACAAGGGACGAAAAAATGAAGGGGAATGAAGAAAGAG
This sequence comes from Macaca mulatta, assembly GCF_049350105.2. NCBI lineage: Eukaryota > Metazoa > Chordata > Mammalia > Primates > Cercopithecidae > Macaca > Macaca mulatta. The sequence goes on from NC_133420.1 coordinate 81,119,425, forward strand.
GATAGTCATCAGGTTACTAAATAAAGTAGTGCCAATAAAGCTCACCATCTCTAAAGTACATTCCTTCCCTATACATTGTACCTATGTATAATTCAGGAGAATTCACAAAAATCTAGAATTACTGTTTTTTATTAGCAAAAGTATTATCCACAAGCTGAAAATATTTCATTATATAACGTTAATAAATTATAAATGTCTTTTCACTACAATTTTTCATGTGTTCATAAAAGCCAAATGGAGTCTTCTGCCCTTTGCTGCTGGCCACATCTTCTCTCTAGAAGTCATAAGCACAGGCTCTGGAGTGGGGGTTAGGCCTAGGCCATCTATTAGGTTGGTGAACAAGTAATTGCCGTTTTCCCACTATTTTCAATGAACCGCAATAACTTGTGCACCAAGCTAATAACACCTTTTGCTTACTCTAGCCCAAGTGGTAAAATAGCTTGAATTGGTTAGTTGATTTGGAAGCTACCTCTGGTTCTAAATATCCCAAAAATGTATACACATCCCCCCCACAAAAAATGTTAAGGAAATCCACTACTTTCTTGGGCTTTTTTTCCCCAACTAACCAAAGTGCAGCAGCTTGGGAGTATTCTGGCCTAGTAGTTCCTAATCCTGGCTGATCAAAAAAATCACCTTCGGAAGCTCCAAAAAAACACACACAGATCTTCCTGCCACATATTCAGATACTGCAGTCCTCAGTGGGGCATATGAATATATATCATTGTAAACATCCCAGGTAATTCTGACACGTGGCAGGTTTGAAAAAGACTGGTCTGTATTACAGTTTCAGCCTCTTAGTTTTCTAGCCTGTAAATGTTCCTGTTTTATGACTTTCTTTTCCTTACTTTTTGTCTTACAAAGGAGTCTTCATTTCATTGCCCAACTATGAATGTTGGCTTCAATTACTTCTTACCACAAAGCATTTACATAGGTTCCTCTGTGAATTTTTTCCTGGCTGGCAAATTTCTAAGGTTAAAGAGGTCTTGACAATTACAACTTGGGAAGATGTCATCTCACAACCTCATCATTCTGTACTACATATCAGTCATGACTTAAATGGAGCTACAAGACTTTTGAGTATACCTTCTAGGCACTTCTTAGACTACTGAGTAGAAGTTATAACTCATGCTTTCATGAGTTTAATTTCCACAAAATATAACCTTTCATTTCAACTGGCTTCCAGAAAGAAACACACACCAAAAAAGTGCTCTAACAGTGAATCATTTGGGTTATAAGAGCTTTCTCTGATAACTTCAACTTGATCCTGACTAAATAGAGGCAGAAGAGAGTAGTAATGAAGAAGGGAGCTTTGTTATCAAGCACTCTAGTTTCAGATCCTATGTATTAGTGAGGATTTTGACAAGTTACTTGACTTCTCAACCCTTCATGTCTTCATCTAGAAAACAACTAGATCTTTTTAAACTCATCTCAGAGAACTGTCTTGAGGATTTAATGAGATAGTCCATGAAAGTTGCTGACATATAGTGAACACTCAGTAAATTTTTTTTTAGTTTCCTCTTAGGCATAACTTCATTGATTTTGCTAAATTCAATCAGAATTATTATTACAATGTTTTTAATATTTGCTAAATTAAGCTATTTTTGAAACCTAAATCAAGTTTTGTAAACTTTTGCATATGAATCTTAACTATTTCTATGCTTTGTAATTTGTACATCACTTAAGTTTTCATGGCTGGTTCCTCACATGTTTTAGGAGAAATCAATTCCACTTTCTTACTGCTCATAAGCTTTTTTTTTTTTTTAACAATTACAATTCACTAAAAGCCTCAAGGGTAGAAATTTTCGCATTTAATGCACTCAATAATTTGATCAAAGACATCACCCAACTGATTGGAAACAATATGTAACCAAAATTTAAAGTAACCCATTTTAAAGCATTTTAAGATGATTAAACATTTAATATGGTTTCAGGACACTCAAGTTGATATGCTCAACTTGACACTCAAAGAGATGCTCCAAAGTTTCCAACATTTCTAAAATCAGATGTATGAATAGCAAAGACAGAAAGTATGTACTACTCTGTTGAAGGGTTTTCTTGTTTCATTTTGTTTAATTCAACCTCAGCTGATTTTGGGATATCAATTATTTTAAATCTGTATGTACAAAATATTTATAAATTTTGAAAACTATAATTTGCATATCAATTGGTACAATACCACAATTGGTAGAATATCAGTTTGGTTGGGAATAATTATTAAATATATGCACTATATATACCACAAATTAATTCCAAGTAATATATACCACAAACTATACCACAAATTAATTCCAAGTAATCTTTGCTCCATAGAGTTCTTAATTTAGTAAGATCATTTTTATGATTTTTTTTAATCATTTTAGTTAAATCATTTAGTTAAATCATTTTTATCATTTTAGTTAAATCATTCAGTTAAATCATTTTTACCATTTTAGTAAGATCATTTTTATGATGATTCAGTCCTCCACAGCATGTGGCAAAAACAAATAATTTCATCATTATATCTGAATTTTAAACTGAATCCACAGTAGCATTTATAACAGTGTCAAATATTTTATCCTCAACATTTCCAAACTTTTACCTTTATTCCATAAATTGAATGAAAATAATCAAAGCAGCACTGGAATTTGCTTAATTGACTTTTCTATTTGAAGCATCTAATGACACTTCCATAAAACTAGCACCAGTAAATATTTACAAAATCCTTCTAATACAACTAACACATTAATGGCTCTTGCTTCACTTCTTGCACACAAAAGAACTAAAATAAATGTGCTAAATTAATTCAGGAAAACAGCCATTTATTCCAAATGACAGGGCAGGCTTTACAGAGTGATGGTGAGGGTACTTTCTGCAGCTACATGTGTTAAATCATCCTCTTCATATCCAGTCTTCTGACCAGAACTGCTGGTTTCTCAGCCAGCTTCTGATGCTCCTTCAGCAGATTTGTGTCTTTGGTTTTTATGTGGTTAACTGAGACCACTATAGCCCCCCTAGTGGATGGTAAATATCAATAAGCATTTTATACATAATTCCTACTTATTATCAATCACTTGAGAAATCAAAATTTTCCTTAAAATATATTTTTTAAAACTAATTGGTGCCAAATGAGTCTATTTAAAATTTTTTTCAGATTGTTAACAACAGAACAAATAATGACAAACTGATCCTCAGATTTGTGGCCATCTGTTGATCACTCCTTTGACAAATGAAGAGAAATTATAACTCCAGGCTTTAATGAGTTTAACCTTCCCAAAGTTGTTTTTTTTTTTTTTTTTTTTTTTTCATTTCACTTAGCTTCCAGGAAGAAAGATAAACCAAATAAGGGCTGTAATTGTAAACCATTCAGGTTGTAAGCTTTCTCCAGTAACTGAAATAATTCTGTCTGCATAGATAAAACAAATACTTAAGTACAGATTCACACCATGCAGGAAATAACCAAATCACTATAGCAGTAGTATTCAGATTAAGGTCTACATGCACTATGGCAGGACTCTTCAAGCTCTACTATGCACACACATTTCATCTACACATAATGTATATTTCCCACGATTCCTACCGGCCCAGCAAGCTGGTGGCCTGAAGGTTTTACGCACCTTGCACACATGAGCCACAGCCCAACTAGTTGAAAAGCAAAGCAGTCAGTAGGAACAGCAGCATCAAGAACTTTCTCCACCACCACTTAAGATCAGAAACAATTAGCTATCCTCATCTGCTCATGTCCAAAAGGGCTTTATTTTATCAGAGACCATACTGTCATTGAAGGAGACATGTTACTTACCTTGCTTCCAGAAGGGGTTGGGAAAACCGAGGCAGGTTATTAATAGTTATCTTCCTGGCTTATTCACAATTTAAGGGAAGGGTGTTGCTTACTGTACTCGCACCTCACACACTAGTGAATGAGAACATGGTAGGACTCAACCTGGCTTATTTTTAACCTGACATTAATGATAATGACTTTAAAAATAAAATAATACTGAATAAATGCTAAAACAGACAAAATGCCAAGATATAGGCATAAGTTAGGACCATCCTGGAGAAACAATAATATGGTAATTCTATCCTTTGCTTACATGTTTTGTCATAGCAATAGATAGTAGCATATGTCTAAAAAGGAAAATTGCCAATTTCTATCTGCCAAGAAGACAAATCAGATTCAGAAATCTGATCAGCTAAATATGCAAATGTCCTCAGAATTAACCTTCCCCCCAAACCCAAACCTTACCTTGACAAAATAATAATTTTTAAAAATGAGTATCCTGGCCGGGCGCGGTGGCTCATGCCTGTAATCCCAGCACTTTGGGAGGCCAAGGAGGGCGGATCACAAGGTCAGGAGATCGAGACCATCCTGGCTAACACGGTGAAACCCCATCTCCACTAAAACTACAAAAAATTAGCCGGGCATGATGGTGGGCACCTGTAGTCCCAGCTACTCGGGAGGCTGAGGCAGAAGAATGGCATGAACCCGGGAGGCGGAGCTTGCAGTGAGCCGAGATTGCGCCACTGCACTCCAGCCTATGGTAGTAAGAGAAATAGGCTGAAACAAGACATGCTTGGCTTTTTGCCTCTATATCTACATGTGCATGTGTCTGTAGCATTAACTTGACTTTTCCCAGTCTAAATTTTCTAAATTTCCACCAATAATAGGCTTGGAAACTAACTCAGTTAGTTTGCTCAATGCATTGTGAGAAGAAAAGCTCCTTGTGAGAAATATCTGTTCTGTAAAAAGAAACCCTATCCCATAACAAGAAAAATTCATAAAATAAAAATACACCAATAATACACTCATGCTAATTCTTGAGCCCACCAAAATTATTGAAAGACATTCTGGACTTATTATAATTATTTGAGAGGGGAATTATTTAAAAATAGTCACCTGTAGGAAGGCATTATCTATCACTGAGAAGTAAAAAAAAATACAGTAATACATCTTTAATCTGTCAGTGTGATATTCCAAAAGATGACATTTTCCCAGATAAAACTATTTATTTGCTCAAATCTTAATCCCTTAATGGCATTATATTATAAAACAAATATACCAGACCTAATTCATTCTTCTTTTAATGGCACAAGATAATAATTCTATTGCAACACAGTTTGTTCCTAAAATAATGGCCTGAACTATTTAGTGTCATATTTTTTTCTATAAAGTTCTTTCTCAGCTGGTGTTAGTTTTTCTTTGATGTTATTATACCTGAGGTCCTGAGCTAATATTTTCATTTCACAAATATCTGGGTTAGGTTCTGGGTTAGTGCTTTCTTTATTAATCCTATGAAGAGAAGTACATGAGTTTTATAGAAGATAACCCATTCATTCTTTAACTTACTTATGTGTTCATAGCTTTGTCACTGGTAATTACTGTGACAGAAATCTGACCTTCAGCTATGTGGGAAGTTTACACAATAGATTCTCCATAACAATTGCCTTCCTATGGAGAAGTGGAACTAGCACATCTTCTTTACTTTCTTTTTAGATGCTTTCTACTCATTATCGAATCAGTCATCTCCAAAACTTCATGTGAAAAGTTAGTGGTAAGTTGTTAGAAGACAGACAGCTGAGAAATAATGGAGCTGGGATTCAAATCTAAACCTGGAATAATCCAAGCCAGCAGACCCTCCCTTAGGTAATGCTATTTCATCCAGCTGATTTCTCTATTTTCCCTCTTTTCTGTATCACCTTTTGCAATTCTGTAGGCAAAATATCAGACACAAAAGATACAGGTTGAGATAAAATATCGAATTACCATCAGCTTGAAAACTATCATGACTGCCAATATGTTTAATGCTTTCAAAATCTGGACTTTTATTTAAAGTGAAAAAAAGTTTGTCCAACTTGATTTTTCAAGGAGGTTAGGGCCTTCTTGATTTCTTAATTAATTGACTTGCTGGCAGGAGTGGTTTTGGTTTTGATTTTGGTTTTGGCTTTAGAGTATAGGGAGAATGGACGATTCTAAGATCCCCAGAGGCCCAGAGAGGGGCAACAGCCAAAAATGCCACTTGGAAAGGTTCCCAAGCTGCTGCCTCATTAATAGCCACCCTGGAATGAACAACCAGGGCTCTCATGGACAAGTCACATGAGCAGATGGTCTACCTGATGGCAGAGGTGTGGTTGACACTTCAGTGAAAGACACACACAATTGGTGACCATAATGGCAGAAGCCCAGGTCAGTGACATCCATGGATACTGTGTCTTGTTGGTCCCAGCTTTGAATCACTTTCCCAAGTGTTCTTTGATTTCTCGTATCATCATGATCACTGAAATAAAAAAATTGCATCACCCTAAAATACTTTAGATTCTTGGTATATATGCCAGACCAGACCAGACAAATCCAAAAGTAGAGTCAGGGTTTTGAAGCCTGCTGGGGATGTTTTTCCTGGAGAACATGTCTATTTTAATTGTGCACCATTTGTTTTGTTTCTGTAATAAATCTTCAGATGCTATTTTTGCACGCTGTATTTGGAGAGGATGTATTTCTCTTATATGGAACAATTTTACTTCACTCAAGTAAGAAGTTATAATGGTGAGTTCTTGTTACATATATAAAAAGTAAGCCTTTTAAACTTTATTATACGCATCAGGATTTGAGTTGCAATAGGCTGGAATTCTTCAGAGCAGCTCTCTGAAATCTTATATAAATAACATCTTTGGAACTCTAAAAGGAAGCATTTAAATACTATCTCCTGTTTGTGTACATTTCATAGTTTTGAAATACTCTGACAATCATTAACACTTATTTAATATGCTATAGAAAGAAGTGCATTTTAGAAAAAGGGGAAAAAATATAAGCAAGTCTCTAAGAAGTCAAGCAATAGATCAACTTTTGTGACTGTCATGAGCCAGGGCTCCATCTCTACCTCCAGATTGGTGTTTGTGCTCTGAAGTACTAAGTAGTCCCCCAAATTTGTGTCAGGGACCACAGACACTCAGAAGAGAGTAAAGCTCTTGTGATCTTTTATCTATGAAAACTGGCAGGCCTTAGAAACTGACCAAATATAAGACATGCAAGGATCAAATTCAAGGGACTACAAGTCCCACGTTGTATTCTTATTTTTCCCTTAGTAACAGGAATTTCCCAACTCTAGCTTGTAGTTTTTTTCTCTGAAGCTTGAAGTTTCATGAATGCAAACTGATTTAATGCATCCTTCATCATTTAAAATGTAAATACTTCCAAGAGATGTTGCAGTCATAAAGATATCAGCATAAATTAGCATTATGAGAGATTAGACAACACATCACCTAGGAAGGCCCAAAGGGAGGGGACAAAAAAGATGTGAGTTTTGAGGTTGTTAGTGGCAGAAAGCACAGACTGGTTAGCTGCACATCCAATAATACCATGTAATAGTGAGGGTAGGGTGTTCCTCTAGGTAACCAGAAAATAGCAGGACACTACTGTGCCCGTAATGAAACTCTAAAAAGGAGATAAGATGAAAGGCAGAGTATTAAGAGGAAGTTTAAAGCAAATTTCTACCTATCTCAATAATGTGGTCTGAACTTTGGCCTATATACTGAAAGCAGGAGAATCTTAACACATAATTAGAGGAAGCCCGTATCACTGTAGGTCTTTACCAAACAAAGATATTTGATACCTCCACGTCTACTTTCTTTGCTTCCCCAATACGTGTCACTGATCTGATTACTCTGGAGATTAACGCTAAAATGTGCTATGCTGTTTTCAGCAAGATCTGAGGATTACTTAAACAACAAGGTATTAGCTAATGCCAAACCAAACATACCATCGCTAGAGTTGTGCCTGCTCCACAGCCACAAATACTAAAAATAAAGATGTGATATTATACCTAGAGTTACTTTGACCAAGTGCATATTTCTTTACAAAGTATTTATCCAGTCTAATGAAGAACAAAGTCAACTGGAAGATGTTCATACTCTAAAAAGCATTTTATTACATGGGGTAATGCAGAGTATACGGATAATCCACGGGCCTTTGGGAAAAGTGAAAATTCCATAGAAGGAGTTAGAAAGGCCTCTCAACCTCTTCCCTGCCTCTCTTTTTGTAGGACCAGCCTGTCTTCCTCCTTCTATAGTCCAGCCACTTGATTTCTTACAATTCCTTCAACCAGTAATGCTTTAAAGTATACCTGGAGAGGCGTCCTCCTTCTGTCATTCTTTACTTGGCTAACTCCTAACCATCCTCAAGTCTCAGCTTGGTCATTTGTTCAGGGAAGTCTTCAGGGACCTCCTACACAAGATGCCTTGTGTAGCTCAGTGTTCCCGGAGCAAAACACTCATCTCATTTTATTGTAATGTTGGTGTAGGCTTTCTTGGCTAGATAGCAAGTTAGGGGGTAAGGACCAAATCTGTTTGTTTTCCACTATAGGTCCTCATCACCAGCACAGCTCTTAGCATATACAGGACATGACAAAAATTATTTTTGAAAAAGTTATTTTGTTAATTAATTCAATATATAATTACTGAGCACCTACTAACACCTACTACTAGATCATCATTCTGGGTGTATTGTAATAACGAAATAGTCAATGAGACCTGCCCTCATAGAGTTTCAATACTAGTAGAGACAGCAGACGATGATCATAAAAAACAAGTAAACTATAAAGAATGTCAGGAGGTGGGAAGCACTACGGGAGAAAAACTTGAGGAAGGTTAAGGGGGTTAGGAGTGCCCAGGGAAAATAGGTTGCAATTTTAGATGCCATTAAGGCAGGCCTCACTGAGAAGGGGGTCATCTGAACAAAGACTCAAGGAAGTGGTGAGGGAGTAAATTGTATAAGTATCTGAAGAGAAAACATTCCAGCCCAAGTAAATGGACTGCTTTCCCTGGGATAACTGATGTTATTACATCCCTTCCTCATATCCTCACCATTGCAATCCCTACAAGATAAAGGACACAATCTGGTCTTTTTGCTCCTCCTTTGGCTGCTGAGAGAAAAGGATAGGTCCACTTCAACTGAAGCACATCATTTTTCTTCTCCTAGACGAATTCAGGATGTGCAAAAAGGATGCAGCATAAATATGCGTAACAGGCATTCCTCTATTTGACCATAAAAAGTCACTGTCTATGCTGAGAACCTTGGAGGTAGAGGAATAGCTGTGGGAATTTTAAAGCTCTCTTTATGCACAGTCCCATGTTTAATAACATACTAATTTAAGCAGAATTTATCCTTTGAAAAGATTATTTTAATTATTAAAACATCTTTTTTAATTACGGTAACTTCTTACAGAAAAAGTCCTCCACAGTTGAGGTGAACCAATAGACAGTTGGGATCAAACCTGTCTAGAAGTAACTAGAACACAGGATACAGACTAGCTATCACAGGACAGGAAAGTGAAGACTAGAATAATCTGATTTCCAGACCTAGGAGTTTAAAATATATTTGTTACAACATGAGGAAAGACTGAAATATTCAGCTCAGAGAAGAATATAACCTTTCCTTTATAAAAATAAGATTAAAAGTTTCTTAGGATGTTCCAAGTGTGTAGAAAATAGAGAAAAATAAAAAACAAAACCACTTATACAATCTTGGTAGCAGTAGTTCAAGTTAATGAGAAGCTAAGCCAAAGTAGAGAAAGTAAGAATAAAAATGAAGGCATGAATGACAGAGGTAAAACTATTAGGACTTAATGATACCCACAGAGAAGGAGAGAAAACCGTCACATGGTACTGAGGTTTGGTCTTAAGTTCACCAAATGAATGGTAGTTTTCTTACCAAATATACACAAGTCAAGAGGGAAAACTGGTTTGAAAAAAAGGGAAAGAAAATGATGAGTTTACGTTTCTATATGCTTAAGATCCCGGTGACAAACACAATGGATATTTCTAGGAGACAGAGAGAAATATGCAACAGGAAACTGACTGGCCAATAGAGATAGGAGTAAAGGCAAGATGGCCAGAGAGAAGAGTATGAAGGAGGATGACTGTAGAGAGTTTGGTTTGGGAATTAGAAAGTAAGAGTGATGTTTAAAGAAAGGAGTTTCAATGGAGCCACAGATGCCAAGTTAAAGAGAGTCCAGGAAGTGATGGACAGGTGGTTGGAAATGGAGGCTAGCTTCTCTAGAAGGTTGTTAATGAGAAGAGTGAGAAAAAGTGTTAAGTCAAGGGGTTAGAGATTCAAAGAAAAGTTTTTATGGTTGTTTTAAGATGAGAAAGAGAAAAGTATGCTTGTAGAAAATGAGGGATATAAGGAAACAATTGAAAAAGCAAGAGAGACATAGAACAACAGAAAGAACCTCACTCTGAGAGTAAGAGCTGCTGACTTTGATTTCCACCCTCTTACTCTGGGAGAGGAGAGGAGAAAAGAAAAGTACAAGGAATGAGAACACAGACAAAACATGAGTTAGAAGGACTTTATTGTGATAATGTATGTAATAGTTAAAAGAAGAAAATAACCAACAAAAATACACTGAACATCTGCTATGTTGGGTTATGTGGGGGATGCAGACATATACAAGAGGGGGGTCTCCCCTCAAAATAATTTAGGTTAATGGGTATACTCAAGGGCTGCAAACAGTAGGTGCTTATTACAGTATGAGTATAAAAATGGAACTATAGTGTGTGGACGTCCGGTGAGGGCAAGAGCTTATTGTAGACTGAATATGAAACTTGATTGTCTTAAAGTTCAAATCCGGAACACCATGTTGAGAGATTGTTTCCATTTCGGTATCAAAGGATGGTTACCATCAAAGTCATATTTCTAATCTTGCCTCCAGGACACAGGCTGGTTAGAAGGACATTCCCTAAAGCCTTTTTCGGCTTTGTAGATGAGTACATCTATTTGAAGCTGACTTTGGACAACTAGAGGAGCTTCATTCAATGGAAAGAAGTGGAAACAATGTGTTAAAATAACATTTACAGCAACTTAGTAAACTTTAGTGATTTCTTAATTGACACAGATTATGTGTATTTATGGTATACAACATGGTATTTTGATATGTGTACACATTGTGCAATGAGCGACTCAAGCTAATTGACACACCCGTTAGATGACTTACTTATTTCTTTGGAATAAGAACTTCTAAGTCATTTCTTGTTAAAGTGGTACCATAAGAATTTATTTCATTAATTTTGAAAAACAATTCATAGTTATCCTTGATAGGGACATTAAATGAAGAATGAAGAGACCTATCTATCACACGCTATAAGGTCAGGAATAAGGAAGCTATTATATTATTTTAGTATAATTTTAAAATATGATTGGGAAGGGACAAGGTGGCTGACTAGACATAGCAGGGAGGTGCCTCTCCCACAGAAAGAAACCAAAATACCAAGTAAACAATTACACTTTGAACAGACCTTTCGAGAGAAAACACCTAAAGTCAATAGAGAGGTGATGCAGACACTGAAGCTGAAGGAGGAGGAAGTGGGTAGCCCACAGAGTCACTGAGCACCAGGACAGGTTGCTGGTACTGAATAGGTCCTCTGGAAGGGGTGAGTAAAGGAACTCCAAAAAGCCCACAGTTCCACCACAGACTTCTTGGATTCTGGCCACAAGAGATACTACAACCCCCATAGACATTTGAATTGGAGAGTAGGTAGAGGAAGAGCTTGATCTTGTGTGGAGCCCAGAAGCTTACGTGGGGCAGCTACAGCAAAACAGGACCACACCTATCCCTCTTCCAAGGCTCTCCATGTTGCTGACTGGCTGCAGCCCCAGCTGACTGCCAGCCAGGAGAGAGCAGGGCTACGTTTCCTATGGTACTGAGGTGCATCTGATCTGTATGCCCCCTTGTCTGCCAACCCCTCCCAAAACTGTCTACCTGGCTGCTCCCCCAGGAGGGTGTACACAGCTCAGCCTCCACTGCCCCCCACCCCCAAATGTTTTGCCAACAGCCTGAGAGTAGTTTGGACTCCTCAGCACAGCCAGTACTCAGTCCCGAGGGGCCAGAGGACAAAGCTGTGGGCTCAGTCCCAACTTTCTAGGATTCGAGTACACTACCCTGAGGGGTATTGAGCTAAGGTCTGTGGCCAGAGCTTCAGCAGAGGAGGAGCCACCACTTTTGGGACACAAAGAAGAGTGAGGTGCTGGTTTGTGTGCCAGTGTAGGAGCCAGGCATCCCTCCCTTTGCAAGATCGGTCCAGGAAGGGTGTAGCTGTTGGCCAGTCATAGCTTCTGCCCAAGGAAATCACACAGCCCAGAACACCTGGAAAAGCGCAGTTATATGAGCACAAGAAGGCTTGGTACAAATCTAGCTGGGCGGGCCTGCTCCTAGGGAAGACATTAGAAGGAGACCCAGTCTGAAAAGCATGAATTAGGTGGACCCCAAAGTCATCAGCTGGACTAAAATCCCTGGGCTGTGGGCACCATACCAACTTCACATATGGCACCACCATCCTGCCCAGGATCATCTGCCTTTGACCCCTGTATCATCAGACCACTCACAGACACATCCCACAGCCTTCTTTGACCCCACCAAGCTCAGAGGACCAGCAGGTTCCTGGGGAGTTACAGGTTTCCTGGCACTCTAACCTTTGGCTCAGGCCACCCAATAAGAGGGGAGAGTGTAGCCCAACAAGGTCCCCCTTGGGACTAAGGAAATGCAAGAACAATGCCAATGATTGGAAAAGGCTCCACCAAAGCCCAGGAATAGACTTGGGAGGGCAGGTATCTCTCACCCTCCCATCTCCCCCTCCCCAGAGCACTGCTGTATATGCCTCTTGATATAAAAGAAGTATGTAAGAGACTATCTGCTGGCCTTACTCTTATGCACCATCTACTGGATTACAGCCTGAATTACATGAACAAACAAAAATTCCTTCAGCACCCAAGAGCCTGGGAAACCCAATGCGGCAAGCTATCTACAACAAAGAAACCCATACAGAGCCTCAGTTCTCTGAAATCAGCCAGAAACAAAGCCATTCAACTATACACAACACACCACAGTCAAGGCTTCAAAGGAAAAAAGAATATAAAAACAAAAAGCCCCATGCAAGCAACAGCAATTTCAAAAAGGAAAAGAAACACCAGCCTCCTCAGATGAGAAGGAATCAGTGCAAGAACTCTAGCAATTCAAAAATTCAGTTTTGTTTTTTTTTTAACCTCTAAAGGATTTCATTAAGTCCCTAGCAATGAATCCTAGCCAGATTCAAATGTCTGAAGCATAGACATAGAATTCAAAATCTGGATGGCAAAGAAGCTCAACAGGATTCAAGAAAAAAATGAAATCTAATCCAAGGAAACAAGTAAAACAATCCAAGAGTTGAAAGATGACCTAGCCATTTTAAGAAAGAAGCAAAGTGGACTTCTGGAGATGAAGAATTCACTACAGAAATTTTAAAATACAATTGAAAGCCTTAATAAGAGACTAGACTAAGCTCAGGAAAAAATTTCAAAGCTCAAAAACCAGTCTCTCAAATTAGCCCAGCAAGACAAAATAAAGAAAAATGAATTTCTTTTTTTTTTTTTTTTTTGAGATGGAGTCTCGCTCTGTCACCCAGGCTGGAGTGCAGTGGCATGATCTTGGCTCACTGCAAGCTCCGCCTCCCACGTACACGCCATTTCTCCTGCCTCAGCCTCCCAAGTAGCTGGGACTACGGGTGCCTGCCACTATGCCCGACTAATTTTTTGTATTTTTAGTAGAGACAGGGTTTCACCATGTTAGCCAGATGGTCTCGATCTCCTGACCTCGTGATCCACCTGCCTCAGCCTCCCAAAGTGCTGAGTGCCTCAGCCTCCCAAAGTGCCCAAAGGCGTGAGACACCACACCCAGCCAAAAAATGAATTTTTAAAAATGATCAGAGCCTCCAAAAATATGGGATCATGTAAAGAAACCAAACCTATGACTCACTGGCATTCCTGAGAGAGAAGGAAAGAAAGTAAGCAACTTGGAAAACATATTTGAGTATATAGGCCACAAAAATGTCTCTAATTTTACCAGAGAGGTCAACATGTAAATTCAAGAAATTAAGAAAAGTCCTGTGAGATACTATACAAAATGACCACCTCTAAGAAACATTAAGTCGCCAGACTTTTCCAAGGTCAACATAAAAGAAAAATCTTAAAGTTCATTAGAGAAAAGAGTCAGATCACTTACAAAGAGAACCCCATTAGGCTATCAGAGGATTTCTGAGCAGAAACCTTATAAGCCAGAAAAGATTGGAGGCCTATTTTCAGCATTCTCAAAGAAAAGAAATTCTAAGCAAGAATTTCATATAAAATCTTTTCCAGATAAGCAATCATTAAGGGAATTTGTTTCCACTACGCCAGTCTTACAAGAGAACCTTAAGGGAGTTCTAAACATAGAAACAAATGAACAATACCTGCTACTTCAAAAACACACTTAAGTATATATCGCACAGGCTCCATAAAGCAACTACACAGTCAAGATTACAAAACCAGCTACCAATATCAAGACAGGAACAATACCTCACATACCAATAGTAATCTTGAATTTAAACAGTCTAACAATCTGCTATCTTCAAGAGACCCATCTCACATGAACTGACACCCATAGGCTCAAACTAAAGGAATGGAGAAAGGTTACACAAATGGAAAACAAAGAAAGCAGAGGTCACTATTCTTGTATCAGATAAAATCGACTTTAAACCAACAATAGTAAAAAAGAACAAAGACCGGCATTACATAATGATAAATGGTTCAATTCAACAATAAGACTTAACTCTCCTAAACACATACACAGCCATCATTGGAGCACCCAGATTTATAAAACAAGTACTTCTATACCTATAAAAATAATTAGACAGCCACACAATAATAGTTGGGGTCTTCAGTACCCACCTGACAGCATTAGATCATTGAGGCAGAAAACAAATTAATAATGAAGTTCCACATTTAAATTCTATACTTGACCAATTTCACCTACTAGACATGTACATAATACTCTATCCAACAACCACAGAATATACAGTTTTCTCATCTACACATGGAACATACTCTAAGACCAACCACATGCTCAGCCATAAAGCAAAACTCAGTAAATTCAAATAAAATTTAAATCATACCAAGCATACTCTCAAGACCACAGTGGAATAAAAATAGAAATCAGTAACAGGAAAAACTCTCAAAACCACACAATTACATGGAAACTAAACGACTTGATCCTGAATTACTTTTGGGTAAACAATGAAGTTAAGGCAGCAATAAAAAAAAATTATTTGAAATAAATAACAGAGATACAATATACCAAAATCTCTGGAATGCAGCAAAAGGAGCATTAAGATGAAAGTTCATAGTTCTAAATGCCTACCTCAAGAAGTTAGATCTCAAATTAACAATCTAAATTGCACCTAGAGGAATTAGAAAAACATGAGCAAATCATCCCCCAAGCTAGCAGAAGAAAGGAAATAACTAAAACCAGAGTAGAACTGAATGAAATACAGACTCAAAAATCCATACAAAGGACCAATGAAATCAAAAGTTTGTTCTGTGAAAGGACTGACAAGTTCAACAGACCACTAGCTAGGTTAACAAAGAAAAAAAGAGAGAAGACCCAAATAGCACAATCAGAAATGGCAAAGGTGATATCACAGCCAATTCCACAGAAATATAATGGATCCTCAGAATCTATCACAAACATCTCTATGGATACAAACTAGAAAACCTAGAGGAAATGGGTCAATTCCTGGAAACACATAACTCCCAAGATTGAATCAGGAAGATGGTGAAACCCTGAACAGACCAATCAATAATGAATTCTGAAACTGAATCAGTAATAAAAATCCTACTGACCAAAAAAAGCCCTGGACAAGATGCACTCACAGCCGAATTATACTAGATGTTCAAAGAAGAGCTGCTACCAATCCTACTGAAACTATTCACAAAAATTGAGGAGGAGAGACTCCTCTCTCATTCTACAAAGCCAGCATTGTCCTGACACCAAAATGTGTCAGAGACACAACGAAAAAAGAAAACTTCAGGCCAATATACCTGCTGAACACAGACACAAAAATCCTCAACACAATACTTGCAAACCAAATCCAGCAGCACATCAAAAAGTTAATTCACCACTACTGAATAGCTTTATTCCTGGAGTACAGGATTTGTTTAACACACATGAATCAATAAATGTGATTCACCACATAAACAGATTTAAAATAAAAACCATATTATCATCTCAATAGACACAGAAAAAGCTTTCAATAAAATCCAGTATCCTTCAACAAATAAAACCCTAAACAAACTAGCCATGGAAGGAACATGCTTCAAAATAATATGAGCCGTCTATGACAAACCCACAGTCAACATCATGCTGAATGGGCAAATGCTGGCATCATTTCCCTTAAGAACTGAAAGAAGAAAAGAATGCTTATTTTCATCACTCCTATGTATTATAGTACTGGAAGTCCAGGCCAGAGCAATGAGGCAAGAGAAAGAAATAAAAGGCACCCGAATAGAAAGAGAAGAAGTAAATAATCTCTCTTCACTGATGATGATTCCATACCTAGAAAACTCTAAAGACTCTACCAAAGGGCTCCTGGAACCAATAAATGACTTCAGTAAAGTTTCAGGATACACCACTGACATTCAAGCTGACAGCCAAATCAAGAATGCAATCCCATTTACAATAGCTGCAAAAAAATACTTAGGAATACATCTAACCAAGGAGGTGAATGATCTCTACAAGCACAACTACAAACACTGCTGAAATAAATCATAGATGACACAAACAATTGGAAAAACATTCCATGCTCTTGGACTGAAAGAATCAATATTGTTAAAATAGTCATACTAATGAAAGCAATCTATAGATTCAACACTACTCCTATCGAGCTACCAACATAATTTCTCAGAGAATTACCAAAACCTATTCTAAAATTCATACAGAACCAACAAAAGAGCCCCAAAACCCAAACCAATCCTAAGCAAAAAGAACAAAGCTGGAGACATCACATTACATGACTTCAAACTATATCACAAGGCCACAGTAACCAAAACAGCATGGTACTGGTACAAAAACAGACACATAGACCAAAGGAACAGAATAGAGAATCCAGAAATAAAGCCACACCCCTGCAACCATCTGATCTTTGACAAAGTCAGCAAAAAAGGCAATGGGGAAAGGACTCTATTCAACAAATGGTGCTGGGATAACTGGCTAACCATATGCAGAAAAATAAAACTGAACCACTACCTATCACCGTATACAAAAATTAACTCAAAATGAATTAAAGACTTAAATGTAAAAGCTAAAACTATAAAAATCCTAGAAGAAAACCTAGTAAGTAATCTTCCGAAAATCAACTTTGGCTAAATATTTATAACTAAGTCCTCAAAAGCAAATGCAACAAAATTAAAAATTGACAAGTGGCACCTAATTAAAGAACTTTTGCACAGCAAAAGAAACTATCAACAGAGTAAACAGACAACCTACTAAATGGGAGAAGATATTTACAAAGTATGCATCTGACAAAGGTCTAATAGCCAGGATTTATAAGGAATATAAACAATTCAGCAAGCAAGAAACAACCCCATTAAAATGTAGGCAAAGGAAATGAACAACACTTCTTAAAAGAAGACCTACAAGTGACCAAGAAAAATATGAAAAAACGCTCCACATTACCAATTTTCAGATAAATGCAAATCAAAACCACAAGGAGATACCATTTCACAGCAGTCAGAATGGCTATTGTTAAGAAGTCAAACAACAGAGGCTGGCAAGGCTGTGGAGAAAAGGGAATGCTTATACACTGTTGGTAGAATGTAAATTACTTCAGCCTTTCTGGAAAGCAGTTTGGAGATTTCTCAAAGAACTAAAGATAGAACTACCGTTTGATCCATCAATCCCATTACTGGGTATAGGCCCAAAGGAAAATTAGTTGTTCTACCAAAAAAGATACTTGTACTCACATGTTCATTACAGCACTATACACAATAGCAAAGACATGGAATCAACCTAGGTGTCCAGCAATAGTAGACTAGATAAAGAAAATGTGGAACATATACATTATGGAATGCTATACAGCCAAAAAAAATGATGGAATCATGTCCTTTGCAGCAACGTGAATGGTGCTGGGAGCCATTCTAAGCAAATTAACTCAGAAACAGAAAAACAAACACGACATGTTCTCACTTACAAGTAGGAACTAAACATTGGGTTCACAGGGACATAAAGATGGGAACAATAGACACTAGGGACTACTAGAGGAAGGAGGGAGGGAGATGAGTAAGGGTTGAGAAACTATGCTCTCTACCTGCTGAGATCAATTGTACCCCAAACCTCACCATCACACAATATACCATTTAGCAAAACCACAGATGTACCCCCAAAGCTAAAATAAAGTTGCAAAAGTAAGAAAATAAATAAATAATAAAACACTATTTTCCTTTTATGTTAATTCAAACAAAACTATTTTGTTTTAATGACCATAGTAATTATAAAACACTTACAATTATCAAGACAAAGATATCAATCCATTTTCACCAATAAAAAAATTAAGCAGTAGACTGTATTTCAAAATATCTGATCAACTTATTATGTAACCAGATACAAAATGATAACTGATGACAGAGAGGAAAGAAGAAAGGGAGGGAAGGGGGCACCATGAAAAGATGAGGAGATATTTGAATAAAGATCTACAAAAGAAAAGTAGTTTAATTGAATATCTCAGTATTTAAAAAGTAAATATTTTCATATTTCTTTCTGAATATATCAGTTTAATAAGTTGGGATTTTTTTTTTTAATTATACTTTGAGTTCTAGGGTACATGTGCATAACGTGCAGGTTTGTTACATACTTGTTGGGATTTTTTAAGCAATTAAGTTATCAAACTATTTTCTCCTGAATTATCTGCATTGCTATATTTTGCCAAGATCATTTATGCCAAATTTCACATTTGCTTTCATTGCAAATCATTAGTCTTCGAAGAAACATAAGGGCATTTGAAATTTTTACACGAAGAAACAGAAAAAGGACACAAATGTCCTAACCCGAAATATTACGTATAGATGGCCACAATCCACCAGACAGAAGAAATCTGGGGAAATGTTATAATATTACTCCATTCCCACCCAACAAATAAAAATCCCAAAGCCAACAGCTGCTCTGCTCCATCCACCGGAATGTAAGTTTCAGCGTTAATGAGTCAGATGCAGGGCATTTCCTGAAGATTAAAAGCAATCTGGAGAAAGTGGCTGATCTTGGGGTTCTTGACCCCATCTGGTCATTTGCAGAAAATAACTTATCACACGTTTTTTTTATTTAGCTATTCCACAAACAAAAACATTAACAAACAAATTGCCACAAAAACACTGTCCTAGGTGAGTGTTCACAAAGTGTGATCTCCAGACCAGCAGTATCAGCATCATCTGGGAATTTAGAATGCAAATTCTTGGGCACAATCCCAGACCTACTAAAGCTGATACTTTGGGAGACGGACCCAGCAATCTGTGGTTTAAGAAGCCCTTCAGGTGATTCTAATGCAGCCCACAATTTGAGAGTCATTGTTCTAGGTAAATTGCTCTTTCGTAGACATATATACACATAGTAACTAATTCTGAAATAGAGATCTAGAAACCATAAATTTTGGAAGTACTTTCAGGAAACAGCTACCCTATAAATACTTCCAAACCATTCAGCCCATTGAATAAGTCTCAAACACACACAAAAAATGTTTAAGGACACAGGAGGAGGGAGATGGAGAGAAAGAAGAAGAGGGTAAGGGAAAAGAAACCCAGCAAGTTGGAGAAGGACGGGGAGCCAGTGAGCTGGTGATCTTGATCACTTCCTACCTAGGCAAGATGACAGGGACCAAATCATGCATGGTTATTCCAGAACCAAAATAGTCAAATAGTAGGCACCGAATAAATATTTTCAGAGTAAATATTAATAGAGGAGACAGAATTCTTGTTCATGTTCACAATAGGAAATAATAATTCAGCACTTGCATAAATCATCTTCTATATTTATTTTGGTTATAAAGGCTATTAGCTTTTTAAAAATTGCTTCTGCTTTATGACATTCTTAGTAAATGACTGTTTGCACGTAATATACCTGAAATTCACAAGCCTTGTAGACACATAAAAATCACATTCAACGTGTATTCAGCTTTAATTACACATTTTTCTTCAACTAAAAAAAATAACATTATGTTTTATTTATGCTACAACCTAGAGGAAGTGGAAAAATGGGCAGGAATTCTTGCAGGATTTATGATTTCCTCAGCCACTTCCCATAGCCAGCTAGGACGGAAGATATTGTGGCATCAGGAGGCAAAGATAGTGTGGGGTGTCCACCCTTAAATAACAGAACATCAATAATATTGGGAAAGGGAGAACAATACAGGACAACAGCTTGCCTCCTGCTGGGGCCTGAGTGCTGCAACCTCCCAGAGCAGCTGCTTAGGTATCTATGACTTCCCTAAGGTCAACATGAGGTACTGGCAGTGCTCAAATTCGATTTCAGATTCTTTCCTCCTAGTTTATGGTGATCTTTCCCTTGGGATCACAGAGAAAGTACTGAACCAAACCTAGTTCTTCAAGGTTGTGATCAGTGCAGGGTGGGTGGTTTAGACACATCACAGACCCACTGAGTATTAGGAGAGCAAAACAAGAAAAAAATGAGTGCTGTGAATGTTGGAGGCTGTGTCGAATCTTCCTCTCTTTAATCGCCACCCTCCTCATGCCTTTTATTACCACTTTTATGGAGCTGAGGTCTAAGCCAGTGAGTTTTCATTGTGAACATTCTTTAGAAACATCCCCAATGGCCACCTCTGACCTGTTCATTAACTACCAGGCCAGTTCCTGATTACAGTTTGTCAGAAATGTTTATCTTCTTCTTTCAAGAAACAGGAAAGATTAAGAATGTTCCAGTCTTGACATGAGACTCCACATCTGCAATAAGCTTAAAATAGTATATAAAATGGCAGAATAATTTCCTGGCACAGCTCAACTAACAATTAATGAGAAGACACCCAGCTAGATTAAGAGATATCTATCTCCTTTTAAATAGAGTCATCTGAGCAGTTATATAACTAAGTAACTTTTATTCCATAATAAACATTTATTAGACCTTAGTAATAATTATTTTCTAACAGCACAGAAAGTTTATGCTTGTCCCATGGAACCATGACACAATCACTTGTTTTGTAAAGAGGAGATTTAAGGATAGATGTTTCAGTTCCAACTACCAACTGAAGCTCTTACAATTAGTAATGTTAACAGCATTTTTCACATGAAAAGAGAAATTAATCTCCAGACAGCCCCAAATTACAGGAGGGTCCACAGAGGAAAAATAAAGCTATACATGAAATCCTTAACCTATTCTGTTAAGGAGTTTTCCCCTTTTAAAATGACTTGTTACAAACCACATTTCAAATATCACTACTCCACAGAAGAAAATATGAAGTGTTAAGATAAAAATTTGCTGTGAACAAAGTAACTCTTGCCAAAAGTGCTAAAACTGTGTATTTCAGACTTCAGAAACTTGTGACCAAGTTAATCAAACCTATAGCCCAGTCTCACAAGTGCTTCTCAAACTATAGTTTTGTATAAGAAGCACCTGTTAAAGCACAAATTGCTGACCAAAGCCCCAGAGAGCCTGATTCATTACACCTGAGGTGAGGTCCAACTATTTCCATTTTAATAGGATCCCTGGTGATGTTGACAGTACCACTGTGCAGACCACCCTTTGAGTGGCACAGGGGCTATCAAGCCCCGATGACTAGGGATTTGAAGGGTGGTGTTGAAGTTATACCACCAAGGATATCCGCATCTTTCTCCTTGATATAATCATGGCTTTTAAACGTAACAGTGTAAATGAGTTTCAGTTACTGATGCTTTGCTCACTCTTTGGCCAGTAGCTGATCAAACAGCAAACAAAACTGATATTCAGGAGCACCAATGAGGTAGACAGAAATTTCAAGAGGCTCCCTCTATGTCAGTTAATGCCTATTCCAAGGAACCTAGGTGATATGGTTTGACTCTGTGTCTCCACCCTAATCTCACCTTGAATTGTAATCCCCAGGTGTTTAGGGAGAGACCTGGTGGGAGGCGACTGGATCATGGGGGTGGTTTCTGCCCTGCTGTTCTCTTGATAGTGAGTGAGTTCTCACAAGAGCTGATGGTTTTGAAGTGTGGCACTTCCTCATTTTTGCACACACTCTGAAGGCTTGACTGGACTGGAAGAAGGGAAGATCTGTTTCCAGACTCACTCACATGGCTGTTGGCAGGCTTTGTACCCTCTACACAGAGCTTCCCACTGTAGCTGGCTTTCCCCAAAGTGAGGAAGCCAAAAGAGAATGAGAGCAGAGCACTCAGGATAAAAGCCACAATCTTTTTCACAGCTTAAGTTTGGTAGTAACATCTCATCACTTTTGCAGTGCTATAATTGTTAAAAATGATTCGCTAAATCTTGTTCACACTAAAGAGAATGATGCCAGTAGATGGGGACCATCTTAGAAACTGCCTGTCCCCTCCCCAACCCCCAATGATTCACACCTTTACACATGAAAAATACATCCATCTACTTCTAAGGTCCCTAAAAGCTTCATTGAATCACAGCAAATCAGGTTCAGGTACAGATAATGTACCTCAGATGTAATTTCTGAATATAGCTCCTTGAATACAATAGACTCTAGACGTGTGAAACAGAAAAGTTCCCTTCTCCAGACACACCCAAACAATAGTGCTGAAGAAGACACAGGATAACCAATGTACACATTTCTGTTCAAATGGAGGTAAATAGGAGGCATAAGGAAGTCACTGGTGCATAGTCATTCTAACATCTAGCCAGGGAACTGTTAGGGACACCCTGGGTAGATTCTCAAGGCCTAAGAATAATTCTCCACTACTCTCAGCTATGCCCTCTGGGCTCTGGACTCTACTCTATGAGTCATCTTTTCTTTTTATGATGAAAGGTAACTGAACAGTTTTCCCTGCCTGCTTCCTGCCAGTAGAATTCTGAGATTCCAAAGACCTTTCTTCATTCTATACTGCCTCTGTTCCCCTAAGTCCAAGTCCAATGTTCCTGCTCAGTGGGTCACCTATGACTCCACTTGAGTTCAACTCTATTAGACAAAAATCACTCCTACAAATTTTTCCAGGTAAGTCTTTCTCTACCTTGGGCTCCTGCTGAGAAGGCTGAGAGACATAGTCTTAATCTTCTTAGGGGCCCTATTGTTTGACTGAGAGAATGTTTGAGGTATACCTTCAATACTTGAAAGACCTTTCTGTGTGACTGAATAGACCACCAAGGCATTACCTTTGATCTTTCTGAGGTCTTAACAGAGGTCCAGTCACACTCTTAGCTTCATCTTTAGACTATATTTTTCTGACAGTACTCTGAATTCGATCTTTGTTGAGAAGCTATTTTTTAATTTTAGTGTCATTTTTTATAGAGGATGAGAATTTTGAAGACAATCAAGTCCTGACTCCTTTTTGTTTAACAGTCCTTCCCCTAAATTATTTCTCTTCTCTCATTTTACTGTTATCAGAAAGAAGAAACCAGGCAGAATCTTCAACACTTTACTTGGAAGTTACCCAGTTCATTAGACATATTTCCTACTTTTCACATAACCACAGATCAGAGTGTTGCTAAACTTCCTGCCACTACATAAATAAGAATCCCCCCTTCCTCCAGTTTTCAATAACATTTTCTTAACTTTCCTGCACTTTCTCACTGTCAGTGTCTGTCTTCAAAGCCAAAAATTCTATGACTAATGTGTTCAAGATACTTTAAGCTTTTATTAACATTCTCCTAAAAGTACTACAGCCTTTCCAGTTTCTGCCCACTACCTGGTTCCAAAGCCACTCCCACATTTTATGTATTTGTTATGGCAATGCTCCCACTTCCAGGTACCATAATCGGTATTTATCTATTGATACCTGTATTTATCTATTGATATCTATTGATACCTAACAATTTATCCCAAAACTTAGTGGCTTAAAACAGCAAACATTATCTTGGTTTTTATGAGCCAAGAATCTGGGTATAACCTAGCTGGGGACCTCTGGCTAAAGGTCTCTCATGAAACTGCAGTTAAGTTGATGACTGAGGTTGTGGTCTCATCTGAAGACTCAATTGGGTTGAGGGAGCAGGGAGTTTAATTGATGGGGTTTGCATACGGGTTAATCTGTAGCATTCCATCCTTTCTTAATACATGGGCATCTCTAAGTTGCAGTTGGCTTCTCCCATAGTGATCAATCAAAGGGAGAGTGAGAGAACACTCAAGAAGAAAACTACAGTCTTTTATAATCTAATCTTGGTGACATTCCATAGCCGTATTCTATATCCCATGCCATGTTCTATTAGAGAGAATCACTATTCATTCAAAAGGAGTTCATAACTAAAGCCTACATTTGAGAAGGTATTACTGAAGGGCATGAATGTCAGAGGCAAGGATTATTCGAGATAGTCTTAAAGGTTGTCTGCTACACTATCTCAGAGTCTCTATGAAGATTAACAAAGTTAAACATGAAAAATGCTTAAAACATTATATGGTAAGTGCCATATGAGTGGGCTCTTATTAATATGTACTATCACCACTACTGTGATTATCTTAAGCAGGAGTCACCAAACTTATTCTGTAAACAGCTAGTTAGTAAATACTTTAGGCTTTTGAGTTCACATATCATTTGTTTTACATTTTTCCATATATGTGTAGTTTCTTTTTACAATGCTTTGAAAATGTAAAACCCAGTCTTAGCATGAGACCTGTACCAAAATAGGTCACTAGCTGGAGTTATCCCTCAGGCCACAGTTTGAAAATTTCTAATATTAAGACACAAGTTTCAGAGCAACAAAGATAACGGTATTTTTTAATAAAGCCTGCCATTACATGTGCATTGATCTGACAGGTACAATGCTATTTTAGCAGGGGGACATTACTTCACATGCCAGGAAAAGACAGCCTGTTCCTGTAAGGAATGACACAATCTTTCTTTGCCAATAGAACTTTAATGGCGCAGGTAAAGAAACAGAAACACATAAACTAGGGTGGAATTTGGGAAGTTGGATATAATTACCTAAATTGAAACCTAGCCAGTTCACAGCTCCTCCAGAGGGGGAAAAATCATGTGACCTATTAGATTTAAGAAAAAATTTGATCATAATTTCAGGTTCAATTCTAAAGACAGGATTTCCAACAAAAATGCTCACAGACCGTATCATTAGAGCCATACATGGCTTTGGGACCAAACCTAAGAGAAGAGAGGTGCCACAGATAAGGCTCTATGAGTACAGGAGGAAACTGAAGTCTAATTTCCTTGATGGTCTATCCTATAAGGTGTCAACATAATTTTTCCCAACAGGCTCCTCAAATTTGGGGGGATTACAAAACAAACTGTCAGCGCTGAAACTAAGCAGGTGTTAAAAGCAGGATCTGGGAAAGCAGGATACTCCCCCTGCTGGATTTAGCAATTTGGAAGCATATTTCAAAAAACCCACAAAACTTCAGTATGTACCTAACATTCAGAACAAATATGAAGAGCTCTGTCATCTTTTATGTAATCACCACCACCTTGTATTTTATAGGGCTTTTAACTTTGCAGAGAACAACATGAACAAGGTATTGGGCATGAATATCCTTTGTAAACTATAAGTTGCTATAGTAGAGATGGAAAATAGGTTTAATCTTTTGTGCAAAATCTGATCTATCTGGACCCACTGCATGGGTCGCAGTGTTGAAAAGTTTGAGTCTATGCCTGTGCTCAGCCAGAAAAAGAGAAGGGAAAGTATCCAGTGGTATAGGAGGATGGAATAAGGGTACATAGGCTAGGTATCTGCCATCCAACTAGTATGAAAGTGTATAGTGTTATCTCCCCCAATTTTTTCATATTTAATTCACAGAAAAAAATATTTTTATCATTTGAGTAACAAATTTTGCTGCAAAGCCAGCTTCCAAAGTTTGATTATACTGACCATAAACATGACACAGAATACTGGTCACCTGAATGCAGGGACCATATCCTGAATGCAGGGACCATATTCTGCTGGCCATCCACCAATTTGAAGTTAAATTTTACATCCTAAATACCAACACAAATTGTTAGGTACTTTTTTCATACATGACACTTTGATGGGGCATGGGAGATTCAATCTAAAAACGTAACTGAGTCCCTTTCTTCTGGACTAGTTTTATCTCATAATTTGTATTCCATTTTATAATTGTTCATTATGTGCATAGAGTTGATAAGGGGGTCAGGTGTGGGAAGGAAAAATTAGAAGATATCATGTATATCAGGGTCTCTGTAATCAGGTATCTTGCAAATGTTGGGGAAAATATTTACTTACAGGACTCTGTTCTGTGCTTCAGTGAGTCTTGAGTATAACGGAGTCCATACCACACCATGCAGACCATCAGCTTGCAGAAGGACAACCGATACTAGAAACTATGATGAGAATTACCTATGTTTACTGACATCAAGAAGATGGGCCCATTGACACAAGAGATCAGGACAATGACAAGAACTTTCTTCTCAATCCACTTAAGAGACTGTAAGGGCAACTAGGAGCTGGGTACTCTGGTATTCACAGAGACTTGAGTCCTAAATTCAATGACTACTAATTGCATTTCTGTTTTTACTAGAAAGAAGAGGCAGCCATTAGAATGGATGTACATTGAATATATGTCTTCTGACTCTCTCTCTTATGTTTACCCCGTAACAGGAACATTCCTGCCTATTTAAATCCTTGAGGAATTTATTAAGATTGTATAAATTATCAAGTATTGGTTACCTGGCATACAAGGCTCTGCAGAGAAGATTAGATCTGCCATAATAACTAAAAGAAGCCAATCATTCAGCTGCCATACTGTTTTCCCGAAATCTTTATTATGTTCAGCAAGACAGCTGGAGGACGCATACAGCAATACTCACATGAGAAGTTATCAGTCTTGACTGCACATTACAATCTCTTAAGGAGCTCTTAGAAAGAGTGAGGTTCAGGTCCTCTCTTATCCTAATCTCAGTGGTCTCGGGAGGGATCCAGGCATATTTTTTGAAATCCTAGGTGTTTCCAATGAGCAGCCTAGGATGATAAGCCCTGGTCTTGTGAGAAGAAGCTCAGGGTCAGGCAGCCCTCAGTCCATATCCTGCTCTACCTCTTCATAAGCGCAGGACATTACAAAAATTCCTTAAACATTCTGAGACTGTTTTATCAACTGTAAAATGGGAAGTGAGCTACAGGATCAAGATGCCTCTGCTCCATGGTTAATCTTCAAGCTTTGGGTGACCCCAAGGGAATGGCAGGAATAAGAAGAAAGGGAGTTGTTAATAGCTAGAGGCTAAGTTTTAATTCAGTTATCAGCATGTGAAATGAGATCACCATCTTTATGTAAATTCCCTGCTTTCCTCTAGAAACTTCCTCAGGCCATTTATCAACCTTTGATTAGATCATGCCCAGCAGAGACAGACAGATTGAGAGAGAGTGCCAGAGAGAAGCAAGCATGAGCATAGGCACACCTAGGTTCCAACTCATTCCCATGTACACCAGAGCATGCTGTTTCCTTTCTCCCAGTCTCAGTTCCCTAGATTAATAAAACTGGGATATTACTACCTGCCCCATGTGGCTATGGTGAGGATTTAACAAAATAAGATTTAGCATACTTTTTGCAGCACAGTATACATTCAATGAATGCTACTTCTGCTATGATTGCTATTATTTATATTACCACCTACAGGCTATTCCTGATGTCTACACCCTAGATTAACTTTAACATGGCTTTTCTTGATGATCACTGTACTTGGCCTTTATTCATTACAAATGTCAATAGAGAAGGGGAGCCCCTGCAGAGTGAGTGATTTTCCACAAGCTGCATACACTCCTAGTAATGACTCTGAAACTCAGAGAAAACAGTTCTGATGTATTTGGATACACCAGTTGACACCATTCTGGATGATTCAGACCCAAGCTGTCATCAGCCTCCACTGCCTTGGCCTCCCTGCAATTCCCCTGCAAGCAATTCCCACTGATCCAACATGATCCTTCAGCATTAACAACTTTGCTTTGAAACCTACAGTTAAAACTATTTTGCACACAGAGATGGCTGCAATGAGATTTCAGCCTGCAGTCTTTTGAGTCTTTCACACATACCCAACTTGCATTAAAACTGTTTCAGTTTTGAATGCATAAGGTGTATACTCTTAGTGAATTCCTTTTCATTAGTCTATTTTAATATTTTATTGTTGAAATAATTCTAGGTTGAGTTTTCACCAGAGGAGTTAAACAGATAGCCTTTAGGAAATTCTGTGAGCGAATAAGAACCACTGTTATGGTTACA
Organism: Macaca mulatta; assembly: GCF_049350105.2. Classification (NCBI taxonomy): domain Eukaryota; kingdom Metazoa; phylum Chordata; class Mammalia; order Primates; family Cercopithecidae; genus Macaca; species Macaca mulatta. The sequence goes on from NC_133420.1 coordinate 81,147,565, forward strand.
TTTTCTAAATAACCAAGGTTTCCATTCCCAAGTTATGCTTTGATGTGACTAAATTCCATGAAGTTGTTGAAACCTCTGAATTTTCACATGATGTTGGATTTCAGGTTCTGCATGTGACTTACTAGTACTCCGTTTTGCCAGTGGAGCACTGGTGCTGCCGATAGGTAGCAGCCTGGAAGTGTATGGGGGGCACTTCCTGGGACACACAGCCCCCAAGCTGCAGGTTTTGGGGTTGAGGAGAGGCAAGATCACAAATAGGATGGGAAAAGTATACTAAAAATGAACCTCTTATTTTCAGAATATAATCTGCTATGCAGTATTGCCAAATATGCTTGACTATGTCCTTGATGGTAATCTCTGGAAGATGGCATGAGAAAACCTTCGGAGGGAACAGATTTCAAAAGCTTAAGGAACTACTCCCAGGTTCTCTTTTACCATAGTTACAGAATGATGAAAAGCGACCTTTCAAACTTTGGCTTTTAATTTTTAACCCCTTTTTATATGGAGACCTTGATTGCAGCATTTTAATAACCCCATGTTCAACTTGCAAGATGAGAAGTTCCCCCACCAGAAATTAGTACCGTGCTTTGTATAGTTACAATTAAAGGCTTACCTTCCAACTTTTTAAATTAGACTAACAGAAGTATGGCATTTTGGCATGGGAAGTGGCAGAGGCCCCATTTGGTTAAATGCTGTTATTTTTCATATTGAAAAACTAAAGTTAAGTAACATGAATAGGCCGGGCGCGGTGGCTCAAGCCTGTAATCCCAGCACTTTGGGAGGCCGAGATGGGCGGATCACGAGGTCAGGAGATCGAGACCATCCTGGCTAACACGGTGAAACCCCGTCTGCACTAAAAAAAAAATACAAAAAAATAGCCGGGCGAGGTGGCGGTCGCCTGTAGTCTCAGCTACTCGGGAGGCTGAGGCAGGAGAATGGCGTGAACCCGGGAGGCGGAGCTTGCAGTGAGCTGAGATCCGGCCACTGCACTCCAGCCTGGGCGGCAGAGCGAGACTCCGTCTCAAAAAAAAAAAAAAAAAAAAAAAAAAAAAAAAGTAACATGAATAAGGATACAACTGTTGTGGCACCAGAAACAGAAAAACTCAGTAATTTCCTCAGTTAAGGTTTTAGAGTCCGTGTTTTTTGGTTGCTTTGGTTTGGCTTTTGAATTGGCTATTTACCATTAGAAAACTCCTTCACTTAAAAATGTACAAACTTTGTTGCTCTGAAATTTTACTTAAACACTCAAGGTAAGACTGTATGGACCTCCATCTCTCATGCTGTGTGCATATAGAACTATCAACCCTGATCAGTCTGTTCTCTGAAAAACACATTGTTTTGAAATCCAGATATCCTCCTGACCATTAAAAAAGCATCTGATTTGGAGTCAAAAGACCTAGGCAGAAGTCAAATTTCTGTCAGGCTTCATCAAAGTTTGAAAGCGTACAAAATATGTGAAAGTGCTCTGCAAGCCACATATAAGAAGCTGCACATGTAAAATTATTATTGTAATTATGATCATCATTGACAATTTTTACTCTATTATATTGTTACTTTTGGTGTTTCAGTAAGTACAGTGCTAGGTGTTGAGAGTACAGGATGAATAACCATGGAATAATACCCTTATGATACTTAAAATCTAAGGGTAATGGAGATAAGAAAATGAAAAATTAAAAACATGTGCTAAAAAAAAAAAATGCTGGTAAGTAAATGGTGGGGAAGAAGGAGGCCCAAAATAAAGAGAACTATCTTGGATTCGATTCCAAGTCCTAACTGAAAAGAGACTTTTCTACAAATGCCATTACTGAGTAAAATTTGTATTATACACGTTAAGTTTCCTGTCACTCTTTTTTTCTTATTTCTAGGCACAGAATATATAAGGAGAAGCAAGAAAGATAAAGCCCCCATGTCATGATACCTCATCAACCCTGAAAGATGCTTCCAAGGATCAAAGTATTCTGGGGGTCTCCCCATCTACTGGGAGAAGCCGACACCTCACATCCTCCTTCCTAATACCCACCACAGACATTTCTAAGGCCTCCAGGGTGAGGTGCTCTGCCACCTGCCTCAGCATTCTCACACAAATCTGTGACTATTCTCTTTCCTCACGATTTTAAATTCCGTAGCTGGAAAGCAATGTTCACATATGAGTCTTGGGCTCCAGTACAGGCCCAGCCCTGGAAAACGGGTGGAGGCAAGTAGCCTCCACTTTACATGGACTTGCCTAAGTGCTGTTTCCAGACCTACAGCTAATGCTTCATAAAAGATTTCAGTGACTCAAGTGCTGATCTCTTGCCTAGAGGCCATGACCTAAGCACAATTCTCGTTCCAAGTTCACCAGATGTTCTTGATCCTGCTTGGAATGCACACACCAGAAACCCTGGAAAGCAGCAACCTTTTCATAAAAAAAAAAAGTGGCTCTGAGTTGGTGGTCAGATGGGGGCCATCTGTTAGAAGCCACCACCCTTCCCAAAGCTACTCTTCTTACTGGCGACAGGGGCCTGCAGCTCAGAGTTCTTCAGCAGACACTGCCAAGGTGGGGTTCTCTCTGACAAGACAAGTTTTTATGAATGTAGTCCCACAAAGAGTGCCTGCAAACCCCTGGACCTTTGCCAGGCCAAACCTGTGTCTTTCTCTAGAAATGGAAGGAACCTTCTCACCCTGAAGGCCAAATATCCCCATGAGCATTTTAGAATTCCGAATGCTAACACTAGGGGAACATTTCCCAGAGAATGGCCCCTATGTCTGAGAGGGAACACTCCGCCAAAGCTCTATACAGCAACTCTCTTCGATGGCTGCCCTGCTCTTGTAATTCTAGGTTCCCCTTCCAAGGCGACTCATGGGTTGTCTTGTGTCATGGACAATATACTGGACTGGAAGGCAACAGCCTGGCTTTTGTGTTATGCACTGGTTGTGTGAGCTTGGGCAAGTCACAGAACCCCTTTAGGTTTTGGATTTCCTTCCCATCACAAAATGAAAGAGCCTCCATGATATTTGACACTCCTTTGAGCTCTAATAATAAGTTTTAGATGGCTTTCCCTGTGATATTCTCAATTTGACAGCCTCGGCTGGGTCCTGAACTGTGGCAGGCTCAAGCGCCATCTAGAAAAAGAGTTAAGGGAGTGAGAAAGCAGATTTCCAGAGCTGGTGATTTCACTTCCACCTGTTTTCTCTCATTCTGAGAGCCTCAGCATCAAGGCTGAGCAGTTCCCTGCCATTTCCATCCTTGTCTCCTGGGCATGAGTGTGACCTTCTTCACCACTTGCAGGGGGTAAACAGACCATTTCTGACCACCGGGTGTAAGATTTGTTTGCCTGTCCCACTCCTGGCTCAATAAGTTTATTTAAGTTGAACATTTTTCTGGTAAAACCCTTAGGTAGTATTTGACCGAGATGAAGGTTATGAGAGCAGTTTAAACAAAAGTTTAGTTAGTATTTTTCATAAACATTAGCTCTTCAACTACTTTCAACTTAATTTCATTGTTACAGAAGATGTTTTCTGACATATCTCTTTTGTCCCAAGATCCAACATTAGTTCTAGGCTAGATATAAACTCTTGAGAAAAGTTCAGCACCTTCATGTCATTTTCTGAGGTTTTTTAATTCTTATACATGTTTTTACCATTTATAAGACACATGAGACTGTGTTCTAAAGAATTTTGCAATTTTCATTTGCCACATGGGCCATGTATTTAAGAAACTGCCTAATGAAATTATAGAATACTCATAAAATAGTACAAATAAAAAATAATTCCATATTTAAAAATCTAAACAATGTGCACAAAAGTAACTATATATCAGGATACAGTGATCACACAAAATTCATAAGCAAAACTAATTATGTGTTACATTTGTGATATATAAAATTAGAAGTATCTGACTACATTGCACAGTGGTGTCGAGTTTGGTAATTGTGTAGAATACCCTTAGGTCTAGGATTACATCGACCAAATGGAACAAATCTAGGCCTGCATGTCCTTTTTGGCTTAGCTAGCTCTCCACCCACTCTCTTAGGGTTGTGTCCATTGTCTGGGCTGAGAAAGCACAAGAGCAGCGCTGAAGATACTTAGGGGTTTCCTTTTCTCTAACGTCCCATGGAATTGACACCTATCCTTCAGCAGATGTTGAATTGTGGCCTCAGGATTACTCACTTTAATTCACAATTAATCTCTTCCTGTTCTGGCTCTGACAGGTCCTTAAAACCAAGTGAAGTATTTTACAGAATTAGATTATTTGTTCTTCAATCCTTTATTTTGATGTGTTCCCTTTCCATAAAATAGTTCTCCCTAGTGTTTAATGTTCTAGTAACAATCTCTCCAGGTTTGAAAGCATGTAATATACGTGTAAGTGATTATGTGTATGTGGATAGAAAATTTTCTTTCTGATTATATGTTATTGCTTGCTAAGTTTTCTGGCAATTTTTCTACTATGCAGGGCTCAGAGCTAATCTCTAATACTTAAACTTTAAGAATCTGCCTTAACAATCATATTAATTCTCAGAGCTGCTTCAGTTTCATCTGAGAAACTTGGCAAATTGTGAAACCGAATTTGAATAACCAGCCACTGTGCAGTGATTGGTATTCTACACTGTCCCCATGGGTAATTTAACCACACACAGTATCAGTTGTGGGATGAGAAAGCATTATTCTTAGATTGAGTTTTAATTTCCCATATCATTGATGCATGGGCTCAAAGTTTCTTCTGAAGTTCGTGAAGAGCAAGAAATGTTTATATTATCTGTCTTCTATCTTCTAAATGTTCAGAGAAGGAAAATCATGTAATTAAAGAAAATGGGCATGTTTGTGACTGAATACCTATATCTGCAGGCCTGGATCCTAACAACAAGCAGAATTGCTTGGTGACTATTTGCTTCGGCTTCACAATGACCATTAAGTTAGAATATTCTTTGAATTTAAACTTGATCTTATACACTACCACTCAATTCCAATTCCTATGCTTCTAGCCTATGTGGCTAGTTAAATTTTCAGCTACTGGAATATCCAAAATTCATTCTCTGTATTGTTCTTATCCAGAAAATAAACCAACAAATCTCTTATTATGTAAATTTTTAACTCAGCAAGTCTGAAAACCAGAGAAAAAGTAGTTTCTCTTATCCAAAACTATGCTAAGTTCTTCACCATAAATAATCTCATCACTGAAACAGCAAAGAGTAACTGAATGCCTATTAATTGGCCCTGCACCAGGCACCATGCAAGGTACTCAGAGTACAGCAGTGAATCAGACAGGAGACTTATACCTTACTGTGAGGCAAACAGGCAAGTAAGCATTTCCAGTGCAGTGTGTTTAGGTTTTTATTAGAAGTGAGTACAAGGTTTTATAGAAAGACCAGAGAATGGATGACAAGCCAGCTTTTTAGGTACAGTTAGATAAGCCTGTTGAAAGAGATGACGGAAAAACTTAGTTGTAAAGGAAGACAGAAGAGAAAATAGGAAGGTGAAGGGAAGATGAGGAAGACTATTTTGAACATTAATGCAACATTGGGGAGGAGAAAGAGAAAGGAATGAATGCGTGAACTGCATGCACGAACTGGTTGAATAATGGGATCTGGTGAAATGAGTAAGGACATGAACGACACAATAATGACAGTATCAGTAGAGCTAGAGTGCAGATCTGCAGGGGAGAGTAACCAGGAAGAGACATGGAGTTCGTGAGAGTCATTCCGACTGCTCACCCATGTCCAGTCCTCTCTTCCTTTGGGTTGATGATACCCTGTTCCAGCAAATCTAGACAAACGATCTAATGATCAACAGTGAAATGAAGCAAATTAGGTAGTCTTCATTTTTGTTCAAGATAAAGTAAATCAGTTCTGAATCTCCTATTCACTTAGTACTTAAGTCCCAAATGAGGTAGTTAAAATGTTGTCATCATTCTGGCCCCCTTGTAGGTAGATGAGGTCATGTGACTAGAGATGGCCATGAGTTCTAAGCAAGTGTCACTTCTAGGCCAGAGAACCTAATTGCTAAGGTGGGACCATTCAGAGCTCTTTTTCCCTCAGGTAAAACAACTTGCACTATTCAGGGTGGAGCTGCATAGTGAGCCTGAGTCCCTGAGTGGACTGTAATGAGCAAATTCCCATTGCCTACCTGAGTTGCTCCTTCTGCATGAGTAATTTGTGTTGTGTTAAATCCCTAATATTTGGGATTGTTGATACCATGGAATAAACAATAAGCAAAATATAAAGCCCGTCCTAACTTACTCGAGCTGAGAGTGGCAGACAAGAGCTGAATCACTCAGGGCCTCAGTGTCTTGGTAAAAAAAGTTTATTATGCCAAGAGTATTGGGATCTCTTTAAAGAGATTTAAGCCGAGTTTTAATCAGGTTTGCATGTTAATATTGATCACTCTGACGGCAAACCAGAGAACAGATTGGAAGGGACAATGCGGAAATCTCAATTCCTGAATCGCCATTTCACAGACTGGTTAAACATCTCATCTAGACCTATTTTCTGAAGGTCACACAGGAGTAACTTGTCTCAGCAAAATTGAGAAGCTCTAACGGAAACATCTAAGAATATTTTAAAATCTCATGTCTAACATAACCTAAATATCTCACAATGAAATGAAATTACCAATGCAGCATTATTATATCTTCTTTTCTTTCTGATTAGAGCAAAATATGTTTCTTTGAATTTTAAGCTGAAGAATAAGGGGCTAATTTCTTTGAAATCTGATTACTTCAGATTATGTGTCAGATGGTCTGAGGCCAAATTATTATGGAAAGAGCAAGTTAACTGAGCCAAAATACTTCATAATTTTCCTTCATTAGTAAGTTTAGCAGGCTTCACTGAATTTAATGAAAGAAGTACCATGTAAATCAAGTCTATTCTCCCCAGGGGAAATTTTTTTTTTAATTCTCTTGGATGTAAGTACGAATGAGTGTGTCAACATTTGAACATCAGAACATTTAGCTTAATTATACTCTTCTCTGCTTCCTCCTTCACTTCTGTGAATGTGTTTAAGGCTTCAGTGCCATAATCATCCCCATTACCAGAGCTCAAATGCAGTGATTACATGGGTTAAGGGTATAAATCACACACTCTGGGGCTTATCTAATCCACCTGCCTCACTTTACAAATAAGGTGACAGAGGCGGCAAATTATACTGGATATCTTCAGGAAATGAATGAGGAAAGTGTTTCTTAGTTTTTCTACATTTATTCCAAGATGACTCTAACATACCGTCTGTTTTTTGCTTTTTTACTATGTAGCTGGCTAATGATGTGGTAGTATGACACCTGAAAAGGTAGAATTCTAAGTTAATAACTATAAACAGGGAACTGTTCAAAAATATAAATTATCTGACATCAGCAAATATCAAAAAGCTATTTTTTTCTGGTCCTCTTCACGGCTAGTTATCAGAGAGAAACATCATGAGCAGCATTGTCCAAACTGTGTTCCACAAAATACCAGTGTTCCAGGAGGTGCTACTACAATTTGTATGGAAAAAGAGTTCTGTGATGAGTTTAAGGAACCTGGCTTAAACTGTGTTAACAAGACTCTATTGTTTATTCTGATCTCCCCTTCAAAGAAAATGCTCAGCAAAATTAATCCTAGGCTAACAGCTCCAAAAACTTAGCCTTTAAGCTTTAAACATTTGAAAATGAGGAATTTCTGTTTTTTTTTTTTCTACCACTTTAAAAATGAGCCCGATTTTTCCATTAAATCCAAATATGTAAGAGCATATGATGATGCCCTGTTCCAGCAAATCTAGACAAACGATCTAATGATCAACAGTGAAACGAAGCAAATTAGGTAGTCTTCATTTTGGTTCAAGATAAAGTAAATCAGTTCTAATCTCCTATTCACTTAGTACTTAAGTTCCAAATGAGGTAGTTAAAATGTTGTCATCACAATGTAAGTATGCAGCTAAGAAAATAGTTGACATAATCACAGACTCTGCTTCTGGTCATTAGAACACATAGAATGTGAGAGCTAGAAGAACACTGAGGTTAATCAAATCAATCAAATCCATCCAAGTTCCTCACCTTACAGATGAGGAATCTGAGGCCAAGAGAGACCGTGGGATATATCCAAGGTCTTTTTCACATGCATAACTAACTTGGTTTTACATTGGCACTTTTCATTATTTTATTCATCAATTTATTGATTTACCCAACAACTTCTGAGTTCCAGGATATATATTAATCACTGAAAATACGAAGTTGAACACAAGAATGTTCCCATCAGATACTTAGAATTCACTGGTATGTTGGAGCCAGCTGCTACCAGCTTCAAAGGGTCAACTGTGAAATTATTAGGAACTTAGTGAGCTGTTAAACATAGTCATTACTAAAAACTAAATTCTATAAGTTTGCAATTAATTAAATTGAAATTAAAGGTAATAAGTACTCAAAGCACAGACCTTCCTATGTTTCTATGCTAGAACTAAATTAGTTTACTATGTTTCTAGTGTAAAATATTATACAATGGGCTGCTCTAGCACATCTCTTCCCAAGTCCACACTCAGTGATATCACATTGGTAGCTTGAAATTGGGTATTTACACTATGAATATTAGCAAACACTACAAGGTAGCTTGCTTTTTTTTTTTTTCTGAGTGGTGGTTGTTCAAATTCACCACCTCACCACTGCAGCCACTGAATATATATGGAGTGTACTTTACCATTGTGTAGTTTATAGTAGGAATTCACACATACATGATCTCATACTCTCTTCCACATATTAATAAGTCTACAAGACAGATTTTATGACTGGTAGAAGACTTGACCTGTGCAAAACTAACCGTAATATAAAAAGTCCTGTGATCACACAGCAGGAAGCAATGAATTATGCAGGGCAGTGAAGAGAGGCAGAGAAGAGGCCACATTTGATATGGATTTAGTAAACTCACCTAAAGGCTAGGTGACATGCCAAAGATCCAAAGCAACTAAAGACTGTTCTGCCTCCAGCACATTCCTATCAGCATGCTCCATACTCCTATCACTCATTTGTTCACTGTGTACCAGACGTGATGCTTCATAGGAAAGATCTGGTACTACTTAAAAGTTAAGACCTACTTGGTTTGTAATGTAGACAGTCATAGTCATAAAACAAGTTATTATTTCCTTAAAACCAAGAGAGATAAGGTAGTATGGCGGGGGGAGGGTGGAGAACAAAGGCTAAGGGACCAGTTGGGGCTGGGTTATAGACTGGATTGGCACTAAGCTGTGTGTCTTTGGTCAAGTTACTTATTCTCCCTGTATTCTTTTCCTTCATCTGTTAAATGAAAGCAAGTTGTGCTTGGGAAAATTAAATATGATAATGTATTTAAAGATCACAGTAGGTGCTCAATAAAGGCCATGTCTCATCCTTCAGCTTCCTTCTGTAGCAGTCATCTGTTTATTCTGCACACTTCTCTAGTGAGCTGTGCAGGCCTTTGAAGTGTTTTCCAGGTCTCTGCCATTCATTCTTCCCTGTAGACTTGTCTCCCATCTCTTTGCCTCACTATCTTCTCTCCTTCAGTTATCATTTAAGTGTGACTTCTCCTAAGAAGCTTTCCATGATACTCTATAAACTCAGTTACGTGCTTTTGAATCTTTGCCCTCATTACAGTGTAAGCTACCATCAGAGCATGAATCAAACTTCACTGTCACCACCTGCTTACTCATCTGTGAATAAGTAACTCCATGAGGTCAGAAACTTCATCTCTCTTACTTGTCATTATATGTAAAGGGTCCAGTACAGTGCTTAACACATAGTCAGCATTTTAAAAATATTTGCCAAGTAAATGAATGGTAGAATTAGATATTTTTAGACAGTCAGTTACATTTGGTACGTCTTCACTTTTTGGCACCTAAATTTTGATTCAATTTTCCTCCTTCAGTCAATGCTTTTGTAAGTTTTGTTTTCTTAATGTTCCTTCTTCTAATAAATAATACTAGTTTCCCACATTTTCCAAGAAAAGTACTGAGTTCTTATTTTTAGTCATACACTGTAATGCATCAAAGGTAGCACTCTAAAGCCTCCATGAGATTGACAAACATCACTTTCCTACTGGTACTAGAGGGGATATATAAGCAGCCCAGGTCTCAGGTTAGTAAATTTGGCTTAAAATTGACATGCTATGGGTGTGAGATAATTGAGTATAACAAACACCCGTGTGTGACACACACGTGCAATTTACCTCTGTGCACCTTTCCACTCTCCCCTTGGCATGTGGCAGGTCCCCACCTTTGCTACCCACATCATTCTGTGCCTTCACTTGCTTTGTGGGTTTACGTCAGTGTCTCAGCTGAGCCTAGGCTATCTGTAGGAGTCCCCCTACCACCTGCAGAAGCTGCTCTGAATCTGCTTCCTATGGAAGCAGCCAGAACTCAGAAATAAAGCCCCTTCCTTCCCTGAAGATGGCATCCCTCAGCCTTTCACTCATCTCCTTCCTGTCCTTCCTTCAAATTTTCTGTTTAACATTTCTGATCTTTGTTTTCTTCCCTCCATATCCTTTCCATATTGCAATGTCATTCCATGTGCATATGAAACCCTTGTATTGCTAGCTGAAACATTTCCTCAGCAGTTGAATGAAAATTGCTTTCCTTTAAAATATTAATAAATTCAGTGGTCCATATGGACCCTTTCTTTGGTATATAAGTGATTACATTTCTAATCATTAAAAGAAACATTTTCTTTTTAGGTGTCCAAACATTGACATTCTACAGCTTAATTGTTTTTAAACACTATTGGAATCCTTTTTTCCAACTTTAATAGTTGACTCTTTAAGGTCATGAAGTGGGAAAATGATTTGAATGGAAAACCTAAGTGTACTTAAATTAAATAAAACCTGACTCCAAAGAACTTCATTTCTAAATACAGAGAATCTGGTTTTCACACGAGTTTTCTTTCATATAGTAAGGCTGGACTGCACAGAAGGCTCATTCTGTTTCCTAATCCTGCTATGAAGAAGAAAGTCGGTTTGAAATATTCTGAATGCTGATCCTTAAGTACATCTGTCTGCTACAGCACAATGCATCAAAGAAAGGTCATGATGTTATATAACATTCGGAACTGAGATTCCCATCAGACTTGCTACAAGAGTAGAAACAAAGTCAGACTTTTATCATCAAGCATCCACACTACAATCCAAATGGTAAGTCTCTGAGTGTTCCCAAAGTGCTGATTCATGTTGCAGTAAAACAACAGGTCATGCCGATGGGAAAGAAATGCAGACAGGCATGTAGGTAGAGTGTGCACAGATGTGCAGCATCATTGGAACTGGCCGGGAGAGATTTCTTTCAACACATTCACAGAAACAAATGCAGCACTTGGTATTTGAAGGCATGATGGCATCTTCTCTCTCTTGAGTATTTGCAACCTTCAACAGGTACTTGTAGAACAACCCTTGGGTGAATCGGATTTTTATTTACTCTCATGCTGCTTCATGGACATTTAGACTGTCAGTAGCTGGAGCTCAACATGCAGGTCAAAAAGGCAAAGGCAGGACAAGAATCTAGAGTCAGCGTGGAACTGGGAAGGACCCCAGGATGAGCCTGGAAGCTAGCGGTCTAGAGGCTACCACAGTGCTTAGGGCTCTCTACCCACAGCCTCTGCTCCCTCAAATCCATTCTCTAGTATAAAGTCACCTAGCTATTAAATTGTAGAACCAGAATTTGAACTCCAGGATGGGCCTGGAAGCTAATGGTCAAGATGAGCTCACAGGTTGTGTGATGATGAATAATTCAGAGTATGGGTAAACAGATGCTAAAGGTCAAAGGTCGGCAGTGGGTCAGCAGTCACAGCGTAATAGCAAGTGAATGGAATTCGGACATACAAAGGATCTTGGTTTTAGCCCAATTCTGCCATTTGCTAGTTATCTGGCTCTGGGTAAGTCATTTAACTCTCTTATACTTTGACTTCCTCTCCTACAAAATAGAGATAACAATATATACTACTAAGTGCTCTTTGGATCTTGAATGAAAATAAAAGCGCTAACAATATCTGACATTTACAGAATCCTCACTGAGTGTATTATATGAATTAATTCATTTAATCCTCATAATACCCTAATAAGGTTGACATTATTATCATCCCCAAAGTCACCAAGCTGATAAATGGCAGAGCTGGGAATCACTAGTTCCAGAATCTTTTCATAAACATGAGATCATGTATATTATAAAGTAGTTCATTAATCCTATGGTCACATACTCTTATGCTAATAATAACAGTTAATACATTAAGTACTTACTAAGCATCAGAGACAGTATTTTCTATTTTACATATATTATACTATTTAATTTTATCATAGCCCTTTAAGGTAACTTCCGTAATGTCTCCATTCTACAGATGAGGAAACTGAGGCTCAGTGTATAAGATCACCTAGCTATTATTATATTGTAGAACCAGAATCTGAACTCAGGTGTTTGGTTTTTATTTAATTCCAAGGTATTTTTAGTCTTCTATTTCTTTGACAAAATGGAGGCTACCCATAATGGCATCTTTCAACATTCTCCTTCTGCCCACAGATTCCTCTAGATTGACATCTATTCTTATGTTCTGATCTCTAGTATCAGAAAATAAGTCATCTTTTACCCTTCAGGTCAACATTCTTTCCTTTTACTTTCATCATTAGGTATCATTCTTCCCCTGTGTCTTCAATCTTTCCCTCAACTGACTTCATTCTTTCAGTGCAGGAAAGTACAGCCCTCCTTCCACAGTCCTCTCCAGCTGTGAGCCAAATGCCCTTTGCTCCTTCTCACCCAAACCATTCTGCACAGAAGTCTTCATTTCCTATCAACTTCCTTCTCTCCCATTCACTCCTGGGTCACCATCATCTGGTTTCTACCTGTTCTACTCAACTCAAACTCCTCTTTCCCAGCTCACCACTGGCTTCCTATCTGCCAAAACTAACAGGCATTGCTACTCCTCACCCTATTGGCCCTCTCTGTGATGCTCCTCAGAGGCTACCACAATGCCTAGAGCTCTCCACCCCCAACCGCTGCTCCCTCAAATCCCTTCTTTACAAAATCACCATGGTTCTTCTAACATATGCATTGTTTCTCACTTCCCTGTCCATTCTGTCTTCCTGGAATGCCCTTCTTTACTGCTACACCATTTTTCCTACCACAGACAATTTCTTCTTAGATTTCAACTGAGATTTTTCTTCCTCGAGACCTTCTTTGAATCAGCGCATTCTAAGATTAGATGCACCTTCTCCATGTGCCATGAGATCGGTAGCTTTCTATTTTAATTTTATTTTCCTAAAATGACCTATTCTACATCTGACTTCCCCAATGACTGTGAGCTTCTTGAGGACAGGAACTGTCTCCCTCATCTTGGACCAGTTCCAATCTCTTATCTAAGCATTGGGACAAGACAGTATGACTGTGCCACAATTTATTCATATGTTTGGACAGTTACTTCTGTCATCCACGAACGGGAAATATTTCTCCTATATATTTCACAATATGTTTTTATCTTTGGGCTTATTCTTGCAATCTCACCTTCAATTTTACCACTTTCATCAATTTGTTTTTCCTTTTAGTAAATGTTAGTTTTATTTGTCTATTTCAAAGACCAGGAATACTGACTGCCTGACATATTATAGGCTACAGTGACAAGTTATTGGTTTTCCTCCCTGATTCCCATTCATTTCTTCCTGGCAATAGCATTTTCACATTCCTTTTAGAAACTAACTTCCCCCAACTGGATGCAGTCCTGATGGGACTGTCAAAATCCAGGTTCTCCATACTTCTCATCTCTAGGGATGGGATAGTGCCCCAAGTCAATCAGACCGTCACTTCCTGGAACTGAAGTTTTGAAAAAAGTGATACAAAGGCCAAGTTAAAGTTGGTTAAAGTTGTTTCATCCCAGAAGAGATTTATTGTAGTCCCTGTCACCTGGATTCACCTGAGCCGCTCTGGCCTATGTCATCTGTGGAGCCAGATCCTTAATCTTTTCTACCCATTTTATGGATAATCTCATAGCCTTCCAGTACATTCCTTTTTTGTTCAAGATAACCAAAGTCTGTTTCAATTGCTTGCCAACAACCAATGCTACAGGACATAAGTATTAAATAAACATCTGCCAAGTGAATAACAAATGAATATTTGAGTCAAAGGAGGTTTTTCCCAAGTTAAAAGTGACCTATAAATTCCTAGAAGCAAGATGACTAATATAGAAGGAACCCTAGGGCAGAGAGAAAGGATCAATCTATGGATGTCAAGAAACTGGGCTCAGAGGAGAGGTACTCTTCCCCTTCCTCTGACTATGGGTCCATAAGAGAGATACGTAAAGCTAAAGAGAAAAGCAGACGAGGGGTGGTGAGCAGGATGACCAGTTTTTATTAGAGAAGGAAATAATTATGTCGGGGGGAGGTAAAGAAGGGGATTTCAGGAGACATAAAAAAAGTATCTGAAAATATTTTCGGGGGCACACTAAAAAAATCAAGGATGATGAGGATTATTGGACAGCTTGAAGCCAAATCTCAATAGAGCATAGTATTAATATGTCAGTTGTAAATCTTTCTCATTGCAAGTATATAAAAAAATCTATAATGACCAACAAAAATCTTAGTGATAACTAGGAAAATTACTCTTTGAGGAAAGTAAAGCTGTTATTTTGGCATAATTCTTGGAGAAGCATCACAGCCGCTAACTTACTAGATCCTACAGAGATCAACTTTCACAGTGGCCCCTTCTGTGATAGGCTTCACCACTTCTAGCCTCTGGTCTAAACATATGATAGGATTTAGCTATAATCCATATTTTAAACAGTTGCAAAAAACTACAAAGGAATTGATTCTCCTAGTTGAATGCTATATGTACATTTTGTACGTTATCTTTGTGTTCATTTTCACAATCACACAATCAGTTCTGCTTTTATCAACTTTTTCTCTTTATGGGTATTCAGTTCATGTTATTATTTCTTTATTCACCATACAAAATAAAGAGGCTATGCAGAAAACAAAAAAAGAGGCAGAATGTTTTCCCCAAAGAGAGGGCTTTTCAGATGAGCACTGTAATTTGTCATCTAGAGGAAAGACTGTATCATCACCCCTTTAAAAAAATAAATGAATTACATTGACTTGATACACAGCAGGCTTGCAGATTTCATGGGGCCTTTGTATTGAACATATGCTTGATTTCTGTTGTCTCCTCTCAGATTATTCTAGGCATCCAGGAGATAAAACAGGCAGGAAAGCTGAAACGGGCTGCAGACATCGCAGCAAAGGGCCTGCTAGGTCACCTCACTCAGAAGACAAAGTCAGAAATCTATCTCCTAGACAGGAAATTCAATACTTATAAAGAATTCACCAACCCATTCCATGGTCTGACTTTTTAAGACTTTCCCCCTCATTACTACTTCCCTTTCCAAAGCATTTACCTTCCCTAGATGACTTCATAAGATCAGATTATTATTTAAAGAAAAAATACATATAACTAAACATACCCTGTGATTACTACACTCCTTGCAGCCCATAGACTTCCTTCTCTTCTTTCTTTCAAGCAAGACCACTCAATGAATACAGCTTTAACTGTGAGTCTGCTCTCATTTCTTCACTTTCTTGGTATCACGGACCAGCAGCCTAGCATTACTTAACTAGCAAAGTCCTCACCTGTCTTCAGCTTTCCCCTATGTACCCTAGCTCTGCCTCCCAGCCCCATGACCCCCTTTATCTCCTTTTACATGTACACTCACCATATTCTTTTTATCTTTTCTTAACTTTATTATGTTTTTGAGTGCTGTTCCTTGCCTTCTGGAGACGTTGGTTTCCATTAATAAAGTATATGGTGCTTGAATTTCCACATGTGTAGGTATGTGTGCACATATGTTTGTAAGCATATGCAGATATATTAAATATGTATTCTTTTAACACATGTCTGCTTCCACTTATTGGGTTAAATTGGCTTTTTTTAGCTTCCGAATGGAAAGGCTACGACGATGTCAGATGCCTAAGGAGTCCGGTTTTTATTAATGGAGAATATTCAATGGGTATTATTAATGGAGAGTGATCATACTTTATTAATGGAGAATATTGCTTCTATTTTTATTAATGGGGACTACAGTGGTACCAGCCATTCCAGGTAACAGTAAGGGACAACTATCATCGTAACATTTTCAGCAGAAGAGAGTAAGTGAATGCAGCTGCTAGTTTGGAGTATCATCAGTGTGAAGACAAGAGATCAGTAAGAAAGAGGTGATTTTTTTCCCCAATATTTTCAAGAAAATCTGTTTTCTTAAAATAATACTGTCATTTTTTTGAAATGCTACCACATACTAGATGCATTACGTGTGTGATCTTCAAAAGAATCCTTCACAGGAGATATTACTACTTCTTTTTTTTCCTGTGCAGAACAGTAATGCATGAATTCAAGAACCAGCACCTTTTTCACAAAGGTCAGTGAAACAGGGGCGTCACTGTGTGGAGGGCCCTGCTGAGAAATGTTTTTATTTTCAAATAGATCTTTGTCTCTACTAAAAGCAGAGCCACTAACTTAGAATTAACAAGTAATGAATGTTACCAATATATGTGTAAATAAGATTTTCAATGGATTCATTTTCTGGCTAGAGTGTTTAGGAGCGATAAATGTTCCCATTTCTAATATAACACATGTGTATTCCCTTGCCCACATATACAATAATTCTTCATCACAACCAATGCCAGTCCATTCTTTATTTGGCAAGATAACTGGGTACTGTAGAATTGTAACCAACACCCTTGTTTGTTATAATTAATATCAATATCAATTAAAAGAAAGATTCTTAACCAAAACCTTTCTATTGTAATAGGGGAACCTATTTTTAGACCATGTGGCTTTGATTCAATTGTTTTTTTCTCTGATACTTGTGCAAGTTTCAGTTAGGCTCCAAACTGGGATAGAGCCAACCCTGTATGCTACTTTTCACCATGCATACTAAATGGCACCAATGGATGCAGAACTGCCCTGAGACTGCTCACTATCAAAGGGTCAATTTTTGGGCAAAACACCTATTCAAATGAAAGCTTATGTAGGTTCTTATCTGAAATAGCAAGGAGGTTAAATCAGAAAGCAACCTAAGCTGTTATCTCCAGTTAAGTGGAATTACTTGTATATTGTTTGTAAATAAAAGAGTATTCATCATCCTTCTGCGGCTTATGTTACCAAAAAGATATGCAATAACAAATGCTGCCTTGCATTTGTAATTGGGCTTACACTGCACAATTATTTTATTTGCCATAAAAAATGCAAAAGGGGGTGGTGGTGAGAAGGGAGTACAGGGAGTGAACTGTGGAGCACAAAAATCTAGAAGGATAAAGTAAGACAGCTGGGGTCGGGGAACTGAGGGAGGGAAAGGAATAGAAAACTGGTTCAAAAAGGGTTGGCAACTAACAGCAGCTGAGAGCACTGTGGGATTCAATATGGAAAACGATACCCAGTACAATAAGAACATTAAGTTGACCTCTCGAAACCATAATGCAGTGTGTTGTAAAGTTCTCCAAGAATTAGTTCTGCCTTGCCCAATGATCCCTGTGTTCAATCTTCACCTCTCTGGTCATTCTGAACAAGTAACAAAAGAGGCAGTTACTTTAACTGAATATAACATTGTAGCTCAGCCTCATCCTCACCTTATATTGAAAAGTCCTCTGCTATCCCCAACCCATCTTCTCTCTAACATCCAGGTTTGTGTGCCAAGGAAGTAAAAGCATACAAGTGAAAAGCCAGTCAAGGTCTGTGTTCCTCATTATAATTAATACAGTGCTTGGTCCTTTAATGAAAGCTTGGGGGTAGGAGGTGGATGGAGAGTGGAAGAAAACTACAGATGATGGGAGCTCTCCAAATATTTTGAAAAATAATTAAAAATACTTTTTGAACACTGGTAAGTTAGGATGATGTGATAATTTAATATAGATGAGACAAGTTTATCCACAAGACAGGGAATGATACAAATATTAGTAGTATTAAAAGCCTGAGGTTTACTCAGTAATAACAACCCACATTTCTAGAGCACTTGCTTTGAGCTGGGCACGATTCTAAGGAGCTTAGATTACATTAGTCCTCATCATAACAGCTGTATGGCCTAGCTATATGGACTGTGTCATTTTAGAGATGAGGAAATTGAGGCAGAGAAAGAGTAAGTGTTGGTGCCCAAAGTCCAGTAGGTAGCAGAGCCAGGATTTGAACCTGCATCCTCTATTTCCAGAACCAGCATTTTTATCCACCATGCCATAAATAATACAGTATGTTTGTTTTTAGCACTCTAACTCCTATAATATAAATACTAATTATAAATGTATCTCCTCTATTAATTTAAGCAGTCTTGGCAGGAGTTTCTCTTGCATGCCTTCTGTTAAAAAACAATTTGGCAAGGAATTCACAGAATAAAAAAATCAGAATTAAAACAAATTACTATGATTTTTAAAATAATAAAGCTGAAGTGACTTAAAATTTTACTCCAATTTTTTCACTAGTTTAGACCAAACTATTCCTAATTAACCCAAAATAAAAGGGAGCACCTAATTTCCTTTTGCCAAAAAATGCAATTTCCTCCTTACTAAGTCTTTCAGTTCATTATAACTTCACTTCAAGCTGCCTGCCTTGCATTTCACTAGTTGCCCTTCTTCTGCCAGCAGAAAAAATGCAGCATTTTTCTTAGTAGCATCTATCTGGTCAAAGCAGTCCTACCTTCAAAGAATACCTCCCTAATCCCCATGAGATTTCCCCACGCCTTGATTGGACCTAACAGGGAACAGTGAGATCACAGTGTTTCTCACCTCCTCTTTCTCTGCCCTTCAGGAAGAAAGGATCCAAAACAATCTGGTCCCTGTAGCCTAGTTAAGGAAAGGAAGATGTAAGTACTAATACAAAGTGTAGCTAAAAGACATTGCTGGGCTTTAACTTCGGCCTCCCATTCTCTGTTAAGTAACCAAGAAAATGGAGGCAAACAAGCTCCCTAGGTAGTGCTAAGCCACACATCCTGACTGTGAGAAAGAATCTCTTGTGGAGAAAATGAAATAAACACAAACAGATTGCATTCCTCTTTAAAAATTGTTAATCTCTTTCTCCAAGCCTGCTTTCAGCTAAAGGGAATGTGGGTCCTATAAAGGGCGAGGTCTCATCTATTTCCTTTTTAATTGTGTAATCTCTCAAGGATTTCACATGCATACAGAAAATACTGATGCGTCTACTTTAATAAATCACTTCAAAATGTTTAAATAAACATTCCTGTCTACCTAGAAAAGAGCCTGTGCCTGGACTTCAGAGGAACGTGGAAAATCAGGATTGTAAATGAACTGTCTCATTCTGAACCTTGATCCTAAATGTACCACTGACCTGACAGCATTCAGATTTAATCTTTCTGCTTTGTTAACTTGATCTTAAATACAACGTAATTACCTCTCACACATTAAATACAAGTGCTAGGAATTAATATCTGTGAATTCTGTTATGTTCACAGAAAAAAGAATGACCAAAAAGTACAATACAAAAGTGGAACTGAATATACCAAATATCTAATAAAAGCATTTTTGAATGGCACTGAAGCATTTAACTATTCTGATTATTTCATCAGTGTGTCTTTAAATGACTATTGCTATGGTCTATCAACATTTTCTACAATCTATGACACCGATTGCACAGTTAGTAAAAAGCAAAAAAGACAGAAAAGTTATTTGAGACAGATACCCCACAAATACCTCCAACCAGCAACAGCTCAACCCTTGTGCATGGACAGAGTCACCCAGTCATTTACAGTCAATGTCACTTGTCACTGGCCAGAATGACTGTTCAGATTAGTCAGGGTCTTTGATGAACAAGTGGTTAAACATCTTGATGATCACCCCGGTGGACCATATAGAATCACACACACACACACACACACACACACACACACACACACACACAAAATGGGATTATATCTGCCAAGTTGGAGCAATAATCTGTATAATGAGGGTAAGCACAATCTGTATTACTGAGAGGCAAAAAAAAAAAAAAAATCGAATTAAAAAACTCACCAAACATAAGGTAGTTTCCAGAGACCTCTCTGATCTCTCAAAACATAGACAAAGATAAAGAAAACCATCTCCTACTAACATGGAGATTCATTTTTAAGGGATATGTTAGATTTTTAAGCATTCTTCAACAGAGACAACTCCAAATCCCACAAGAGATGGATGTACAGTTTCAATCATGAAGCTAGGGACAAAAGGAAATTTGTAAATGCCAAAGAAGACAAACAAAAATTTGCAGAATGTAATAGTCAATTTCATTAACAAAAGTCAACATCCAAACAGTGCTCTGTATTAGAAAACTGTGAAGGATCTCCCCAACTTAGCACCATTAATAACAACTATGTACCTCCTGCAAGGAATGTTAACTAAAAAAAAGGCTAAGGGTGACCAAGTTGAGATGGCTGACAATGAGAGAATCCTGTCACTTCTCATTAGATTGGAACAGGCTTCCCAAAAATGAAAATTTATGACCAATACACATAAATGTAAACACATTTCCAATAGCCAAAGAATTTCTACTTGAATAGAACTCTGTAAACTATGACAGGCTCTTATTATATTACTTGTGGACAAACTGAAAGGCATGAACTTCAGCCGTGACTTTCACCAGTACATCAGAGGTATCCATTTATTCTTAGAAAACATACGTAGAGAAAAATCTTTCCAGTGAGGAAGAAAAATCATTCATGATCAAATATGTAATTTAACATGTTAAACAGGAATGAATGTCACACTTTCCCCTAACTTCATAAAAGGCCAGATGTGTGCTACACCCTTCTGTATGATTTCATAATTCTTACAACTCCACCCGACGAGATAACCTACTAGCATTTTTATGATCTTTCTTCCTTTCCATGAAGAGCTGCTATGTAAATCTCTAGAGAAGTAAATCCCATACTAGCAAGAATGTATTATTTGCCTCTGTCATTTTTTGAACACAGCATTGGGATAGATCATCTTACTTATAACCCATAAATTGGCTATTCACTTTAGTAAACTTAGTATCAAATTTAAATTTACATAGATGAATACCCCTCTCTTCACATTTGCAATTTTCCATTCAGTTTGATTTTTGAATTCAGTAAAGGGTTATGCATAATGCTGGAAAAGCAGCATGAGTAACACAACAAAAATAAGTTAAGGGATTACAGAAACCTGGGTTTGAATCTTGCCTTACTCTCTAGTTGTATAACCTCAGTTTTCTTCTCATAAGTCATAGGGTAATAGCACCTACTTCCAAAATATTTGTTTGTTTTTTATTGTATTTTAGAGATAGGGTCCTGCCCGTTCACCTAGGCTGGACTGCAGTGGTGTGATCATGGCCACTACAGGCCCATACTACCACGCAGGGCTAATCTTTTATTTTTTGAGATGGCAGGGTCAGGCTCTCACTATTTTTCCCAGGATGGATTGGAACTCCTACCTTCAGATGACTCAAGTGATCCTCCAGCCTCAGTCTCCTGAGTAGCTGGGATCATTCCATCCAGCTTCCCAGATACTAAAGAGACCAAGTACAAGCATTCGCCTGAAAAGAAACAAAGTTAGCAAAACCTTCAAAACCATCATTGGTGAAATTTTTTAAAAAATATTTTAAAAAAGAGATAGCTAAAGTTAACCAATGTGAATGGCATTGAATATATTTTGCAAGCAACAAAGTACTAGGAGATACCCACTTCTAAAACAAATGAGAATTGCAGATAACGCACCAGCTGGAGATAAACTCGCACAAGATTCTGACCCCTGGCAAGAGGTATCTATCCCAGCTGTGACCTCTGCCCTACCCCCCGCCTCTCCACATGAACCTGGAATATAACCTGGACAGGGGTGTGGGAAAGGGGTCTCTTTCTCTGCTCTCTCTCTACCCGTACTCAAATGGCCTGTGAGAAAGTGGGGCGTCACACCCACAGAAGGGGCAAAACAAACATCAGGTAGGTGGGATGGCGGCTGAGCAGGGCAGGGCAATAGACGTCTGGGCCTCTCTAGGTATGAAAGAGGTAGCACCAAGCCCCCGGTGATTAGGAGCTCTCCCTCCCAAAGGGGAGCAATGAGAGAAGGGGCAAGGCAGTGACACAGGGTCATGTGGGGGCAGGGCCCTGTCTCATGTTCCCAAGAAAGCACCCGAAGGGAAAATGAGAAATTCTCATGAGTTGGCTGAATCATTCCTTAGAGTACTTCTAGCATAATCAAGGAAGTTACGTGAAAGGTAAGGACGCATGTGTACAGTCTAACCGTGAAATCTGAGGCAGGCCTGACTATGAATGCACCTGGCACGGGAGAGGGACTTCAGGCAAGTCACGTTCTCTTTCCTTCCAATACAGCCCAGGTTCACATTGTTATACAATGTGAAGCCAGCCCGCAGAAGTTGCACAAGCATGTATGCACACGGTGGGGTGGGGGCAGGGTGGGGGAATCCTTATAAAAGTCCGAAGGAACTGAGGAACACTTTTTTTCAGCTTCCATACAAGAATGAAATCATGTTAGCAAAATCAAAGATTTCAAGTTGCTTCTTATCTTTTCTGTTAAGGGTCCTTGGGCAATGCAGTAGGACATTGGAGTTACGCAAACAGGGGCCATCCAGAGAAGGAATCTGAAAGACTTGAACTATACCAAAACCATTCACCCTGTAGAAGACAGGCCTTTTCCAAGTCTGAGCAAGGGTGAGTATCTGTGGCACTGGGATCTCAGTAGCATCAACTAGCACCTGAGTTTTTTTGAGGTGGCTTCTCCTTAGTCCCTGAATCAGAAGATTAGAACCTCTTTACCAGGTACTTTTGAGATCCACCTATCTACATATAATCATGTAACATTTATCACTGCTTTGATAAAAATGTTCTTTTCCCACATGTTTAAATAGATGGTCATAGATAGGACAAAGGTTTGGAATAACACCTACACTGCTTCCAGAGCAGCCATATAGTATACAGATAGAGCTGGAAAATCCTTTTCTGGAATTCAATTTCCTCATATTTTAAGCAGAGGTCAAAATAAGGTTGTGAGATTAAGACATATTCAACCAATTCCCAGTACAGTGTTTGGGATACAGTAAGGACATCTACATAGGAATTCCATACACTCTCTGCCTCAATTATTTATTACATTCTAGAACCAAGTCTTGACAAAAAGTTTCATGAAGCTACGTGTTTGGAATTTTCTGTCAAAGTCAATGTTTCCTTTATTTTATTGTATTATCTACTTTGCTATTGAGATTTGTGATAAAAGAATTCTAACCACAGATAAAGGGTATGCATCTTTCTACCTACAAGTTTCCTACTAGGTAAAGTTGATATAGAAATTAAGGTTTTGTCTCATATGTCAAAGAGTAAAGAACTGAGGTCATACAGTTTGGACAGGAATGATTCAATCATCACTCCTTGGGTAACATGTGATTTCAAAAGCAAAACAATATTATCTAGTAACGTGGCTTGGCTTAGAAAAAAGCAATGGTTATGACCACTTCTAGATAGTTCATTAAAAAACTCATCTGGCTTTCTGAGTTCTTTTTGCTGTTGTTAAAAACAGGTCTTAATAATTAAACGTGATAACCAGGAAATTAAGTATAATGAGCTCAACTCAAGGTGAGGCCAATAAATAAGGTCAGTAAGTGCAATCACTTATATTTTGATACATAAATCTACTGTTAAAAATAAGTGAAAAAAAATCTCAGACCTAAAGGTTCCTCTTGTGGAGTAATAGTTCATGGCCACTGAGAGTCTTAGCATAAGTTAGTTACTATTTTGTGGCAAGGAACTGACTTAATTAACCAAAAACAAAATGAAAGGAGTCCAAACATCTCAGTGATTAAGTACGTAAACCATTAATGATGTGGACTAAATAAAGTACATAAATGGTCATCTACAAAATACCCAAACAGAAGAGCTATTGCTCTAACTTTCCAAAGGTCGAGCTTGCTACATAAAAGGAAAGCTTATCGACGTGTGATGGAAGATAACATCTCTGTGTCATGTGAGAAACCTACAAGATGGCTTCCCTTTTGATACATATCACTTACTTTAATAAACCCTAAATTTAAAGGTCATTCTTGTGTGCCCCTTCACCCTAATTCTCTCCTACCACAAATATTTTATTTAAATAATCCTGATTTTCATTTAACAAGTTTATGTCTTAAATGTTTTTTTGCCCTAACACGAACTTACATTCAGGAACTTCTTGTTCTTACATCGAGAAGATTTTTACTACCTAAGCAGAATATGTTTGGGGAACAAAAAAAAAAAAGATGTTTACAATGACCTTGTATCAAAACCATTTGCCCCTTAGAATACTTGAAGACTTAGAAGACCTTTCTTTGCATGTTAAAAAAAAATCAGATGCTATTTTTAAGTTTGAAAAGGGTTAAAATATCAATGTCCAATAAACATATGAAAAAATGACTACCATTTCCAGAAATAAACACCTATTAAAACAAGTAAGTATTTTGCCTATGAAAGTGGCAAATACTTTAAAAAGTGATAATATTCTTCGTTGGTTAAGTTCCAGGCAAAGGGAGTATTCTCAGTTAACACTGGTAGAAATGTCCACTAATGCAAAATTATTGCAAAAAAGGCTTTAAAGTGTGCATTGCTTTTAATTCTGCTTTTGAAATAAATTCATTTAAAGTAATTAACTCGCAAAAAGCTTTGCCCGAAAGGGAAGTGCAGTGACTTTTTAATTGATTTTTTTTTTAAATTGCAGTGATTTTTTAAAACAGCCTGAATGTTAAATAATAGGATATTGGTTAAGTAAATCATGATAAAGCAATAAAACATTCAGTCAATATAAATGATTTTGTATAATTCTATTGTGGGCCTGAAAAAAGAAAGCTCACTGAAAATATTAAATGAATAAAGTAAGTTACAAAACATTACATATAGTACAATCTGCTTATTTAAAATTCTAAACACATGAATATAAGAAGATGAGAATTTGTAAGTGTATAAAGGAGTTACCAAGGACTGTGTCTGGGTAGATGAGCTTAGAGGTGTGTTTTATGTCCTATTTACATTCTCTGATTTTTCTGTACTACACATAAATTGTTTTTTAGATAAACAAAATTTAAAATTAAAGTAGTTTATATAAGCTTATTTTAAGAAAACCATGCATTTTCAGTGGGAGGGTATAATCACTTTCCAAGAGGGTGAAAATTGGTTTTTGGGGGTGTGTGAAAAACCCTACCTGACAAAATCATCTTGTTCTTAGTATTTAATATCATGCATGGGAAAGGGAGAGCAATTGGGGGAAAAAATTTCTAAAAATAAGTTCCTTAGGGTACAATAAGGAAAAACCAAGTTGAGAAACACTAAACCAGATCAAGATGAAACCTTGTTACCAATTTTCACATAAAGTATAAAGTTATTTACAATAAAAACCAAAATTATTCTAACACATTCACTATGTATATTGTCTTCCTCTGAAAAAGGAAAAGAGTTCATTGATAATTGAAAGCAGTAACACATTCACACTGACATCAGCAGAGGAAAAGTGAAATCATTAACAGACCTTAACATCAAATTAGCTCCCCTTGGCAGGTGAAGTCAGATATTTTACTTTAAAATGATGGTACTCTTGGCCATCTTCTCCAATAAATTTCTTTTAAAAAAAAGAAAAAATAAGGGGATTTTATATAAAAGAATTATATAACTAATAACACATGGACCTGGTATGAATACTCTTGTGATTTTCACATCAGTGTAATAATCCCTGGGGAAACTTACAATATATTCACTGAGGGGCCATCTGCTCTCTAATTCTATATTAACTGGTTACTATTCATTGTGGAAAAGAATTGTTACTGAGGTAGGTATTTGAAACCCAATGTTATATTTGTCACTACAGCAATAAGGTCAATAGAGAGTAACATGTGAACTCATAATCAGGTCATACCTCTAACAGGCTTGAACATTCCATTCTTTCCAATTTAGTCAATATTTCTTATTTCACCTTCTGAAAGGAATCTTGAGGAATAAAACAATGCCAATAAAGCGTCACTTACTCTTTTCTTGCACCTGCCAACTCCCAGTTACAACCACACATGGTTTCCAAGATGAAACACAGCCATAAATGTCAGAATAGTGGAACCAGCAATCAACACCAGGCAACACAAATTCAAAAATCACAGAACTAAATTAAGAGTGTACTTTTGCAATTACTATTTTAATGAACCAAAACACGTTTGTCATAGCTCATGTAATTCAAAAGAAGATTAAAAAATAAGCTGGGATCCTGGGATGGGGTCTCAGCAAAGACAAGCATGCATATATCCTGAGTTATCACAGAGAGATTAAAGGGTACATACAAACTCTTTCAAGAGCCACTGGTCTAAACTGCTGACTGAGTCTGCATTTAACTCAGACAGTCAAGCAACACATTTAAGGAACCTGAGTCTTCCAAGGTTTGAAGGAACGACAAGAAAAGGTTCCAATGGCTCCAAAGCAAAAAACAAGGCATTTGGGAGCACACTGCTTGCAGTTCTAAAAGAATGTGAAGGTTAATCAATTTTTTCATTACCAAGCGCTTCTTGGGCACATTTTAGATGGTTTCATTAGTCAAGATAGGCTCTCCCTGCCCAGCCCTTTTAAAAAGACTGCTTAACAAACTATTACAAACACATTAAGACAAAAAGTCCAAAATGATCTAAATATTTTAAACACTTCCCTCTTCCATATTTCTTTTAAATTCTCTTTGCTTTAGTCATATGGGTCAGATATGTGTGGTAGTGTTCAACCAATGTAATAAAACAATAACATCAGATTGCTGTGACATTTAATTCTCTGTAGCAACCTTTTGTTGCTGATCATCAAATGACATCTATTGTGTTCTATCCCCTGCTTCCTCAGCCCTCCAAAATTATTACAACGTGGTGCTTACCATCTGGGGACATACTATCAAGACAGACAAACAAGATGTGAACGCTACAATAGTAACACCAGGTTGTGTTCACTGCCCTGATGCATCCGCTACTGCCATTACTTTAGATTCCTAAATGTAAAACACTAACTCTCTTGTCTGATATCAAAACTTAGATACTCTCTGAAAACTCAGAGAGATGTGATATAAAAGAAGTTATTCTTACTAAGTCCATGAAAGAGAGCATGGATATCAAAATTGCAAGGGATTAGTGGGAACTGTTCCCCTAACAAGCTGTAAATCTGTACTTAATTTCAGGATTTCTATTATCTGACTCATAAAACACTAAAATGGCTATAACAAGAAAACCCAATTTGCTGAAGAAATAGCACACATTTACATTTTAGCACTTTTTTATTTACCTTTATAATCTCCCCCCAACTGTGCTAGTGTCAAATGGAGTATGAGGTAATGTTTGCACCTAGTCAACAGTTTCAATTCCAGACATCTGTAATAAATTTTTTAAGGCCAAATACTAGTACTGCATACACACCTGGAGTTTAAAATAAGTTATTGTGCTGCAGTGCCGCACTCTCAGTTAGGGTTTGCTAGCACAGGCAAAGAGGGAGGGCTCACCTGAGAACTCAAACCTCTGTAAGGACATACAGCATAATTTTAAATGGATTCCCTTGCCTATCCTGTTTAAAATTCAATATAATCTTAACTTGAGCATGTGTCTTACCTTTGAGAAATACAGGTGAGAGAAAATGGAAAAGACACTTCTTTACAAAATGATAGAGGATTACAGATCATTCTTCTTTCTATAATTGTTCACACTGAGCTTTCTTCCACTATGTCTGCTACTTTCTCCTTGGGTACATAGAACTATTTCTTTCTGGTATGTCTTCAAAAGTCCTGGACTTCTGCCATGTGGACAACTAAATTGAACGAATGGGTCAGCCTTTACGTGCATAACCAGAGAGGGCCAGAACTGAATTCCTAAGGACAGTAGGTGGTCATTGCAGAAAGGCAGTTAAAGAAACATGGGTTTTCTCAATCAATTTACCTTAAGTAGAAACATCCAGGGATATTGGACTGGCATTCTAATATTCCTTAAAGTATACCCCTTGGAAACCATTCTGTACTTATGAACTCAGAGCCTCCAAGCAATATCCAAGGACAATTAAGACTGTGTGCAAATAACTGAATTGGTATTTGTTGGCCACTTGCTCCCACATACAACTCAATTCCTTTGGAACCTAACTTCACATATCAAAGAATTTCAGGCTGATAAATAAAATCATTTATTGTTCTTGACCGTTCATCATGTGTCTTAATTAGTGTTAGAGGAACACCAGAGCAAGGGTCCTGGGCCAGGATTCTGGCTTATCATAGCCAATGTATTTCAGATTCTCCAGGTGTCAATTTTCTCTTGCATGAAATGAAGAGGTTGGTGCCTGCAATTCATACTAACAAAAACTCCAGATGTTCCTTTTTACAAAAATCATCAAATATACATCAGAACCTCCATGAATCTCATTTTGCTTATTTACAAAATGAAAGGATTGGCGTATCTGATTGCTAAGCTTGCTTCCCATATGATATCTAGAGATTGCAGGATTCTGTGTATGATTATGCAATATATGCAAAGTTGCTCGTTCAGAGTAAAAATTTTTACTAAATTGAATCCACTTAAACTCCATAAGGCAAAATGTTTCTACATTTCAGTCAACCAATTTCCTCCTTGTCTTATATGCTGCCTGTCAAGTCTTACCTTTATATCTTAGCTCAAGTATCTTTTTGTGTAGTACTCAGAACTATGAAGTATTTTTCAATATTTTATTTTCCTTGTAGTTAAATCTGCCTATTTAAATTTCATGTGTTGGAAGAGAAACACTGATTTAATTATTTTAAATGGTCTTCCTAGATATCTAGTATTAATGTTTTAACATTTAAACATTTAAAGTTTTAATGTCTGGAAAATATATGAAAGGTTTAATATTTGGAAAATCATGAAAAAGAGGAAAGAAGATTCTGTGGTGAACAGGGTGATTACATCATTGCATTCAAAATTTTTATTAACCATCAAAAAAGAGAAAAACTTTTTTATTAACCATCCAAAAAGAAAAAGATGTCAGACTGAAGTCTCAAGCAAAAGCTGCAAACTTAAACCGTGCCTCAATCTTTTATACCATTAAAAGAGTGATGGTACTAGGAAGAACTAACGTAATTCCATCTTCCCATTTTTAAATACAGAAAAAAATTACCTACTGAGGTCTTCTCATGTGTCAGGCACTATTCTGCTCTCACAAAGCTATCCATTCAAACACAATAGTTTAAGGCAACTATGATTAGATATGATCTTATGAAGTAAACATTGATTTTGAAAATTTAAGTAACATTTAAAATGACAAAGGTAGAGGGGGTTATGATTGGGATTTTGACCCCAGTCCCCAAACTCTTACCACTGAGGAAAAGCCTAAATCAGAACTAGACTACAGCTATGCATTCATTTACAAAGAAGAAAAAGGTTTAAATGATCTGAAAATACCCAGTTGCCATGAAAATAATAGGTTTATTTCTCAGAATCTTGCAAGCCTAGGATCCTTTCGTAGGGTAATTTGACAATACATCCAAAAACTTACAACTCGGACTAAGGAGTTTCCACTTCTAGAAAGGTATCTGGAAATAGTCACACAAGTACCCAAATATAAAAAATTAAGTATGTTCATCACCTTAATATTTATAACAGAAAAATTTGAAAATAGCTTGTCAATTGGTACACACTTCATTTTACATCTTATAAATCCCTATAATGGAATACAATACAATCCTTATAGTTAAAATTTATTTTAAAAATGCTCAAGAGAGACTAGTAAAGGAAAGAGAAGGCTAGAACACAGCATGTGTAATATCGTCCCATTTAGTAGTTAATCAAACATAAGTAAATAGACCACAGAGAGAGAAATCAGTCAGCCAGTCATTGGGAAGGACATATAAAACTGCTAACAATTATAATCTGGGTGCCGAGAGTATGAATTTTACTTCATTCCTTACATCTTTTTGTACTCTGAATTATGTGTCCCTTTTATAATTAGGAAATATTCTATTTTAATTTTGAAAAAGAAAGAAAAATCAAAGGAACCTGCTAATTGCTAAAGTAAGTTTTTGGTATTCTTGAGAATGGGTCTTAAACACACAAAAAAATCCCATCTGTGGCTACTTGGAAAATAATTTTCAATTAAATAAATTATAAAGTCTCACATTCCTTAAATCTAGCTTATTTTATTAAATCTCTTATTAAATCACTTAAATTTAACTTATTAATCACATTATCTATTTACAAACCAAGTAATGTATTTTTTAAACTGCCTTTAAGGGAGGATTTGATTAACATTTGGTCTCATTTACAAAATAAGATCATTAAACACCCGCTTTTATACACATTTTACACTACATTTTACAAGTTAAAGTGTGGGATTTTTTTTTTTAACTTCAAAAGGCTCACTAACAAACAAAATGTTCCCAGGTTATTAATTCCAATAAACTTAATCAATTAGACATAAATATTGTGTCTCTCAAGTTATTTTAATAGTCCAATTCTGTCTATAAATGTAGCCAAATAACCTTATACATTTCCATTTAAAAATCATAAATTCTAAAACTATTTAATTATACATTTTAAATTGAAATCACAAGGCTAGTCAATTACATAATATCAAGTTCTCTTAAACATTAACAAAACTTTAGAAAACTAACCACAGAGTTATTCCCAAATGCAATGCAAAAGTTTAATGGAATACAGGTAACTTATTTTTAAATTTTGACACTAAATGCTAAAATTTCAAGGTTAAAAGACATACCCAATAAGGAAAAGGTTCTCAATCTTGGCCACACATTAAAATCACCTAGGATTCTTTAAAAGTTGAAGAGAGGCCAGGTGAGGTGGCTCACGCCTGTAATCCCAGCACTTTGGGAGGCCAAGGCAGGCAGATCACAAGGTCAAGAGATCTAGACCATCCTGGCTAACAGGGTGAAACCCCGTCCCTACTAAAAACACAAAAATTAGCTGGGCATGGTGGCACGCACCTGTAGTCCCAGGTGCTCGGGAGGCTGAGGCAGGAGAAGTGCTTGAACCTGGGAGGCTGGAGGTTGCAGTGAGCAGAATGCCATTGCACTCCAGACTGGTGACAGAGCAAGGCTCAGTCTCAAAAAAAAAAAAGTTGAAAAGGGGAGGGAGGAAGTACTAATGCCTAGCCCCAATCTAACCAAGTTAACTCAGAATCTCTGAGGATGATTTTTTTTTTCCAAGCTGTTCATATAATGGTAATATACAGCCAGGATTGAGAACCTCTGCTCTACGAAAATAATAACATCCCAAGTGAAAACTGGCATTATCTTGGTGATAAGTGGTAATAAGCTGAGACTGCTTATTCTGATGGTATTTTGGGGGATAGCAATAAGATTGAATGCTCCTTGTGAAACTCAGACAGGTGAGTCCCTTTAATATTTTATTCCCTCTGAATGTTACACATTAACTAATTTTGCCATTTAAACTGAGCCAGTGATTTCATACACTTAGTTTGCTGGACTACATCCTGCCTGGTTTTATTCTTTTTTTTTTTTTCTCCCAAGACAGAGTCTCGCTCTGTCACCCAGGCTGGAGTGCAGTGACACGATCTCAGCCCACGGCAACCTCCACCTCTTGGGTTCAAGCAATTCTCCTGCCTCAGTCTTCTGAGTAGATGGGACTATAGGCGCCCACCACCATGGCCAGCTAATTTTTGTATTTTTAGAGAGACGGGGTTTCACCATGTTCGCCAGGCTGGTCGCTAACTGCTTACCTTGTGATCCACCCACCTCCGCCTCCCAAAGTCCTGGGATTACAGACATGAGCCACCACGCCCGGCCTGGTTTTATTAATTCTATTCATAGTCTTTCTTTCTGACAAGGCCATGACTCATATGGATCTGTAAATGATATCTGGTATTTGATGGAATGTGATAAAATATTCACGGCTTTATCACCAAACTAATGTCATGCGATGTCAGTAATGAATGTGTATAAGATGTGTATAAGTGGAAGCTTCAGGGAAATGTCGAGGAAAACTATAAAATAAGAGAGAAGAACACCAATATTTAAAAGAGAATTATCTATACGGAAAATGTATAAGCAAGTAGTGTGATTTATTCATAAACCGGGCCTTCTCCCTTTTTAGGTGCATCTGAGTGGAAAGCCATTTTTACCTCACACTTGGGACTTTGTTGCTCCACCTTGCAGAAGTCAAGGCCAAGGTCCAACCATTCTGGGGAATCTTATACTCTAAATAGGTGCCCAAATAGCTATATCCTAATGACAAAAGCAACCCAAACTTTTTCCACCCCACCTCACCCTCACCAGCTTCTAGGAACTACAGAGAAAGATGTCCTGGGGTAAAGCAAGAAAAGTACAAACAAAACCTGTATCTAACAATGTGTGATCATACACTGGACCTTGAATAGATTTATACCACAAGTGCAAGCAGCTTCAGTGGGCCAAAAAATCTCAATCCATAAGTATAAAAGAAGGTTTCTAAAGGGAAGGGCCTCAGGTGCCTGGCAGAAGAAAATGCACAATCTCTTTGAAGAAGGACACATTCATCCTAGACCATAACGATGGCTCACTTGAACAATTTTCAAGGTTGATGACAAGCAAGCGGTCAAAATTAGTAAGACACACAGGAAATAAGGCAGCATGATCAAGAACCAGCACAAATAAAAAGCAGAAAGAGACCTGCAGTGACTTTATATGTTTAAATTACCAAAGTAACTAGGACTAGCACACTTAATGAAATCAATAGTAAGCTTAAAAATATTTCCAGGGAATAGGGAATCATGAAAGATGACTGTTCTACTCAGTTCAGTCTGCAATAGCAGAATACCATAGATTGGGTGGCTTAACCAACAAATATATTTCTCATAGTTCTGGTAGCTGGAGAGTCCAAGATCACAACACTGACAGACCTGGTATCTGGTGAGGGCATTCTTCCTGGTTTTCAGATGGCCACCTTCCCATTGTATCTGCTATGGTTTGGATAAGCTATGACCCCACCAAGTCTTACGTTGAACTTTGATCCGCAGTGTTAGAAGTAGGACCTAACGGGAAGTATCTGGATCATGGGGGTGAATCCCTCATGAATGGCTTGGTCCCATCCTCATGGCAATGAGTGAGTTCTCCCTCCATTAATTCCCAGGAGAGTTTCCCCAAAAGCTGGCTGTCAAGAGTGCAGCACTTCCCTCCTCTCTCTCCCAGTTTGATCTCTACACACTGGCTTCCCTTCACCTTCTGCAAGGGCAGAAACCTAAGCCCCTACCAGAAGCAGATGTCAGTACCATACTTCTTATACAGCCTGGAGAACTGTAAGCCAAATAAATGTATTTTCTTTATAAGTTACCAGCCTCAAGTATTCCTCCAGAGCAACAAATATGGACTAAGACAGTATTCTCACATGGCCAAGACAGTGATCCTCTCTCTTGTACTTCTCTTGATAAGTGTCCTAATACCATTCCTGAAGGCTCCACACTCATGACCCAATTACCTCCCAAAAACCCAACCTCCCAACCCCATCACACCATCATGCTGGGGTTAGAGTTTTAAGAAATGAACTTGAGGGAACACAAACATTCAGTTTATACTGATGACACAAAAGATTTGAAAAGAAGTCAAGTAGAAGTGCTAGAAATAAAAAAGTATAGATAGTAATCAAAATTAAAACCCAATGGCCATGTTTGGTAACGGAAGAGAAAATTGGTAAGTTAGAAGATAGAAAAAGAAAAAAGTCCAAAATGTGGCATATAGAGAGGCAAAAAGATGGAAAATGCAGAATAAAAAGAGATATGGTAGGGGGCAATGTCAGCAAGATGGAAGAATAGGAATTTCTGGCACACATCCCCTTACAGAAACATTAAGTTGAACAACTGTCTGCAAGTACAAATACCTTCACAAGATCTAATGAATACAAGTGAAAAATTATAGCATCTGGGTAGACCACAGAAATAAGAAAATACTCATTTAAGAAGGTAGAAAGAACAGTTTCACCTCACCCATGTCACCCGTCTCTGTACTGCCCATGCAGTACAGTACAAAGAGAAATGCCCTCTGCATGGGATAGGAGAGTGAAGTTAGCACATAACTTTACCAGTGATCCCAGCACTATGCTCACCCTATAGAATTTCAGTGCCAAGCTGGTTTCCATGGTTCCAAGCTTCATGTTAGCCCCCTCAGTTCTAAGCTCCTGTCCTTCTGGGCCCAAGCAGAAGGACTACCCACCCACTAACTCAGGCACCAGGCTAACCTACCCAAGGATTCTGGCAGTAGGCATGCTCATGGACCCCACTGGCTGACCGAACCAGAATCCCTGGATGGGCTAACTGATGAAGGGTGTCCCTGTTGAAGCCAGTCTGGAACTCCTGAAAGAGGTACTTACTCCTTCCAATGCACAAACACCAGAGCCACAGAAAAGCAGAATCAAGAATTACAGACAAGCAGCAAAACAAAATACCACCAAAAGAGCAAGGTAAAGCACTATAACTGATCTTACAAAAGCTCGTAAGAATTTAAAGTCATTGTCTTAAGAATGTTCAGTACCAATACATGAAACAAACATGACATTAAGCAGAGAGACAGAAATAAAAAAAAAATCCATGGCTGAGGAATACAGTGAATGAAATGAACAATGCAATACAGAGTGACAACAGACTTTACCAAGCATGATCTTGATCTTTCTTGATCAAGAGAGAATCTATGAACTCAAAGACAGGACATTGAAATTATCCAGTCAGAGGAGAAAAAAGAAAGTAAAAGAGAAAAGAAATTGTAAAAGGCTGTGGAATTTATAAGGTACCATCAAAAGAACTAATATGTGCATTAAAGTAATCCAAGAAGAAGAAAAGAAAGAGAAAACAGCAGGGGAATATTTAAAGAAATAATGACTGGAAGCTCCCCAGATCTGGGTAGCAATATGGACATCCAGGTACATGAATCCTAAAAGTCTCCAAACAAAATCAACCCAAAGAAGACTTTATCAGATATATTATAATCAAACTGTCAAAATTAGAGGGAAATTTTTTAAAGCAGCAAGAAAAAAGAGATTGTCACATGCATAGACACCGCCAATAAGACCATCAGCATATGTCCGAGCAGAAAATTTGCAGGCCAGGAGACAGTGCAGTGACACATGAAAAATGCTGAAAGAAAAAAAATACTGCCAACCAAGAATACTTTACCTACTAAAGCTGTATTTCAAATGAAGGAGAACTAAAGACTCTCTGAGACAAACAAGAACTGAAGGAGTTTATTGTCACTAGCCCTGACTTACGAGAAATGCTAAAGGGAGTTCTTCACACTGAAATGAGAAGACCCTAATAGTAACAAGAAAATACATAATGGTAAAAAAAAAATAACTGGTAAAGGTTAGTATTTAGAAAAATTCATAATACTCTAATTCTGTAATGGTAATAATGTAAGTCATTTTTAACTCTGAGATAAAGATTAAAAGACAAAGGTATTTAACTATAGTTACAATAATTTGTTAATGAGTACATCATATTTAAGAGTTTAAGTTATGACAGTAAAAACATAAAATGAGGAGGGAGAAATAAAAAGTACAGTGTTTCGGTAAGCAATCAAAGTTATTAGCATAAAATAAGCTGTTACAACTCTAAGACATTTTATGTAAGCCTCATGGAAACTACAAAGCAAAAAACCCATACTAAATTCCCCCAAAATAAAGAGAAAGAAATCAAATAATACCACTACAGAAAATCATTTAATCACAAAGGAAGACAACAAAAGAGGAAAAAATAACAAAGGAACTACAAAATCCAGAAAACAATTGGACACAACAGCAATGGTAAGTATTTACCTATCGATAATCACTTGAAATGAAAATCGATTAAATTTTCCAACCAAAAGACACAGAGGGATTAAAAAACAACCAAACTATATGCTGCCTACAAAAGAGACTCACTTCAGCTTTAAGGACACACATGGATAAGCATAAAGAAATGGAAAAGGATATTCCATACAAATGAAAACTAAAAGAGAACAGAAGGATAGCTGTACTTATATTAGACAAAATAGACTTTAAAACCAGTAAAGACAGACATAGAAGGTCATTTATAATGTTTTAAAGGGGTCAATTTATCAAGAGAATAGAAACAATCATATCCAACACACTGAAGCACCCATATAAATATAAAGCAAATATTAACAGAACTCAAGGAGAAAATAGCAATACAAAAGAGAAGACTTAAATGAGTAAAATCAGAAATAAGAGACATTACAACTGATACCACAGAAATACAAAGAATCAATCATAAGAGACTACGATGACAACTATATGCCAATAAATTTAATAACTCACTTCCTGATTTCAAATTATATTACAAATAGTAATCAAAATAGTATGTTAATGGCATAAAAATAGACACAATGACCAAACGATCAGAATGGACAGAGAGCCCGGAAATAAATTCACACATATACAGTGAAGTAGTCTTCAACAAAGGTGCCAAGAATACACAATTGGGAAAGGCTAGCTTCTTCAACAAACAGTATTAGAAAAACTAGATATTCACATGCAAAAGAATAAAATTAGACCTTTATCTTACCCAAACACAGAAATAAACTCTAAATAGATTAAACAGTTAAATATCAAACCTGAAATCATAAAACACCAAGAAAAAAGTGTAGGGGAAAAGCTTTATGACATTAGTCTGGGCAATGATTTTTTGTAACGACACCAAAAGCACAGGTAACAAAACCAAAAATAAACAAGTGGGTATATGTCAAAATAAAAAATTTCTGTGCAACATAGGAATCAATCAACAAAATGACCTACCAAGTGGAAGACTTTCAGAATGGCAGCAAACATTTGCAAACCATATATGTGATAAGAGGTTAGTATCTGTTATGGTCCCAATGTTTGTGTCCCCCCAAATCCACATGATGAAACCTAATCGCCAAAGTTAACTATGAAGAGGTGGGGCCTTTGGGAGATGATTAGGCTCAGCCCTCATGAATAGTATTAGTGCTCTTGATGAGTGGAGCTTGTTTGCCTTGCTTCTACGCGAAGACACCACTAGAAGATGCCATTTATGAATCAGAGATCGAGTTCTCACCAGACATTGAATTTGCTGGTGCCTTGATCTTGGACTTCTCAGCACCCAGAACTGTAAGAAATAAATGTATATTGTTTATAAGCTACTCAGCTTATGATATTTTGTTTTAATAGCCCAAATAAGTCAAGACAATAACCAAACCATGTAAAGAACTCATAACTCAGTAGCCAAAGAAAAAAAAATGACCCAATTAAAAAATGCCAAAGAACCTGAATGGACATTTTTTACAGAAAACATACAAATGGCCCTACAAATATGTGAAAAGATGCTTGACATCACTAATTTCTGTGAAATCCAAATCAAAGCCATAACAAAATACCACTTTGCATCTCTTGGAGTGGTTATTACCAAAAAGATGAAAGTTAAGTTTTGGGGAGGATGTGAAAAAAAGGGAACCCTTGTGCAGTGTTGGTAGGAATGTAAATTAGTGCAACCATTAAGAAAAATGTATGAGGATTCGTCAAAAAATTAAAAACAGAACTATTAGATGATCAAACAATCCCCATTCTGGTATATATCAAAAAATGAAATCACTATCCCAAAGAACCCCATGTTCATTGCAGCATTAGTCATAATAGCCAACATATGGAAACAACCTAAGTGTTCAACGGAGGAGTGCATTAGTAAAACATGATATACACACATATACACACACATATATATTATGAAATATTACTTGGCCTTAACAAAAGAAGGAAATCCTGCCATTTACAACATGGATGAACCTGGAGGACATTATGCTAAGCGAAATAAGCAAGGCACAGAAAGGTAAATACTGTATGATCTCACATATATGGAATCTAACTCAAACTCATAGAGGCAGAGAGCAGAATGGTGATTACCACGGGCTGAGGGGTGGGAACATTGGGAGATGTTGAGCAAAAGGTACAAAGTTTCAGTTACATGGGATGAATACGTTTCAGAGATCAGTACAGCATGGTGACTACAGTTACACTGTATTGCAAAAAATTACTAAGAAAATAAAGCTTAAATGTTCTCATCACAAGCACACAAAACATACATCACTGTGAGATGACGAATATGTTAATTAGCTTATAGAGGCAATCATTTTACAATGTATACATATATCAAAAAATCACATTGTACACCTTAAATATATACAATTTTGTAAATTTTATTTTGATAAAGCCAGAAAAAGTAAATAAGATTTTTAACATTAAAATATAAAGAAAGAAAGATACAAAGGATATAGGGAGAGAGTCTTACCCAGTTCTGATTAGAATCATAGGAGGAAAATACGTACATGGTATGCTTTAAGTTGTCTTTTTCCCCATATAAAATATAAAAAGGATAATCTCCCCCAATCAATGGTCACATTTAAGCAGTTAAAAATGCATCTTTTGGACAGGCATCTTCAAGTGTACAGGCAGAACTACTAAAACACAACTAAATTTTATAAAATAAAATTGAATAAAAGCCCCATTTAATTAAATTTGCAAAGCTACTTAAATTTGGCCACACTTTTATAACAGTTGTTGACATGGAAAAAATTACCTTCATAAAGTCATATAAATGTTTACTTTTCCAATAATAATAATACAGGTATTTTGTGAATTATGATTGTTCTCTTTGTGAGACTTTTATACCATAGGTTAATTTAATTATGTACCAATTCTAAGACTTCTAATTAGCTATGATTGCTTGTGTCCTAGATTTAAAAGCCCACTTAATATCACAGTTAAAGTAATATTGATAGTTTTTAGGCACTTGGAGACTAAGAAGCTAAAACAAATATAAGTCACAAAACTACTCACTAGTTTGGAGATCCTAAAGAATTTACTCTTGTCAGTTGAATAGACAAGAAACTATTTTTCAAGGTTAATTGCTGGCTCCAAAGAATGAAGTTGGTTTTAATGTTCGAAGGGCACGTGGCAGTTTACTTGACTACATTTTCCAACCCTCCAAACTGTAAATTAAAGACAAGTGTGTTATGATAGTATATTTTATTTTCTCATACCTGACTGCCCTTCACAAAAGAAACAGCATTAAGGCCACCTTTCAGAAATCAGTTCTGCTATATGAACAAAATTAGTTATTTACATGTATATGTGTATGTGTGCAAACAGATATTTATGTAACAATAACCAAATTTACTAAACAGCAAATGTATATAGAAATGTTTAGGAAAACATCTACTATTTAAAGTACAGCATGTTTATGATTGCATACATAAATTCAATTAATCTTTTTCTGTGCTCCAAGGTCTGTGCTAGACACATTAAACTTGATTCCTACCTTCAAAAAGCATGGAGTTTCACAAGGAAAACACATAAGTATTTTTTAGCAAGTTCAGAACCAGAGGAAAAGACCAAGTAAGTGTGCAGATAGGAGTAAGCACATAGTGTCAATGGAGCACAGAGGTGCCTAATCCAATTTAAGGGACTGAGGGGGAGCAGAACCAGGGACAACATCCTGCAAAAGATGATGCATGAGCTCAGACTTGAAGGGTAAGATGAAACATGTAGAATAAAGAAGGAAAATGTCATTCTGTACATAGGAAACAGCAAAAATACAGGAGGGAAGTCACTCTGGCAGCCTTAGCACCCACCCACAGCTCAGTCACTGAAGCGTCAAGTTAGAGGTGGTCAGAAAGAAGGGCCAAGCTGTCCAGGTGGTTCAGGCCAAGTTACCACAAGGCCTGTACTCCACACCCAAGTGCTTCTGTTTCACTCTGAGGACAGGGGTGAGTCATCCAAGGGTTTTAGACACAGAAATGGTATAGATGCTCATATGAATAAGGCAAGGAGGAGGACAATGCCATGTTCCAAGTAACAGCTAACAGGGCAGTTGGGGTATATTGGAGGGGGTAGTTTTGAGGACTTGTTGATAAAAGATATAATGGGTCCTTGCAGGAAGAGGTTAAGATACTCCCATTTGTTGTTGTTGTTGGGGTCATTGGATAGACAGTAGAACATTATTTGAAATAAGAAATACTGTTGATCTAGAACGGGAACTAGAGGAAGATGATAAGTCCCCATTAAGAGGAAATATCAGTGTTAATACCCAAGTGGAAACATACAGCAGGCATCTGAATATACTACTTGAAGATTAGTCACAAGTTCAAGGCTGATAAAAGAGATAAGCCCAGAGGTACAGGGTAAGACTACTACAGTTATCTTTTATTATCCTCAATTTTTATTTTATCATTTTTTGTTTTTATGATTCTATATTTAAAAAGAAATTCATCATAGACTTTTAATATAGCATGTAATATAGACTCTTACCACCAAAACAAGTCTGCATATGGCTAAAGTAACTGTTACCTTTGTGAAATTATTTTCTGCTTTTATACTGGCCTAATGCAAATTATATTTTATAAATTTTAGACTTCAAAAATTATCTAATATTCAACTTATTTAAGATCCTCTCTAAGAACACTTTCTAAAAATAACTTAATGTATAGATTAGACATGTGTTTAATCTACAACTAGGTGTTCCCGCTCATTTAGTATACTGTTCAAATGTTTCTTCAGATCTCATTTTATAGAAAACAAACAATTTAAAACTCAGCAGTACTCATGATCATTTTCTTAGTTATGGAAAAAAGGTAAGATGTGTAAAGGGAAGACTAGTACTGTATATGACCTTAACTCCTTCCAAAGGGTGTGGATTTACAAACTATAATTGCTTTTTATTAGAATATGGCTAAATGATGTGTCTGACACCAGACACCTCATGAAGGCAAAGTCCACTTCCTGTATCTCAGTTTCCTTCCTTGTAATTTGGTCTCCTTTCCTATTCCAGAAAGCATTCGCACATTGTACTCGCTGCTGAGGAAGCATTAAAAATGGCCCAAGAAATATTAAAATTATTCTCTAATATCACATCTTCTTCCTATTTCCTGTAAGGCTTACTCATTCCAATAGCAGAGAGAAATTAGATGTTAATTGGCAATCTAGTAAACACTCTGTTTCTGTTTTATTTGTCTTTGATGTTTATCCAGTTAGTGTCTATGCTTATTATAAAAATTAGGCTCAATGTATACACATATAGCAAAAAGAATTCTAGGTACTGAAGAATGTAATTCAATCAGGAGATAACTACCGAAAGCTGTGAGAGGAGGAGAACGTTTTATCATACAGAACTCCTCAAGTAGGATTCAGAAAGAGGCCTCAAAAGAAAGACCCTAGCTGAGCACATCGGAAATATCTTCTCGGTCGGTGCAATTAAAAACCAGTACTAGCTGTACATGGAACAGGAAAAAATCCCTAGATACAATGTCACTGAGGCACTTAGATACCATTCTGCATTGAAATAAATTATGTTTAAAACCTCAATGAAGGATTTCCAATGTATTAGAAGCCTTCTAAAGACCTTTTAAAAATAACTGATCTTCAAAATTCATGCATGGATACTGGTTTTAAAACGGCATGGGGCCAGTCAGTGTATGATACAGCCTCTCCCAACATTATACTAAATTTTGTAAGAAGACCTGGAAACAGATGAAATCAAACTAGCACCAACCATTGAGGATACCACATTGTTTGTCTGGGAGAACATCCTCCTAACTACAATGCCAGTGGTGCTAACCTAAGAATCAAACATTGGTAAAGTAGCCAATGTCTGCTTTACCAGCTGAAACAATGCACACTCATCAATCTGAAGGAATAGTGGGGTTATAATTTTATCTGCCTCCATTTGCCTCACCTTTGGCAAGGAGACAGCATCTGAACTAACCAGAAAATTGGGCAATCACTTCTCTGTAGCACGAGTAAGCAATATGAAATAGTCAGCACACTGTTCTCAAACTATTCTCTCAGTTCTTCTCTTCTGACATGTATTTAGGAAGAAAAACACATGTATTTAGGAAGAAAACACACACACACAAATGCATCCATGCCCAAAGAAGGGTGGGAACTGCTAGTGGCACAATGCCTTCCTGGAGGTATAGAATAAATATGTATTGTACAATGAAGTGAAGAAGGATAAAGAGATGATGAACCTGAAAACCTTGGTAGCAGTACACACTAAGGTCTTTAGTCTTTGGCGTAATCCATAGGTTC
This sequence comes from Macaca mulatta, assembly GCF_049350105.2. Lineage (NCBI taxonomy): Eukaryota > Metazoa > Chordata > Mammalia > Primates > Cercopithecidae > Macaca > Macaca mulatta. The sequence goes on from NC_133420.1 coordinate 81,189,523, forward strand.
CATATCCATTTCAGAGACCCAGGAAGAGAGTAAGAGAAGATTCTTCCTCAAACAACTAAAACTACATTAGACAAATGCCTGTTCACTCAATATTGGAATAAGAGCTGTGCATAGCAACGTGCTCTCTGGTTGTATAACAGAGAATGAGATCGAACAGTTCATAAGTGGTCAGCGAGCAAGGCCAAGAGCAAGCTACACACCCTGTCTGTTGGCAAATACAAAGTCTGAATAGACTTTTCATGATCCCAGTGTGAATAAACAGAAGAAAACCTTGGACAAAAGAAGGAAAACTAGAAATTTTGAGAAAATGGAGAAAGTATATATATTTTAAAATTATTTACTATAAGAACCAAAAGAATATTTCAGAAAAGCGGTTACTATCCTCAATAGGACACAAAAGACCTCTACGAATCAGGAATAGAAATATATAAAGGAAGAAAAAGCTGAGATATAAGAAGCAAACTAAATCAGATAAAGCAGGATGACAAAAAAACTAAAAGTCTAACTACAGATGTATATCTATATTGGAAGCATTTAATCTTACTAAGCCTCTTTTTTGTCATCGATATGGTTGATGTAATGGTATTTTACACAATTGCTTTGAGGGTTGTGTGTAAAGTGCTAGGAAAGTGCTTGACTCACAGTAATTGCTCAATGAACGTTAGTTGGCGTTACTATTGTTTCCCATCTTTACCGAATCACAGATACAAAAAGCCAATCTAGAGATCATAAGAATAGCAATCAGGGCAAACTGAACTGGCAAAAGATTGAAACTAGTTATCTATAAAATTATAAATAATTTGGCAGGAGTACAAATTACTATAAGTTGCCGGAAAATAAATTTGCCAGAAACTAGCAGGAGGCTTAAAATGGAATATACCAGGAATTCTCAGACATTCCAATTCTAACAATGAATGTGTGTATTTGTTTATTTCCCACCTATATCCACAGATGCCCTAGAGACAATGATCAACCTGGCAGCAATAATGCTACCTTTAGTGCCCATATTATATAGGTTCTGAAATAGTATTCTCACTTAAGAAAATTATGGTTTTTAGAGAAGTATCTGATTTCAGTCAACCTAAATTTAAATAATAATTAAGATTACAATGGACTATAATCCAAATACCTTTAAGTCCATGAGTTTATAACAACATTTCTAAACAATGACCACGTTCAAAGATGTTAGAAAATTAATTCATTATCTTGATAACTACTAAATAAAAGGAAATATTACACGCTTATTCTTTTTTTCTTACATGAACTGTGCTACTAGCTAATCAAACAACAGGATGGGCAGGGGGAATCCTTAAAAGGTAATCTAAATAATAATAAAAAAAAGAAATGCTAGAATTAGACTATCACCATTTGTAGCCCTCAGTGAATGAAGAGATATAAGCATTAAGGCCAATTGGCCCTTATTTTTTCATGGATACCTGCAAGGAAAGAAAGAGATGAAGGGGAAATCTACAGACAAAAGGAAAACTAGACATGTTTTTAAAGGGCAAGACTACACTAGATTATCACTGGATGCACATTCTGCTCAATCACATTTTGTTGATAAAACTACAAAAAGAAAAATAAATTACTATAAAAGGGAGCATGGTGGTATTTATTGCGGAAAGGAGGGTCTGTGATTGGAATGCAGCACATGAAGAGGCTTCTGAGTGCACAGCAAAGTTCTGTTTCTTCACTTGGGTGGTGTTCACCTTCAACCTCATTAAGTCATATATTGGATTTCTGTGGTTTTTGTACTTGTTTTATTTTACAGTAAAAACTTAAAAAAAGTAAATGAGCAAGTAAACCTTTTCTATCCTAACACTCTGACACAGCACTTACTATCACTTATTTCTTCTCTGTGTTTCCTATGGGTTTGTTTCCTTAAAGGAAGAACTGTGCCTTCAGGTATTCATTGATCAGTATTCAGAAGGTTTCCCAGACCTATCTTAATCCAGCTCTATCCAAGAAGCTCTTGGTGGGCCTCAACATTTCTAAAATATGTAGACCAGATTTGCAACAATGTGACAAACAACTTTTATTCCACTGCACTGGTACTCAGAAACAGGAGATTCATTTGCTTTATTTCACTAGTTCAAAATTTGGCAGGAGAACAAAGTAGGGAAGACCCAAGTGATTGGAACAGGCCATAGTCCCTGGCTAGTAGATGTGCCATCATCAGCAAAAAAGCTGCCTGGCTTTACTTCTGGGATGTAGAATCCCATCACTCAGAGGACTGGGATATCTGAGAGTTCTGAGTAGACCAAAGCAATCCAGCATCCTCATAACCTGGAGAAACAGTCAACCGCACTTACTTGGATGGGTACTTACATGCCCTTGGGGCCTCCAGCTCACAGAATCAATTATTCAAGCCCAATTTAATTGGAAGTCTGAAAATAATTTCCTTTTAGTCACAGGAATTGTCAAAACTCTGAATATCCCAATTTATCATGTATGAGGGAATTTTCTTTAAGGATACCACAGAAATCTTTATAAGGACTTGGTTGGTTTGGTTTGTCTCTAATGAATAAAGTTAAAATAATAAACGATGTGATTGCTTTAAATTTTTTAAAAGATCAGCCTAAATATAGCACATCAGTTAGTAATTAACATTGATAGAATACTTTTTATTCCACAATGCCAGAAATTCAGTATTTAATCAATGAAATCAATATGCATGCCTTGATGGTCTATAATAATTCATCGGTATTTAATATAAGTATATTCTCTAGAGATACAAAGTACAAAATATGCTAAATTTGGATTGTATCATATTCCTTCTTCCTTTGTAAAAATAAGTTGTTTGTTTTTATTCTGGTACAAGACTATTTTCTCCCTTTAAATGTTCATAGGAGAAAAACTGAAACTCTTCTACTGAAATATATGCCAGAAAATAGATAGAAAACAAATATAAATTACAAGCTTGAAGAAAATTAAGTTTTACTCTATCTTCGTTCTATTTAATTTCTATGTTGTCCATT